>NC_058193.1:35245520-36465520 GCF_907165205.1 Coccinella septempunctata | reverse complement strand
CGCACACCCTGCACCCCCTTACACACACACACGCGCACACACACACACACGCACACACACGCACACACACACGCGCACACACACACGCGCACACACACACACCCCCCACACACAAACGCCCCCCACACACTCACAAGCTTTTATAGGCGAGGTTGGTCTGCCCCACCTAAAAACTCATTTGAGTTTGGATTTACGTTGACGAATAAGAAAAAATTGAAAAAAAAAACAATCAGAGTTATGTTAAACTAGGGCACTGGCCAGCTGACACTGCATTGACTATTGCATTGTCTCACGAAAATTTTGAGTGAAAAATCAATTTGCGAGAACTTATTCCACGATGACATTCATCGAAAATCCTGTTGTAAAGTTTTCGCATTAATTCACTCAAACATAAAATTCTCAAATGCCACCACTTTTTTTGGGTCTCTCTATAGAAGGAAATTCTTTGTCATCCTCTTCATTCACAATCTTTCTGATTGTGTATATATTCAACTGAAATATAAGTCGTTTAGATTCAGATGAAACATTATATAAATTCTCTTACATTGAAATATGTTCGCTACCGTCTGACGTATTGTGGATTTAAGAATATCAGGGTATAACTATTTGAATGAGCGGACCTGAATTTTAAATAGCACTTCCTGAAATCCTGTCTCTTTTTTCAATCACTTTCGGCATTTTCGTAATAAAAATTGATATTAGTTGTGGCAACGGCGTTATGACATTAAGGACATTTCATGAGTGCTAACCTTACTCCGTTCTAGTTACAAAAACTTGAGAAAATTATTTCATGGCCAACCGACTGCTAAAATAAATGTGAATGAAGTATAGGTACTTCATTCAGGTGCCACATTCGTGAACGAATTAGCTTAATTCAAACTTAAATCCCCTCTTCACCGATACCTATTTCAGGTGATGGAAGACTGATAAATGTCGCTAGGCCAGAATTAAGTTCTTACAGAGGTAATCCCATTAGTTGGAACATCATTTATCCAACAAAGTTCCGCCGGATTAATAATGTATTGGAATCGAGGATAGTGGAATACCAACTTCGCCTGAAATTTCCATACCCGAAGGAATCATCTGCGGCATTAGAATTACCGCAGCATATGTCGCTTGGGAAGAAAGTTCGAAGTTGGGAAAATACGAAGCGTAAAGAAGGGACGTCCGAGTTGAATGCCAGTCTCGATGAGGAAGACTTTTCTGGCCTTCGGAGGTTTGGCTGAAGTCCGTAGGGTAAAAGTTGAGATTGGAATAAATGGGGAAAAATTTGAAAAGGCATAAATAATTGCTATCTGAAGTAATACATCAGTAAAATCATCTTTTGTGTTACAGTGCTGATAGAGAATCCTACAGATGTCAGTTGAATAGGATCTAGGTATGAAAACGACGAAGGTACAATAGTTAAAAGCTTAGATTCGAGGCAGTTCAGATCTGGAAGAATAGTTCTTATATATGCGAGGTTGGTCTCCCTCACCTGAAAACTCATTTGAGTTTGGATTTGCGTTGACGAATAAGGAGTAATTTGAAAAAAAAACAATTAGAGTCGTGTTTTGCTAGAGCACTGGCAAGCTGACAAATTTATTGCAATGTCTCACGAAAATTTTGGGAGCATAATGGTTCTTAGTGTTGTTTTCGACTCGTACAAATATTTTGAGAGTAGATTCTTGAGGTCAAAAGAAACACTTTTTCCTATAGCAACCATTTTTTCCTAGATATAGCTATTTTCAGTTTTCATAATGAGGTCGACTGGAAAAACAAAATTATGGTTTTTCAACAGCCTGTATCTTTCAAACCGAGCTGATTCGAAAAAAATGGTATAGGAAAAAAGTGTTTCTTTTGACCTCAAGAATCTACTGTTAAAATATTTGTACGAGTCAAAGACTCATCCTTTATAAGGTATGCCCACCATATTATCATGTTAAACCATCATCTCTTTCCTGAAAATATGACCGAAAGTATAGTTTATTTCGAATGTAACATTTACTCAACTGTTCTAGAATAAAAACCAACACGGGGATGATTATTATCAACGGTCAGTTCCAACTAGGGCATGAAGTTTAATGAGAGGAGCTATATTTCAAAGGCCACATCCTGAATATTTTCAATACAACATCAAGCTGCACTGAGAGAGTCACTTAGGTAGTCGTGTTCAACAATCAGAAATCACATAGGTACCTACAGAAGTGGCCTTTAGGCTTGATTACCTCCGTATACCCATGTGCTTCCGCGGATGGCAAGCTTCTATTATATCTCCTCCTTTCTGGGCGATTCAAATGGGATATAAAACCGACTCCCGACGAAATTAGATCAATACTTAACGGATAGTTAAACAGGGTTCTCCCACTGAACAGCTAGTTTGTACAGTTCAGATCCCCACTCCAAGTAGAACGGATACACACAGAAATCTATCCGAATTGGAGATTGGAGTGTATACATAGGTCAGGACGTGTTGGGGTAGGTTGAGGTGTGTACTTTGCGGGGGAGACATTGATTGAAACCTATTGTGAATGGAGAATTGAATGGCGATAAAAATCCCAGAAGCATGGTTACTGTGGCGCGATCTATATTTAGAACTGGAGCGATTATAATGGAAAGGTGAATCGGTCAACGAAATCTATGAAAGCTTCATTCGGAAGGCGGGTAGTTCTGCAGGGGTGGATAGTTTTGGAGTAGTTCTTTTTCAGGGGTATCTACCAGAAAAATCATCGTAGATCATGATGCAGCCGTTCGGTCTTGACGATTATTTCATTGATTCGATAGTCAACATTAGAGTCGTTTATCTCTCAATAAAAGTAACCGTAGATGGAAATGTGATACATATTCTGAAAGAGCAACTCTTCTAGTATTGAATCTGAGAATTTCATCCATCTCTGTGCAACCGTTCGGTCTTGACGAATTTTTAACTGAACCCATCTTTTTCAGGATTTTTCGAAGGTGAACTTTCGAGTCGTTTATCTCTCAATAAAAATAACCGTAGATGGAAATGTGATTCATATTCTGAAAGAGCAACTTTTCTAGTGATAAATCTGAGAGTTTCATGCATTTCGACAGAACGGTTCGGTCTTAATGAATTTTTAACTGACCCCATCTTTTTCAGGATTTTTCGAAGGTCAGTTTTCGAGTCGTTTATCCCTCAATAAAAGTAACCGTAGATGGAAATGTGATACATATCCTCAAAGAGCAGCACTGCTAGTAATAAATCTGAGAATTTCATCCATCTCGGCGCAACCGTTCGGTCTTGACGAATTTTTAACTGAACCCATCTTTTTCAGGATTTTTCGAAGGTGAACTTTCGAGTCGTTTATCTCTCAATAAAAGTAACCGTAGATGGAAATGTGATACATATTCTGAAAGAGCAACTCTTCTAGTAATAAATCCGATAATTTCATGAAGCTCGATGCAGCCGTTCGGTCTTGACGATTATTTCATTGATTCATTTATATTTTACTTTCAGTAAGGTGTTACTCTAATTGGAAGAAGAAAATAAAATCATTCTTTGATATTCAAAAGAATATTTCTCTCCTGTTATCAGATGTGGAGGGGTGGCATGGCCTTCATGATCCATTTCACTTGGAATAAAACATCTTTCTCGGTGTTCCAGATAGCTTTCCAATGAATATTGGGGAAGCCACACTCAACCCAACAAACTTCGAAAGTATAATCAAGTAATTCGCTTGGATTCTCACAAGATAAATTGATATATCTTAGTAAAGGGAATCTTTTGCATGAAATGCCTGAAGGAGTCTATCTTTAGCGTATTTGATAACCGATTCCTGTTCGAAATTTGTACATAGTTATACAGAAACCAATCAACGAGATGAACGCAAATAATCGAAATGTGAGAAATCTAATTACGAGAGCTACAATATTTTATGAAGTATCGTAAATAGGATCAGCTCCTGATCCTACAGCAACAGTTTTGCTTGAAGGTGAAGATACTC
Organism: Coccinella septempunctata; assembly: GCF_907165205.1. Classification (NCBI taxonomy): domain Eukaryota; kingdom Metazoa; phylum Arthropoda; class Insecta; order Coleoptera; family Coccinellidae; genus Coccinella; species Coccinella septempunctata. The sequence continues at coordinate 36,461,576 of NC_058193.1, read as the reverse complement.
CAAAGACAAAAGTAGGTATCATGCAAAGAAGAGATTAATATACTACTTATAAATAATTTTTACCTGCATCTGATCATTATAGTGATGAATTTGGAGCTTTCATAGTATTCATAACATCTACAGGGTGACAATTTAAAAACTTGCCAGGCCAATTATATCGCGACAAGGATGTTTTCAGAGAAAATGCCGGAACAGGTCAATTTATATCCGTAGGGGGACATATTTTGAGTAGAATTGTAAGACGATATCTCCTCAACCCTAGATGTAGGAGCTATCACCCCTCAATTCCTAATAGGGAATAGGGTGTGCGATTTACCTCAATTGAAAGATCATTTGTTCCTCTATATGAATACTATGGTTTGCAAATTTTTATTGATTGCTTGAAGTAGTTACAGGAGGTGACAATTCGAAAACTTGCCAGGCCAATTATGTCTCGACAAGGATGTTTTCAGAGAAATAGCCGGAACAGGTCAATTTATATCCGTAGGGGGACATATTTTGAGCAGAATTGTAAGCCAAAATCTCCTCGAACCTAGATGTAGTGGCTATCACCCCTTAATTCTTTATGGGGAATAGAGGGTGAGCTGAACCTCAATTGGAAGACAATATGTCTCTCTACCTGATACTATTGTCTTCCAATTGAGGTAGATATAGCTCATCCTCTATTCCATGTTACATATATGGAATTTATATATTATTATATATTAATAATTTAGGGTTGACAATCCATACACCTAAGATTGAGGAGATTTTGGCTTATAATTCTGCTAGAAACTTGTCCCCCTCCGAATAAAAATTGACCTGTTCTCTGAAAACATCCTTGTCGAGACATAATTGGTCTGGCAAGTTTTCAAATTGTCAGCTACTTCAAGGACTCAATAAAAATTTGCAAACCATAGTATTCATGTAGAGGGTCAAGTGATCTTTCAATTGTGGTATAGCTCACCCCCTATTCCCTATTGAGAATTTAGGGGTGATAGCTCCTACAGCTAGGGTTGAGGAGATTTCGGCTTACACTTCTGCTCAAAATATGTCCCCTTACGAATAAAAATTGACCTGTTACGGCATTTTGTCTGATATCATCTTTGTCGTGACATAATTAGACTGGGAAGTTCTCAAATTGTCACCCTCTACATATAGAATTTAGGACGTTTCTGACAGCTATTAACATCTGATGCAGATTTTCATCTTTAATCTCTGTGGAAAAAGGGTCGTAAAGTCTTGTTGTTCATCCTCTCCAATATAGTTATTGTTTACGTGAAGACAGCAGATGCTCCGAACAGTTCACGAAAACTGTAGACGTTGAAATCATTCATCACCTTCGATTTCAATCGAGTAGAACCGAAAAAACGTCTCCTTCTGATTCAGCTATGCAAAAAAAAATCGCGACTTTCATTTCATTGCCCCTCAGATATGAATTCATGAATAAAGTTAATGGAATCATCATCATGATTAGTTCCTCCGTCCCGACCTCGGGCGTTCCCCCACCAGCCAAGGTCAAGATCGCGAATCCGAATCGAAGGACCATAATGATGTCCGAAGTCAAATGATCAGTGTAGGTGCAGTTGGGGGGCGTCATGCAGCCTCTCTGATCGTGCAACCCGGAGCGACCGCAAGAGAGCACCGCGACGGCCGGCGCGTCGCCATATGTCCTAGCGGTTACGACGCCCGCTGCTGCCGATGTCGGGCCAGTCGTATACTCGCCTTCCGTAAGTGGCACGCGCATCTCCGTCGAGGCCGTTTCGCGCCGTTTTTCGAATGCAAAAACGCAATGTGAAAATTTTCTAGTTCTCGTCCGGTATTTGGAACGTGCGAAGATTTTCCAACGGTCGTTGGAGTTTCCTCTGGGTGCTCAGTTGGATTTGATCAGTGTGCAGTGGTTTGTTCTTGGATGGTTTCGCGATAAACTGCATAATTCCGGTGAGTTCAGGATACGTTGACTGAACTGTTCCTTCGAAATTCGTCTTTTATCGTCGGCATCGTATATTTTTCCATCCAGGACACTTGCACGATAATTATAGTTCAAATACTCTGGTTGATGTATCGTAATACTGAAATTATTTGTGTGCCGTAACATGGGACATAAAGATTACAATTCTGATAGTTCGCTTATGTCGTAATTTTTATTAAAAGTCATCAAGTCTAAATATTATATGGTTTTCAGCTCCGAGGCACTCCATTTTGTGGTTTCTTGGGATGAATATTCTTGGAAATCACCTCATTTAACTCCTAACCTAACGCCTAACTCCCGTTAGGATCTTCATTGTCAATATAGCATTTTTCAAAATTGCAAATTTCAATACAAGGATAAGGAATTTTGAGTGATGAATCACGATGGGGTTATACCCCCTTTCAATTTTGATAATCCTCTATCGAAAATTCAGGCAATATATGACGTTAGAAAACGCAAATCAGAAGGTGTTCCCGATCATTCACCTCATCATGCTTTTCAATGATTACTAATAGACCTCAATAATAAACGAATATTTGCCACAGAAGATAGACTGATAAGACTGAAAGGAAACTAAACCACTATATACATTTTGTACTCGAATGCATCATTGGAAACTCGTAATAGTGATAGTTGTGGAATCTAGTCTTCCTGAAACTTTATCTAAGCTAAGCCCTTCTCCTCAACTATTTCAAATAGTTCAAAAATGTCAAACAAAGTGTTTGAAAAGGGATATGCCTAGAATCTTGGCTTCAGGTACTACAACCTGCAGTGAATTCAATGCAGAAAATGTTGTGAATTTCACACAATTACCATTATTTAAATTCCACTTAAATTTCAACTCCAATTTAAAAAACTTCCGACTACTCCTCGATCGCCTGAAACTATGGACCTTCATGGGTAATGAAATAATATACCATTGCAACCTGGCAACGAACGTACCATAGGATTCTAACGCAACCGAAATCATCGAGCTACAAAAACGTTCCTCATAAAGTCCTAATTTTCCCTTTTAAATTAATAAATTCAGAATCCGATTTGTTGTACAGGATGAAGAACCCTTCAAAGTTTTGTTGTCTTATCATAATGTCCAGAGACTTATCTCATGCCACCATGTATATTCTCGGATACTGAACATATTCCTCAGGAACATTCTATAATTAATTGTAAAACAAGCGTGGGCCACTCTTTTGTTGCCAAATTGTGTTGTCATAGCTAGAAATTGGCGCTTGAGCAACTACAAGAGGTTGATTAACCCATTAGGAAAATATACGATTAATATGACAGCTTCGTTATTTTTAATGCGAAATTATTAGGGGGGGACACAATTCGGATCATCTGTGTATTGGGCAAACTGGGACTCTTAACATAATTCGAAGTATGATTTAACACTCCAATTTTTTCAATAATATTTCCAAGTTGATCTGAGGTTTGACGGTGGTAAATAGGGAATTTTGTCACCCTCACTAGAAAAATCCTGAGGAAAGTTTCTAGACTGCTTTTAATTTTATTTCGTTAACGATTTCAAAGGTTTGAAATTGAGAATTAAATGAAGGCTCTCACTTTGTCCCCAAGTATCTAATAATGGCCAAACCTAATTCTCCCGAAGGAAGAGAGCTTTTCTTACGAACACCAGATGGATGAACCAGCTCCCATCCAATTCCATTTCAAAGAGTGTTCAGTTTTCAACATTCCAACCTCAATTTACGAGTTGGCAGATACGGGGTTCAGTAAAAGCTAGACACTCAATACCCATAGAATATTTACTGCGAATTCAATGGAACACACTGTAAATTAGTCATGATGCTTTCAACCTTTCTACTCTGCTCGCCAAAACACTATAAAATGTCACGTATGGTACCACTGGTAATGATAAATCTAATAACGAAATATTTAATTTTATTGCCATCGTAAGAATAGTTTTCTATACCGCTTAATGGATTGGAACTCGATATATCCATCAGTTGTTCCATCTCCACATTATATCCATGATCATGAACCTCTAATCTAGTGGTGATTGATGGTTGTAGACAAATACGTCATCGCAATGTTCTGTAGGATTTTATGGCCCAAAAAAAATCAGGAAACGATTGGTGATTTGTTCACTATTTTTTATCGTTGCGTCAAGGAATAATGTCTGTTATCGCAGGGTGTATAATTGTTTACCTGAACCACTGGTTGCTGCTGCTATTTCCGCATACACTGCGACAAACCTGACCTGGGGTTGTTTGGAACAATTCATTATGTAAATTATCTATGCAGGTATGCAAATGATAGTCGACGGAGAATCGGTAATACCTGTGCAAATTCTATCGTTGGGAAAATTGCCACAAATATTTTATGAGGTAACAAAATTTGTTTGTTCAAGATTTCGTTCAACTATGGAGCGCCAACCGTTCGTTTATTTATTTCAGATCGGAACCAAGTTTGCTAGGTTCGGATTTCACCTTCGATTTTTTCAATTGGACAATTAGAGATTTGAAATTATAACTCGAATGAAAAATTTGCATAGATTTCCTGGATTATTTTGTTTTTTTGTAGAAATTGGTTTCTTTGTAGTGCAACTGTGTTTGGTGTAACATTTACTGTTTCTGTGTGACGTGGAAACAAAATTTGAAAGTGTTTCGAGATGACTCAGAAATGCATGATTGCTCAGGGCAGGAGTTTGCCCTCAGAGATGAGAGCAGTGGAAAAAATCAATCAAATTTGCACAAAGTTTACTGAAAGGATCGTTGTTGAGTATAGAATCTTTCACAAGTATACTCCATTCACTTTTATTTTAGCAGTTTGGGTTGCAGGTTAGCAGGTTGGCCATGGAAATTTGACACATTTCACTCTGTATAGTACGAAAATGTGGGGTTATGACGCTTGTCAAAACATTTTTGGGTTTGAAATCAACGCTATGTTGCCCGTTCTACGTAAAAGTTTCTGTTATTACGTATTTTATCGCAATGTCGAATCTCTTCGGAAAATATGTGTCGAACGCTCGGTCGAACGTAATTGAAGTTTATACAAACTGACTGAAGGCAAACCAAATCCAGTTATTTGTATGGAAAATACAAGAAATCAGTATAATATCATAATATGCACTAGCTTGAGGAGAGTTAATGTTCGTTATCTTCTTTGGCTAAAGTTTGAATACGTTACATCAGTTGTAGATTTCAAAAATATTAACCCGAAGATGAAATGCATATGATGCAGTGATTGGTAATGGGTATCTCCCGAAGGAATTAACAGATAATTACAAGAATGTTAAATTCTTCAACAAAAATCATCTTGCATCAATATAAGGGAAAGGAATTAAAGGAAGTTTCAAGTCAAGATGAACTTCACCCGAGACTTCACCTTTAAACAAAAATTTCACATGAATAAATAATTGACAGGACAACTTGCGCGTATTTGTGGCTGTTCATCTTAATACATTGATATAATAATTATAATTAGGTATTTATTGGTACCTTAAGACATTTACAATGTATAGGACAAGTCAAATGAAAAATAGAAAAATCATCGGGAACTTATTCTACGATGACATTTATCGAAAATCCTGTTGTAAACTTTTCGCATTACTCACTCAAACATAAAATTCTCAAATGCCACCACTTTTTTGGGTCTCCCAATAGAAGGAAATTCTTTGTCATCCTCTTCATTCACAATCTGATTGTGGAAATATTCAGTTGAAATATAAGTCCTTTAGATTCAGATGAAATATTATATAAATTCTCTTACATTGAATATGTTCGCTACCGTCTGACGTATTGTGGATTTTAGAATACAGATGGCCAACAGACTGCTAAAATAAATGTGAATAAAGTATAGGCAAACTGCTCCGAATGTGAAATGTGAAAATTATGAGTGACCACCCCAATGCCACAAATGAAAGAAGCGGAAATTGATTCGATTATACCCAAATTCCTATCATGCGATGTGTTCGCCCCAGATTCGACCAATTCAAATCCTATTGTACTATGAAATATCCAAACTCTCATTCGATAATTGCATAAACAAGGACAACATCCGCATTTCCTGTCAGAATAATTGTTATTTCCGAAGCGATAGGAAGCTCTCCACTTTGACATTGGCCTGTAGGTAAGCCTATAGGTAGAGAAAGCGGATTTGATTGTTGTTGGAGCTGGAATAATCTCATAAAGATTCAAATTTCTCACCTTCGTTGTCGAGTAAAGCGCGTACATTTTTGGACGCCCTAATGTAGACATAGATTTCCAAGTGTTTCTCTTTTAAATTTTTTATATTCTTCAAGTGATCGCCATCAGAACCTTTCTTTAAATATCGAAAAAAACTTTCAATTGCTGTGTAGCTTCAGTCAGAATTTCAGCGCTTATTCAGTGATAATAACAACAAATTAAAGCTCTCCTGCGACTCTTCTTTCTATAATTAGGGAGGATTCAAAAGCTTAGCTTTCTGTGGCACAAGTTCGCTGATCCGGAAACCTCGCCTATCATAAACAAAGCCATTCTTGGGCATCAATAAATGAACCTCTTTATCTTCCGAAATTGTGCAAGGGCGGAAGTTTCTAGACAGTCTAAATGTGACCCATAACGATACTTCAAGGCTTCTCGAAATGACCCTCTTGATGGTGATTCTGGATTCGATCCTGCCAAAAAACGCCCAGAGTTTTATCAATCCACGAGAACCTTTCCTGAACGTTTGAACGTTCGTACTTTCATTTTATTAGTTGAGTGCGTAATATTCATTAGTTATATAGGGTGTCCGGGGAGTAACTGTACATACTCTTATCAGAGATAGAGTTGTTTCCCACGAGACACTTCGTATACGCCAATAACATTTATTTTTTCAATGAACATGTACGTTTCGTGAAAAACAATGATGTTTCTCTTTTTTTCGGCATACAAAATGTTGAAAATTCTCCCTCTCAGCTGCTGGTAAAATAGATTCCATCATTCATCAACTTCGAAACTGGAATCTGAATGTTTCTGCCCCCATCAATTATTCCTGGCCTGCAAAACGTCCAATATATTTCGAAATTGAACCAGTAGAAGGACAAAGATTCGACCGTAGATATATTTCCTGCAGTCCCTAGGGTGTGATACAATATGACACGTCCAAACATGAAATTAAATATTTCCAGGTTGAGTGCCTCTGAAAGGGTCCAATAAATACCGAAACGAATATGGGACAGCGCAGGATATTGAAAATTGCATACGTGATCGATTCTCAAAAGCAGTACTTGTAATTCTGAGTGAAAATTACTATCCATCATACAATTCGACATTTGTTCAGGTCTACCAACCCAAATCTACAACGGCTTGGCAATTCCATCCCTACAAAATGTTGAGTACTTACCTACTTCCTTGTCAGAGTCAGATATGAACTGAACCTTCGACAGTTCATCTTGAAACGCTGAAGTAATAGTTCATTCATGAATAATTGAAATGTGTGAGAGATCACTCAACATTTTTGTTCAGTTTCCTACACCATTCAACGATTCATGTTTTTGAATGAAATATGTATTTCCAGAGGATCTATATTCTGGATAGTTTACTTTGGAGTTTATTTAACGATTTGTGGGTAATTTTGCAGCATCATTTTCAACATTTCCCTAACCACACGGTCCACAGTTTGTTGTTTGACAATTTTCCATTGATTAATATCGCTATTAGCTATTATTATAGGTGCTCTGGTTTGCACCACATGCCACGTCAAAGTAAGTCTAGGATATACAAAAACTCTGGCAAACTTCACTTATTGAGTCATCAATAATCGAATAGAAGCCTATCATCGACTTGCTACTTTGGATAATCAGAAGATTAGGATTCTTAAAAAAATAATCAATATCTTTTAGACCCCAAAACAAAACAACAACATTTGTAAGTAATGCTAGGATAGATGCTGATCCTGATCATAATATACTAGTTCTATATGTCAGATTGGCCTAAAATTCAAAACCCATTTCAATACAGATTCGAGAACAGCCTCAAATAATTATTGACACATTACATAAAGTAGAAAAAGTATTCATTACGAAAATTTGATTTTATTCCATAAATCCCTTGATGAACGGAAACTTAACAATAAACGTTCGTATCAACTCGAATTCATTAGACGTTATCGATAATCCTAACGTGCAATAATTAGAGGTCAGTCGAATTTCATACATGTAGTTTACAGAGTTCTGAAACAGATGCATGTTTGCTCCCCATGTAATTTCGATTGAATTTCAGTTTGCCATTCAAGTTTGATACGACGGAAGTTAACAGTTAATTGGGAACAATACCTATTTGCAGTTCCATGCTTTATTTGGGATTGATGAAAAAAATATGGGGAATCGAAACGGTAACTGGAAGCGCAAAAATCATTGATTTCCCAATAGGTATATTGGCAATTTCATCTGTATGCATGGGGAACATAACCCCTCCCGAAATTTACAAATTTCACTCAACGCTATAGCTATGTGTGAAATTATACGAGTCGAAAAAAACAGACACTGAAAACACAATATGTATCTAAGAAGTATCAAACTGTAATTTGTAGAGAAAAACAATTTTTTGAGTGTCGTTTTTATGTTTTCTTAAACAGCTATTGCTTCAAATCCTGGATCACTCGAAAAAAAGTAAAATGGGATACAAATCTAGAGAATATGGTGAATTTTTATCTCAACATTTATTATAGAAAGGGCAGATTCTTCATCAAGTTTGAAATGAATTATGAAAGTGTCTGTTAATCTCGAGAGCTTTCGAATTTTCTTTATGTTCTAGACATTATGAGATTTTTCTGAAATATTACAGAGGATACAATTTTTGTAAACCTTGAATGCTGGTGGAGATGCTCCTTCTGCCATGGCATCAAGCGTAGATCAGCACAAGAACCTGTATCAGCTGTTCAGATCCTAACTGTATACTTACCCTAGAGATCTACAATCTGCGACCTCGTCAAAATGTGTTTTCCTAACGAATTTTCCTCCAAATAAGCCTTCAAAACGCCGAATCTTTCAATTTTTCACCCCGCTAACCTTGCTGCCACAATAAATCACTCTCATTTATCTTTCGCCACCAAACGCACCACTTGACCTCATTTCATTTATGCACCGAAATCGTTTTCCACCCACCTACACAGGTTGTTCCACAGGCAATCTCACCATTAATTTTTCGACAGAGCACGTCCTTGAACTTGTCGCACAATTATATCTGGCGTGATCCAACGTGTTTATCAGCAACACGACAGTGAACCAATTAATTAACATAAAAAATCGCGTGGAAGGAAGAATTTGTATCGATTGAAAATCACAATAGATTGAACTTCATGGGAGCTTCGGATTGATTCTGAAGACCTGTCTGAATATAGTCGTTAATTGGGAGACAAGCTGGAACGATGATACCTCAGACTAGTCTTAGTGGACTTTCCACCAGGAAAAATTGAATTTTTCAACAATTAAGACATCCACTGGATGTCTGTTTCGATAGGCAAGGCCTCTTCGGTTATTCGCTGCTTGAGGCTGGGTATAGACAATGGTTAAAGACTTTATCTTCAAGGAAGCCCCAAAGAGAGAGATCATAGATGCTCTCTTCGAGCTGTGTGGGCAGTTGCACCATCCTGCTGTAACCAAATGTCCCCGAGGTCGTGTCCTTCGGCAAGTGGGATTTACCTTAAAGAGCTATCTTGGAGAGTCTTGTGTCTTGCATCCTCAGAATGTGGCCGCTCCATCTGAGTCGGGTCCTCGTTACTTGAGTCTCAATTGTTGTACAACTCGCGCCTTGCAAGACTTCTGCATTCGAAACTTTGTGGAACCATCTGATGTGCATTATCTGTCTTAGATGACGTTGTTGCGTTTGTTCAAGCTGTTCAATATGTCGCCTGAAGGGCCTCCAGACAGACAGAAACGTCGACAGGAATGTCAAAATTATGCCAAAACTTCCACCATGTCGCAATCACAGAATGTTTATTCTCGTAAAACGTACGAACGACAAAGCCCTGATGCATTCCGGTCCAAATCTTGATACCGACTGAAAACTATTGACTCTAAGGCCTGCCGCAGACATGCAAGTTTTCAGTTGCGCAACAGTTTGATTGCAAGCGGTTCGAGGGCGCACACAAAGGCAATCGCTGCAACTTTTCAGTTGCATGTCTGCGCGGCCCTATATAAATGCATTGTACTCACTTCTGCAACTAAACAGTTGCAAAACTAAAAATTGCATGTCTGTGGCAGCCCTAAGAGACACAAAGAGCCCTTTCCCATCTACTTGTCCCCACCACAGCCCGAGCAATAACCCTTAGGCTCTGCCGATTAACGACTACCTATATCTGCAGCAGATTCAAGCCTTCTCTCCCTTCACAGTGAAAACTTTCGGAAATAAAGTTGCTTCTAGCCAGAAATATTGTTTCACAGTTTTCGAATTTCAACTCGATGTACAATATATCGATACAGAAGTTCATTACCGAACCTCCCAACACCACGCGAAACTTTCTTCAGACTCCATCAGCCTCGTCTTTGTTCTTCAGCGAAGCTTTTACGTAGCAACCGCCCGTCAAGAAATATCGGAACTTTAAGTGTTAAATGCAACAACCCCAGTCCGGCCTGCCGATTTTCAGGACTTGGACACGCTTCGTCCATCTAACGAGCTGGAAGTTCGAGAAAGGAGAATCTGGCCGGCAGACGTTCAATTTCCTATCCATTAAAATCTTAATTATTGTGCTGACTTCAATTTCCAAGCAGATTGGTGGAATTGTTAGAGGAATACGGTCTTATTTCTGTCGATCGGAATCGGATTAGGGCGAAATCGACAATTTCTAAACTGAATCCGGCGATTGTGTCGAGGAAAACTACTGAAAACGTCGCGAAATACTGAGTTAGCGGAGTTTTTCCGGAAACGAGATATTGAAAAATGATTGACAACAATTATAGTGTACCCAATGGCAATTAGGTAGTTCGAAGATGATTCAAATCGTAATTTAGTTGAGGGATTTCTAAGCTCAGAAGTCATCATCTTCATTGCTCTATCCTATTACCGGGAATAAATCTACAAAAAAAAAAAAAAAACGGTGCGAACAAACTTATGATTTTTTAGGGCTAATTGCGACTGTGTGCCCTCCTGTGACTGAAGGGATCCAACCGTGACCTACAAAATCTTTCACACTTCGGATATGGATCACCAACCATATCTGGTGAACCAAAGACCTCCACTGTGACCTGTCTAACGCTAGTTGTTCCCAGTTATGATTGGCATTAACTGATTTTAGGGATTGATGCAGTGTATCCTTAAACCGCTCATACTGGCCTCCTGGTTTCCGAGCTCCCTCTGTGAATTCGCCGTACAAAGCTATTTTGGGGAGTCTTGTGTCTTGCATCCTCAGAATGTGGCCGCCCCATCTGAGTCGGGCCCTCGTTACTTGAGTCTCAATTGCTGGACAGCTCGCGCGTTGCAAGACTTCTGCTCTTCTGTATTCGAAACTTTGTGGAACCACCTGATGTGCATTTTTTGTCTCAGATGACGTTGTTGCGTTTGTTCAAACTGTTTAATATGTCGCCTGTAGGGCGTCCAGCTTTCGCTTCCGTAAAGAAGCGTTGGGAGGACCACTGCTTTGTAAACATCTGTCTTGGTCTTCAGATTGAGGGCGTGATTTTGAAACACTCTGACCTTCAGCTTCCAGAATGCCCGTGATGCCGAATTGATACAATTGTGTATTTCCGTGTCTAGGTTAGCCCTAGTATTTATCAAGCTTCTCAAGTATTTGAACTGCTCGACCTATTCTAGAGTTTCATTCTCCAGGCTGATATCTGTTTGAAGGCTTTCTGGTAGACTACCAGGATTTTGGTTTTGTCGATATTGAGTCTAAGGCCTGAAGCTTCGTATATGTGTTAATATGTGTACAACATTAACATCATTAACTTTGTACGGGTTTTTACTCTGAGGCCTCCATAAAATCTGAATCTAATTCCAACACCTCCTGCAGACATACACAGCTTTAGCGAAAATATTGAAGAATAAAGGCGCTAACAGACAGCCTTGTTTCATTCCAGAGTTGGTTAAGAAATGGTCGATTGTAGAGCCACTATGCTGTATTCTAGCGGTATTGTTGGTATCAGTTGGTGGCTCAGAAAAATAACATAAATTTCTCGACGTTTAGCTGATCCTTCTTCAAGAAACCCACCACACAGCAACTCCCTGAGAGAAATCCTTTCAGTAGGCTATGTATGATGCTGCCAATTATTGCAATTATTGATGTGTTTCGAAGATATATATTTTCCGTATCATCTTAATATCATTTTTTCAATATTCACCTTCTGCTTCATCGATGAGCAAGTTTCCATCAAAATGTCCATCTTGACATTACCTGTTCGATCCGATGAATCCACCATTGACTAAATTGAAAACGGAACATTTAAAACGTTCGCGAATATCGATTGGAAAAGCCATCAAATCGATAAGCGTTTTTTATGTCTTTTAGGTAGATTGTACAACAGAATTAATTTCTACGTTTGGAAATATTGCTTTTATAGCTGCATTCATGACTGTTCGTGGCTTTATGTTGTATGATTCAGGAAATCGGTGGACTTGATATATGTTATTGCTATTTCAACACCGATAACGATAATTGCTTTTATGATATGAGCCCAAGGAACATCGCTACCTAATTCACGATAAAAACTAGGTTTTTTTGAAGATTGTGAAGTAGATGAAAATTTTCTGTAATATTTTGATTTTTGATCATGTTAACCATATTTTAGGTGGAGAACAAGAATGAAAACAAGTACTCCAAGTGTGCATTGAAAGATAATCAACATTTCATCAATGAAATTGAGGTACAAACATGCAAAATCTTGCCCAGAACATGGAGTATGTGCATATTTTATAGATGTGCATTACGTAGTCCTCTCAATGAACCTGTCACCTATGTCATCGAACAAATCAGGATGAAAAGAAGTCGTTTTGTATTCCATTCGAAGATTGCGTCAATTCGATTGATCTGTCGTTGAAAAAATGTGCGACAAGGTTCCTGAGAGGCCTTCAAATGCAGATATTTCTAAATTTATACCAGTAAAAATATCTGTTATCATTGCCTCTTGTCCTTCATCTATAGAAATCCGAAACTTTAATGTACCCCAACAATCACAGTCAATTTCCTCTGTCCTTCGGAAAAGCGATCGAGATCCCTATCGCGGTTCGGTTAAACAGCACGAAAGGGTCGCAGTTTCATCCGTCATTTTAAAACGCATCACTCAAGGTCCCTGTTATCAAGTAAGTTATGATATAGTTGTCGATACAATTAGCGTCGATGTAAAAGCGGACGAGCATTGGCATGCACCACGCTGAACGATCGACTTACTGTCCGATCCCACTGTCATGTTGTCGACCGATAACAAAAAAAAAATTGTTTCACTTTGCTACGATAGTATTGCAGCCATTCAGAATAGAAATTACGAGGCAATTTTGATGGCAAGAATTTTTTTTTTCATTTTTGGTGGAGATAAAAGAAAATAAAGGGGAAAAGTAGGAGTATACAGGGTGCGTTATACAAATATTTCAACAGTAGATTCTTGAGGTCAAAAGAAACACTTTCTTCCTATAAAATTTTTTTCGATTCGGTCCTGATAAAAAGGAATAGCCATTTTAAATTTTCATAATGAGCTATGCCATCCCTGAAAAAACAAAATTCCAACTTAGTTGGACGCAACAAGAGTTCGGTTCTTTGAAATGTAATGGTCATAATGAGAAAACTGGACGTGGGTGTCATTTTGTGTTTGAAGAATACTAATCAAAAAAATGGTTTAGGAATAAAGTGTTTCTTTCGACCTCAAGAATCTACTGTTGAAATATTTGTACGAGTCAAAGACTCATCCTGTATATTTTATCATCTAGATGTCAGATCTCAAGTATTTCTTTGATGCATTCAAAAAAATTCCATGTCTAAACGTTTTCCTCAGTTTGTGCTATATCCATCACCAGGTAATTATCAGAAAATTAAAGAGATTCATTCAGTCGACTGCAAAAAAAATTATTATTCTTCTGGATAGAGTATGAATATTTTGTTTTGGTATGAATATTTTGTTGTAGATTATCGATCTTTTCAACGCAGTGTTTCCCGATATGTAAGCTAGTCCTCTTAAGAAGAGAACTCCATAGTTAATCAACAATGTTGAAGATGTAATGACATAACCTCCTGGACACCCTGCTGGAGTCACTGTTGGGCAGGTCAAACGATTTGTCATCCATTTGTATCCATATCGACTGACGTGTTATCAGAAAACTGAAGTTATTGATCACCCTAGTATAAATCAGTTAACAATTCTCCCCAAATTACTCGAAACCTTTAAATCAGTTTGATATTTGTATTTTGTTTGCCCTACCTTGTTTGTTCTCCTTCCAAGTAGACATCTGATCCAGTCTATCATTCAATTACGGTTCAACTCAACCTGAGATTACCAATGAAAGCTTTGGCATCTTCAAGGCCCTCTGAAGGGATGAAACTACCTTTTATACAAACTCCGAATCTGGATCATTCCTTTGAGGATACACCTACAATCTGGCGTTCATCCCGTTTTTTTTACGATCATTTCCTCTTCCATCACCGTATTTTCCCTTATAAATGCTTATCCGGATCCCGATATATATTTTCCTGTACACAATAAGGGATGAATGAAGTTCTTAGCTCACGAAAGCCATCGCACAGAACGAACAATTTGCTGGAATGGCGAATTGGAAACAATTTATTTCTGTGGAGGGCCATTACGATGATGTATATTGCTCGGAAGATCGAAACGAAAATCACGTGATCTCGTACACGTAAGAGAGAGAGACGCATGTGAACCGTATGGACAATTTTGGTGATGGTAGGCGATTGGAATCTGTACCGAAATTGGTCCATATTATGGAAAACAACAAAATAATCCTGCAATTTCCCTGAATTCCTTCCTCGCGAAAATACATCTCCCTCCCCGTCACCTCCGTGTCTTTTTTCGATTAAATCAATTCCGCTGTTTGTTCTGGAGCCGTTTCCGATTCAATCAAATCTTGCATTCCGCCCGAGGAATTGACGTGGAGCTGATTGGTCCCATGGCGTGGGGCAGGGGTCCTGGGATAGCCGGGACTTTTGCTCCAGACTCCGGAGAAACATCGCTAACACTTCGTTTATGGAAATATTTACATTCCGTTTCCTCAAAGGAAGAACTCATCCGTGTGGAGTTCGTTCTGTTTTGATCCTCCCTCTGCGCTCGGAGTTGATTTGTAATTGGTCCTGCGGATAGTTCTGAGCGCGAAGCAAATATGCTTAAGATGATTATAGGCCTTGCTGGAGATGCTTCAACTCCTTCTGAAGCGTTTGAAATTATTGGCGTGGGTGTGCAATAAGATAACCATTGATGAAGCTTCTTTTTCTGGTAAATACCAGAAGAAGAGAAGAGATTCACGAAAGAATATTTGAGAGCTAGAGCGAAACTACAGGTTTTATTTATTTCAAGAGAAAAAATGTATCTAAGACATTATTTCTGTCAATTTTGGTTGTTGATTGTCTAAATATTGACAAAATACAGCGAGTCTTTGACTCGTACAAATATTTTAACAGTAGATTATCGAGGTCAAAAGAAACACTTTTTTTCTCTTCCATTTTTTCCGATTCATCCCTGATAAAAAAATATAGCCATTTTAAATTTTCATAATGAACTGTGTCATCCCTGAAAAAACAGAATTACCTCCAGAATAACTAGCTAAATTTGTGAATCTTCCAAACAGAGTTGTATTCAGCCAAAGTACCCAATTTCTCAAATTTCACAGATACCTACATTTGAACATCAAATTACTCGAAATCATTCATTTCTGTATCCCGTTACCGGGAATTATCTACAAAAAGACATAAAAAGAACAGACTTATAATTTCTTGGGGCTAATTGCGACTGTGTGCACTCCTGTGAATGAAGAGACCCAACCATGACCAACAGATCCTTCCACACTCCGGGCATGGATAGTCATCAACCAGATCTGGCCGCCGCTGTATCCTTCTTGAGTCTCCATTATAACTGTGTACCAAAGACCTTCACTGTGACCTGTTTAACGCTAGTTGTTCCCAGTTATGATTGGCATTAACTGATTTTAGGGATTGATGTAGTGTATCCTTAAACCGCTTATACTGGCCTCCTGGTTTCCGGACTCCCTCTGCCAATTCGCCATACAGAGCTATTTTGGGGAGTCTTGTGTCTTGCATCCTCAGAATGTGGCCGCTACATCTGAGTCGGGCCCTCGTTACTTGAGTCTCAATTGTTGTACAACTCGCGCGTTGCAAGACTTCTGCATTCGAAACTTTGTGGAACCATCTGATGTGCATTATCTGTCTTAGATGACGTTGTTGCGTTTGTTCAAGCTGTTTAATATGTCGCCTGTAGGGCGTCCAGCTTTCGCTTCGTAAAGAAGCGTTGGGAGGACCACTGCTTTGTAAACAGCTGTCTTGGTCTTCAGATTGAGGTACGTTTGGGTATTATTTTTAGAGTGAGAGCCAGAAAAGGAATATTTCCAATAGTTCCAATATCACTTAAGTATGCAATGTAAACACAGATCTTGGTGGTTGAGTAGAAACGGTTTGCAAAATCCCTTTCGCTTCATCCCTCCAACTTCAATAGGGAGGAATATATTGAAAATATCCGTTTATTCAAATCCTACAGCCGCAATGAGGGATTAAGGAACCTCTTACTCGATCTTCTGAATATTGGATGCGGTTCCTGGGGAGATCCGAATATGAACGAAAGGAATTTTTACCCTCCATTTGGCATAATTCATTAAAAATTAATGAAATCCAGCGGGAGACGTGTCCGGAAAATGAAAATGGCTGAATCATAATGAGAGATCCTCGAAAAAATCTGAATACGGAATAATGATGCACTCAAATCGGATTTGTCGCTTGTTTCGTTACAGCGTGGCACACTCGGCATGGGCTAGATGGGATTTCTCAAGGAAAGAAATAGGCGGAAAAAACGGATTGGTATTGGGTAATTCGATCTAATGTTTTCCGGTTATTGTCCCCTATTTACTCGTTTCATCCTCCAGCGATCTATTGACTACTGAAATAGGTATCACATTCAGATCTAGAAATCCCGAAAAAGATGGGGTGAGTTAAAAAATTGTCAAGACCGAACGGCTGCACCGAGATTGATGAAATATTCAGATTTATTACTGGAAGAGTCGCACTTGCAGAATATGTATCACATAATTTTCCTGGAAGATAAATTACTCTAAAGATGACCTTCGAAAAATTCCCAAAAAGTTGGGTTCAGTTAAAACTTCCTCAAGATCGAACGGTTATGCCGAGATGGATGAAATTCTCAGATTTATCACTAGAAGAGTTGCTCTTTCAGAATATGTATCACGTTTAGATCTACGATGATTTTCCTGGAAGATAAATTACTCTAAAGATGACCTTCGAAAAATTCCCAAAAAGTTGGGTTCAGTTAAAACTTCCTCAAGATCGAACGGTTATGCCGAGATGGATGAAATTCTCAGGTTCATTACTAGAAGAGTTGCTCTTTCAGAATATGTATCACGTTCAGATCTACGATAATTTTCCTGGAAGATAAATCACTAGCAAGTTGACCTTCGAAAAGTTCCCAAAAAGTTGGGTTCAGTTAAAACTTTCTCAAGATCGAACGGTTATGCCGAAATGAATGAAATTCTCAGATTCATTACTAGAAGAGTTACTCTTTCAGAATATGTATCACGTTTAGATCTACCATAATTTTTCTGAATGATAAATCACTCTAAAAATGACGTTCGAAAAATTCCCAAAAAGTTGGGTTCAGTTGAAACCCGAAAAAGATGGTACCAGTTGAAAATCTTTCAAATTAGAGATTAAATACGGCCCTGGCTCTGATGAATGTCACATAAACTCACCGATCGAATTCGAGAATTTGATGAGATGTCACTGAAGAAAACAGTTCTTTGAACGAAATGCTCGGAACACAGTATAGATATTCGATATGTAAATAACTTTCCTTATAAGGAAATGAAATTCATCGGAATTCCTGAAATACCAATTACAATCTCCCAAAATATCGTTTGACACTCCTCACCTCAGGGGGGACATCGAAAGAATTTGATGTTTTCAGAACAGTTGTTTTTCTCTCTACACGCCAATCGCACCATTTCTCACTTTGATCCCTATCCTAAACAATCTTGGGGCAGACTCCTGTGTGAATTCTTCAAAGCCAACGATTGCATGCGTAAAATAACCGATTTCATACCCGAACTTACCACTCGTGACAATGTGTGTATTATTTGTGATGATAAAAAGATCGAGCCAACGGACACGGTATTCAGTCATTAAATTCTAATAATACCCCGCGAATGTGGAAGACCTTCAAGAGCAAATAGAGCAGGGTATTAAGCGGTAAGCCGTTTCATCTTCTATTAGATTTGGCGTAAAGATAGGCCTCGTATATTTCATAGCTGAAACGCTAATCAACGTGTCTATGGTTATGGGTTTTGAATATTCATGGTCGGAATGAGGAAACACAATCCAATACCAATCTGCAGAACTGTATGCAACAGGGCAAAAACTTCTAGGTCGATTTTTTTATCGACGTTTTTAAATTTCAATTCACGATCATGTCGCTGGATCTGAGCAGTCCAATTGTGATGATCTCGGTAAGAAGTGAAAGATGAAAAGACGGATCTTCACTTATTTGTTATTTCATGAATCACAGGTAGGTACTGATAAAAGAATATCGAAATTCAACACGTATTTTTACCCATATGATGACGTTAACTTATCGTACCTTTCAATTCTAGAAACAATCATAAAAATATAGGATATTGACCATATTGTGGACCTGTATAATCTTAATGGACAATCAAAGCAATAAAATCTTTATCCTCCAAGCCTCGAACAATATGATAGACCTTGAAGGATACGCCAATAACATCAAATATCCTATACTGGAACTGTAATAACTAGTTACCTGGGTATCATCTCAACATCATTCTAATTTCCAGGAACTGTAATTGAAAATTGTATATCAGATGTTCACTATTCTACAACTATTGAAAAATTAATAACCAATTCATGTTTTTTCATCACATTCCACTATAAATAGATAGATAGATATTTTATTTCATTCTGGGTTGATTTAGTTGTTTTAGAGGAGAAGGTTTCTTTGAAAATAATCTGATTCTAAGCCATCTTCAACCATTCAGAACACAAAGTACAAATCTAGCATAGGGGCTGTTAGAAATTTCAATTCGAATTGAATTTTCATTGATACAACGTAGGTTCGAAAGTTTATTCTCTATTTCGAGAATTCTCATATTCAATAAAAAACTGCATTAAGTATCTAGCTACTAATCCGAACAGAAACCACACCACACCAAACGATGAGAAAATAGCGCTTAGCGGTATAATTGGGTGACACAAGTCATGGCAAGGCTATTTTTAATGGTAGGTCGCTTGAATGCTTAATGTCTGATAACTATTTTCATATTATTACGTACACACCAACTCGAACAGTAATTGCCGCAGCATATCATTCGGGTAATAACCGTTTTATATTTGCCTTCTGCCTCTTCATGTATGGTTAATAGCATTTTGAATATTATCCAACTTGGCGACCATCAAAACTAAACAAGCGTAAAAATTTTCTGAAAAAAAATAAGTATACAATTTTAATATCGAGGCTCGAAGCAAGATGATATAGAAAGGAGGCGCAATTCAGTTGAAAGCCGATTGGAAGGTGGCAAGGTCAAGCTCAATTGAACTCGGATCGTAAGCAGTGGCGTAACATAGACATTGGGATAAGTTATAAAGAAGATAATTTGGAACAACTTCCATTTTTGTGTGAGTGCCTTCTTCGAGCCTTAGCTGCAGAGTTTGTCATCCAGTGTGGCTCAATATTGAAATGGAATAAAACAAGATACGAAATAGCAGATATACTTATATACCGTCCTTCGGATGAAATAAACAAAAGTCAGATTTTTAATGTCAAATTCCTCCAAGCGATGAATCCACAATTTGTACGATGACATCCATCAATAGTTGTTGAGCGGGGAAAATTCCATACATACACCGTTGATTTATCAACAGGAGAGTTTATTAAAGTGCAAGTAATGGAATGATTGATTTTTTGTGCACTTAAATGACCATTAATGATAGGTTCGCATACCTTAATCACTTTCTTTATGGGTTCAATTAGATATTTGATTATCACACGAGTGTGGATGTGCTGAGTTATTGCATAGTGTTCCATCACTTTTTTTAATCGTAGTCAACCTGTCCGTGAGCCCTCCCTGTATATGTGGCGAAAATTATGAACAAACTAGGAGGAAAATGAGAGATCCATTCAATTGACTAATTTTCAAGGTGAAGTGTATCAATTTCAACAAACTAAATACATCTATCAACAGGCCAAAACTGCAGTGCTAAAGGTGGTGACATAGGCGACATACCTCACTTTCAACTTCAGGCCTAAACTTTTAAAATGATCTTAAGGATTCAAAAAGTAGCAGATTCCGTGAAGAATTAATCTGACAAGAGCTAATGATCGTTATTGTCACAGGTACTCATGCTTTTATCAAATATTGGCCCTTGCAAGTGTTTAATCGCCACACTTAGCATCAAACAGAGCGGACGAAAAGTGTTTACGGACGAAAAGTATCTGATGCGGACGAATAATAGTTCCCACCGCAAAAAGTCGAAGTTTGGTTCAGGAATTAGTACGTAAAACGTCATTTTGTTGAGGTCGACTAAAGAAGTCTGTTCCATAGACTAAATGAATGACACTTTGATCCCAATATTGTGTATTGCGTTTACCGTCATACCGATTATTTTTTGCAGGTAAGACCTATTTCGAAGAGTGCCTGCACCTCTGCATCCCCACTTCAAATAACATTAATTGAAGCCAGTCCTAGTCCCTCTTCGCAGATAACAAACTGGAGCGTTTCATTTTCGGAATTTTCCGCCGACTTTAATCAGGGTAAGTTGTTTATTTCGAATGCGAGCACGTTCAAGTTGTATGTAGTTTTGTGAACTTGGAAAAATGCCACATTTACGTGCATCACGAAGCCCCACTTCTTGTTTGAATTCTACCGTTAGGTGGATATTGCGGTGAGAAATGGGATACGTCGAGAGTTTGGCCTACTTTCCCAGTGGAGAGTTTTGTTTGGGGGTATCCTGCCGGGTTGGGGTGCATAGCAGATTCAATTTCAACCGTTTTCTAGTCTTTAAATCTCCCGAATGCGACAGAACGCACTGTGGTATCCAGAAAAAGACCTTATACTTTATCTACGAAACTGTGGAAGTAACGAAAAAACGAACAGTCTTCGACACATGAAACTACTTAAATGTCCGATGAAATATTGAGTGATACATTCTAGAAAAGGAACGTTATATTGCCACTCTGTATACAAATCAGTTGGCCGTATTGTATTCATCAAATTATTGAAGACTGATTCAACCAGAACAATTTTCATTGGGCAATTACCTCTGCAACTCCTACAGTGCAAGTTCTGGCCGACAACCTGTTCATATTAAGGAGCAGAAACTACCAAATTAACGCCTCCCAACACAGGAATTAGCCTCTGGGGAGTTGAATGGTTCGGATAACCTGGTCTAAGCTCATCGCTCAAGGAACCTGTTTGGGAAACTCAATCGCTTTCGAGTTCTTATCTAAACATTTCAACATATCGTATTTCTTGTAATTCACGTGTGCGTACGTTTCCATTGATACGGTGTATTGACGGTTTTAGATTAATGGAGTTAATTGGCAGTTTATAATGGAAGGTTGTTTTTGTTGTGGATCGAAGGGTTTTTGATTTTAGAGTTGATTCGACGACAATGTCGGATAAGTTTGGGACGATACTGGGGTAGGAACTTGTTTGCATTCAATACAAGCAAGAAAATATATTTGTTACGATAACTTTACGAGGATGTATTGATATCTAGTTAGCCTAGACCAGTTCCATGCCTAAAACAAATATTGTGTTACCATAGCAACTAACAATAAATCATTAGAAGTGTCAGTGTGAAGTTTGAGGTCAAAAAAGTAAACCAGAGTTACGCAATAAGTTAAAAGAAAGGAAATGTCCACCGAAATTGTGAAAATGGAAAAATTGGAGTATCGAGCCATCATCAAGTACCTGTATTTAAAAGGGTTAAGAGGTAAGCAGATTTACGAAGATATGCTTAATACCCTTGGTGATCAATGTCCTTCGTATGCGACCGTGAAAAATTGGACTGCAAGCTTCAAAAGCGCTAAATTTTCTATTGAAGATGATGACTGATCGGGAAGGCCAGTTTCTGTGTCAGTCCCCTAAAATATCGTTGCAGTTCATAACATGATTTCATCAGACCGTCGAATTGGGCTAAAACGGATATCTGAAGCGCTGAATATTTCATACGAACGCGTTCATCATATAGTTCACGTCAATTTGGACATGAAAAAAATTGCTGCAAAATGGATCCCCAAATGTTTTAATGTTGACCAAAAGCGTGCAAGGGTAGAAGCATCGTGTTCGATCTGTGCTCGATTTGAAAACGATGTAGACTTCTTAAACCGAATTGTTACTATGAATGAGACTTGGGTACATTTCTACGATCCAGCAACAATCGATGGAATGGCGACACTCTAGTTCTCCAAGACCTAAGAAGTTTCATGTCCAAAAATCTGCTGGAAAAGTTCTTGCTTCAGTCATGATTGATATTTTGGATAAGGGTAAATGAAGTTAAAAAGTAGTAAATTTTCTTCCAAAGAAGAGGAAATAAAATCTGTGGAGGTCTGGTTTGCAGAGCAAGAAAACATTATCTTTGAAAGGTCTAGAGACGTTGCAGGTTAGCTGTAATAAATGTATCCAATTAAGAGGAGAATATGTTGGGTAATAAAATATTTTAACATTGAAATTTTGTTAGGTTCTATAGTAGACTAAGAATTTTTCAATATGTCCTCATATATCCTCGGTTATTTCAGTCAATAACTAAGGTGAAAATGACAATTGTTGTAACACTCTGGCAGAATCCCAGGGCTGAACTATTCCGAAAAACTAGGAGATCTAAGAAGAATCTGAATCACTGGATTGCGTGGTTACAGTATGCCTCGTAATCCTAAAAATGCTTTGGACACTTGTAGAGAAAAGGATGTAGCCTCCTTGCAACTGGGATCAGGATTGCAAGCTATAGATGGTATAGCGAGAACAGCTGTGAAGGGTGCAATTGTACCTCAGAATTTGCTCATTAAAATCGCTCTCATGTTATACTGCTGCTTTATACGGACAGTCCAGTTCTCATCTCATATACCTTTCCTCATTTCCATCATCCCCTACTCAGATCTCAAGGAAACTCTATCGTCTATCCAACTACTCCAGAAATGTCCTTCCTGACAAGACACTTGTAAAACTACCTCCGTGGAAAGGCTCATGAGATCTTCCATTAACATCGACGTCGTTATAACGTCCACGTCCACGACATCCATTTCCCGACCCCCAATATAATGGACCGCATCAATCCCAGTGAAATATCGCTCGCCACCAATTTACGATAATGGCGGAGAAATAGGAAATGCGGGAAACTTCCCAGTTAAATTTCGTCGATGGAATCTTCAAGGTCCCGATCCCAGCGTTCCGTTAAACTTAAATGGTTGCAATCGGGTAGCGATATCGTCCAAGAGTGCGGACCTTAAGGCCTAACAAGCTTACGAGGGACAATCCGATATGTTCGGAGGTTGGCCATTTGCAAGTTGGGATAGCAATTTTGCGTCCATATTAGGGGTGTGCTGAGAGGGGACAAGAGACTCCACCAGCAAGTTTTAGGTAGGAACAAAGGACTGGTGAGGCTCTAGTCGTGTAAGGTTGCGATTGGCCCATTCTGCTATCACCTTCGGCGGTGATTTTATCTGTTGTATCAGATCTTGTTCGAGTCAAGAGAGCCTATTGGGTAGATCTGAGGATCTCTAGTGGAAAAGTTCGAAATGAAGAGAATGCTTGTAAGTTAGGTTAGGTTATGTAGAGGTGATTTAGTAACTTTGGATTTTAATCAAGTATTGGCCATAACGATTCAACATTCGAAGAGAATTATTAAACATATGGAGATTCATGAATTTCCATCAGAAATTTTTCCAATCTCTTCAGAGTCTTTGGATTTTTGTAATCTAACACAAGGAAAAAAAGCATTTCGCATGTTGGAAGAAGTCATTATTGAATATGCTAGGAAATTCTTCTGAGGAAGTTAAAGGTAACAATCTTCAAAACGACTAGTATGAATTTCCCTCACTGAAGGAATCATACACCGTTCTTCTCAGAGAGAGGAGCAAATATGTGATTTTAGGGGGGGGTCTAACCCCTTGCTCATTTTTGACCCAAAAATTTGGGATTTTCGAATTCGAGTTTTTGATCTAGTATTGAAGCCTGACTAGTGCTGATTACGAAACCCCAAATCTCAATTGGATCGGACAAGTATAACAGGAGATATCACAGACTGAAATTTTCGAAAAATTCCATTTCGAAGATGAAAGTTTCGTATCTTCCAGCAAAACCATCACACACCGGAAAGCCTGTGTATTGATCAGTACAAGATGAAGAGAATTGAATGCCAAAAGGCACCAATCGATGGATGGTATAACTATACCATCCTTCAAATACGAAGAATATAAACTACCCATCTAAATATAATATTACATGTCGATCCCAGGATAGGTATGAGTGTGCAGTATTTCATAATGTTCTTCCTGGCAAGAGCCAGGTAGTTATAAAACGAAGGAGGGGTCTACGAAAAATGAAGAAAATAGAATACAAAGTTCAGCAGGTAGGCTGAGTGGCAATGAACCGAGAGTCCTTATGACCTTTATTCACGGTTTGTTGCAGTTTTACAGAGAGGGAAGGGAATGGCATTTGATATATATGACGGAAGATTGGCAAATAAATGTTCACTCGACGTTTTAGAATGAATGTCGATCCACCTACACATGCATTATGCTTTATTACTTGATTACTTTCAAAGTAAACAGAACTCTGCCACTGTTTCCGATAATACGAGCGTTCAAATATTATCTGATTAACTAAAAAAGTGATCGATCGCCCACTGCACTACAATGATTACGATGGAAATATATTATACAATGGGAGTTATCATTCAGAAGTCAATAAAATGTTAATTAGTAAGATATGTGGGAAAAACTATTGGACAAGTTTTGTATAAACATAGAAATCAATATGATACAAAGTGGCGAAAGCTTTCCTCTAATGTTATCTGAACTGTTCTGCTGGTATTCTGGGAAGCGTACTGGGTCAAAATCAGCTTCAGTGATCACCAAATCAGGCCTTTATTCGCAGGCTAAGCTAATTTTACATCTGGTTTTGAGCTGCTATGTACGTCTTGATTCTTGCCCATTCACGCATCGTGTTCAAGCTGTGGTCATTTATTGTGTGAATTCTGCTTGGAATATGGTTGAGCAAGTGAATATCTTCTGAGATCAAATAATATGACGGCTATAATTGATCGTAACACCTCATATCTTGTTCCATTTAGACAACCCTGAAACGCATGAACTCGTTCTATAGATTCTATATTGAGACCAATTAATAGACTATTCCTGCTCCATAATTATCATGAAACAGTCTGATCGGGAATTCTATTATTCCGCTGGATTTGGCAAAACCTACATTGATCCCATTGCTGTAATAATTCGTGGCTTGCAGACAGAATCATAATTTGGTATCCAATCGTGGGAGTCCTTTCTGTACCATACAGAGTGATTAGTAACCGGAGTAATATTTTATATCGGACGGGATGAAATGATTGGAAGAATATCAAATTCATGTCTGTGAAGAAGAACCCGTTATCAGTTTTCTATGAGAGTCTTAGCAACGTTTACTCATGATGAATCAGAAAGGTCCAATCCGATCCAGCAATCAACGTGGATGACATATTGAAATCCGAGGATATATTAAAATATTCGCATTCCGCGTCTTTTCTCTTCATTTTTTTCCCGTAGAGTGGTCAGTATTGTCGAATAGTAATCTCCGGTTATTGTTCTACCTTTATGCAACAAATCAATCATGATTACTCCATGGCAATCCCAAAAAACTGACGCAAGAACTTTTCCAGCAGATTTTTGGACACGAAACTTCTTATTAGGTCTTGGAGAACCAAAGTGTCGCCATTCCATTAATTTCTGGATCGTAGAAGTGTACCTAAGTCTCAACCATAGAAACAATTCGATTTAAGAAATTTACATCGCTTTCAAATCGAGCACAGATCGAACGCGATGCTTCTACCCTTGCACGCTCTTGGTCAACATTCAAAGATTTGGGAATCCATTTTGCAGCAATTTTTCTCATGTCCAAATTGACGTGAACTATATGATGAACGCGTTCGTATGCAATATTCAGTGCTTCAGATATCCGTTTCAGCCCAATTCGACGGTCTGATGAAATAATGTCATGAATTGGATCGATATTTTTGGGGACTGACACAGAAACTGGCCTTCCCAATCGGTCACCATCTTCAATGGAAAATTTACCTTTTTTGAAGCTTGCAGTCCAATTCTTCACGGTCGCATACGAAGGACATTGATCACCAAGGTTATTAAGCATATCTTCGTAAATCGGCTCACCTCTTAACCCTTCTAAATGCAGGTACTTGATGATGGCTTGATACTCCAATTTTTCGATTTTGACAATTTCGGTGGACATTTTCTTTCTTTCAATTTATTGCGTAACTCTGGTTTACTTTTTTGACCTCAAACATTACACTGACACTTCTAATGAGTAATTGTTCGTTGCTATGGTAACGCAATATTTTTTGTATGCAGGAACTGGTCAGGGTAACTAGATATCAATACATCCTCGTAAGTAATTTTCGAAAAATAACATTCATCGAAAATCTAGAGATCATATCTCGAAAACTGTTCGGGATAAATTTTTTTTAATTAAATACCCGAACAGTTTTCAAGTCTTCTGATGTTTTTGACAGGTCGTCAGAAAATCAGTGCGATTTTTCGACAATGACCTAAAGAAATGCCAAGTCAATTTCGTCAAAGGGCATGACCTGAACTTTTTTTCGTTGGGTAGTCCTCATCCACAGGCAAACGGACAAGGATTAGCCAGAGTTAAACGTTTAAAGACTCCTAAAAAAATGAATAATACCATATTTTCGTGAAAAAATCGAAATGCCAAAAATACAACCTTAAAAATGATCCAAAAACGAATTTGCATTCCTTGGCAGTAATTTTTTCAGCCATAGATCACGCTACCCCTTAATTATTCCGCTCCTCCAGTCACGAACGCTGAATTCACGGAAAAATTCATATTTTCCCCGGCCTTATTGAGATTGAAACTGCCCAGACCCGAAAAAGGAGATGGCTGCTCTCCAGAATTTCCCCATTCAGGCATAATTTGAATGGAATTGAAACGACTAGGCGTCGCGAGAAAGAAAGTTCACTAATGGCTTATTCCATCCCCAATTAGAGAATGAATTCATTATTCCAGCCCTATGTGGCGATAGAATGGAGAAGTGCTTGTGAATGCAGGTCCTGATAAAGGTTTTTCTGCCAGCGAGTCGGGTGTAATCAACCGGGAATGGAGTCGGACGTTTCTTTCGACGTTCAAGAACCTTTTGAAGCGTTTATACATTGAAAAAATTTGTTATTTTCCCATTTTTAGCTTCACGTGGATTTGAACAGTTTCCTGCTAAACTACGATGAATTATTGTATACACTCCATTCATATTTATTTTAGCAGTCGGTTGGCCATGAAATAATTTTCTCAAGTTTTTGTTACTAGAACGGAGGGAGTAAGGTTGGCACGCATGAAATGTCGTTAATGTCACAACGCCGTTGCCACAACTTATATCAATTAATATAACGAAAATGCCGAAAGTGATTGAAAAAAGAGACAGGGTTTTAGCAAGTGCTATTTAGAATTAAGGTCTGCTCATTCAAATAGTTATACCTTATATTCTAAAATCCACAATACGTCAGAATGTAGCGAACATATTCAATTTAAGAGAATTTATATAATGCTTCATCTGAATCTAAACCAAATATCTATATTTCAGCTGAATATTTCCATAATCAGAAAGATTGTGAATGAAGAGGATGGCAAAGAATTTCCTTCTATTGGGAGACCCAAAAAAGTGGTGGCATTTGAGAATTTTATGTTTGAGTGAATTAATGCGAAAAGTTTACTACAGGATTTTCGATGAATCTCATCGTAGAATAAGTTCCCAAACATTGATTTTTCTATTTTTCATTTGACTTGTCCTAAACATTGTAAATGTCTTAAGGTACCAATAAATACCTGATTATTATTATTATATGAATGTATTAAGATGAACGCGCCAGTTGTCCTGTTAATTGTTTATTCATGTGAAATTTTTGTACAAAGGTGAAGTTCATCTTGACTTGAAACTTCCTTCAATTCCATTTACTTATATTGGTGCAAGATGATTTTTGTTGAAGAATTTAACATTCTTGTAATTATCTGTTAATTCCTTCGGGAGATACCCATTCCCAACCACTGCTTCATATACATTTCATCTTCGGGTTAATATTTTTGAAATCTACAACTGTAACGTATTCAAACTTTAGCCAAAGGAGATAACGAACATTAAGATATCGATTGCGGGAGCAAATCGTTGATTTCATTTTTAATTGATTTTGTTTCAGAGATTGGGAGTGAAAGCCCTAAAAGGTTTGTGAAGAAACGAACATTAACTCTCCTCAAGCTAGTGCATATTATGATATTATACTGATCTCTTGTATTTTTCATGCAAATAACTGGATTTGGTATGCCTTCAATCAGTTCGTATAAACTTCAATTATGTTCGTCACATATTTCCCGAAGAGATTCGACATTGTGATAAAATACGTAATTACAGAAACTTTTACATGGAACGGGCAACATAGCGCTGATTTGAAACCCAAAAATGTTTTGACAAGCGTCGTAACCTCACTTTTTCGTTCTATACAGAGTGAAATGCGTCAAATTTCCATGGCCAACCGACTGCTGAAATAAAAGTGAACGGAGTATAGCAGTTTAAGAATAACATACTAAACTCCTTCCTCTACTTCTAGAGTTCATCATCTTAACTTTCTTCCTGTCAAATACAGATTGTCCATTCAAAGTTTTTGCTTCTACACCTCTAGCAAATATTTGTGTTGTATTTTTACGTAATTCTCTTCTTTGATCTAGTCCCCCTCCTTCGAAAATATTTTTCTAATAGAGCAAAGAACCTTCCAAGGACAAAATAATAAAACAGAAAGGTTGGACCGGTCCGAAACTGATTCAGATCAGCAGGACAAGTTCAGCCTTCTGAGCTCTTGCCAGCTTGTTGGAAAACAAAACGGGTTGGTGTCAAAGCCACCTCGTGTTTCTGGCCAATCTCCATATCTAATTTTGTCGCAGTTGACGGTTTGCCAAATTTCGCCACTAATTTCAATGTTTAACGTAATAAATAAAAAATATCTATGTCTGAAGATTCGTAGTTCTAGATCGTAAATCAATTTCATTCGTTTACATATCGTCCATTTATTATTTTACAGATCGTTCATTTAGCAGCTAATAGCTCATTTTTTTTCGTGGATATAGTGACGGTAAATAAAAGAAAACAGTCTCCAAACACAGTCTGAACATCCCCTACTCTCATCTGTGAACAATATGGTCAAATTTTCAGATTATAAATCAATGCTGACTTTAAGAACGTATAACAATAACTTATCTGGTACAAATATGGAGAAAGCTAAAGTTTCCAAACTGTATTGATAATTCTGCTTTCAGTGTGAAGTAATATCATTACATTTAATGTGGCGGTATCACATGGCGAAGAGGAATTTCAATCAATGCATTTATTTTGCATATAAGCACTAAGATAGCCTTACTATCCATTTCTCCCCAAAAACTACGTGCTCGAGATACTCATAGGAGTTTACCGAGAAGCTGAGCAATCTGGGACCGGTAATATCTTGCACAAGATCACGTTAATTTCCATCGCAGCTGTTCATTAGAAGGAATATTCTTTGCGGCCGCCTCGAATTTATTAAAAGCGGGGGAATATTTTCTGTTCCATGAAATTTACAGGGACTGTACGCCAACGTGGCGTAATTAAATTATATTACAGTTGGTGGAAATGCATTGCAACCCACAGTGTCATTTATTTTTCACACGGCGGAAATGGTGTTGGAAATTGGTTGTGGGCTCGCCGAACTGTATACAAACGGATTCTTGCGGCGAAACAACTGAATTTCCATGGTTTTCCGGGTGATTTTGGATATTCCAACAGAAATACCGATTCCTGGTATCAGGGTGCTTAAATTATGTTATCCGAACAAATGTGCATGCATGCATCTACATAGATCTGTCCTTGGATCTGTCTGAAGTGAGTATCTTTCATATCTCTCATTGAGGTGAGAGTTGTTTTGCTCTGATAAAGTCAAATAAGATCGAAACCATGTCCAGCATCTACTCTTCTTCAAGAAGACAGCCTTTTCTAGAGGATGCCCTACCATATAACAAACCTTGATTTCAATGGCTTGTAAGAGAAGAAACCTTTTTATAGCCTGCAGACTCCACCATATAGGATCTTTATTTTGTTCATTCCTCTACTATCTTGTGGTTCTGAATCAGTTCAAGGGTATGTAAGGTACCTAACATAATAGATACATCAGTTTATATACAAAATCGTTCCTTCTTTCCTTTTGTATATTACGACAAGTGTTCGTCTAAAAAGTATCATTCTCATGACGTGGACATATCTGGAAACTCCAGTTCTTAATTCAGGATAGTCAACGTATATAAATATAACAAATCTTACAGGCATCAGTAACGTGAGGAGAAGTAGTGAGGATCAGTTTTATAATTGATGAAGCTTTTAGAGAATACCACGAAAAAAGCACAAAATTCCACTAAAATAGAACTCTACTATTCGCCGAGTAAATTAGCTTCGATCGTTGCTATTTCTGCATCCAATGCTCATGAACAATTCATTTCTGGCTGTCTTGCTCTTGAAATCCATCGAAATAATTAGTACGGAAATAGCTGTATAAATTCGCCATTCGAAGCTCTTGTGAGGTTTCTATGCGATTTCATCGCAATCGCTTTAGAAAACCAACGTCCGCCATATCAGATGTAAATAAACATTTATTGGATTAATTAACGTGCATGAAACCAACAACGTTCCTAGATTGTCATTATATAAATAACCATATGTTCATATATTTTTAGAACAGAGCGATTGTATTTGAATTACATCCTTCCTGAATTGAAGCGCTGCTAAGGTCAAATAGCGCATAACAATATAAATAACGCCATTAGATGAGAAACAATCATTATACTTCGTCATGCATGCCGTTGAATTGCTTTGAATACAGTAAACTGTGGGAATATACACCATTCAAAATGGGTGAGGCTAATAAAGCTCAAAATAAAATTTTAACTCACCACCTACAGCCAGAATGTTCTTCGCTCTGAATTTGTATTGTTGAACAGCCCCCATAGGGGACACTGGAACAACGTCTTCTTTAATCCTTTACTTATAGGAAGACTTTCATCTCATATAAAATTATATAGGTAGGTGAGCTTCCAACCAGAGCTAGAAGTATCTTATGTTCAGTGCCAAAGGTCCCTCAAAAATTACTCATGCTGCCTCTGATGGTACTTCATCCTATCCCAATGACAGATGACATGGTGAATTGGTGATTAAACTGAATTAAAAAGCTAAAAGCTAGCAAACATTTATAGCTATATCAGATTCTTCTCGTTGAAAAGAACCAGATCAGATCAGGACTGACTGCTTCTGTGTATGTAGCTCAACACACTTGAATTCTATCCAGACATAAACAGTGCAAAAATTCTCCTGTCCTTACAGGTGCCTGTTCTATATCTATAGATATAGAATTGGATATAGATATATAAATGTCTCTCGCACTGAATTTCCGAGTATTCCATCACAAGAGATCTTCCCCAAAGGACGACAAGACCTCCATAGGGGAAACTGGAACAACGTCTTCTTTAATCCTTTACTTATAGGAAGGCTTCCATCTCATATAAAATTATGTAGGTAGGTCAGCTTCCAACCAGAGCTAGAAGTATCTTATGTTCAGTGCCAAAGGTCCCTCAAAAATTACTCGTGCTGCCTCTGATGGTACTTCATCCTATCCCAATGACAGATGACATGGTGAATTGGTGATTAAACTGAATTAAAAAGCTAAAAGCTAGCAAACATTTATAGCTATATCAGATTCTTGTCGTTGAAAAGGACCCGATCAGATCAGGACTGACTGCTTCTGTGTATGTAGCTCAACACACTTGAATTCTATCCAGACATAAACAGTGCAAAAATTCTCCTGTCCTTACAGGTGCCTGTTCTATATCTATAGATATAGAATTGGATATGGATATATAAATGTCTCTCGCACTGAATTTCCGAGTATTCCATCACAAGAGATCTTCCCCAAAGGACAACAAGACCTCCATAGGGGAAACTGGAACAACGTCTTCTTTAATCCTTTACTTATAGGAAGGCTTCCATCTCATATAAAATTATGTAGGTAGGTCAGCTTCCAACCAGAGCTAGAAGTATCTTATGTTCAGTGCCAAAGGTCCCTCAAAAATTACTCGTGCTGCCTCTGATGGTACTTCATCCTATCCCAATGACAGATGACATGGTGAATTGGTGATTAAAGTGAATTAAAAAGCTAAAAGCTAGCAAACATTTATAGCTATATCAGATCCTTCTCGTTGAAAAGGACTCGATCAGATCAGGACTGACTGCTTCTATGTATGTAGCTCAACACACTTGAATTCTATCCATACATAAACAGTGCAAAAATTCTCCTGTCCTTACAGGTGCCTGTTCTTTATCCATAGATATAGAATTGGATATGGATATATAAATGTCTCTCGCACTGAATTTCCGAGTATTCCATCACAAGAGATCTTCCCCAAAGGACAACAAGACCTCCATAGGGGAAACTGGAACAACGTCTTCTTTAATCCTTTACTTATAGGAAGGCTTCCACTCATAAAAAATTATATAGGTAGGTCAGCTTCCAACCAGAGCTAGAAGTATCTTATGTTCAGTGCCAAAGGTCCCTCAAAAATTACTCATGCTGCCTCTGATGGTACTTCATCCTATCCCAATGACAGATGACCTGGTGAATTGGTGATTAAACTGAATTGAAAAGCTAAAAGCTAGCAAACATTTATAGCTATATCAGATTCTTTTCGTTGAAAAGGACCAGATCAGATCAGGACTGACTGCTTCTGTGTATGTAGCTCAACACACTTGAATTCTATCCAGACATAAACAGTGCAAAAATTCTCCTGTCCTTACAGGTGCCTGTTCTAAAGATATAGAACAGGCACAAGTTGGATATGGATATATAAATGTCTCTCGCACTGAATTTCCGAGTATTCCATCACAAGAGATCTTCCCCAATGGACAACAAGACCTCCTGTCTCCCCTTCATCCGCCAG
This sequence comes from Coccinella septempunctata, assembly GCF_907165205.1. Lineage (NCBI taxonomy): Eukaryota > Metazoa > Arthropoda > Insecta > Coleoptera > Coccinellidae > Coccinella > Coccinella septempunctata. Next base: position 36,428,213 of record NC_058193.1, on the reverse strand, counting down.
GGATCAAACTACCCTTTACACGCTCCACCTGAATGCCGATTTACCGTAGTTCATTTGTGTCTTTTCCGCCCAACTTACCCCATAAATCTCTGTTAGATTGACGGGTCGAAATCAAAGATTACCTGGATGGAGCTCTTGATCCAGAACCTTCTGCAGACCTGGTTCGATATTTCAACCCGGACCACTTACTGATAGCGGTTTGAACACTCTTCACTGTCGGGGTCTGTTATAGCACGGGATGACTGAAAAGCTCTCTCCGTTTGGATCTGTCCATCGGCCAGATGATTGAGAGGCTGTCTATTGTAGGCAGGGGCAAAATTAACTTTTCAGAGCGCACGAAATTATTACGGAAATGAAAATCGGGTCTTCTCCATCAGTTTTTGTGGTTGGAGTCGTTCACACGAGCATGTGGGATGCATAAAAATAATGGAGGAGCCTCTCGAGATTAAATAAGGAGATTTGTGAAAAGGGTACAATCTTATGATCAAGAAAATCATTGAATAGACCATTTCCTTGCAATGTTATCATTCAAACCTGAAAAACAGATACATATTTCAGAAGGAAGTTTGGTTCTTCTGTGAAGAAAACTCAAATCACTTCAAAATTCTCTCGACGAGCAGTTCATTCATAATAAACGTCATCGAATTGAGGCGACAAGCATAAATCCCATTTTATTTTTATTTTCTTTTCCTCAGGGTGAGTGACTGAAACAGCTGGGATGTAGGATTTCCGAAAAACACGGTGAAATGAAACGGATAGTCCGCTCTTTAACTGCAGAGTAAAAATAATTTTGTCAACATCTACGTCTCAGGCAAGTACCTACGAATAGCTGAATATATTTCGAGCAAGTGATATCATCCGGAAAATTGAGGTCGAAATGAATGTTCCATTCCATTTTCCTTTCCTCTTGTTACCAATAACACCACATAATATATGGGAAAATTATGAGTGCAACAATCTCAGCAGAAACTGAAAGTTGTCTTTTATATGATTTTTTATTCGAAATAATTTCCTCTCAAACCTGCGGAATTGAGGAAAAAGCAGCCTTCTTGAGATTTGTTAAAAATAATGAAATTTCGAGGAAATACTTCACTTGGAAAAAGCCCTTTTTATTCAGTTGATGAGTTTTGTTGAAGCTATGAAGATTAGTCTTTCCTACTTCATTTGGCATCAACTTAATAGATTTTCGTACAAAAATAATCCCTCTGTGAATTCATCTGGGAAGGTCAGGCCATAAAAAAGTTTCGCAGAATATTATGAACGTAGATATTTCGACTCCCCTGAGTTTCATGGTAGCAAAAACCCTAAGAATCTGTTTTTATAATATTCAGCTGCCTGCCAAATTCTCAGTATTTTTTCCTAACTTCAAGGGTTTGCAACATGCAAAAAAATGGGGTTTAAAACAAGGAACCATAAGAAAGAGTCTTACTTCTTTATTGAGAAACAACTCCCATCAATTCATATAACAATAATTGTATATGCCAGTCATAAAATCGTTTGACAAAAAGAAGAAACTCTCCAAGTTGACACACGTCAAAAAACTGCCAACTGTGCTTCTGCGGAACCCACAGAAAACTATCGTGCTGGCCAATTGTTGCCGAGAATAGACAGCAAGGTATTTTGTAACAATTTTACGACCGACTTAGATGTGTTTTTACGAGGCAATAAAACTGAACTTTAACTGAATATTACCGTATTTTATACAGTTGAGCACGAGCCATTCAGGCAGTCCTCCGTTGGAACGGAAAATGGACAGCTTAAGGAGATTTTCGCTATATTTAAAGTTTTATAGGTTGATGATTCGGCAGAGGCGCTAAGTTCATTTAAATTCATCGGAGGATGAAATGGGAAGGAGCTGGATTTGCTCCCGGGTATCCTGCCATAACCTATATCCTAATTTTTATTCTGTGAAGACTGGAAAACTTCATGAAACTCTAAATTGATGTTTCGCCATAAAAACAATGTTTTCGTAGCTCAGCTGGGTATAATCATAGACATAGAGACATGGACTGAGCAATGCCAGCATGAAATAGGCTATTTATTAGAAAGAGAGAAAAGCTCGTCGGGATATACCTTTCTCTTTTTTGTTCACATAGAGGTGAGTGTACACCAATCAAAATTCTTGAAAAAGACAACTGCATTCCCGACGTGTTTTTCTCTCTGTCACTTTTTTTGACCGTATTTCATGCATAGATATAAAGGGAAGGCACAGTCCATGTCTCTATGTCTATGGGTATAATCTACAATCAAGACTGAATATGTGCAATTACTCGACTTTTATTTGTCTCGTATGGTAAAGGTCGTCCACGTGGATGACAATTACAATAAGGTCTTTGAATGATATTCCTATACAGGAAATGAACATTCCCTACGATGAGTGGATTCCTCCTTTTGAAATCAAGGATTGTTGGTGATAAAGGTTAAAAAAATCGTTTCAATCTTTCATCGCTCTTTTTTAGAAATCGTTTGTTTCCATGCAATCCCGCAGGAGGAATAATAGAAGCGATAACAGGCAGTCGGTTATACGAGGCAAACCTAGGGCAAACTAGACCTGGATGGTGTATTCAGAGCATTGTTCATTCATTTCGCAGTGCTGCGGACGATGTGATATATGTGTTTCAAGAAACTTTGCATCATTCATTGTCTGAAAGCCGTTGCGTACAGTCGGTGGCATAATGTCCCTTAGATTTAGAGGATAACGTTGATTTATTGTGCAAAGAGACTTGATCTTGACTCATCCATTCGGGAGCTGATATTTATCATTATCGACAAATGGGCCGACTCTCTTTCAAGACTATTTCAATCTATAGCTTGAATGGAAGACACTATACAAGGTGAAACACTTTTTACTTTACCATTCTTCCGATTAGGCTTAGATAAGAAGTTATACATAGGTATTTTAAGTTTTCATAATGAGCTATGCCTCCCCTGTAAAACCAAAATTCTCTTCAGAATAACAAGCTAAACCTATGACACTACATCTGTGGATCTTTGCAACAGAGTTGCATCCAGCCAAAGTACACAATTTTTAAGATATTTGATGATCATAATGAGGAAACTGGAAGATGTCATTGGAATTTAGTGTTCGGAGAGGATTCATCACATCAATGAAAAACCCTATTCCGAAAATCATTCGAGATTTAACTCAAAAGTATATTTTTTTATGGATTTTTAATTGCCTGAAAGGTGTTTGTCTTGACCTCAGGATTCTTCTGTTGAAATATATGTACCTACATGTCAAAGATTCACCCTATATATCAGAATATATTGTTAATTTCAATGCAACTTCATATGAAATCTTCCTCTGGATGTACTCTAAGCTTTCCGTTTCTCAGAAAACTTCCCAGAAGAAAAGCACCAAAGTTTTTCGTCTGTATTCCAGCTGTCACATTTTTGACACAATCTATGTCAATCTATGGTTGATTTTCTTCCCTGAATTTTAATCTTCCGTCATCATACGAGTAATTTTTGATCGTTACATTCCGAAATAGTTAGAACATAGCATCATTTTTTCATTAAAATCAACAATAAACATCCTCACCTGAATTTTCGACGTGGCATATCGTTTCATAAGCATAAAAGCCCTTCGCGAATCTTTCAGCGAGCATCATTCCGAACCCAATTCCCGGGCCACGGCCGCATCGCAACCCAACTGTGAATTTCCTATTCCCCATACTCTTATGAAGAATGCGAGTGGAAAAAAAAACGGAGAAAGTCCACATATCACGGAGAAGCGATGCGATTGTCATGGCGCGCCCAGCGTTTCGGTGATAGAATATTTGAAGCGTTAAAATCTGAAATATAGCCTCTCTCCGATGTCCCCGGTGACCAAATGTAGGTACGTACCGATATGAACGGAGAAAATCCATTTCCCTGCCGTGGCAAATGACTGGAAAAACAGGAAGGTTTTTTGTACTCCCGGGACTTTTCAATGGAAAGCTACACAGCACTTTCTGGGCAGAATGGTCGATTGAAAGACTCTACTCGGAATATTTGTTGGTAACATTAAACCGGTTAGTGTACGGGGTGTGTAAAATTCGACCGACTTTGAATTAACCTATCTACCCATCGTTTCAGTGAGTGAAGATTACTTTCACTACTTTGCACTTTGTAATTCTTCACTGTTCTCTCGGTTATTCGGAAGACTAACTTCCCACGAGCCCACCGCGCGTCTTTTATATCGATACGCCCGTGTTCGAGAGTATTCTCGCAGCTCCGAGGGTGATATACGCGTTGTCCCCCAGCTTCAACAAAACCAAAATCCTGGTAAGTCCGCCAGAAAGCCTTCAAACACATATTTTATTATAGAATGAAACTCTAGAACACGTCGAGCGGTTCAAATACTTGGGAAGCTTCATAAATACTAGGGCTAACCTAGACACGGAAATACACGACCGTATCAATTCGGCATCACGGGCATTCTGGAAGCTAAAGGACAGAGTGTTTAAAAATCACGACCTCAATCTGAAGACCAAGACAGCTGTTTACAAAGCAGTCGTCCTCCCAACGCTTCTTTACGGAAGCGAAAGCTGGACGCCCTACTGGCGACATATTAAACAGCTTGAACAAACGCAACAATGTCATCTGAGACGAATAATGCACATCAGATGGTTCCACAAAGTTTCGAATGCAGAAGTCTTGCAACGCGCGAGTTGTACAACAATTGAGACTCAAGTAACGAGGGCCCGACTCAGATGAAGCGGCCACATTCTGAAGATGCAAGACACAAGACTCCCCAAAATAGCTCGGTATGGCGAATTGACAGAGGGAGATCGGAAACCAGGAGGCCAGTATAAGCGGTTCAAGGATACACTACATCAATCCCTGAAATCAGTTAATGCCAATCATAACTGGGAACAACTAGCGTTTGACAGGTCACAGTGAAGGTCTTTGGTACACAGTTACAATGGAGACTCGAGAAGGATACAGCGGCGGCCAGATCTGGTTATTGACTATCCATGCCCGGAGTGAGGAAGGATCTGTTGGTTACGGTTGGGTCTCTTCAGTCACAGGAGGGCACACAGTCGCAATTAGCCCCAAGAAATTATGAGTCCGTTCTTTTTCTATGTCTTTTTGTAGAATAATTTCCGGTAACGGGATACAGCAATGAATGAATGAGATCCTATGGGGAGGAGGAAGAAACACACCTATAAGAAATAGGATGTTTTGCTATTGGGAGGAGGAAAGCTAGGGCCATGAAGTTTTAAATGGTAGTAAATACTACCTTTACTACCATACTAACCAACTAGATTGAAATCTTTAATTTGGGGCCAGAATAGACAAAAGGTTGCAGATCTCATAAGTTCAGCGCTGAATAAACGATGAGAGAAAATGATTGAAATCTATATGGATATGTGAGAGAACCAGGATCAAACCAAAAGACAAGGGAAAGATATAGGAGATAATTGAGTGAACAATGTCAGTCAGCACAAAAAATTTGAAATGCGAACTTGATTAGATTTCTTGATGAAAGTCACGTCACTGAGCTTTCCTGATTCCAAAATCTTAAATGTTGGCGAAACTATCGAAGATTTTGTGATTACAAAAGCAATTGGACATCAAGTTTGAGTTTGTCACCCATGATTTGACCCTCAACTTTCTCTAGGCTCCGAAAGATATGGTCTAAAACCATCGGAGACTAAGTTTACCCTTCAGGTAGAAAAAAAAACAAGAAACCTTGTCTGGCGCAGGTCTATGAACCCATTGGGCAAGTATAACAAACCAGAATCACCAGAGAGAGAACAGTATCAATTCGGCAAGATACCATTTATAACCAAAACAGGTCTCTGCAACAACATAAACTATGTTTTCATCTTCATCAATTGTTTCGATGATACCCATGAACGTAATACCCCAAAATTTCTTGTTCTTCAAGGATTCGTTTGTAGTTTCTTCATAAAGGAGCATTATCCAACTTGGGGATCTTTTAATGAACGCTATAAATAACTGCATCCCTCAAAACATTCACGGGTCACACGGGAAGGCGCAAGAATGAAACGCTCGAAATCGAAATCTTGGAGATGTGAAATACAGCCGCCGGCATCGAAAATAATGAGGAAAAAGTTGGCTTGGAGGCTGCCGAGAGATGAGGGCGTCGAGAGTCGCTTCATTTTTTTAACCGATCTCCCTGCAACGCCTGGAGTCGAATGAAATTCCGCGTAGTGTTTTTCAGACGGCTCATGCGAAAATTCTCGGATAAACAGAATGCATAAGCGGGTGGTTTTATTTCTGAACGAAAATAAAGCATTACTCGTTTATTCGTAGCACGGACATATCAAGTTAGGATTACGCCATTATTTCGACAAATGCGGGGGTGTAGGTTTTGTTGTTAAGAAGCTTGTGAGGTTGGTTTGATGTGTTTTAACGGCTTTTTCACGACTCGTTGCTTTTGACCGTAATCACTTTGCGTCCGCTTCAGATGCAACTGGAAGCGGCTGAATATTTCACGCTGGATGAGAGATTTGATATTGCATATGAAAACAAGCCTCAATAAAACTCGGTGATATGAGGAGTATATACCCATCAGATTCCAGAATTATTACTTTAATAACTTCGAAGCATTTCATGGTGATAATTTCAATATTTCGTCTTTGGTAAACTTCATGAGAACAACGACTTCTTTCTTGCAAATACGAGGATGTATTGATATCTAGTTAGCCTGGACCAGTTCTATGCATGAAAAAATATTGCGTTACAATAGCAACGAACAATAACTCATTAAAATTAAAAAAGTAAACCAGAGTTACGCAATAAATTAAAAGAAAGAAGATGTCCACCGAAATTGTGAAATTACAAAAATTGGAGTATCGACCCATCATCAAGCCTGTATTTAAAAGGGTTAAGAGGTAAGCAGATTTACGAAGATACCCTTGGTGATCAATGTTCTTCGTATGCGACAGTGAAAAATTGGACTGCAAGCTTCAAAAGAGGTAAATTTTCCATTGAAGATGATGACCGATTGGGAAGGCCAGTTTCTGTGTCAGTCCCCGAAAATATCGATGCAGTTCATGACATGATTTTATCAGACCGTCGAATTGGGCTGAAACGGATATCTGAAGCACTGAATATTTCATACGAACGCGTTCATCATTATAGTTCACGTCAATTGGGAGATGAAAAAAATTGCTGCAAAATGGATCCCCAAATGTTTGAATGTTGACCAAAAGCATGCAAGGGTAGAAGCATCGCGTTCGATCTGTGCTCGATTTGAAAACGATGTAGACTTCTTAAACCGAATTGTTACCATGTATGAGACTTGGGTACATTTCTACGATCCAGAAACAAAGCAACAATCGATGGAATGGCGATACTCTGGTTCTCCAAGACCTAAGAAGTTTCGTGTCCAAAAATCTGCTGAAAAAGTTCTTGCTTCAGGGTTTTGGGATTGTCATGGAGTAATCATGATTGATTTTTTGGATAAGGGTAGAACAATAACCGGAGGTTACTATTCGACATTACTGACCACTCTACGTGAAAAAATTGAAGAGAAAATACGCGGAAAGCTATCTAAAGATGTTTAGTTTTTGCAGGACAACGCCCCTGCACATAAATCTCATGTTGCCATGCAAAAAATTCGTGATTTAGGGTTTGAATTACTAGAACACCCCCCTTATTCACCAGATTTGGCTCCATCCGACCACCATCTCTTTCCTCAACTGAAAAAAAGTTTGAAAGGTCGTAAATTTTCTTCCAACGGGGAGGTAATAAAAGCTGTGATACATGAATACAAAAAAGCGTTGCGATAAATTCACTGATACTAGGTGTTTCGTTTTCCATGTCACATTCTTCAGTTTCCTTCAAAAAACCACTGTAAAAAAGTCAAACCATCACCGCCATATACCAAACTTCCCAAGTAGGTAATAAACTGAAGAGGTCCCCGGTAATCCTTGAGCTCTCAAACTTTCCAAATTGTTAGGTGGTTCCCCCTCGTATTATACGCGATGAAATAGGTCAGATGTAATTAAATCGAATTTATCTGCTCGGAAAATTACGGTTTACGCCGCGTGCTCGAACTTCCAGGGGATAAATTTCTTCGGATACGGAAAAAAGTGTCGCTAATAAATCCTAGATTTACTTTCCGGAGGATGCTGTAATCTCATCCACGATGCCCCGATGTTGCAGCATAATTATTTCGAAGAACAAGATAACTATGAGGAGGCACGCTGAAGAGATTTATTGAAAAAACGTGGTATACTCAGTGACATTAGAAGTGTGACATTGAAAGAGAACAACTTTCCCCAATGTGAGTGTTTTGGGGATTTACACTTTACTGTGTCCCCCATCAGAGTCATTACTTAATCTACAGTTAAGCAGTATTACTAAGAATTAACGAAATTAATTTAAAACGTTGAGATTCGCTCTAAACTTTGAGTCGGAAGGTATTCAAACACCGAGATTCATGATGCATGCATTCCATCTTCACTTCATCCCTTGGAGAATGGAAGTTTTCTTCTCACTACATATATTTGTCTTTCCTCTCGCTGTTGTTCTTGTCACATAATAATGCCATTATTCCCTCTTTTTCACCATCGTGAGAGGTAGAAGGGGAGGCTGTTCTTCTTCAGCATGAGGAGTTATGCGAAGGGAGTTGAGGCGCAGCTCATTTCTCACATTTAGGGCGTGAGAATTGTAAATGGTAGAGGAATCTGAAGACGTTCGAAGTTTCCTGTGCACGTTTGGGTTATTTGAACGACGGATGATGATAGTCTGGCGCATTGAAACACTGCGAAAGTTGTCTATTTGAGGGAAACTAATATTGTCGCTCGAAATTGAATATGCCACTTTATGTGGTATTTGCCAATGAAACAGAATAATAGTTTTATTTTTCCCTGAAAATTTGTGAGTCGAAATCTCGAAATGAACAACCATTCACTCTATAATAAATATGTACAGGGTGGGCAAATTTCGATGTTTTAGCACTACAGCTTTTAAACCAGAGGAAATAGACAAAATCTGATACTCCATTCTCGTTCTCTTTTTTTGAGAAAATAACAATTGTAATAGTCATTTTTGGCCACTTTCTTTTGTTTTCGAGTTATAAGCAAAAATTGGAAAAATGGCGATATCGAAATAAATTTATATCTCCGCTAATACTGATGACAGAGCTCTGAAATTGAAACATTATACAGGCACTTTTTTACGTAAAATCCAGTGGCGTGCTCGCCTTTTTAGCAGAATTTTTAATTAGTAAGCTATGACCCAAAGTTATGTTTTTTTAAATGGGAACACTAGTTTTCTGTACAATTTTTTGAAAGCTTAATTTTTACTGATTTCAAAAATATATAACTTCATATGGTTTGTATCAATATAAATGATAGAAAATGGTCAAAAACCTTTTTTCTCAATATTTCTATGGTTTCTACTTTTGATGAGAATAGAAAAATGTAGCATCTTATGAATACCACAGTCTCCTTCTATTAGTCTTTTCATTTCTATGCTTCTTACTCAATTTCTCCAAGATTCAAATTTAGTGAAAATTGGTAAAGAGCATAGAAAGAATGACATTGCCGGAAGGAGACTGCTTTTGTTATAGGAAACTCTATTTTTCTGTGCTCGTCTAAAGTTGAAACCATAGAAATATTGAGAAAAAAGGTTTTTGACCATTTTCTATTATTTATATTGACACAAACCATATGATGTTATATATTTTTGAAATCAGTAAAAATTAAGCTTTTAAAAAATTGCACAGAAATCTAGTGTTCCCATTTAAAAAAACATAGCTTTGGGTAATAGCTTCGTAATTAAAAATCCTGCTAAAAAGGCGAGCACGCCACTGGATTCTACGTAAAAAAGTGCCTGTATAATGTTTCAATTTCGGAGCTCTATCATCAGTATTAGCGGAGATATAAATTTATTTCGATATCGCCATTTTTCCAATATTTGCTTATAACTCGAAAACAAAAGAAAGTGGCCAAAAATGACTACTACAATTGTAAGTTTCTCAGAAAAAGAGAACGAGAATGGGGTATCAGATTTTGTCTATCTCCTCTGGTTTAAAAGCTGTAGTACTAAAACATCGAAATTTGCCCACCCTGTACAGGGTGAGTCTTCTACTCGTACAAATATTTTAACAGTAGATTCTTGAGGTCAAAAAAACCACCTTTTTCTTTTACCTCCTTTTCCGATTCAGCTCGGTTTAAAAGAAACAGGCTGTTGAGAAACCATAAATAATTACATTTTTAGTTTAATCCAATAAACGGTTTTATCAAATGGAATGAATTTTGGAATATAGTTTTTCAATTATTTGATGAATCTTTTTCGAACACAAGATATCAACCACATATTCCAGTTTTCTCATTATGACCATTACGTACCATAAAAATGCCAAAACTTGAAAGAAGGAAACTCTTGAAACTAATTTGGACGCTTTCTAATGAATACTTGAAGGTTTTGTGAAATAAAAGTATTCTTCATATTTTCTCGTATGATGCGTAGTTTTCGAGCGTGCAAGAGTAGAAGCATCGCGTTCGATCTGTGCTCGATTTGAAAACGATGTAGACTTCTTTAACCGAATTGTTACCATGGATGAGACTTGGGTGCATTTCTACGATCCAGAAACAAAGCAACAATCGATAAGATGGCGACACTCTGGTTCTCCAAGACCTAAGAAGTTTCGTGTCCAAAAATCTGCTGGAAAAGTTCTCGCTTCAGTTTTTTGGAATTGCCATGGAGTAATCGTGATTGATTTTTTGGATAAGGGTAGAACAATAACCGAAGATTACTATTCGACATTACTGACCACTCTACGAGAAAAAATTTAAGAGGGAAGACGCGTTAAGCTATGCAAAGGTGTTTTGTTTTTGCACGACAACGCTCCTGCACACAAATCTCATGTTGCCATGCAGAAAATTCGTGATTTAGGGTTTGAATTACTAGAACACCACCCTTATTCACCAGATTTGGCTCCATCCGAATATCATCTCTTTCCACAACTAAAAAAAAGTTTAAAAGGTCGTAAATTTTCTTCCAACGAGGAGGTAATAAAAGTTGTGGAGGTCTGGTTTGCAGAGCAAGAAGGAACATTTTTTTTAAAGGTCTAGAGACGTTGCAGGTTCGCTGTAATAAATATATCCAATTAAGAGGAGAATATGTTGAGTAAAAAAATATTTTGACAAATTTTGTTTGGTTCTTTAGTAGGCTAAGAATTTTCTCATATATCCTCGTATATTTTGACCTGAAATACTAGTTGGATCACTGTTCACCGAAAAGAAAGGAATAATTTTGCTATCAATAAGAAACTGATCGACGTATATGACTTCATTAATACTCATTGGATCAATTTCACAACCATACTCCAACTGCTAAATCATCGTCTCCATGCCGACTGGTAGATTCCCCCAATTGCGTTCCCAATCTATCTTTTGTCCACTTGAATTCGTTCCTACAATTGAATGATTATTATTATTCAACGAATATTGAACCCCGTTCCAAATGAAAACGTATATTTCACTCCAGAGGCTATTGTGCTTGTTCAATGAAATGAAACCGGATATCCGCCAATTTTTTGTCCTAAAATTAAATTATTTTTAATACATCAACTCTGTTATTCGCGTTTTGGCGACCGGAATTTTCGGTATAATTGGGGTTTTTTTGTACGCCGCAACAGTTTCCTCAATTAGACTCAAACAGCGTAATAGAATTAGCCGAATTTGGAAAATCCCATTGACTAACTTTATTGCCATTTTTTCCGTATGCACCGTGAAAAAAGTAAACAAAACAACGAACTACGAAATTGAAGAATAGTTTTTAATATTCATGATGCGATTATTATGAATTGGCGATTCTCGTTAATTTATTCCGTTGTTTTTGTCTCTTCCGATATCAGAAAAAGCTGATAGAGTCCACTAACCATTACACTTTTTTGCGTCCTAGTGTCCAACTCAATTAAGTTCAATTCAATATTCTGAACGATTTGCATCAGGGGACACAAACGAAGCAACAAAATTTTGCTCGTTGATTGTGGGGCAGGTGATTCATTCAATTCCCATTTTCAGAATAATGAATTTCCTCCAATCGACCCGATCGAATCATTCATGTTTAACACGCATTGTTAATTATTCATTTATTATTCGAACACAATTTCATTTTATGACTCTCTTTGCGGCGTGTTTCAAACATAACTATACAGGGTGAGTCTTCGACTCGTACAGTATTTTCACAGTAGATTCTTGTGGCAAAAAGAAATAATTTGTTTCCTTACCATTTTTTCCGAATCGGCTCGGTTTAAAAGATGCAGGCTGTTGAAAAACCATAAAAAAAAATATTTTCAGCTCTGACTCACAAACGGTTTCATTGAAATTTGAAAAATTGGGTACTTTGGCTGAATGCAACTCTTTTTTAGAAGATCCACAGATATGTTGTGTCAGATTTAATTAGTTATACTGAATTTTTGTTTTTCAAGGCTGGTACAGCTCATTATGGAAACTTTAAATGGCTATATCTTTTTATCAGGGCCGAAAAAAATGTTATAGGAAAAAAAGTTTCTTTTGATCACAAGAATCTACTGTTGAAATATTTGTACGAGTCAAAGACTCACCCTGTATATCGAATGGTACCAGCATTCCTACGAAACACTATCCATGTATCGAATTGAAGTTGATTCTATAGGCACTGCACTATCTATCTCTCACGATTCTTTTTCTACTGAATTATTTTTCTCATGAAATTCAATGCTATCGTTATACCCCAAGGAACATGACGTAGTTGGAAAATTAATCAGGAAACAATACCGAGACTGATTTTTATGAAATACGTGAAAACGAGAAACTTCACATGGCAAGATCGAATTTATTACTACCTGATATTTGCCTCAAAGCTTGAAAATTTATATCAAAGATCGTAGAAGTAGAGATACTTCCTATTTTTAGAGTTGAATGGTACATCCATTTTCAGTAATGAAATTCCCTCTCTGATGTATACTTCAACGATCCTAATTAATGTATAGCTTGCTCTAACCCCCACACAACTTTTCTAGTTCAAAAGTGAGACTCTCTATACCTTGTGGAGTATGCTGCAAAATAAATATCAAAACAGAGTAACGAATGTAGAAAAATCTAATACGCCTGAGTTGTCTATTGGAACGAAAGTTCAAAGCAACGACGTATGTCATTGGTTCAAAGCATCCTGTCAATTGATGTGTGGGAAAGCATTGAATGAAATGAATTGAAGAGATGATAAGTGATGGATTTGTGGAACAAGTAAGGGTGCTGTTTCATACTCATTTATATCGAATAATAAATCAATAATGACAATTGTTAGATCATTGAATTCATAGAATTCAGGAAGAGAAAGAAAACATAGACTGATGGAGAATTCTTTTTTCGGTATTTTTCAGAAAATGTCTGAATGTATACGTGAATGACTCGTCTCGATCAACAGTGATTTTATAGTCAGAACGATTTCAATAAAGACGATGTTTCACCGTGAATTCACGTTCCCGAGTAAGCTTATCTAAAACCGAAGCACTTCCACGATTTTGGTATGTCACGAGCAGTGACCATAAAACACGAAACACGTAAAATATTTCCATAAAAATGTATCTCGTATTCTGTTACCATGTCCCAAAACCATCAGGACTAACTGATAACCCAATTCAGGGCCGTAGTACGGAATGAAAACCCATTTCGGACACTTCCAATAAATATTTACGATTCCTGACGGTCGAGCGTCAGGGTGGGGGGAGGCTACGCATAAAAAATGGATCCTCCTGACAGGAGATAGGCGAAATATAGCCGAAAAGTTTTAGGACGGGCTCGCTAATAAATCAACTTATTTTTCGTATATCCGATCGACCGGTGGTTTTTTGGCATCCAGGCCAATTTTAGGGAATTGCGGAAGTGAAAAAGATTGAAGTCGAATGATAGATGACGGCCGTAATGGGAAAATGGTCGTATGTGACCTTTCATGAGCTACAATGGAAGTTGGGAAACTTGTCAACGTGCATTCGGTGAGATATTGCGTGACCAGGTAGGGGGAGATTCCTTTTGCTCTTTCAGGTCGTGAAATAAATGTTCTCAGATGTGAAATCTGAGCGAAGAAAACCGGAAAAACAATTCTGTAATAAATTTTCCTAAACTCTGTAACATGGTAATCATTCACACAAAAATACCTGTTAAGTTATCTTATGGTAAACAAGTGAGCATTGAGAAGAACTTTTATATCACGGATATTCCTTCATTCATTCATTACTGCATCCCGTTACCAGGAATAAATCTACAAAAAAAAAGGGTAAAAACAGACTTATAATTTCTTAGGGCTAAAAGCGACTGTGTGCCCTCCTTTGACTGAAGAGACCCAACCGTGACCTATAGATCCTTCCACACTCCGGGCATGGATAGTCACCAACCAGATCTGGCCGCCACTGTATTCTTCTCGAGTCTCCATTATAGGTGTGGACCAAAGACCTCCACTGTGATCTGTCTAACGCTAGTTGCTCCTAGTTATGATTGGCATTAACTGATTTTAGGGATTGATGCAGTAAATCCTTGAATCGCTTATATATACTGGTTTTCGGGCTCCCTCTGTGAATTCGCCAAACAGAGCTATTGTAGGGAGTCTTGTGTCTAGCATCCTCAGAATGTGGCAGCTCCATCTGAGTCGGGCCCTCGTTACTTGAGTCCCAATTGTTGTGCAACTCGCGCGTTGCAAGACTTCTGCATTCGAAACTTTGTGGAACCATCTGATGTGCATTATTTGTCTAAGATGACGTTGTTGCGTTTGTTCAAGCTGTTTGATATGTCGCCTGTATGGCGTCCAGCATTCGCTTCCGTAAAGGAGCGTTGGAAGGACGACTACTTTATAAAAAGCTGTCTTGGTCTTCAGATTCAGGGTAAACACCATTAAAATCTCAAAGCAAAAACCATAAAATGGCACACAGATGGTTCACAACCCACAACAGGAGATGGTGTTGCAATATACAGGGCAAGCACAAAGTTTGCACTATCGTGTGGTTGTCCAGGAGTTTGTCTCCTGGAAGCAGAATGTCGAAAGCCCCAGCGATACATAGGGCTATGAGGGACCCATTTTTGCGCTAATCCCAATGACTTACATAATATGTAGGAAGGTTGTAGGGATTTTCAATTTCCATATACTCCATTTGAGATGGTCATAAAACATCCCGCACGAATCGGAATCGATATCACTTGAAAAAAGAAGCACCGGTTAATCCATTATCCCAATTTTCCGTGCTAGAAAACGACCCAATTTCCAATTTCGAACGGATTAAACCCATATCCTAATTCGGAATGGAAATGCATCGGACGGGTTTTTCCGTTCTGCGGAAACTGTCCGAAATACGGCCGAAAGAGTTATTATTTTAATCCGAACCTCCATTACGCGAACGAAGTTTCCCAAGCGGAAAATTATCGTTCCGTTTATTAATGGTTCTCAAGCACAATGTTAACTACCCACGACAACAATAACACGGAGCAAGGCCACATCGGAGAAAAATGCGCCAGACACGCTACATAACGAATTGCATAGTCTTCTCTGATAAAAACTATGGACTATTGCCGAGGCAGGATGAGCCGAAGAGGTGGCCGGTTTTGGAGCTCAGACGGGAGAATTGGAATTGGAAATCCTCGAGGCACTCATTCTGTCTGAAATAGGATGTAGAGGACTAATTAGGAGGGCACTATGCATTCATTATTGCTTCTTATATAGCCTTGCTTGAAGAAGAAGAAGAGAAGAGCACCTTTTGATTTCAATGCTCCACAGCTTTGTTTCCACCAAAACACTACGAGGATATATTGAAAAATTCTTAGCCTACTATAGAATCAAAAAAATTTTCAATGTCAAAATATTTTATTACTCAACATATTCTCCTCTTAATTGGATACATTTATTGAAGCGAACCTGCAACGTCTCTAGACCTTTCAAAAAAAAAGGGTTTCTTCTTGCTCTGCAAACCAGACCTCCACAGCTTCTATTACCTTCTCGTTGGAAGAAAATTCAGGACCTTTTTAACTTTTTTTCAGTTGAGGAGAGAGATGATAATAATCAGATGGAGCCAAATCTGGTGAATAATTCTAGTAATTCAAACCCTAAATCACAATTTTTTGCATGGCAACATGAGACTTGTGTGCAGGGGCGTTGTCGTGCAAAAACAAAACACCTTTGGATAGCTTCCCGCGTCCTTTCTTTTCAATTTTTTCCCGTAGAGTGGTCAGTAATGTCGAATAGTAATCTCCAGTTATTGTTCTACCATTATCCGAAAAATCAATCATGATTACTCCATGGCAATCCCAAAAAACTGAAGCAAAAACTTTTCCAGCAGATTTTTGGCACGAAACTTCTTAGGTTTTGGAGAACCAGAGTGTCATCATTCCATCGATTGTTGTTCTGTTTCTGTATGGTAGAAATGTACCCAAGTCTCATCCATAGTAACAATTTGGTTTAAAAAGTCTACATCGTTTTCAAATCGAGCTCAGATCTTCTTCTACCCTTGCACGCTTTTGTTCAACATCCTCGTAATTCGAACCTCTTTTGAGTATTGGTGGTACTGATGCTGCATCTATCCTTGATTTACTTCTTGCAATACTGCTTTTCAGCTGGTCTGCAGTTGTCTTTGGCCATTTGGCAGTCTCTGCGCGTTCCCTATAAGTGGTCTCAAAGAATCCCTACGTATTCAGGTCCATTTGAACATATCTTACCTTCGTCTTATCTCTGATCTTTCATGATCACCGAGTGCGACTCAGGAATTGAAATGGAACCCTATTTCCTGTCTCATCCTAATCCGTGAATGCATGGCTTTGGATACATTCACATTCAGCATCAGTGTGAAGTTGAACTTATGATATCTTGAGTTCAGTTTCATGGGTGCGCTTTAGAAAGCTATTAGGGCGTGCTTTCACTTCCAAATCAGGTCAGAGGTGATAATGATATAAGTTCTCTTGAAGGGTTCGCAAATAGTTCAGTAAATCTGCTTTGGATAGTTACTTCTGTATCCACTCAAACTGTGATAATGATTCCTATATAGACAGTTTTATCTATAATAACGATGGAATGAAAATGAAGTGAAGCTCATCGGATATAAGATGGAGGAAGCACTCTGCTTAGTGTAAGATATTCGCAGAATAGCCACCAACCAGATATTTACGCTTTTCATTTTTTACTGAGCCCCTGAGCAAGATTTACGTGTAACCTTCAATGAGATATTGGCTGTGAGGGTGATATTTGCCTATTCACGACAACGTCGCCAGAACTTACGATGTGAAACCTTATCGTTCCCTAGCGAAGGTAACTCTACACAGGACCTCGGGTTGTAAATTTGGATATATCCAGAATTATGTTCCCCTCGAAATTTCAGAGACGCGAATAAGTCCGATCTATGGAAAACATCGAATTCTCTTGGGGGAGAATGGTGTGGGCTGGAAAACAATTTTCATTCTGTCAACTTTTGAATTCAAAAGGTTTCTGTTCAAAGGGTGGGTTTTATTTGGATTCGTGTATCTTCGAAAGAAATCAAGATATCGAGGTGTAATAAAAACTGAAAGATGGCGAAAAGGGTGGTCTTTGTAATCAACTGAGCAAATTTCTCGAAATGTTCCACAGGGTGTTAAGATATGAAACTACTAAGGATGGTTTTTTCACCCTGTATAAATAAATTTTGAAACATTTTCCTGGAGTTTGTTCCAATACTAATGAATTTATCTACAATTTGGCGTAGAAACGATTGAAATCTATGAAAAATTAAGAAAGTTCTTGGACCACGAAAGATAAATCTCAATATTGCGAGGAATGTTCTGATTATCTCGAAATAGCATCTGCCATCTTGAAGGGTTATTGGAAGTCAGGAGCCCACAAAATTTCATTCATATCGGACCAGTTCTTCTCACGTTATAGATATTGAAAATCAAGGACACAATTCATAAATCACCCTGTATCTACGAAACTAATGGCCTTAAGTACAAAAGAAGCAACTTTCCTGAAAGGCCTAGATTCACCACTAGTCTATGGTGAACCACTCGTTGAACACCTGTGTTCTACACGAAAACCTGCTCGCTTAGATTCTCTACGAAAAAATTAAATTCCCAACAAAATATGACATCTGGTTCTGGAGTTATATGAGGACAAACAAACAAACAAACAAGCGAACACAGACATGCATTTATGGTAGTAGTGAGGATTTTCGAGGAATTTCCAGATGATTAGACATTTCTCGATTATGGGCAAACGGGGATAGCTCACTCGGAATGGCCCAATCATCAGCTCAAGCAGGGCCATGAATATAAAAGTAATCTTCAGAGCCCCTTGAAAGGAGTCAATTAAACCCCAGGCTGGAAGGATCCAGATATTCGGATTCGTACATCCTCCCCTGGAGCGCTGAATTATTTGCGCAAATATATTCGACTGTCAACCGTGTCATTTGAGATTGGAAAGTGTCATAGGGAGCGCCGGAACTCCGGATGATATATGGGGGCCGGATGGGATGAAAGCCAGACGAAAATCGAGTTTGGGCACGTATAAAGAAGAAGATATTGGTGCATTCGGAATGGCGGGCCGATTCCAGTATTCGATTCGTGTATAGGCCTCCTGGAGCACTCTTCGAAATTGACGGAAAGATAAATGGAATATCTGGCGAGAAGTGGATATTCTTCCGTTCGAAAATTACGGAGTCAGGCTCGATGAAGATGTATCTACTGCGATTTATCTCATTTCGGAGTTGGTGCTGGGTTAAGTTGTTGGAGTTGGCGGAGTTTAAAGTGGAGTTGATGCTAGATTTGGTGGAGCTGATGTTTCTGTCAGTGAATCCCAAAGACTCCAAAGAGTTTCTAAGTATGATGAGGGATTTTTAACCTGGACTTTTATGGAGTTACTGAATATTTTGCTAATATGTACAAGCGAAGAGCCACCGACAAATCATTGTGGTTGGAGGTAAGGTTAGGTAAAAAGGTGAATATGAATCTATCGTCCTTTTTACTCTCTTACGACCGTTCTCAATAAACTATCTAACAATGGTTTCAGTAACTGGCAATAAAGACAACCATCCTTAAACCTATCTACAGATAGCTCACAATGTAACGTCCGAATCACCTGCATACGCCTCTGCCGTAACTCGAAAACATCGGGAACATTCATTCATTCATTGCTGTATCCCGTTACCGGGAATAAATCTACAAATAGACATAAAAAAAAGAACAGACTTATAGTTTCTTAGGGCTAATTGCGACTGTGTGCTCTCCTGTGACTGAAGAGACCCAACCGTAACCAACAGATCCTTCCTCACTCCGGGCATGGATAGTCGATAACCAGATCTGGCCGCCGCTGTATCCTTCTCGAGTCTCCATTGTAACTGTGTACCAAAGACCTTCACTGTGACCTGTCAAACGCTAGTTGTTCCCAGTTATGATTGGCATTAACTGATTTCAGGGATTGATGTAGTGTATCCTTAAACCGCTTATACTGGCCTCCTGGTTTCCGATCTCCCTCTGTCAATTCGCCATACAGAGCTATTTTGGGGAGTCTTGTGTCTTGCATCTTCAGAATGTGGCCGCTTCATCTGAGTCGGGCCCTCGTTACTTGAGTCTCAATTGTTGTACAACTCGCGCGTTGCAAGACTTCTGCATTCGAAACTTTGTGGAACCATCTGATGAGCAGTATTCGTCTTAGATGACATTGTTGCGTTTGTTCAAGCTGTTTAATATGTCGCCTGTATGGCGTCCAGCATTCGCTTCCGTAAAGAAGCGTTGGGAGGACGACTGATTTGTAAACAGCTGTCTTGGTCTTCAGATTGAGGTCGTGATTTTGAAGCACTCTGACCTTTAGCTTCCAGAATGCCCGTGATGCCGAATTGATACAGTTGTGTATTTCCGTGTCTAGGATAGCCCTAGTATTAATGAAGCTTCCCAAGTATTTGAACTTGTCGACCTGTTCTAGGGTTTCATTCTCCAGGCTGATATGTGTTTGAAGGCTTTCTGGGGGACTTACCAGGATTTTGGTTTTGTCGATATTGAGTCTGAGGCCTAAAGCTTCGTATATATATTTATAGGCGTCCAGTATTATCTGTAGATCCTCTGGGCTGCTAGCGATAAGTGCGCAGTCTTCTGCATATTGAAGTTCCGTGATAACCTTTGAACGGGTTTTTGCTCTGAGGCGCTTCAGGTTAAATAGGCCTCCATCAAATCTGAATCTTATTCCAACACCTCTTACAGGCATACTCATGTCAGCAATTATCGAGACAGCTATGGCGAAAGTATTGAACAGTAAAGGCGCTAACACGCAGCCTTGTTTTATTCCAGAGTTGGTTAAGAAATGGTCGGTTGTAGAGCCATTATGCTGTATTCTAGCGGTGTTGTTGGTATGAAGGCTTTTACACTCTGCTAAGAATTTTTCGGGTACTCCAAGGCGTCCTATGATTTTCTATAGCGCTCTCCGATTCACCGAGTCGAAGGCTTTACTTAAATCGATGTAGGCTGTATAGGATCTACATTTGTCATAACCTCCCAACTTCATCTCACTGAATTGTTCAGAAAAATAGTTTCAGCAGAAGGAAAAAACTGCAAGATAATTACTCTGGAGGAATCTTCCAAGGTTGTACCATTGTATAAAGTTCCTTCAGATCTGATGGTATACTTGGTGTTGTCCTTTATTTCGAACAACCTAAACGTGTGGATACCTTCACATATAGATAGGAGGTTTGAACCAGACGAGAGTTTCATACCTATGTTACCTCACATTATGCGTCTAAAGATTCCAAGCACCGAATGAAAAAACTTCAATAAAGTCGTCGGATTCACTTTGAAAGTCCCGTGCGCGTTTTGTAATCTCCAAATCCACCTTGTTCGAATCCACAAAAACCACCACTTCGCTTTCGAGCGACTGGAGGTAGATTCTTATTATACCCATCCACATCTTCGCCGACAGAAAAACATGTTCTATATCCCCCAGGTCTCCTGCCTCTTGAAAAGAACGAAACGGGCGTTTTCTGTAGTGGGATTATTGAAATGAATGAACGGGATAAATGTGTGCCGCCTAGACATGAATAAAGAATGTAGCTAGCTGCATTTTCCACCAAAGAAGCGGTATAGCTGTGAGGGAAATTACCGATCGTTTCTTGTGTGAAAGGATGGGCGTTTTTATACTTTTATCCTACTTGAATTCGGATGAATAGGATTTGAAATTTTTTTAATCATTGGGCAATAATATCAGGCACATAGATGTTCGTATACACATACAGATTTGAGAATTCCGAAGATCAAAGGAACCATTTCTATAGCTGTTAACAGAAAATCGACATCCAGAGTTAAGTACATGAGTTCATCTTCAGGAAGAGTACAGGTACAGATTGAATGAATCCTTTCTGAATATAGAACTATTAGAGCAGTCACTAAGTATCAAATACTCCCTTTCGCACTGATACTTTCATAATGCAGATGATTTCATCCAATTGTATACATCCACATTACCCTTATCAGATTCTACAAATCTTTACACCTATATAGTACTGAAAAGCTAGCCTATTAGTGTGTACATAGCATATTCAAATCTTTTCACCCCAAAACTAATTAGCGACCCATCCTCTCGTTATCAGGGGTATATGAGTCGTTTTCAGAGAGACCAACATCCCAAACAGGGTTTCAATTTGAGATAATATTTCCACCAAACGAGCAAAGGCACATTACCTTTCGCACTCGTATATTTCAATCCCATTTCCGAAACAAATACCTACATCCCAACCGCATATAAAACCTATTCATGTTCCATTTGCCCTTTCGTTGAAATTGCCAAGCTAAGGGTGTACTTACGGCTTTTGAATTAACAGGGGTTATTTCCATTAGGGAAACGTCCTACAGGATGATTCGAGGGAAACAGAGATGTCAATCCAACTTTCTTCAGACTGATCCACGAAGGTTGAACCAAAATACCTTTGATCAATGGAGTTTACAAGTGTTGCAGGACGTCCTATGTGCGTTTTTGAAACCCTATTCGCCTGGCTTACATTTATTCACAAGAATTCACTCTGTAAATTATCCGAGTACGAGGTCAGAGCTCGCTGAAGCACAACGGGCAGCATTTCATTCATAAACTTAACAAGGTGCATGATTCCCCGGTAAGGATGAAGGATCAACTTTATTTCAGGCTCGGATAACAACAAACAACACCTCACTTAAAATTAACCCAGTGACTCAATCCGATGATATAACTTACAAGAGATTGAATAAATTAACATAAATGATTGTTCCACAGACGGAACTGTACGATTTGGCGATAAGCAGATACGCTACGATGTAAAGAATTTATGAGGATGAGTTCATTCATGAGAATATTATCGAGTCTATGACCTGCACATTAATATTTTATTAATCTCATGGAATAAAACATGAGACTATTGAAATAACTCATCGAATAGGATTCTCGAATTTTTTAAATACCAATGTCGAGTGGTTTTATTCTTCAATTTTAGGATTTTTATTGATTAGAATTTGTGAAGCCTACTTCAATACACTATAAGTTTCAAGAAATCTTATGTTTTTAGTTTAAAACTTTAATTTGCATTGCCTCATAAGATATAACCATATTTGTATGATATAATCTTGTTCAAAACAAGCTCGGCCATGATGTTCAAACCCTCCTGGTTACCTTCCTGGTAATATGGTAGTTCCTTGAAATTTTTCACATAACCAAACAACGTCGAGTTTTCTTCAATGGGGATGACCAAGTCTAAAGTACTTATGGATGAGATACAACATAAATCAGCTATTGTTATGTCATTTCCAATCAACCATTTGGAATTATGCAATTGCTTATCCAGAATAGAATAGACATCACCTACTGATTTCTTCAGGGACTTCGAAATCAGATGATTCCTCTGAAACAGAACAGGAACGAGAGCATCACACGCTAAAGGAGTGAGATACTCGCTATCAAAGTGAAGTAATCTATCAACTTCGGCTTTTTGTATTATATTCCTAGGTATTAGGTTACTTTTCACTCCGTATTGATTCACTAGATATCCAGCGATGGCGTGACTGTCCCAAACGAAATTATTCCCATCTTTCAAACATGGTACAGTCTTTTCCGGATGCTGCCTTTTGAAGGGCGTTAATTTGTAACTTTCAGATAAAAGGTCCACCTCTTCTATCTTCAGTTTGAGCTTGAGTGCTTTGGCTATGAGCAAGGCCGATCTGGCTGGAGGACAGAAGTGCGAATAAAATAGAGTTATAGTCATTAAATATCACATGAATTTTGGATAACGTATTATGACAGCATCAAATTGATGCTCTCTGACTTATCGCTGACATTTCCCTTCACTTTCAATGAGTATATGGTGAAAACCCAAAGATATAATCTTTGGTGAAAACCTAGAAGTGGAACGCTTTTTGGTCAGAAACTTTTGGCGACCCCTATAAGCTAGATGGCATTACTGGGCAATGTTTTTTTTTGTCCTTGATTCAATTTAAAACCTTATCGTATTAAACTAGGAATTCTTTGAATTTTGTGTTAATAGGATTGCACATCACCGTATAGAAAGTGTTTCATAAATTTTGCAAACCAATTCAGGATATTGTTTTCTGAATCATTTGGGCTCGGAAAGGTCCTTTAGATCTTTTTCCGGGAATGCTTCTTTTCAAAGATCAATATTGAATGTATTACAAATAAATGATGAATTCCTAGTACTGACAAAAAACCTAGCCGATGTTGTCTGAAACATCTCCTAGTTTCTCATTCCCATTATTTATTCAGTGCCAAGATTACTTGAACAAAAAAACGTCTTCAGAATTGTTTTTCAATCAGCTGCAGTCTACTGAAACAATGTAATGAAGTATTTCTCCCACGTCAGCGCCCACTCAAACTAATTAAAGTTGAAGCTCACTGCGCTTGTTCGTTCCACAAGAAAAAATCACGAATAAAAAATTCCACTCCAGACATAATTAGATGTGGGTTTCCAGGCTTCCTAACTTCTGCAAAGTCGAAAGGGGAAATGTTTCCCAATGAAAATCTCATCAAATCCCATCATCTTACACTTCGAAACATCCTTCAAGGTAGTTTTTCAGGCAGCGCTGAAGTGGAGAGCTTGGAAACGATGGTCGACAGGTTTCACGAAAAGTTTGAGGAAATGCGAGTTTTTCTGCCGAATGCTGTGATATGAAATATTCAGGATTTCGCTCTGGGGGTCCTGCGGGAGTTCAATCGTTGAAGATTACACAAGGATTAATCTTTTGGGGGACAATACAAACTTCCTGGAGTTGCAAAGGATGTATGAAAATATCGTGAGCTGCTGGTGAGTGGAATCGAAAAGAGAAAGTGCCCAACAAGGAAAAATAATTCAAATTTAGAGTATTTTCCGACGCTTATCTGTTGTGAGCAGTCACCCTATATCTTCGAAAAGACCTCTTCTACGGGTGCAGAGGATTAACCGAGAAATACCCCTAAGGGGGTGAAATCCTTTTGTCGTCATCCTCCCATTCAATCCCTACTCAGAACGAAAGAGAACTTATCTCTCCAATATCGTTTTTCAGAGGAAAAGATTCCTCTGAAGGGTTCTCATCAGTGGACCAATGGACTGCCTCGTTCCCAGATCAAACGATCTCTATTCGAAAAATCATCTGATTGAGTATTCAATTTATTTGTCTGTTCGACATTATGAATGCTACGAAGAGCAATTAATTCTGTTTAATATCTGCGCTCTCTGTTTGCCCTCAGTTTTAATGGATTTCACTGAGTCAACTGCAGATATTTCAATTATTGAGTCTTCCAAGAGTAGACGTAGTCTCTTTAACGGATATTGTTTCAGTTCTGGTTTCGTGGATTGGCAGTTCGCTTGTTCTAGATTTTGTGGGATATTTGGTTGTGATATTAATTAATTACCAAACTGGCGCTTGCTCTTATTTGAGTTGAAATCTGCCGTGTGCTATGCTGGAGAGGACTGAAAAAATGTTCACGAATTCGAAATATTTAAGTTTGTTTGTTTAAAAAAATATTTGGTCCAAGAAAACATGATATAATCTCCTTTGCGAATCAGATTCAAGGACAATATTTCAAGAAGGCATAAACCTTTGATTTTCTTTCAATTTATTTTATCTATTTGTTTATTCATTTAGCAAAATCCAAAAAGGCAGTTTTCGAATGATTGCGATGTTCCATGTTCTCACGAATATAATATCAACAAATATAAAGAAACATTCGGTTAAAATCGTTCAGTTGGCCTTGAAATCAGTTCCTTGTGATTGTGATTCAACCGTAATGTCCAGTAACATATAACTGAATTGCCTCAATAAAATCACGAATATAGTGGATTGTTTGAAAGAGTTATAGGCCATAATTAAAGAGAGAAGTCGTATATTTCCATTATGTTGTTTACATGGTGTGACCCATAGCTTTTCTGGGGGTATATCCTATAGTATCAAAAAAATTATTTGATATACGATCTATACGATCTTTGGAAAGATTATATATATTCCATCATGAGAGATGCTGCTCTCAGTCTGGCTCTTTCAGCAAGTCTCTGGTACTTAGACCACTCAGGGTGAAGAAAATAGTCGTTCTATAGCGTTTGCAGAAACATAAGAAGTTCTCCCCCTTAGTATTATGCAGCAGCCTGCTCCATCTATTTATAGCAACTCAGTTCATTTTTGTGCTTAAATTCTGATAGCATTTTTCATAATTCTAATCATCATTTATTTCTGACGGATAGTATTCGATACAATATGAACATCCTGAATGTTTTCGAACCAGAGTGAAGAAATTTCAACTTCATATTTTTATCCGGCAGGAAACTGCTGCCATTGTTCTGATCAGCATTCGTTGTATATTATTGAAACGGCAATAAAAGATGATGCAACTCTATTAACCCTCAGTAACCATTTCAAAAGTCATAAACGCCACGGGTATATTCATGCCCGTCAATTTAATGGACTTTAAATTGAACAATGTATATACAAATACTTAGGTCTGATTAATGGAGAGCAATAAAAGGATCGTTGATCAGTAAATACATGCTATCATTACCAGTATCCATGCCATATCTCGCTATAAATTGATGGTTAATTAATACGTGATACAGCTTCATCTAGAAGTACTTGTATCAGATATAAAAAACCTCGAATTGAATATGTACACATTTTCTATATTTCCTTTTCTCAAATCAATTATTATTTTCTATATCTACTCGCATTCTAAGCCTACTTTTCAACTTCTTCACAAGGTAGGCTCTTTAACGAAAATCAACAGGAGTTCTCTACTCCTGTAACACAATTTTCTTCCTGAAACCCCTCTTTAAAATTTTGAAAGAAACACTCAATAAACCAATGGGTCCAAAACTACTAGAATTAAAAGAATTTTTTCCACATTTTAAAATTTCAATGACTTTCGAAGCTGGGCCAGAAAATTACCAGAGTTTAGAATGTTATCATAAAAAGATAACAACCAAGACAAGGCCCTTTTGGCTAAATGCTTGATGAACTCAGGTCAAATTCCGTCGAAATATATGCTATGAAGAAGCTCAATATGTATTTTTAGAGTGAACAAGGGTAGAAGCATCGCGTTCGATCTCGATTTGAAAACGATGTAGACTTTTTAAACCGAATTGTTACTATGGATGAGATTTGAGTACATTTCTACGATCCAGAAGCAAAGCAACAATCGATGGAATGGTGACACTCTGGTTCTTCAAGACCTAAGAAGTTTCGTGTCCAAAAATCTGCTGGAAAAGTTCTTGCTTCAGGTTTTTGGGATTGCCATGCAGTAATCATGATTGATTTTGTGGATAAGGGTAGAACAATAACCGGAGATTACTATTTGACATTACTGACCACTCTACGGGAAAAAATTGAAGAGAAAAGACGCGGAAAGCTACCTAAAGCTGATTTGTTTTTGCAGCACAATGCCTCTGCACCCAAATCTCATGTTGCCATGCAAAAAATTCGTGATTTAGGGTTTAAATTACTACAACACCCCCCTTATTCACCAGATTTGGCTCCATCCGACTATCATCTCTTTCCTCAACTGAAAAAAAGTTTAAAAAGTCGTAAATTTTCTTCCAACGAGGAGGTAATAAAAGCAGTGGGGGGTCTGGTTTGCAGAGCAAGAAACATTTTTTTTGAAAGGTCTAGGGACGTTGCAGTTTCGCTATAATAAATGTATACAATTAAGAATAAAATTTGTTGAATAATAAAATATTTTGACATTGAAATTTAGTTTGGTTCTAAAGTAGGCCTAGAATTTTTTAATATATCCTCGAAAACCAGTCTAAAAACCATCAATTAACTTTGATATTTTTCATAGAACGCTTTCTCACAACCACCTCGAGAAACCTGTCTGAATTTTCGTCCAATCTGTTGAAAATCCTTTATTCTCTTCAGAGAAATGATCGAAGAATAGCACAGTCCAAGTTTTAACGCCTCTGTCGGGATTTATTTCGAGCTAGATTAATCACAGCACTAGGAGAATAGCAAATTGTCTGTATGGTCAGTTAGTCCTGCCTTGTGCCTACATAATAGCCGCATTGCAGCTCAGGACTTGTTAAGTAGTTAAACTGCAGCCAAGGAAGAAGTGATATATAGCGGGTGAGGGATTCGGAGCCGGCCAACGTCGCAGCTTCATTAAAACTATTCGGTCAAATTCTAACTCCATTTGCCGACAGGATTCGCTTTCGGACTGTGTTTCGGTTGTAATTTTATTTGGCGAGTAAACTGATTTGCTCACTGCGAATGGGAGGTCCTCATTAAACGAATAAACGGGAAATTCGATTGGCGAATTTTGCACCGTTTCAATCGGCGATCTACGCTCTATCCAATTGCGAAAAATTATTCGATTTATGAATGTCGGAGCTCTCAATTACGGGAATGAATCGGCCTGGTGCGGATACGACTGCACCGAACGTATTTTCGATAGTGATTCAGAGTAATGGTCTCTATTTCGGCTTATTTTGGGGGTGGTGAATGTAGTGGATTCAGATCATTTCGAGAACCTATGTTTATTTAAAGAAATATTGAGTTTGTTACAAGAATTTTTATCAAATATTCTCTACCTTCATTTTATGTTCGCTATTATTAAATGTGACTTCCCTGTAGATCTACACTGCGCAAAAAAATTAACGCACAGTCTTCAAATCTCAATTTTTATATTTATTTAACTCTACATTGACTTTATAACTTATTTTTTATGTTCTCTCGGGAAGGTTTTGAATGAAAGAAGACAACATTAAATGGAAGAAAAATTCAGGATTTCACCGAAATTTATGTGAAAGAAGAGAAATGAACAATTTTCAAAATACTGAAATGCTGATAAGTGATTTAATACTTGGTATTTCCACCCCTTGCGTTAATTACAGCTCGGCAACGACGGTTCATACTCAAAATGAGTGATCTTAAAATGTTCTGATCTAATCCTTCCCAGATTTCCCCGAGTTGGATTCCTAAGTCATTAAGAGTAGCTGGATGATTTTCTGAACTTCTCAGCCTTCTATTGAGGTTGTCCCAAACCTGCTCAATCGGATTGAGATCTGGACTTCTTGCTGGCCATTCCATTCGAGAGACTTCAACCTCTTCAAGGTACTCCTGAACGATGCGCGCACGATGGGGTCTGGCATTATCGTCCATAAAAATGCAATTTTCACCAATGTATGGGGCAAATAGCACTACATGCTCTTCAAGAATGTTCCTTATATAGTTATCAGCATTCATGGCTCCATTATCAACGACCACTAGGTCTGTGCGAGCAGTCAAAGATATTCCACCCCATACCATAATCGATCCTCCCCCGAAACCAGTAGTATTCAGAAAATTCCACTGAGCATATCTTTCATGTGGACGTCTGTATACAAGGGAACATCGATCACAATGGTAGAGGCAGAATCTAGACTCATCTGTGCAGAGAACTCTCTTCCAATCGGCCTCTTCCCAATGGATATGCTCTCTCGCAAAATCCAAACGCGCCCTTGGATGGGCTGGGGTAAGAGCTGGGCCTCTTGACGCGACACGAGGCCTTAAATCATATTCTCGATTTCTTATGGTCTGAGTGCTAATTTGCACCTCATGAGTTTTTAAGGAGGCGAGTGGTTGCAAACCGTTGTCTCAACGAAGAAACTCTCAAGTAACGTTCTTGAATGACAGTTGTTACCCGTGGTCTACCCTGTCCTGGTCTTCGGACATTCATACCTGTCTCCCTGAATCGCTGCAACATTCTGGACACACTTGTATGGGAAACTCCAAACCTTTCTGCAATTCTTGTGTTTGTTCACCCTTCTTCTCGCAAAACTACCGCTTGCTCACATTCCTCTTGGGTTAAATTGCGTGTTTCGCGTTGCATAGCGATCGAGTGTAGAAAATCAAACGAAAGAAAAACTATTGATCACTAGAATTGATCGGTAACAACTGATTTTAGAATGGAGCCAATACATTCAAAATCTGATAGTATCATCTTTTTTTATTCCTGCTGGGAAAAAACATCTGTATTGAAGAAAATCGTTGAAGGTGGATAACATATGCATGAATAATTCTGATGATAAAAATAATTATCATTGAGAACACCTTCAGTTGTAGAATAAATTTGAGATTTCCATAATGTGCGTTAATTTTTTCGCGCAGTGTTTTTGTACGAGTCAGAGACTCACCCTGTATATCATGATATCATTAATTTCTTCTTCTATTCTTGCGCGAGTAGATTGCAACAGCACTATCCAAATATAGTACTTCAACCTACAAGCTTCGAAAAAGATTGCGCGTTTATGGATTTGGGTTTAACTCACAACTTTTTTTCGATGGGAATTATCGGATATGTGAGTCCCGGTTCATAAGTCATTCCGACCCAGCCCGCTCCTGAGATTTATGTTCTTCGACAGTGGTGCATGTGTTATCAGAAAACTAATTGATTGAGTTCAGGGGAGACGTATTACCAGGCGAAATTCAATCAATTTACCAGTTTCAGTTGATTAACATACGCGTAGATCGGGGATTCGAAGGCGTTGATGAACAGTCGCTGCGTCTACACGACCGTCTGATCTTCCGAACACATTTGTGATAGAAATCTGGATGTTAAGTGATATCTAATAATATTATCAAGAAAAGGAGAGAGCCTGATGAGTATTAAACTTTATAAATTTCAGTCAAGACCTTCTGCGCGCTTGTCCACAATCATGACCGGTGTGGTCACCCATCCAGGTACTGAACTCGTCCGACGCTTCGTACCTCCCAGAGATAAAAATCTATTTTTCCATATTTCCGAAAACTCTCGCACAAATTGAGTTCCATAGCTGGCACCTTCCACCCTATCGGAACATCCAGTTCTGCCTGAAATTATCGAACTCACAGGGGGCATAAATCCCCGTGGCATCGTTCGGAAATCCCGGTTGCGGTGAAAACAAATTCCAATTTATGACGGAAATTAAGTTTCTCAATTAGGCGGCCTTCCAGATTTCCTCGGTGCCCAGGAGAGACGGGGTCAATCGTTATCTTGAACCTTAGCGATCGGCGAAAGTTGGGATTTATACTGCGCAAAAAAATTAACGCACATTATGGAAATCTCGAATTTATTCTACAACTGGTGTTCTCAATGATGATTATTTTCATCAGAATTATGCATTCATATGTTATCCACTTTCAACGGTTTCCTTCAATACAGATGTTTTTTCCCAGCAGGAATAAAAAAAGATGATATTATCAGATTTTGAATGTATTAGCTCCATTCTAAAATCAGTTGTTCTCGATCAATTCTAGTGATCAATAGTTTTTCTTTCGTTTGATTTTCTACACTCGATCGCTATGCAACGCGAAACACGCAATTTGACCCAACAGGAATGTGCCCAAGCGGTAGTTTTGCGAGAAGAAGGATGGACATACACAAAAATTGCAGAAAGGTTTGGATTTTCCCATACAAGTGTGTCCAGAATATTGCAGCGATTCAGGGAGACAGGTATGAATGTCCGAAGACCAGGACAGGGTAGACCACGGGTAACAACTGCCATTCAAGAACGTTACTTGAGAGTTTCTTCGTTGAGACAACGGTTTGCCACCGCTTGCCTCCTTCAAATTCAGCTTAAGCAAACTCATGAGGTGCAAATTAGCACTCAGACAATAAGATTTAAGGCCTCGTGTCGCGGCAAGAGGCCCAGCTCTTACCCCAGCCCATCGAAGGGCGCGTTTGGATTTTGCGAGAGAGCATATCCATTGGGAGGAGGCCGATTGGGAAAGAATTCTCTTCACAGATGAGTCTAGATTCTGCCTCTACCATTGTGATCGACGTTCCTTTGTATACAGACGTCCACATGAAAGATATGCTCAGTGCAATTTCCTGAATACTTCTGGTTTCGGGGAAGGATCGATTATGGTATGGGGTGGAATATCTTCGACTGCTCGCACAGACCTAATGGTCGTTGATAATGGAGCTATGAATGCTGATAAGTATATAAGTAACATTCTTGAAGAACATGTAGTGCCATTTGCCCCATACATTGGTAAAAATTTCATTTTTATGGACGGTAATGCCAGACCCCATCGTGCGCGCATCGTTCAGGAGTACCTTGAAGAGGTTGAAGTCTCTCGAATGGAATGGCCAGCAAGAAGTTCAGATCTCAATCCGATTGAGCAGGTTTGGGACAACCTCAGTAGAAGGCTGAGAAGTTCAGTAAATCATCCAGCCACTGTTAATGACTTAGGAATCCAACTCAGAGAAATTTGGGAAGGATTGAGATTTTCAGAATGTGCGTTGATTTTTTTGCGCAGTGTATTATGTCGGTGCGGAATAACGAAGCAATTCTGTTTGTATCGCAAAAATCTGGCAGCTCGGGCCCCCGGGACGGGCGCCCCTTCGTCAAAGTTCGCCCAGGAATGGAAACATGAAATATTTCACTTTGTCCCTCGTGCACGAAGTGATGGAAGTCGTTAAGTTCATTATGGACTTTCGGAATGGAAGTTTGTTTCAAAGTTTGATTCTATGAACGAGTATGATTCGTTGCCTCTTTCTCTATCTCGATTCCATATCTGGCGACTTCTTCATTAAAACTTCGGGGATAACCTTCAATTATTCTCTGTGAAATTTTTCATGGGGGCGAATGCAAAACTTCTGGTAAATTTAACAGCCAATTTCGAGTTCCTGCTGAGAACACAGACGTCTAAATGATTCCAAAATATGATCAAATAAAATTTGAAACGTTATTATTATTTACTTATTTTGCAAGCACTGTGTAGTAGAGACAAGCGACAAGGTAGAGACCCTACATCATTGTGGGGCTTTTTTTGCTCATTTTTGACTCAACAAATCAAGATTTTCGAAATAGAGAGTTTGTGCTAGGCAACGCTGATTATATAACCGAAAATCCCAATTCGATCAGACGAAGATAACAGGAGATATCGCAGATTGAAAATTGCAATTTATGAAAAATGCCATTTCCAAGATGAAAACCCAAACTAAGAGAAATGGGCTTTCGAAATTGCTCGCAATAGATTTGGCATGTTCGAAAACCTATCTAACACTGTTTACCAGAAAATCAAATTTTTAATTTTTCCATTATTCAACTTTCGAGTTAAATTGTATCTTCCAGAAAAATTATAGTAGATCTAAACGTTATACATTTTCTGAAAGACCAACTCTTATAGTGATAAATCTGAGAATTTCATTCATTTCGACACAACCGTTCGGTCTTGAGGAAGTTTTAACTGAACCCAACTTTTTGGGAATTTTTTGATGGTCAACTTGCGAGTTATTCATCTTCCAGTAAAATCATCGTATTGACGAATTCTCAAGTAAAATTTTCCCTACAACACTTCGAAACTATGGAGTATTTCAAATGTTGTGAGATTTATCGTGGTTTAAATATCATAATAAAAATACTATTGCTATACATTTTTAGCGGTATTACCTGAAATTAATTGTTTTCAGGTTTATTAGTAACAGATTCATATCTTTTGATGTGCATCGTTTAGATCGTTATTCAAAAGCTTATCGATGTCATATCGCTAAAACTTCTGAAACTTCATGCCGTTTTTGCAATGAACGTATCTCGAAACATCAACCAAACTCGAAAATAAGCCGTTTTACTAAATTACGACCGAATTCCGTACAACTCGAATCTTCTAAAACTTCGAAATAGCCATGGAACGAATTCACAATCGCTAACGAAGAGGAAGAACTTCAAATTCGTACAAATTATCATGATCCACTCAAAGTGCTGGAACTATTCAGCTTTGAAGCATTCCTCAGGACTCAAATGATGTGAAAATTAATAGGTATTTCCCGAAGTAATAAATATTATGCCACGAAACGACTCGTCCGTTTCTGTAACTGAAAACACGGTTGCGAAATTCAATTGAACCGAATTAGGGGACGTTTTCCGACTGAAAGTAATTAGAAAATTGAGAATCTCTCTTCTTCGTTCAACGCGAACTTGAGGTATTCGACGTTATCAGTCCGTGATTTTCCCTCAATAACGTTAATTTTTCCGAGAAGAGAGCATCCTTTGATCACCGTCTACTCGATTTCAAAGCTCCATCGACTAAATGGAGAAAAATGAATGAACTTATCTGGTAACTCCTCCGCCTAAATTCTGTAACAGTTTGCGCCATTGTTATTTCACGAAGATCTTCGAATCTTCTCATTGTTTGTTGCGAACTTTGTAGATATGAGGGTGTATTGTATTGTTGTTTGGAGGCTGGCAGCATTCTTTCGAACTTGGAATAACTTCTATCTGATTTAATTAAAACTATTGTTGTATTACCAGTTAGCGTCGCAAACTGTTCGCTCCAGGGGTAAGTGAAATGCGAAATGAGAGATACATCTCAGCATTAACAACCCACTTGACAGTATAGATTATTATGAGTTGCATTACTAACAGAAGCTAGGCTGTCTTGGCAAACATGAACCAAACTTCAACTCTGTAAATATACATACAAAAAGTTCATTCAGAAACTTCAAAACCAGCTGTGAAAGGAAGTGATCATTTTCCTTCCTGCTGTTTCGAATTTTTCAACGAGAATCATACCCAAAAATGTAATTTTCCATATAGTAGTAAATTTTTCAATTGCCGAACGTAAAACAGACGAAATACCTTCAACCAGTTCGAAACAGCACACAATCCATAAAATA
Organism: Coccinella septempunctata; assembly: GCF_907165205.1. Classification (NCBI taxonomy): domain Eukaryota; kingdom Metazoa; phylum Arthropoda; class Insecta; order Coleoptera; family Coccinellidae; genus Coccinella; species Coccinella septempunctata. Next base: position 36,394,196 of record NC_058193.1, on the reverse strand, counting down.
TTCATCGCCACCCTGTCCGAAATACCTGAATCTCCTTCCAGGGCCATTTTCCCAGCTACATTTCTCACCCTCGCTAACCCCAGGCCCTCTAAAACCCACAACAATAAGCCGTGTTTCCTTGCACTTCAAGCGTTCACCTTGCCCGCGTTCTCAAAACTCTGCCTCTAGAAAATTCAGGATGAAAGATGGAGAAGTCACGTGATGTTATCCTTATATCCGCTTTTCTGTAGTCGTAAAAAAGAAACAGTGGGAGTTTCGTACATGGAATTCGAAGATGCGGGATTTTTCACTTTCTCCCACACCTTCACGTCGTTTTTCTCGCAGAATTTATCGAGGGACTGGTAAAAAATATTTTCATCCTTACGTTTTCGTTTATGAGAAGGACATTTCGAATTTTTTTGTAGTAAGGAAGACGATGCTGGGCGAATATTAGATACGAATATTTTAATAGTAGATTCTTGAGATCAAATCAAAAGAACTACTTTTTTCCCATACCATTTTTTTCGATTCATCCCTGATAGAAAGTTATAGCCATTTTAAGTTGTCATTATGAGCTGTGCCTCCCTTGGAAAAACATAATTTCCTTCAGAATAACTAGCTGAATCTATGACATTACACATCTGTGGATCTTTTAACAGAGTTGATTTCAGCCAATTTCACAGATACTTTTTAATTTTTGATGATGAGAATACTAGAAGACGTGGGTGATATCTTGTTTGTTTTTGGAAAAGATTCATCAAATAAATGAAAAACTATATTCCAAAATTCATTTCATTCGATACAACCGTTTGTGAGATATACAGGGTTGGCCATCCATAACTTTCCCTTCCGAATTTTGAGCTTTGGGATGGAATAACGAAAAAACGCTCAGACAGGTCAAATTTTGTCGAAAGGGGGACCAAAAAGGGTGTTCAAATGAGTTTGTTATCACTGTCCCTCTAGCCGCAACCCCAAACAGCTCTCATTTTTGAATAGGGAAAAGGGGTCGAGCAGCACTTTGTTGGAAAAGTAATTCAATTTCCTGCATGAGTGTACTTTTTTTCATCGCTTTATTATTATACAGAGTGACTCAGTATTCCATCAATAACTTTCACACGCCAAATTTGGATCTGTGAAATCAACTCTGTTAAAAGATCCACAGATGTGTAATGTCATAGATTCAGCTAGTTATTCTGAAGGAAATTTTGTTTTACCAAGGGTGGCACAGCTCATTATGACAACTTAAAATGGCTATATCTTTTTCTCAGGGCTGAATCGGAAGAAAAGGTATAAGAAAAAAGTGGTTCTTTTGACCTCAAGAATCTACTGTTAAAATAATTGTATTGTTCAAAGACTCACCCTGTTCACATTAAAAAATAGCTGATTTTTGTGGTTTCAGAGAGGTAAGACATAATATTCAGTTCATATAGGTTTGAATTGCATAAAAAAAAACCTTGTGTCCAGGGTGTTAAATATTTTATTTACAACAGCGTTTGGGGGACAAAAAGCCACAAACCCTTTCGCCCTCTTTGAAGCCCCAGGGTATTTTTCGATGATTTTTTTTCGGTTTGGTGTATTTTCATTCCACCCGCTTCGTCGGGGCCAAATCCGAGGGAAAAAACAACAGAACGAACCCCGAGACCCAACGGCAAATCGCCGCCCCTCTCCAGATACTCGGAATCCCGATAAAAACCGAAATATCGATCCGGAATTTCCGGGCCCCGCGATTCCGATTCAAAACACATTAAAATGTCGTTACTCCGCCTCCCCTCCCCCACGTCATGGACGGGAATATACGTGTGTGTTTTATCCCGGATAATGTTGAAAATATGGATGGAAACAGCTGACGAGATCGTGCCGCGCGGAAAGAAATCGGTCTTGCCGGTTTGTTTTCTTTGATGTTGGCGAGTTCCATTAGACATATAGTTCCGACGGATCCTCGTGCAAGTCTATGTGTTTCTATTTTTCCCTCGGCATCTACGATCTGATTCGAATTCGCTGAGGTTTGCTTCCATTTGTTAATTGAGGGGCGAAGAAAATTTTTTTGTTTCGCTCTTCTAGACTAAAAAATGTTAATTTCAATGTTTGTTGTCAAAAAATACTTAAAATTTTATCTGATAGGCCATAACAATTTCCCCTTCAACTCAAGTATTCAACTGAAGTGCTTAAATATCCACCGGAAAGAGCCTAACTTTGGAGTGAAAGTGAGAAGATCAAAATTTTTCATCCCCTGTGTATACAGTGCATTCGCCAATTTGTCACGCAGCTAACTACTACTTGACAAAGTCTTCTGAACAAGAGAACAAATTAATTCTTTCATTTTTCAGTCACTGGCTATATACGAGGATGTATTAATATCTAGTTAGCCTAGACCAGTTCCATGGATACAAAAACTATTGCGTTACCATAGCAACGAACAATAACTCATTAGAAGTTTCAGTGTGAAGTTAGAGGTTAAGAGATTTACGACGATATGCTTAATTCCCTTGGTGATCAATGTCCTTCGTATTCAACCGTGAAAAATTGGACTGCAAGCTTCAAAAGAGGTAAATTTTCCATTGAATATGATGACCAATTGGGAAGGCCAGTTTCTGTGTGTCATTCCCCGAAAATATCGATGCAGTTCATGACATGATTTTATCAGACCGTCGAATTGGGCTAAAATGGATATCTGTAGCACTGAATATTTCATACGAACGCGTTCATCATATAGTTCACGTCAATTTGGACTTGAGAGAAATTGCTACAAAATGGATGCCCAAATGCTTGAATGTTGACCAAAAGCAAGCATACAAGGGTAGAAGCATCCCGTTAGATCTGTGCTCGATTTGAAAACGATGTAGACTTCTTAATCCGAATTGTTACTATAGATGAGACTTGGGTTCATTCCTACGATTCAGAAACAAAGGAACAGTCGATAGAATGGCTACACTCTGGTTCTCCAAGACCTAAGAAGTTTCGTGTCCAAAAATCTGCTGGAAAAGTTCTTGCTTCAGTTTTTTTGGGATTGCCTTGGAGTAATCATGATTGATTTTTCAGATAAGGTTAGAAAAATAACCGGAGATTATTATTCGACATTACTGACCACTCTACGGGAAAAAATTAAAGAGAAAAGCCGCGGAAAGCTATCCAAAGGTATTTAGTTTCTGCAGGACAATGCCCCTGCACACAAATCTCATGTTGTCATGCAAAAAATTCGTAATTTAGGGTTTGAATTACTAGAACACCCCCCCTTATTCACCAGATTTGGCTTCATCCGACTATCATCTCTCTCCTCAACTGAAAAAAAGTTTAAAAGGTCATAAATTTTCTCCCAACGAGGAGGTAATAAAATATGTGGAGCTCTGGTTTGCAGAGCAAAAAGAAACATTTTTTTTGAAAGGTCTAGAGACGTTGCAGGTTCGCTGTAACGAATGTATGCAATTAAGAGGAGAATATGTTGAGTTTTAAAATATTTTGACATTGAAATTTTGTTTGGTTCTATAGTAGGATAAGAATTTTTCAATATATCCTCGTATTCCACCTATAAAATCTGAATTTCTTCATTCTATTCCTATTAGAAGAATGAAAAATTTAATAGAAATTAATATAAAATTTACCGTGTCTTTCTCAGACAGCTCGATAAACATCTATTCGATTTCCTCTCTCCGCCACTTTGAAATTTAAACGAATAATCCCAATGCAGTTTTCACTTCGCAATAAAAAATCTAACGTTAAAAAAGTAGACATATTTTTTCTCATCGAAGACTGGAATCAAATGAGGCAACCTAGTTGGTGACGCCTCTATTCGGAAGAGAAGCAATTCGAGATGTATGTATTACTTTTCGATTCGCTTCATTCTTTTATCTTTCGGTTCGATCAGAAATGGATCCGCATCTGTAGCTTCGTTTCAGGTGGAAATTCCGATCTGAAACGATTTCAGGAGATTTTTTTATACGAGTATCGATGTGATCCGATGAAATTACCTGGAAAGCAACTTGATTGTTTTCCTTCTCTTCAACGTGAATCGAGATATACGAGAGATCTCGCAGAGGATATGGATGAATTGAGAAATACGAAAGATTATAGTTTTGAGGGATATTTCTGAGAATCTTGATTTTGTTGTGTCATTTCGGCGTATATGTACGTAAAATCCTGACACTCTGTATATTCTTCCACACTATCAAATAGGCCCGACAATTTCATGAAAGAATATTCGAAGGAATAAAAAAAATCATTTTCCGGATCAGAACCGAAGAAAAATGATCATTTCCTCGTGAAAATATCAAGAATCGATTAATTTCTACTTCCCCAACGTCCGTTCTATTCATATGCCACATCTGTGCCAACAGATATGGAAAAAGAGAGAATTATTTCAACCAGAGGATAAACAGAATCTTCCTCCGTTAAAAGGAACCTCACAATAAATCTCGCAAGTCTTCAGAGAAAGCGTGGGTGTTTTCTACAGTAATCCTCACTTATTCGAGTCATTTGGCTTCGCCTATTCCGACTGAAGAAACTTTCCCGAATTTTCCTTCTTTCGATCCTCGAGATGAACAGAAATTGCTGGGAAAAACTTCCGAGAGTGCATTGAAGAGGAGTATACATTTTCCGGTTTAGGTTTGAGCGCTAACCATCGCTTCTCTCCAGAACCCCTAGAGGTTAGTTTTCAACATCGATATTCCCTGTGTCTTCAAGTTTGAACAGTCAATTGAAGAATTATTCATTTATTTCCTCGAAAAAGACGACTCAGATTATGTGAGTTGAAGCATGATACTTTTGAGCCATCGGAAGTCATGAAAGCATCAGAGGAAGAATAATTACTCTTCTTGTAGCCATCTAAGTTGCTCTGGCAAATCAGAACACTAAATTTTGACGATAGTTATGTACTTCACAATATACTTACGTAATCATTACACAGGCCAACAAAATGAAAAAAAAAATTTGGTGCCGGAAATCTAACATCTGATTTTAGATGTTTTTAATGTGCTGATTCCAAAAATGCCACTAGATTTTTTCTATCAGCTCTTGTTTCTGAGATACACGTTACAGGTTGAATGGTATATTTTTTTCTGATAAAGGACAACAAATAAAGAGATAAATATGTACTTAATCGTCAAAATACAAATTTCCCAGACTCTAATTAGCCAAATGGATACCTGGAATATGGCTCAATTCCTATTGGTCATTCTACTACCATGAAGGAAGAATATGAAACAATAGCATTAGTTTTGAGAAAAATTAAATACGAAGAACATCAGTGGTCAATTTGTGTTGATTTAAAAATGATTAACTTCCTCCTTGGACAGCAGATTGGTTATACAAAATATCCTTGTTTTTTGTGCCTTTGGGACAGCAGAGCTAAAAATGAGCACTGGGTTAACAAAAATTGGTCTTCAAGAGATGTCATGATTCAAGGAATACAAAACGTGATCAACGAACCTTTGGTTTCAAGAGAAAAAAATCTTACTTCCGCCCTTGCATATCAAGCTAGGCCTAATGAAGCAATTTGTGAAGGCTTTAAATCGAGATGGAAATTGTTTTGGGTATTTGTCACGTAAATTTCCTGGCATTAGCACGGAAAAACTAAAAGCTGGTATATTTGATGGTCCTCAAATAAGGCAACTTGTTAAAGATCCACAATTCACCACATCAATGAACGAGACTGAATCTAACGCTTGGAGTTCATTTGTTCAAGTAGTACAAAATTTTCTTGGCAATCATAAAGCAGAGAATTACGTAGAATTAGTAGAAACTATGCTTTCAAATTTTAATATTCTCGGCTGTAACATGAGTATAAAAGTTCACTACCTCCACAGCCTCCTAGATCGTTTTCCAGAAAACTTAGGTGATTGTAGTGAAGAACAGGGGGAAAGATTCCATCAGGATATTAAAACTATGGAAGATCGTTATCAAGGACGATGGGATAGCCACATGATGGCGGACTACTGCTGGAGCCTTCAGCGAGACTGCCCTAGTAAACTCCATTCTAGAAAATCGTATAAAAGAAAATTTTTATGTGATTAGTGACTAATGTAATTATGTAAATTAAGTTTTTGCAATAAATACTAAAATCCATGTGTCTTTGTTTTTTTTAACTGTCAATAGTAATATTATATATTATAACAGTTATAACGTAAATTATATACACAATTTTTTTTAAAAATCCCAAAAACTAGATCTGATAGACAAAATCTGAGGACTTTTTTACATTCTGCATCCAAAAATTACTCAGGAACAGTTAAAAAATCGCAGGCACCAAAATGTGTGTTGGCCTGTGTTATCATACATAGGTTCACAACAACTTCGAAACACATAGTTCTGAATCAAGAACTGACGATACGACCCTTTCTCCATCTGAACCTCTCTGGATCATCCGAACAGACCTCATTAGGATTATCGTGACTCGTACTACACGTTTCAACCCCCACACTAATCTTCGATCAATGCAGAGAGCTTAGATCGATTTTTTCCGTGGGACAACGCAGTTTAATCCCGCACCTCTAAAGACCCAAGCTCCGACACAGCGCTGAACCCGTTGTTTCAAATTCAACCGACCCGTTTATCCTGTGATAAATTCCGGAAATGAATCTACCCTTCGTGCCTCGTGACCCTAAAACTCCAGATTTGCGCCAGTGAATTTAATTGTGCTGATTCCTAGGAAGCGATCTCTGTATTTAATCGGTTAGGCCGAAAAATTTGGATAGTATTACGGGAATTAAAGGGGGTGATTCTGTATCCCGAAATATCAATTTTAACCCCTCTCAGATTAGAGAAATTCGAGCAGGAGAATGAATCGAAAATTTTAACAAGACAACGTAAGAAATTTTTGACACCCCAACTCCCAAACGAGTGTTTGGGAGTTTCTCCACAGAATATCAATATTCAGATGCTTAAAACCGTGTGGGTGCAGTATAATGTTCAAGGCAGGTGATCAGAGTTGGCAGAAAATCAATCTAGATGAGCATGTCATCCCAGTTTTCGGTTTTTACCAAAATTCACCAGCGAAATCATTATGGCGTAGTCGTGGCATTTTCCAAATTGAAGCAGAATTGTTTGTTAATCAACCTGTGCTCAATCTCACGGTGTAATGAGATAATAAAGGCTCTTATCGTACCGTAGAACTGTGGTATTACACAATCACATAATCGGATTTTACATCGGGGCAATATTGCTAACAAATGGTAATCACAGTTCAGCGATGGTAATTCAAATGCGTTCAACCTAATGAATAATCTATGAAATGATAGCTTCATTTGGTTCAGTTCGTTACGAGGATATATTGAAAAATTCGAAGCCTACTATAGAACCAAACAAAATTTCAATGTCAAAATATTTTATTACTCAACATATTCCCCTCTTAATTGGATGCATTTATTACAGCGAACCTGCAACGTGTCTAGACCTTTCAAAAAAAATGTTCCTTCTTGCTCTGCAAACCAGACCCCCACAGCTTTTATTACCTCCTCGTTGGAAGAAAATTTACGACCTTTTGAACTTTTTTTCAGTTGAGGAAAGAGAGTATAGTCGGATGTAGCATAATCTGGTGAATAAGGAGGGTGTTATAGTATTTCAAACCCTAAATCACGAATTTTTTGCATGGCAACATGAGATTTGTGTGGAGGGGCGTTGTCCTGCAAGAACAAAATACCTTTGGATAGTTTTCCGCATCTTTTCTCTTCAATTTTTTCCCATAGAGTATTCAGTAATGTCGAATAGTAATCTCCGGTTATTGTTCTACCCTCATCCAAAAAATCAATCATGATTAGTTCATGGCAATCCCAAAGAACTGAAGCAAGAACTTTTCCAGCAGATTTTTGGACACGAAACTTCTTAGGTCTTGGAGAACCAGAGTGTCGCCATTCCATCGATTGTTTCTTTGTTCCTGGATCGTAGAAATGTACCCAAGTCTCATCCATAGTAACAATTCGGTTTAAAAGTCTACATCGTTTCCAAACCGAGCAGAGATCGAACGCGATGCTTCTACCCTTGCACGCTTTTGGTCAACATTCAAACATTTGGGTATCCATTTTGCAGCAATTTTTCTCATGTCCAAATTGACGTGAACCATATGATGAACGCGTTATATTGTACTTCGTACATCGTCTTTGTACCCAAAAAATAATCATAATATTATCATAACTCAATCAATATTGAATTGAGATTGGTAAATATAATGATCTGATTTGGGGGATGCCTGTGACCTGCAAATGGACGAGAAGTCAACGAAATTCAAATGTGTTCTGCGTATTCATCCGAAGTTTTGAATTGACGAAAATCGATGCAGTTTTATAGGGTGAAAATCTCGTCGTAGGTCTATTCAATTTTGATTCCTATTGGGTGAAGTTTCTGGATTTGTATAAATAGCATTTCGTTGGGGAAATTTCCGCATTGTGGGCGAAAATCGAATAACTTTTTGCGTCGAAAAGCTTTTCGTTTGGAGTTTAGTATATTTACCAGAGTGGGACGGAATCTATTATGTTGTAAAAACCGCCATTTCAGTCGAAGAAAAATAGTCATACGATTTTTTGTACTCAGTATACGAATTTTCCATTCATATTTTGCGTATCCTCTGAATGAACTCGTGATGAATGGTTATGAGAAAGTTTAAAAACGAAAAAAAGCAGAGAATATGACCACAGAACCACACAGCGAATCAGTGGCTTACAGAAGACGTAAAATTAATCGCTGAGAATGTGGTCATGCTCTTGGATCATTGTCGTATTGTGGAATGTTCATTTCTGAGAATTTACTGATTTCAGTCTCCTAAATCTTCAATTTCCCAAGCATCACTAGTTTTTCCCGCTTCAGTATCACTCAGGATAGATTTAAGCAGCCTTAATGTCAAACGATCAGAAATGACTGACTGCGTTCAGCGAGGAAAAAAATTCTCTCGTTGGCCATTTAAATTCCACCAAACCATCGCAGAGAACTTGTGCCATAATGCCGTCAATCAAAACGTCATTCAGATCCTACATTAACAGCGTCCGCATACGTTCGTCACCATACATCTGACAGGTCATTTCCAGAGGAAAACAATCTAGTTCCGTCATCCCTTCTGGAAAAAATGGGCGTCCTAACCTCCCTTTCAACTATGATGGAACGGACGATATATCACGGTAATCTGCATTGAGAGAGCGTTTGCTCTGAGAGGGAAATGATTTATCCGGACATATTTAATGTTGATATGTCCGTTCTTGCGGAGTTATTGAGAATGCTCGGAAACTCCGCAAACCTTGGCGTTCAATTACAGGGTGCAAAGATTTTTGGATTGAATTTCAGTTAGTTTAACTCCTATATGACACAATAAAACAATTCATTTCGATTCAACTATACTCCATTCACATTTATTTTAGCAGTCGGTTGGCCATGAAATAATTTTCTCAAGTTTTTGTAACTACAACGGGGTAAGGTTGGCACTCATGAAATGTCGTTAATGTCATAACGCCGTTGCCACAACTAATATCAATTTTTATTACGAAAATGCCGAAAGTGATTGAAAAAAGAGACAGGGTTTCAGGAAGTGCTATTTAGAATACAGGTCCGCTCATTCAAATAGTTATACCCTGATATTCTAAAATACACAATACGTCAGACAGTAGCGAACATATTCAATGTAAGAGAATTCATATAATGTCATCTTACTGAACGACTTATATTTTAGCTTAATGTTTCCACAATCAGAAAGATTGTGAATGAAGAGGATGACAAAGAATTTCCTTCTATTGGGAGACCCAAAAAAAGTGGTGATATTGGAGAATTTTATGTTTGAGTGAATTAATGCGAAAATTTCACTACAGGATTTTCGATAAATGTCATCGTAGAATAAAGTTCTCGAAAATTGATTTTTCTATTCTTCATTTGACTTGTCCTTTACATTGTAAATGTCTTAAGGTACCAATAAATACCTAATTATTATTATTATATCAATGTATTAAAATGAACAGCCACAAATACGCGGCAGTTGTCCTATTAATTGTTTATTCATGTGAAATTTTCGTTCAAAGGTGAAGTTCATCTTGCCTTGAAACTTCCTTCAATTCCTTTTACTTACATTGATGCAAGAGGATTTGTGTTGAAGAATTTAACATTCTTGTAATTAACTGTTAATTCCTTCGAGAGATACCCATTCCCAACCACTGCATCATATGCATTTCATCTTCGGGTTGATATTTTTTAAATCTACAACTGATGTAACGTATTCAAACTTGAGCCAAAGAAGATAACGAACATTAACTCTCCTCAAGCTTGTGCATATTATGATATTATACTGACTTCTTGTATTTTCCATGCAAATAACTGGATTTGGTATGCCTTCAATCAGTCTGTATGAGCTTCAATTATGTTCGTCACATATTTTCCGAAGAGATTCGACATTGTGATAAAATACGTAATAACAGAAACTTTTACGTAGAACGGGCAACATAGCGTTGATTTAAAACCCAAAAATGTTTTGACAAGCGTCATAACCCCACATTTTCGACTTATACAGAGTGAAATGTGTCAAATTTCCATGGCCAACCGAGAGTTTAAATAAAAGTGAATGGAATATATTGAAATAAATCATGAAAAAATTTTCGGTGTGCATATCCTTCACCGCCCACATTTCGGTCACGAATACGAAGTTGGAAATGGATTAACCTGAGCCGAACCGACAAATCATTGAAGCCGTCTCGGGCCACCCCGCAAGAAAATTCCAATCAATTTTCATGCTGCCTACCATGCCCGAATGCCTAGTCCGTTTTTCATGGTTTCCCTCACGAACGCCGTACTGGGATAATGCCAGGATTTTGATTTATTGCAAGCCCAAATTGTAGTATTTTAGGAAACCGAACATGAAACGGTTTGATGAGGTGTGTTTTATTGTATAGGCCGTTTCGGGAAAATGTATTAAATGTATACGCTGCGGCGATAAATTATCCGGGAAAAGTGAAGTTTTCCACGTCGATAAATTCGATATATTTATGTACTTCATGTCGGGTTTACTTATCAACGTTTCGATTTCAAAATGTTAAATTTCACCACATGGAATTGTGGGTACACTCCACATAATGTGTGCACGTATACCAATTTATGCAGTGTGGTCCAAGGAAAAGTAAATACCTCGATTTTCCGGCTTTAAAATGCGATTTTCCACATTTTCATTTTTAGTCGGAAAATCGAGGTGTTAAGTTTTCGTATTGTTTTTTTCTTGAGCTCTATTAGATCATCATCCTTTCAAATTTCGTTGGTGAGTCATTCTACAGCCGAAGAATGTTTTCTACTTCCCGAAACGAACTCAGTGGTCATCTGCCTGACATGCTATATCCCATACTTACTTTAGGCTTTCTATGGTTCAGATTTTAAGCATATTCTGAGACAAATTTCAGCCCACTATTGCCACAATACCTTTCTCAAATACTCCATCCGAACCTCTATGATCTATAAATCATATTTTCCACAAAGAGACAGAAAGAGCAGAAAAATCAAAATAAAACGAGTTTCCATCAATGAACACGTCACGACTAGAGCCATCTCAAGAGAAGAAAAGTCAAAGTTTTTCCCAATTGTTCGAGGTACGTTTTCTACAAAGGAAATCGCGGAGTATTGATTCGTCATCCCACACTCGGATGAAAGGAAGAGGGAAAATGTTGGAGAAGGGCCGTAATTCTCTGCAATCAGAGGAAAATTCGCAAAAACCATTAGATTTTTCAGGGAAAGGTCCGCTATAAATTGTGCGGCGAGCTTGGATGCCTTCAACCTGAATCTATGGGGTATTCGTATCAATTCAGAAGAACTTATGTATTTGTCCAATTCTTGATTTAGTTAGGTCATATGAGCCTGTTCGTTCATTTGGTGGGCTTTTCCAGAGAATCATTTCGTTGAAATATGATGCTCCCTTCTTTTCAGGATATTTCCAATTTTGAAAGGCCAATCCAATTCCTTCAAAATTGCAAAGAATGCCATTAGGCCACACTTGAAAGCAAAGAATATATTTGTACTGAGCATTATAAAAACTTGAAAATTATTCTTATAACACTTTAGTGTTCAAGGATGAAATCACTTGAATCACCATCGCCATCGTCTACATACAAAACTGCAGAGTGATTCTAGAATTGACCATAAACCATTCCAAATTAATCTCCCAGTCTTTTTCCAAGGTTCCTCAAGTGTTAGAGGATGATTAGGGTAAACTTTCCGCATTAAAAAGTCCACACTGTGGGACTCATGAAAAACAAAGTGGATTACCGGATGATTCTCGATTTTTGTGAGAAGTTTCATCGAGTCACTACTAGTAGCTTGCGAGAAATAGCCTGGATCAATGGTGGAATTTATTTAATCTAAGATCTTGGTCAACTTTTAACACGTTGTGGAAGTATGCGTTGAATCTACACAGGAAATGTTTGGGAATCTTCGAGCTTATCTGCTTTACCCTTGCACGCTTTTGGTCAACATTCAAACAGTTGGGGATCCATTTTGCAGCAGTTTTTCTCATGTCCAAATTGACGTGAACTATATGATGAACGCGTTCGTATGAAATATTCAGTGCTTCAGATATCCGTTTTAGCCCAATTCGACGGTCTGATAAAATCATGTTATGAACTGCAACGATATTTTCGGGGACTGACACAGAAACTGGCCTTCCCAATTGGGCATCATATTCAATGGAAAATTTCCCTCTTTTGAAGCTTAAAGTCCAATTTTTCACGGTCGCAAACGAAGGACATTGATCACCAAGGGTATTAAGCATATCTTCGTGAATCTGCTTATCTCTTAACCCTTTTAAATACAGGTACCTGATGATGGCTCGATACTCCAATTTTTCGATTTTCACAATTTCGATGGACATCTTCTTTCTTTTAATTGATTGCGTAACTCTGGTTTACTTTTTCGACCTCAAACTTCACACTGACACTTCTAATGAGTTATTGTTCGTTGCTATGTTAACGCAATATTTTTTTCACGCATGGAACTGGTCTAGGCTAACTAGATATCAATACATCCTCGTATATATCCTAGAATATAAACCTACAAATTCAACTTTCATATCTTCCTCGAGCAATTTGGGGTAGGCATCTCCGACGATGAATCTAGGACGTTCCAGTAAAATCCCGCTCCAAAGGACCTCTCCGATTAATAGAGATGATCACAAATATCCACCCCGTCCCGCAAACTCGAATAATCCCCCACTAACCCAGCAACAAGGAACTGGCATTCTCCGAAGAAGAATGGATCCTTATTTGCCGGTCGTAATCAGTAATAGGGACGTTCCGCCATCGATCTGAACTTTTCTTTAGGGAGGGATTACACAAATGCCTCCCGTGGCATTTGGAGAGGAAGGATAAATATTTGAGGAAGAAGAATGCCCCTTCTCGGAGACCCTAATTATCAGGGTGACTGGAATAGCTGCCATGCAAATAAATTTGGAAATGAATAAGCCGTATTGTTCCACTGTCCAGACAGAGACGGGAAGTATTTGAGAAACTTATTATGACTTTGTCAGATGTACCAGATCGATTATTCTCATAACTTTATGGAGGAATGTTCCAAATCTCAAAAAATCTTCCAATTACCAATCACTCCCAAGTTCACCTAAAACATGAAGGCTCTTTATAGAAAGAATATGGTTGGAATCATGGTTCAGATGGAGCAATATCCATATTATATCTACTCTAAAAGCTGGAACCCTCTTCTTGTAAAAAATCCCCTGCTATCAGTAAAACAATCAGCCCGGTCCATAAATCATTGTAGCATCACTTGTTTAATACGCACAGACTCCTCTCCAAGAAGAAGATTGATTCCTTAACGCGTCCTGATTAAAGACCCACTTTGAAGTATCAAGATGAAGGCTAATTGTACAAAGTTCAAGCTAATATTGTAGCAGATATTAATTTGGTTAACGCGATGAGGGAGTCTTTCATATTCGATATTAAGGGGGAAAATTAAGTGCTTCTCGATCGTTGTATGATTGAAGATGTTCCAAAGCTGTTTCTTCTCTGAGAGCGTAACAGTAAAAGTAAATGATTACCTAATTAATTATACCTATAGCAGTCATGATTGGATTGGGGAGATCCTTGGTGAGGAGGCACATTATTGAATTACGCGCACATACGTTCATTTCATTAATGAAAATACGAAACCTAAAGATGAACACGAGACGGAAACTTTGTATCTATAGAATAGATATCCTAGTTTGCATTGTAAGCTTCAAAATCATTCACGAAAAAATCTCAATAAAGTATGAGATGAATTGAATTGGCGTCTGTTTCATTTCCATATTTACCATGATTATACTTTCTGAATACACCGGTTGGTTTGATGTTACTTCTGAATTTTAGCGAGCAAAAATGTTAAACGCCCGTTTACCAGTTGAAACGCGTATAAAGTGTTGTCCGTTGATCTTTTTGGAATGAATTCCGGCTGCATGTCTTACGTTACATGTAAAACATGAGCTCCATTTCGTTTTCAGTGTAAAATGTACAATAGGGTGTACGACAGTCGTGAGCGTTCATGTGAATTAAAAAATTCCTGGTGAATATGTGAACGTGGAGATTTTATGCATGAGGAAATTTGTAATGAAACGCGTGCTGTATACAATATTGTGTGAAAAATTCCACTCATTTGCTTGGGAATATGAGTAGCTAGGGGTTTGAGTGCAAGTGGTTTGTTATCAGAGATCGAGGAAATAAATTTCCACAAGGTGATTGTCTGAATTGATTCTCATGAATTCATTGTGACACATAAGGAGATACTTCTTAGATCTCGCAGTGGTTAAGTTCCCAAGGGACCTTTTGGAGTCAAAGTATCGCAGGTTTCCTCCAGAGCAATTTTCTTTCGATTTTTGCTTCTCCTAAAACTATTTCTTGTAGGTACATTTTCGTATGCCACATGAAGGTTATGAGCCAATAGAAGGAGTTCCTTTACTGGTAATTGCATTATCCTCATCATTTCCTTTGTAACCAGGAACCCAGGCTAAACAGATCTTGGCTATTTCGTTGAGTATCCTCCATATAATCTTAGAATTGATAAAGACAGCTGCCTTCTTTGGTCGTAGCCTGATTGTCAGAATGTATCGTTATGTTCTATGTTCATTTCCACACAAAAAATTCTCGAAATTTATCTACGTCTATTGGTATGCTCAAAGACCTCCCTGTTTATCTACATTCTACATTAATTCAATGATTCCTGATATAAATAGATGATCAAAGTGAATCAAACATTTCAATTCACTCATTAGCTTTGTTGGGTTCGTCCAATTACAATATGAAACCGCCATCTATTCAGAAACCTGCTGAAATCGAGATCAGCGACATAACTAACTACTTATCAGTTACGATCTATCAATGGAGCAATTTTCATTGCGTGTGATCGGAAACTTTACCGGTATGAAAGCATTTTCGGTGAGCTACCGATTGTGCGAATCATATGACCGAATTGTTGCCCGTCAAAAAGCTATTTGCGTTCACCGGGTGATTTATGACATCGGGATCCCATTTAAATAGATTCATTTCGTGACAAATAGATGAAACTCCTGCGGTAATAATACCCCCAACGGTGATGTTGTCATTCGAATGCGATAGAGCAGTCAATTACAGCGAGCATTTGTTCAGCAACATGAATTCAGAAGAACTTCTTAGTCTTCTTATAAAAAACAGGATATTTCATGTTTTGTTCGTCATTATTTTCACTTATATTTCTTTTCGATGCTTATACATTCTTCAACTCGAAATGTCATTTTTATTCTGTAGTCTACCACGTAAAAGGAATTTTCATTGAACGAAAAGGAATTATACGATCATACCAGCTGTGGTTCAGGAATTCCCGAGTCAATATCTACAAATGCACATTCAGCGGGTTGAAATAACAACTTCCTTTCGACCCTGTGCATATATATTGCGAACTCTCAGTGACAGACATCGCCATATTAAAAATTCCTAAACCATATCTCCATATCTTCTTATTTCCTCCGCTCGGTAGCGCATCTGAGCTGACGACAGTCTGCTTTCAATTAAGGATATTTATTTCAGCGTGCTGTCGCAGGATCTTGATAATAAGCGTCAAGGGTGAATCATTTGACTGTTGTTCTGAAATATTTAAGGCGTAAAATTGCCGCCTTCAGGGTGCTGCATATGAGGCCATGACCTCTCGCATTACTGGTGCCTAGACGATCTAAAATTCAAAAGAAAATGTAGATTTCTGGAGTTTTGGTTGACTGTATAGCCAGTATTTAATTTTAAATTGTGGACCCTTTTTTTTTCCTCATATCTATCTCTGAATCTCAGAGAAAAATGGTCCAATTATTAGCTAAAAAAATTTTACGATATCGAAGAACACTTTCGGTTAAATCATTGATGTATTGAGAAGCTCTTTGAATCCCAAGATAACGAATGTTAATTTTCCGCTACAGATTATTATCAATTATAGGGTACCTACTAGAAAACTTCTATTTAGTCCATTAGAAGTTATGTTAAGTGCTCCATTAGAGCGGCAGCTTCAGAAGAGAATCTTCAGTGAGCTTCAAATGAAGTTTTTTCCATATATTTATTGAACCAACATCATCCCTGTTGATTTCATTGAGGGTGCTAAAGTTGAAAATATCGAAGTTAATAATTCTATACCTAATTTATTGTGGAGTATGAAAAAAGATGAATAAATCTTTGGAATTTTGAACTTTCCTCACTCGAAACCATCTCACCTGAATATCTCGCAATTCCTTGAACCAACAAAATCTAAAAAGCTGACACACGTACAGTGAAATAAGTGACATATTTCGGTACACAAAAGAAATGCTAGGATGTTTGGAAATCTTCAATAAAATCCATATATCTACCAACAGGAATTGGCGAATCCAAAAATCTAGACGCCCTCTGCCGACTGAATTACGAAACTACTTTGTCAGTACTGCAAAGTCAAAACAAGTTTTGTTCCTTATGTTTTTTCTTATCTCACGTTGTCCAACAAAGTATAATATTATAATTATTATTTGCAGAAGTTATATTGGGATTATTGTCTGGGTTTCTGAATAGAAATATTGATTCCGAAAAAATATTGGAAAAGGTATTTATACCAGGGCTTTCAACTGGCAAGAGTTAGGTTAAACGATTTTTCTTTGCGAGAGTTTTCTGCTAAATTCAATTGACGATTTAGAAATACAATTTCATAATTTTCATACTTCCAAATGAATGCATTTATTGCATTTTCTCATCTGTAGAACTTGTTCCATGAGCTGAATCATATTTATGTCTCTTGAGATTTCAGTATGAGGACTACCTATACCACAACATGGAATTGAAATATTTCAAATAGAAACTTCACAAACTCAGTATATGCTACCTCAACATTATTAGCTAGGTTTAATTCAAGAAAGAATCTGTGAAATAATAGGATTTTGTGCCTAAGTACAGAGGATCACCAATATCATCGCTCGATTTTATTCCACAATTCATCCCTTTCAAATGAAGTACATATTTCCAAAGAATGTTGATCTTTCTTTTCTTTACGAAACTGAATTAATCAATTCACTTCCGATAAATATCTTGATTTACTAGAAAAATTCTGTTAGGCCGTAGAAATCTCGAAAAGAGTACTGACAAACGTCAAAGTTTGTTTTCATTTCGCAGCGCCCTCAACGGTAATTGGATTCGCGAATAGCGATCTACAACTACTAATAACCTTATTTCTATTGCAGCTCTGTGGTCCTAATGAGTTTTGAGTTGATTGATTGCTGCCAACCTTGAGACTGCATCATAATCGATTTGTATCAAGGGTAAGTTCGTATAATAATACATAAGTTTTACACGAAACACAATTTAACAGACCAATACACATGTTATAAAGATAACATCTTCATGTTGATTGAGATAATGAATTCCCAGTTTGAATGACTTACTAGACTGTGTGCAAAATGGCGAATGCGTTGTAGAATATTATCGATTACGGTATCTTACGATGATGGTACAGTCCTCCAATAACTGTAGATCGAATATTAGAGCTCAATTCTGTATGAATCTGAGGACACAATTTCCAGATTATGGCACCAATCGTTGGTTTCTGTGATTCTTCATGAGTGTCGTGGGTGACACAAATTGGCGAATGCTCTCATCTCTCTGAGTCGTCTCCTAAATTATAGTCCCGACCTCACGCGGCTTGAACTCCATCAAGTCCCGAATACAGATAAACCCCAATTGCATTCCAGTTCGAAAGGGGCTTATATAGCAAGTCATTCAGTAAGCCGTCGGTTGTACCCTCTGATTGATAGGTTTATGTATTCCATTCTCTCGGACTGTGAAATCTCCGCAGTTGCCGAAATAAGATTATGCACTGCAGTACCTCGAGCCGCAACAAAGGTTACAACTTGATTGAACCGACTGACTGTGTCTACCCCGAGCATTCCCAGTTGAATTGTGATTTGAAACTGATGGACTATTAGACCTGAGGGGTCATTTTGACTGCCATAATTCGACGGAAATTATATCAGTGAGACTATCGTTATATTTACGAATAGAGAAGATGAATACACGAGGATGTATTGATATCTGGTTAGCCTAGACCAGTTCCATGCATAAAAAATATTGCGTTACCATAGCAACGAACAACAACTCATTAGAAGTGTCAGTGTGCAGTTTCAGGTTAAAAAAGTAAACCAAAGTTACGCAATAAATTAAAAGAAAGAAGATGTCCACCGAAATTGTGAAAATCGAAAAATTGGACTATCAAGCCATCATCAAGTACCTGTATTTAAAAGGGTTAAGAATTAAGCAGATTTACGAAGATATGCTTAATACCCTTGGTTATAAATGTCCTTATGCGACCATGAAAAATTGGACTGCAAGCTTCAAAGGAGGTAAATTTTCCATTGAAGATGATGACCGATCGGGAAGGCCAGTTTCTGTGTCAGTCCCCGAAAATATCGATGCAGTTCATGACATGATTTTATCAGACCGTCGAATTGCTCTAAAACGGATATCTGAAGCACTGAATATTTCATACGAACGCGTTTATCATATAGTTCACATCAATTTTGACATGAGAAAAATTGCTGCAAAATGGATCCCCAAATGTTTGAATGTTAACCAAAAGCGTGCAAGGGTAGAAGCATCGCGTTCGATCTGTGCTCGATTTAAAAACGATGTAGACTGCTTGAACCGAATTGTTACTATGGATGAGACTTGGGTACATTTCTACGATCCAGAGACAAAGCAACAATCGATGGAATGGCGACACTCTGGTTCTTCAGGACCTAAGAAATTTCGTGTCCAAAAATCTGCTGAAAAAGTTTTTGCTTCAGTTTTTTGATTACCATGGAGTAATCATGAAAATATGAACCATAAATGAAAGTCTTTCTTTGTCAGGAGGTATTTTTGACTTAAAACAAGGATATCCAACGAAAATTTCAACAAATCAGACATGATCTTAACAAATATCAATATTAGGACTGAATAACCTGGATTGAAGACCCTAGATTCATGCAGTTTCGTTCAAATTCGTTACAAAATTCTCTTTTCTCAATGATTCCCAAATTCTGAACGTTTTCGGACCGAAATCTACCATTTCGAAGGACTGACAGTCCGAAACCTCCTGCCAAACTAACACTGCGACAGATTTCAAACGGAATGAACGATTCTCACCAGTATTAAAAAAATCAGAGGCGACCGCAGATGTTGGAGATGAAAAGGCAAAGAGCGAAGTACCCTCTGATCAATATTCCAACAGATCACCTCAGTCCGAAACCCAATTTACATGTCATTTCGCCTACAAACACGAAAGTTCAACCCCCAAAACCCCGATCCTCTCGAATAACTGTAAGTTAAATGGAATATATATATTTTACACAATTTAAAAGCGAACCCGGCTCGAAAGCTTAGGCATTGCGATTATTTAATGAATATTCATATACCGTGATTGAAACGGAAATTAATTTTTCTTCCACTGTTCCGTGAATTAGTTCGTTCCGCTGATAAATATTCAGGTGGAAGTTTGGGCGGCACTTTTTGTTTTCAGATCGTGGGCGTTACTACGTTAACCGGAGATTTTTCTCTCATGGATTCACACTCGAGCACGCCCTCGTTTTGTAATATTTCAGTCTGGCTCGACATTCAGAAACGATAAATCCAAAGAATTATCTTCTGTTACAGCGAGCTAGTCGTAATCCAATTTTGGATCCCCAGAGTGATCGAATATAATATCAGGCATCAGCCAAAAATCTCCTTTCTGCATTTTTCAAAAATTACGAATTTCATTTGAGAATTCGTCAAGAAACGGCGCTACGGTTGCGCCGGGATGAATTAAATCTTGAGATTTATAACAAGAAGTTTCTCTTTCAGAATATGTATAACATTCGGATCTACAATGATTTTCCTGGAAGATACGCGACTTGAAAATTCCCAAAAAGTTGGTTTCAGTAAAAACTCCCTCAAGATCGAACGGTTATGCCGAGATGAATGAAATTCTCTGATTTTTTACTAGAAGAGTTGCTCTTTCAGAATATGTATCACGTTTACATCTACTTACATCTACGATAATCTTCCTGGAAGATAAATTACTCACAAGTTGACCTTCGAAAAATTCCCAAAAAATTGGGTTCAGTTAAAACTTCCTCAAGACCGAACGGTTGTGCCGAAATGGATGAACTTCTCAGATTTATCACTAGAAGAGTTATTCTTTCAGAATCTGTATCACATTTACATCTACGATAATTTTCCTGGAAGATACATTACTCGCAAGTTGACCTTCAAAAAATTCCCAAAAAATAGGGTTCAGTTAAAACTTCCTCAAGACCGAACGGTTGTGTCGAAACGGATGAAGTTCTCATATTTATTTCTAGAAGAGTTGTTCTTTCAGAATCTGTATAACGTTTTCATCTACGGTAATTTTCCTGAAAGATGAATTATTCGCAAGTTGACCTTGGGTTCAGTTAAAACTTCCTCAAGATCGAACAGTTATGCCGAGATGGATGAAGATGGATTTTTTGGGTCAAAAACGAGCAAGGGGTTAGACCCCACTAAAATGATTTGCTACGCTGTCTGAAAATCAGGATGTTCTATTACTGTCTCGGGATATGGTGAATTTGTAGAATTTGGAAGAAACTATCTCAAATCCTTTCCTGAAACACCCTGTAGATCGATAATTTGTGATATTTCACCCGAAAATATTAAAGTTTTGGTGTCAATCTACAGTATGGTAATACAATTTCCTCCCCCAGTGTGTCATTTCTAGTCACTTGGATGAAAATACGGTTTTTTCATTGTGAAATAAAGACAATCAAAATCAATCCATCAAAATACTAGACGGCTGAACAAAAGCATATGCTAGGGCCATTATCCGACACATTGGTGACCAAATTTAGGGTCTGCATTGTTGCACGCCCCTAAATTAGTTGTTTGACGTAGAGCGTCGCTTTTTATTCGGCATTACCATTAATATTTCGTGAACTGTCAGAGGCATCAGGTCAGTGGCAAAGGAAACAGCTAACCTAAACAGATTCTGCGATGGATATTGTTATTGGTAATTGCAACAGCTTGCCTAACACTGATGTACTTCAGGCTGACTAATTATAGTTTAGCTCCACAAGCTTCTGCATCTCTTTGCTATGATCCATAGTGATACAAACTGACCCCACGATTTCAGAATTCGAAAATGACATAAGTACAGATTTTTCCTTTCGCATTTCGCTGATCGGGATAAAAAATCTAGCGTAGATATTGAATCAGGAGAATATGGGGCATACTCCATTACCTTCGTTTGAGTCCCGATTCAGGAGTAATTGAATTGGATCTAGTTGCTTACTAGATGGCGCTCGAGTACTTAATAATACTCAGAAGCTTCTTCTAGTTTTAGTTAGAGTCCGTCAAGTTCATCACCTCAAATATAAATGGGTATAACTAAGTTACATCAACTAACTTCTAAGTTCAATCGCGTATGACGAATAACAATCTTTCTTGGGTAAATTTGGTGATTTCGATTCTGGGGATATTTTTCCATTATTCCTTCAAACTTGGGAAACCCGTTTCCCTTGGCAAAGTCAGTAAGTGCGTCTTTTCTGCTCAAATCGAACTTCTTTCTCTGGATTCTTGTCGATAAATTCCGATCACGCATTTTATGCTTGTAATGGATGCGGCACACGTAGGTCTATCAGTATCGAGCTTAGTGGGTTCTCAATATATGGCCGAAACCTATTGATGACTATCGACTCATGCCGAAAATACCCTGTTTTCCCTTATTACATATCAGAGGTGCTGCCTTCATCGTCCCTTCCGTAAATTATATTCAGGAGAATCTATCTATGGTTGAGGAAAATATTTCGTTTGATACTCTGGGATGCGAGGGCTTCAAGAAGAATAGTCGTTAACAGCTTAATCGGGAAGCAAGCGTCAGCGGTTGTTGAATTTTTTACATTCATAGTTCATTACCGTAAGCTTGATAAATAGTCCGCCTTCTCTCACTGGCGTAGGTATAATATATTGGCCGGAGCAAGAACTTTTAGACCTCCTTAGCTTCCGCTACATCGCAGGAAGCGAGGTAGGAACTTGAGGCAGCATGTAAGAAAATATATTGTTCTTGTGGCAGTGGAGACCCCTGATAACAGAGATAATGATAGCTATAATTCTCCCGGTTCATCCGACAAGACTCGAAGTGAATTCAACTCCTCGTCGGGGTATTTTAATTAGGGGTGTTTGATTTCGGAAGTTCTCAACGTTAATTAAAATTCGATTTCCATGGAGTTTGTTGGTGGGTACGAAAAAATTCTTTCTCGAAGTATATTGTACGAAAGCGCTGAAGTGCCACACCAAAAAACTTGCAAGTCGGAATTGTACATTTGGAATTCTGAGATACAAGTCGGAATTCTGAGATACAAGTCGGAATTCCGAGATACAAGTCGGAATTCCGAGATACAAGTCGGAATTTTGAGATGCAAGGCAGGAGGAGGGCTAAAATATGTCTGATGACTTTTGTTTTTTTTTTCATTCGATCCGTGAATGTGTTTTTGGCTTCTTGGAGGAGTTTTGGATGAATGAAATGATATTCAATTTTTCTCTTCGGTTGCACCATAGCTGAGCTGCCCCAAAGCTTCGTGCTCAGTGCTTCTAAAAGCACTTGGAGTATTTTTGTACTCCCGAGAATTATGCTCCTGGGAACTTTTCAAAACCTTCCTTACTGCTTAGTGATTCGAGCACTTTATCGAAATTCCTACATCCAGTTTTATAATCAAGTGCAAAGTCACTTTGAGTTTCGTTTAGTGTCAGTTTCGGTAGAGTTAAAGAAAAGCTTTGAAATTGAAGGGGCTTGAAGTTTGATTATGAAACTGGCTGTTTGTCCTTAGTAATCCCTATAAGGGCTCGCGAGAGGCCTTCGGAAATCGTGTCAAAACACGAAGAAGCGATCGACTTATTGTCACCCTACATCCTACGAGCATATATAGATACAGATATATTATATATTATCATATTATCCTGATTCCCCGTAGGTTACGACGAACCCCTCAGAAGTTCTATGCGCTTGTCAGAATCAATAATATTCGTTAAAACTTTTGAAAGATAAGAGATAGGGTAGGCGTAGGTTAAGGGTCCAAATGTGCCTATACATGTCTTAAATGAGACAAACCTGCTCTGCGGAGGGCATTTTGCTCACATGACTCGGCAACAATCGAATGCAACAAAGCATTCGACCAATTCTAACTTGTATATAAGAATTCCGACTTGTAACTCAGAATTCCGACTTGTAACTCAGAATTCCGACTTGTATCTCAGAATTCCGACTTGTATCTCAGAATTCTGACCTGTAACTCAGAATTCCGACTTGCAAGTCGAAATTCTGACTTGTATCTCAGAATTCCGACTTGCAAGTCGAAATTCCGACTTGTATCTCAGAATTCCGACTTGTATCTCAGAATTCCGACTTGTATCTCAGAATTCCGACCTGTAACTCAGAATTCCGACTTGCAAGGCGGAATTCCGACTTGTATCTCAGAATTCCGACTTGTTACTCAGAATTCTGACTTGCAATTCGGTATTCCGACCTGTAACACAGAATTCCGACTTGCAAGTCGAAATTCTGACTTGTATCTCAGAATTCCGACTTGCAAGTCGAAATTCCGACTTGTATCTCAGAATTCCGACTTGTAACTCAGAATTCCGACTTGCAAGTCGAAATTCTGACTTGTATCTCAGAATTCCGACTTGCAAGTCGAAATTCCGACTTGTATCTCAGAATTCCGACTTGTATCTCAGAATTCCGACCTGTAACTCAGAATTCCGACCTGTAACTCAGAATTCCGACTTGTTACTCAGAATTCTGACTTGCAATTCGGTATTCCGTCTTGTAACTCAGAATTCTGACTCGCAATTCGGTATTCCGACTTGTTACTCAGAATTCTGACTTAGCAAGTCGGAATTTTACATTTGGATCATTTTTTTTGTGTGGCTCTTCAGCGCTTTCGTAAGATTGGAAGTTTTTTCAATAAAATTTCTCGTGTAATATTCGTACCAATTGTTGTAGGTTTCATTGTCGACGAAATTGAAGTTCCACTCGAATATTCGGGAACCAATCTTTTTGGTGTTCCCGAAAAACTATTTCTGGGCCTTGATTTCCTTCGATCCTATTTTTCCTCATATAGAAGACACGTCGGGACCTCGAAACTCTCAACGATCACGTCTTGGGACGGCCAGGAAAAATCTCACAATCGAAAACTTCGTCGAACTATCAGAAAACGGCGAATCCATATCGAGAATGGACCGAAACTTCCAGCGGGATGATTATTCGCAAAGTTCCCTCGAAATGTCTGGACATCCTTCCAATTGTTCGGTTGCAGTACGAAAATGCTGAATATTTATTGCGATTTCGGAAGTTTACGGAGACATAACGTCCGAGTTCCTCTGAGAAGTTTTATTCGGCAGAGACGTTTTGGCAGAGATTTCGGTTCGGTTTATTTTAGGGATTGTTGAATGGAAAGAAAACAATAAGAAATGTTGGAACAATGGCTTTATTCTCAAAGTATAAGGTCTGAATTATGGTTGGGGAACCCAAGAAGGAAATTTTCTCGAGGGTGACAGATTAATATAAGGGGAGATACCTTGGACCCTTTAGAGTACCTCTACCAAAAATTAGACCTGTATATAGGAGGAATTGTCTAGGAGAGCCTGGCAGAATAGTAAAAAAAACGATCATTTTACATACTCAAGCGTGTCAGATTAATATACGAGGATATATTGAAAAATTTTCAGCCTATATAGAACCAAACAAAATTTCAATATCAAAATATTTTATTTTTCAACATATTCTCCTTTCAATTGGATACATTTATTACAGCGAACCTGTAACGTCTCTAGACCTTTCAAAAAAAATGTTTCTTCTTGCTCTGCAAACCAGACCTCCACAGCTTTTATTACCTCCTCGTTGGAAGAAAATTCACTACCTTTTAAACTTTTTTTCAGTCGAGGAAAGAGATGATAGTCGGATGCAGCCAAATCCAGTAAGTAAGGGGGGTGTTCTAGTAATTCAAACCCTAAATCACGAATTTTTTGAATGGCAACATGAGATTTGTGGTTTTTGGATCGCAGAAATGTACCGAAGTCTCATCCATAGTAAGTATAATACGAGGGGGAACCACCTAACAATTTGGAAAGTTTGAGAGCTCAAGGATTACCGGGGACCTCTTCAGTTTATTTCCTACTTGGGAAGTTTGGTATATGGCGGTGATGGTTTGACTTTTTTACAGTGGTTTTTTGAAGGAAACTGAAGAATGTATCATGGAAAACGAAACACCTGGTATTAGTGAATTTATGGTAACGATTTTTTGTATTCATGTATCACAGCTTTTATTATCTCCTCGCTGGAAAAAAATTTACGGCCTTTTAACATTTTTTTCAGTTGAGGAAAGGGATGATAGACGGATGGAGCCAAATCTGGTGAATGAGGGGGCTGTTCTAGTAATGCGAACCCTAAATCACGAATTTTTTGCTTGCCAACATGAGATTTGTGTGCAGGGGCGTTGTCCTGCAAAAAGAAGACATCTTTGGATAGCTTTCCGCGTCTTTTCTCTTTAAGTTTTTCCCGTAGAGTGGTCAGTAATGTCGAATAGTGATCTCCGGTTATTATTCTACCCTTATCCGAAAAATCAATCATAATTACTCCATGGCAATCCCAAAAAACTGAAGCAAGAACTTTTCCAGCAGATTTTTGGACACGAAACTTCTTAGGTCTTGGAGAACCAGAGTGTCGCCATTCCATCTATTGTTGCTTTGTTTCTGGATCGTAGAAATGTACCCAAGTTCCATCCATAGTAACAATTCGGTTCAAGAAGTCAACATCGTTTTCAAATCGAGCACAGATCGAATGCGATGCTTCTACCCTTGCACGCTTTTGGTCCACATTCAAACATTTGGGGATCCATTTTGCAGCAATTTTTCTCATGTCCCAATTGAAGTGAACTATATGATGAACGTGTTCGTATGAAATATTCAGTGCTCCAGATAGCCCAATTCGACGGTCTGATAAAATCATGTCATGAACTGCATCGATATTTTCGGGGACTGACACAGAAACTGTCCTTCCCGATCGATCATCATCGTCAATGGAAAATTTACCTCTTTTGAAGCTTGCAGTCCAATTTTTCACGGTCGCATACGAAGGACATTGATCACCAAGGGTATTAAGCATATCTTCGTAAATCTGCTTACCTCTTAACTCTTTTAAATACAGGTACTTGATGATGGCTCGATATTCCAATTTTTGGATTTTCACAATTTCAGTGGACATCTTCTTTCTTTTAATTTATTGCGTCTGGTGTACTTTTTCGACCTCGAACTTCACACTGACACTTGTAATGAGTCATTGTTCGTTGCTATGGTAACGAAATATTTCTTTGTATGTATGGAACTGATCTAGGCTAACTATTAATAATAATAATAATAGATATCGATACATCCCCGTATAAAATACAGATTATCGTCGTTTTCAATTCAGATTGGAAGAAGACAGATTTCGGCAGCCTGCAACCGTCCGCAGACGTCAAAAACCACCGAGTTTCCCGTCGAACGGCATTAATTAACACAGAAAACATCCTCGCCACTCATCTCCTGCACGGCAAACCCAAATTCGCGAGTTATTCGGGGGCGCGGAAGGCTTCAGCCCCACTCGACAAAAACGGCAGACATCCCAAGAATGCCGTCGTGTTTCCCCAATTCCCGAATATTTCCCGACTGAAGGATCATTTCGGTGTATACGTTCCCTTCGGGTTGTTTCATCGATCGCTCCAATTTTCATTATTTGAAGGTTTCGCAATTGGGTAAGATAGTGGCTCTTCGAGCTTGTTTTATTCGGGTTGTAAAATGAGAAGTTTACGGCGCGCCGGATGGAATACCTACGTTTATGATGTTCCGTAGTTGCAGTTTCGAGCCGCAAATTGGTTATTATACACCTATTAGCGGCGGTTACGTACCTGCTGGAAATGACGAAATTGAATTTTGAAGAATTCGGCGTATTTATCTTGGGCCGTTTATTCTAACGTTCCAATGAATCCCTGATGTTTCAACTAACTAGTAATAATGGAATTAAGGTCCATAGTTGTGGAAAATAACATTCCATAGCTCTTGAAGGCAAGTTTGCAACCAAATCTTGGTAACCACAGATGGCGATACTGACCTAACCTAACGTTACGTTATTTGGTGTTTCATTACTTATAATTTCTTCAATTGAGTGCAAGTTCATATCAAACAAACTTTCACACTCTTAGTAGGCTTCTACTCGAGTGTTTTTCAGGCAGAAATACACCGCTCAACAATTCATAGGGATCAGTTGCATCAATTTACTTTGGGTCACTTTGGACCAAACATCCAGCGAAGAGTAGAAAGAAAAAAGCTGCTCCAGATTGTTCATCGGTTGTTCTAGGGTGGACAGTTGTCTGGACAGGCTACCCAGACATGCAATATGCAATTCAAGTCTGGAAAGCGAGCTGGCCAGTCCATCCTTTCAATAGTATGAACTCCCATCGCTTCATTACAGGCATTATCATCAATTATAATGAAATTTCCTCTAATAGCTGCCTCAAGTATCACATCATGGTATACAGGGAGAGTTTTTGACTCGTACAAATATTTCAACAGTTGATTCTTGAGGTGAAAAGAAACTATTTTTCCTATACCATTATTTTTCAATTCGGCCCTGATAAAAAGTTATAGCCATTTTAAGTTTTCATAATGAACTTTGCCACTTCTGGAGGAACAAAATTCCCTTCAGAATAACAAGCTATATCTATGACACTACATATCTATGGATCATTTAAAAAGAGTTGTATTCAGCCCAACCCAATTTTTCGAATATCACAGATATTTTCATTTTTGAACATCAATTTGCTCGAAAACGGCGCATTATACGAGAAAATATGAAAAACACTTTTATTTCATCAATATTAACATATAACAGTTGGGTTCTTTGAATTTTTGGTATTTTTATAGTACGTTGTGGTCATAATGAGAAAACTGGAAGACGTGGGTGATATCTTGTGTTCGAAAAAGTTTCTTCAAGTAAATGAAAAACTATATTCCGAAATTCCTTCCATTAGATAAAACCGTTTGTGAGATAGAGCTAAAATGACATTTTCTATGGTTTTTCAACAGCCTGTATCTTTTAAACTGAGGCGATTCGGAAAAAATCGTAAAGGAAAAAAGTGATTCTTTCGACTTCAAGAATCCACTGTAAAAATATTTATACCAGTCAAAGACCCTGTATATGGCTGGTCGAACTTGCTTCCTGCAAACAACCAACTCTGTGCAACGCGACGGTTCAAGCAAATGCCACCGAAAGCACATATGAAACCTCCTCCAAAAGCAGCTCTAGGAACTATTAACCATTCTGAATATCTCCAACCTCTTTCCTTCTAAACAAGAATGTTGACCATACAAAATCTAAACAAAATCTGTGAATAAACACAGACTCCAATCTTGAATTGTTCAATTGCGGTAATCCTCGACCCAATCACTCCGGCGTATGATGGCCTGTGATTTTTCAAACAACAATCGTTGATTCGAGAATCGCAAGCCGATCAAAGATGGCCGAGATTCAATCACACTTGACCCAATTTGTGATCGCCATTCTGCGAATATTTCTAACTGAACATCGCGCGGATAAATGACTTAGAATCACTCTCGTCCACATTTTTGCGCTTATGAAAATGATCGGCATTTTTCATCGCCAAATTCCACGAGGAATGCACGCTCCCATACACATCGCACGTTCAAATTTATGGAGATTGGGACGAGGCCTGGTAGCAGTCCGGGAGGCGAATATATTTCAAAGTGGTAGAGCATAATTCTTCCTCCCTTATTAAGGACGAACTAAACGTCGATGTCTCCCGGCAAGGTTATTTTCGCCATGATTTTGCCTACCCCCAAGGCAGCCAGGGGTGGCCATTCTCAGAGAAACGACGTCAGCAAATATCAAGTAAGTCTAGAAAATTTCGTGTTGGTGTTAGATGTGCTAAGTGTGTAAAATCGTAGTCTTCTTCATCGTCCAATTTCAATCCAGAACTGAACGTAAGAATCTTTCAATTTTTCTAGTTTTGAACGTATATTTATCAATTTCTTCTGAACCAATTCACTAAATATTGACATTTCGAGGTGAAAACTGTAAGATTTTTTCCAGGCACAGATACTCATCTGTCAAAATTCCGCAGTCGACTTGTCTAAACGGCTCTCGCGTTCAAAAGTCAGAACAGATAAAAGTTGACGTTCTTCGATACTCCTCGTTTCGGTGTACCTCCGTTTTCACTGCGATGATATATCCCTGTCACCCTTTTACGCGAACAGCGTTTTTACGTCAGTTTTACAAGTCATCTCGTGAAATTCACGTGGGGCTATATCCTTTCTAAATGTTGTTGTGCGTCAGGGCTGAATTGGTTCGTGAATGTTTTTAGAGCTTCCAGTGTCGAGGAATGCTATTTGACGTGCGTCTTATTTGTTTGAATGTGTTCCAGATTGGGAGGGGTAGATCTGTTATCTGTTCGATATCGTCGCAGAACCTGAACTTTAGGCGAAAGTTATGGCGTAATTCCTTTGTTTGTCGCTGCTGCAAGATTCGAAGTTTAAGATAATCTTTCTCAATAGGGTGATATGGAGGTTATGAAGAAAGCTACAGAGTATACTGTCACCATTACTTTCAATGAAATATTACGTCTAGATTCTAGATTGTGGATTTTAAGGGTGGTTTCTTTGCACTGCAAGATATTGTGCTCATCTGAGATGATCTCAGAGAGATTACCTCCTCGCTTCTGTAAGTTTATAAGCATTTTTTCAGTTGGCTAGCAATGGTGCGGCAATCTGTCACCAGGAGATCTGGAGTTGTATCCTCCTTTCCACAGAATCTGCAGTTTCTGCAAGACCTATTCTCATAAGGTACATCCTGAGGGGACAATTCCTTTTAAGGAGGTGTAGCAAAATGAAAAAACTTCCAAATATAGTTTACATTTGAATAATCAGAAATCCCTATTATATTTTGAAAATGTCGAACTCATAAAAAGTGCCTTTAGAATGTCATAATGCTTTTCGAGTACCAGTTGAAACAAGCGAGTAATTCAGCATTATTAAAAATGGTAATTTCTCGATCTAGAAATGATAGGCTGATCCCCCCAGTACACAACGAGTTTTGCCTACCCTGTACTCCACTCACGTATCCAAACGAACAAAATAAAACTTCAATGACCCCCTTGCTAGCATATTTCACATAAAGTGCGGGTTAATCTCTCTGGTCACGTATATCAAAATGCCCATTCCAGGACGGAAAACAGTAATCCATGACCATAAATACTGCCATCAATTTTTTTCAAACTTCCCCATGCCAAAAATAGAAATATTCGAATAATTCGTTTTGGGTGCTTCTTTTACGTTGTCGCTCGGTATATATCCCACATCGTAACCTTAGAATCGGTACATGGCAAGCAACTGCGACATAGTATAATGGGGAAAACCAATCTCATCCTTATTTTCCGGTCCCTTGCATATATCCTCATGATTCTTTCCATTCAGGACAGCGGTACGCAGATATTCAAATCGGATAGAAGTTGGAGTTGCCCTCAAGAACAGAATAGGGAAACCCGGTATAAGGGATGCAGGCGGAAATTTAGTATGCATTTCGAAATTCCTGTGAAAATAAATCTTAGCAGTTATGTCCCTTTTCTCGATCTATGTGATCGTTGTGGTAGTTTCATGCACGTATTCCTTCATTTATTTGTTTTTAATACTGGTGGTAGGTGATTTTGGTGGATTTTCAGAAGTTATAACACACCTACTACAAACAAAGACCGAAGAAGTTGACGAATCTAACGGGCGTATGGTAAACACGTGAACTCCATCTCAGCTTGGCCTTTTTCTTAGATCTTAATTCACAGTAACGCTGTATGAACAACGAAAGGACTAAAGGCGTGACTCTATCCAACTGGATGAGGATGAACAATGGTCCACAAGGCCTCAATTCAGCCCAGACGAGGCATCTCATGAAGAAAAAGAACCAAATCCCTAACCTCATTCTAGTATAGTGCCCAAACTCGACCAAAAAAAATGATAGAAGTAGGTTATATTCATAGCCTAAATTGTATAATTTTCGCTGGAAAGAATTTCACTTATTTCTCCCTCAAATATTCATCTTCAGGTAGATTAAGATAAAACGGTATTACCTCCATCTTCAACAGAATGTTTATGCTCCAAACTGTAAGCCTCGAATATAATATGGATCGAGTGTTACCAGACACATGTTCCCTGAATGGATTAAGAAGACGTAGCAATTCGGCGGTATGAGAAATTCATCAATTTCGAAGCCTGACAGATGATGAGAGGCAGCCGTTCCCCAAATTTTTTCATAACCCAATAAACACCAGAACATGGCGAACACGCCGAATATAGATCGGCAACAAAAGCAATAAAATTACTTCAATCAATCGATGGAGCTCATTTCTTCTTGAAAGCCCGAGGCAATACATCAAAATATATCTTCATTAAAATGGAGTTCTACCCTGCCTTCCTCCATGCATTCTCCTTTGATAATAAACGAACCCGAGCGGCGAAACTTCTTGAGTGTAAACTTGACGCAATGGCTCGGAAAGATTCGTACTTATTGCAATATACTCGCTGCCTCCAGTTCCGATAACTTCAAATATTGATGGGGAATATCGGAGAAGACATTAGGAATGCCAAAATATGGACTGCTCTTTTATTTGGTGATCCGAGGAATTTCTGGGGTGCCCGCGTCTGAATAATGGAGTGAAACAGAATTCTTCGGGAGGGTTTTTGGCCTTTCGTGCAATACATCATTTCCGTGAATGAAAAAGACCATTACTGAGGAATGGGAATTTCATATTGACAGACACGTCCTTTGAATTCGTCCAATTCGTTTTTTCATCATTCAATACGAATGTGTTTCAGTTGAACTTGAAGCAGAGGTTCTGCCGTTGGACTGGAAGACGTTTTGGAGGAATTCATTCTTTCTTAACCTTACCTTGAAGTATACGAAGTACTATACTCCATTTATTTTTATCAAAACAACGTTTAACGCAGGATTAAAATTTTGAGATTCGTTTCTTGCATTGCAAGTGTTTTGTGAGATTGCCTGTCATGCCAAAATTTCCGAATAATCCAGAATTAAATGCAGTTTCTATTCATAGAGTGCATCTGCCTGCTCATTAATTGAATTCGAAAATATTCGCGTGCGACATCTAGATTTTGTACGTCGGCATTGCGTTCAAACGTTAGGAAAATTTAATTATGCCAGGGCATATCGGCCAATACCAGAAAATGCTAGAAAGCGAGGACTGTTCAGAATCCGAGATCTCTTTTTCTCTCCTTTGAGCACCTATCTGATCATTTTTTCGTGTCCTTTTCTATAATTCCATTCTGTAAGAAAATACCTTGATTACCACATCATATTTTCACGATAATTTTGAAATCAACTATTATTATCGTATTGTTGTTTTTGTAGATATTTATATCTGTGGACGCCCCTGCTGTCAATCCTTATTCCTTTCATTTATTTCACTGCGGAGGGTCTGACATCCGCGGTATCAATTTCCTGAAACTTTTCATACGAAACTAGATCCTCAAAGACTAAACTTCATCATGCCGCGTCATTACTTCGAAATTTTATAAATCCCCATACGTTCGTGTCCTCAAACCTACCTCTGCCCCTCATAGAGCACATTTATTATATTTTCTGGCATCTGAGACAATGACAAATTCAATTTGCACGTGGAAACCGGTTGGTTCGGTCCCATTTCCAACAACATTATGTGCCTTCACTTCGGACAGGAGGTAACTCGATATAAAATATCAAACGTATAAGGAGAGAGCAACGGAAAAATCTCTGCTAGAGGTACGAAATACGTTGCAGAAATCGAATGAAGTGATATTCACAGCCGTGAAATTTGAGCGAGGAAACGGATATTGCAATTTAAATTAAATATTCTCTTCTGAATGAGTAAAACGAAAAAAAATGTAATATTTCAACTTGAGAATACAGTGCATTTGAAAGATTACATAGTTTTGTATTAGGTGTATACTGTTTGAGTGTTTAAGGAATAAGAGATATTACCAAACATGTTAGCTCATTAAATAAATGGCATATACGAGGATGTATTGATATCGATTTAGCCTAGACCAGTTCCATGCATAAAAAAAATATTCCATTACCATAGCAACGAACAATTACTCATTAGAAGTGTCAGTGTGAAGTTTGAGGTCAAAAAAGTAAACCAGAGTTACGCAATAAATTAAAAGAAAGAAGATGTTCACCGAAGTTGTGAAAATCGAAAAATTGGAGTACCGAGCCATCATCAAGTACCTGTATTTAAAAGGGTTAAGAGGTAAGCAGATTCACGAAGATATACTTAATACCCTTGGTGATCAATGTCCTTCGTATGCGACCGTGAAAAATTGGACTGCAAGTTTCAAAAGAGCTGAATTTTCTATTGAAGATGATGACTGATCGGGAAGGCCAGTTTCTGTGTCAGTCCCCTAAAATATCGTTGCAGTTCATGACATGATTTCATCAGACCGTCGAATTGGGCTGAAACGGATATCTGAAGCACTGAATTTTCATACGAACGCGTTCATCATATAGTTCACGTCAATTTGGACATGAGAAAAATTGGTGCGAAATGGATCCCCAAATGTTTGAATGTTGACCAAAAGCGTGCAAGGGTAGAAGCATCGTGTTCGATCTGTGCTCGATTTGAAAACGATGTAGACTTCTTAAACCGAATTGTTACTATGGATGAGACTTGGGTACATTTCTACGATCCAGCAACAATCGATGGAATGGCGACACTCTAGTTCTCCAAGACCTAAGAAGTTTCGTGTCCAAAAATCTGCTGAAAAAGTTTTTGCTTCTGTTTTTTGGGATTGCCATAGAGTAATCATGATTGATATTTTGGATAATGAAGTTAAAAAGTAGTAAATTTTCTTCCAGAAAAGAGGTAATAAAAGCTGTGGAGGTCTGGTTTGCAGAGCAGGAAAACATTATTTTTGAAAGGTCTAGAGACGTTGCAGGTTCGCTGTAATACATGTATCCAATTAAGAGGAGGATATGTTGAGTTATAAAATATTTTGACATTGAACATTTGTTTGGTTCTATAGTAGGCTAAGAATTTTTCCTCTTCTTTTATCTCTTTAGTCGCACACACTGTATAGATTGCGCGAAGGGGTGGGACTCTTGAGACCAATCCTAGAGAATCGATCCTGTGTGATTACCATACGATTAAACTTGCACAAACATGGGCACGATAATTATTGCTCCTCGCCATGTTTACACAGATATACCTCTTTAGCTTCACTAGTCAACCGAATCAAGACTGGCTTACATGAATCTTCACTTAAATCCTCCGAAGCAACAACATGTTTGATTCTCAGCGAAATACAAACAGACCAATAATTGAACGGTTAAATCTGTGTTGGCTGGTGGATAGGTGATACCTGTATGATGGATCTTAGCTGTCTGAAACGTGAACTAATTAGTTTTTCATTTAGACAGCGAGTTTTTCCTGGACTCATTTTAGTGAAAAGCATTTTAGTCTTATCATGGAATCACAAGTAGTTGATGAAGAACAGTTTTCCGTTTCAACAGCAGAAAAACATAAATCATC
Organism: Coccinella septempunctata; assembly: GCF_907165205.1. Taxonomy (NCBI): domain Eukaryota; kingdom Metazoa; phylum Arthropoda; class Insecta; order Coleoptera; family Coccinellidae; genus Coccinella; species Coccinella septempunctata. The sequence goes on along the minus strand of NC_058193.1, from coordinate 36,359,140 downwards.
AAAGCATCGGATGCCTGTTGTATTCCGGTCGCATTCTAAATTATCTTTCGTTCACAAAGGGTGTAGATAGGAATTGCGCAAAATAAACCATGGCCTATATGATAACATGAACGATAAATATCGCACATCTACACACGAAAAGCGTGCATACAAGTGGAATTCCGCATTGTGTCCGAAATTGAAACACGAACCGAATTGCCGTATGCTATGATAGTAAATCAACACATTTTCAGAGGTCCAGGGATGCTTCATTGGTATGCACCCCAATTGGCTCTCATGACACATTGGTGCAATTCCTGTACCAAGGGATTTTCGTCCAGGCCACCATTACTGACTGATCAACGTAACTTTGTTAAAAATAAATTGTGCATTTCGTTCATTCCCATTGAGAGAACATTAGGTACATCTCTGTTGGTATACCAACAGCTCAAAAATAATGTTTCAATCATAACTCTAACTGAGAATCAACTTCAATCTTCCAATTAGTTTTCAGTTCCTAACAAATTTTCTTTCACTGAAAAACGATTAAAAACATCGAAAACTTCTTATACCCCCCAACTTTTCGAATTTTCTTCCAGTGGAGTACGAGATTTTCAGCTCGGAGCGAAACACAAACTGACGTTAATGGAAACTGAATCGTTTCATTTAAACTTATTTCGTTAGCGACCATTCGAACTTTGCCTTCAGCAGGTTTATTTTCTGAAAATCAGAACACTAATTCGATGCGTCATGAATGAATAGTAATTAGCTGAAAAAAAAGGGTTGGTTGTTGAGCGCTGAGCGAGTTAGCATCGTTTCAAGAATAAATAAGTGCATTTTTCACGGAACTAGCTCAAGAAATCATCAGTAGGGATAACTCAGGCAGTTCCTTACTCATAAGCCCGCATCTGCCAATGAAAATTTGAGGATATTGTTAGCTGGACTCTAAGATTGATGGGCTCCATTCAGATATAAACAGACAAGTGCGCCATCCATCGCCAGGTATAGGAAATGTGCTACCTAGTCCGCACGAGCTGTTTGTAGAACACTGTAAGTTGACACACTTCAAAGTACTATATAATACTTATTGTGAATGGTGTTTCGATAATTCATTTCAATAAGAGGAAAGATTTAGATTAGGCGTTAAAAATACATCGATTACCTCATGGCACATTTATAGGTCACTTATGGGAGTGAAAAAACCATAAAACAACTCGTTCTGATGCTCAAACATTATAATCAAAATGGTGAAAGTTTGATTGCCACGATTCTGACAGTGCTTCGAGGATTCTTGGACAATAAATCAACCTGAATCTCGAAATCCATGAAAATAAAAATTGGAATTCGCTGTTCACGACGCTGTAAAAAAAACAGCACTTTTGGTGAGACTTTATTGTCATTCTGCCTTTCGCGCTCTTTGATACAGGCAAAATGTTGGACGCAGTACACATGTCAAACGTGTTCCCGCTAAAATAATATCCTGGCATAATTTCCACTTCTATTTATACCGACACCGTACATAATACATTAGTTAGCATTCGGTGTCGCACAAGCGTAATTTGTGGATGGTTTATTTTCGCAGGAATTATCAGTGATGTCCTTCATAAAGTGCGGGAAATTTATTTCAACAACTGCATCCAATGCCTCCTGGTGCATTAGCGAGGTATTTTTGGAATATTCGAGTCTCGAAGTTCCTTAACGATATCGAAAAAATTTCACACATGCGATGAAAATATTTCTGAGGTCACCGAAAAAAATCAAAATCGAAATAAGCTAAGAAATGGCAATTTTTCATTGACAATTGGGATAAATTTTAATGATTTGTTATCCTTGTGTCTCATTCTACAGCTGATGTGGGTGAAAATTTTTCATTCTCGAATGACAAAGACATTTTTAGTCTCTTCTATGTTCGGAAATCCAGTAGTTCCTTTAACTGTCATTGAAATATTTCTGGCGCATAATCACTGAACTATTTTTTATGGGATTATCTACAAATCTGGAGATTTTATAATACTGCAGTATCAATTTGGTTTCACAACTAAAAAATAGGATGCATTCCAAGAAAAACGTCAAAAATTCGTGTCTGTGAAGCCTAATCAGTCTTCAATGGTTCAGAAGAAACTGTCTCTGAATAATCCGTTACATTGAAATTTATTGTAGAAGTTTTTGAACTGTTGCCATGACGTCCTGAGCAGACGCTTTTCCAAGGAAATAAACATCCATAAACTTCGGATTAATATGAAGGATAAAAGCCGAAAAAGGTTATCTGTATCGTTATATCTGTCTGTCGGCTATAGAAGATATTGATGAGGACTGCCAAATCGTAAAATGGTTATGGTTACACTTAGATCGGCGCCAAAATCGTGGAGGTTATTCAAATCAAGCCAGAATTATTCAGGGCTTTGGTTGCAGGGTGGAGGCGGCCAATTTTAGGCGTTTTATCAAATATTATGACACATTCCTCTGGGAAATGTGTACTTAGGACAGGGGAATCTGCAGAGTTCAGTCATGGATCTTTGTAGCATGAATAATATGGGTTTTTGAGGGACTCTATTTGCATGTGTAAACAGAAGGGGGGCGAGCTTATTTTGGAAGGAACGTTATATAAGGAAATTTCAAAAGATTCGAATCGTGTCTCGCCAGTTCATGTGGTATTATGGAGACAAACACAATTCGAATATTTTACATCAAATAATACCAATTTTCATTGAAGGAAGCTGACCATGTTTTAGGATTTATTTGTCCTTATTAGAATTGGGTTTCAATAATTGGTGAACACTTCTCAAGGCAGCCTTTCTTTGTGGCAAACTCGGAAATTGACACACCGCTGGTTCCGCCAAAGCAAGATATCTCTATCCCTTCTAATCGAGTTCGATGAATTACGTAATTGGCCAGTATCGAAGGGCTTAATTGATTTTAATCAGTGAAGCCTTATCGAGAGCTTCCAACGGCGATTGGTATAGCCGGGGCAGATTAATAGGAGAAATTGGTGTCAATGAAACTTCCTCCAATTCAGTTTGTGACGCTCTTTATCGGCTTATTCGATGTACTGGGAATTTTTCATGGGATTTGGTTGTTACACTTTTATTTTATACGGATAAAACAGTAAAGCACTTGGTTGTTTTTGTTGGAATATCACGCAAAAACAACTGAGATGCCTCTTATGAATTTTAAAAGAAGTGGAGTTCATTTACTCATTTGGCGTTTGCATTTGAATAATCATCAAAAATATAGAAAATGGAGCGTAGTTTTCGGTCATTCTTTTTTGAACCATAACTTCAATCCAAAATATCTAGGAGTTATGCTGGATTTCTAGCTTAATTTCAAAGCTCATTTGGAAAATTCACTTCTGGAGTTGAAAACTACGAATAATAACCTGCATAAACTATCTGGTACTTCAAAGGGTGCTGATGCAAATACTTTTCCAACGGCAGACCTAGCATTGGTTTTTTCAGCTGCTGAATATTATAGCCCCGTTTGTGTTAATAGTACCTATGTGAAAAAACTTGATGCACAGCTAGATCTTTCTAGAAGAATCATTACTAGAACTATTAAATCTTCACGTATTCAATGGTTACCAGTTCTTTCAAACATTGTATCGCCTCATATTTGTAGACAGACTGCAGTTATAAATTCTTGGAATCAATTTTACTCCTTTCTGTACTCATTTCCAATTCTGTCCTATATTGGCCCTTATGGTCCAACTCTTTCTTTAATTCGAATGTAAGGGACAAGGACATTTGGCAGTCTCAATGGAATACGTGCACTATTGTCAAGAATTAGTTAGTAATCCCTCGAATAGAGTTCCTGATTTTGATCTTTCACGGAAAATATGGTGTATTCTGAATCGTTTAAGAACAGGTCATGGACGTTGCAATAGTATGCTTTTCCGATGTAATTCAGTTGATAGCCCTAGTTGTGAATGCGGGGAATCAGAAGAAACCCTAAATCATCTCGTTAATCATTGTCCCATTTATAAATTTCAGGATGGTTTAGGTCTATTCATGCAGTTTCCGAATCTTTTTTTATTGGGTTGTGAATTTCAAGTCTATCTGACATATTCATTCAATCATTCACATAGATAACCTAATCATTCATTCATATAGAACTTCACTGTCTCACGTTTTTATGCTTTTATTTAATTTCAGATAAAATTTTCTAGTAACTTGGAAATTTTCTTTTTCTTCGAGGAAAGGATCAATCTTTGCAGTACGAGATATCCTTCAATTTTAAATATTCCAGCTCATTTTGTAAACAGTTTTATCTCTTACAATTCACTACATTCACCTAGAGAAAGGGTTTTTTACTGGGGTTTTTCCCTAAGCTCTTATATCATACGCAAAATTGTATGGTGCCCTGTTACGCTAACCTCTGCTAAAACTGTATCTCATACACATGCTATAATTATTGTTTGATGTTGAAAATTGTAATGCTCTTTATCAAAAAAAATTTAGCAGAAACCATGGCAATTACTGAAATAAGTATTACTTCGTTAAATGAGTCTTAGCACACGGGAATTAGAGTTGCAAATTGGTGTATGCGCTAAGCGAACATTTAAAAATAACTCGATTAGTTTTCAAGCTTGATGAAGTAAAGAAAATAGATAGAAACAACTTGAAATACCCCATTTTTCACAGAAGAACACATGTATAACAGGTCTTTCGAATAACCTAACAAAAGCCGCTGATAAAGTGAAATTTATGCGTGATCCCTATGAACTGTTGTCCTGTATGTATGAACCTTCTGTGGAGGGTAGATAGAGGCGATAAAGAAGCTCCATGAAAGTACCTCGAAGTTGAAGTTGCGATAAGTATCGAATATAGAGTGGTGGAGAAGGATTCGTGACAATTATGCATCCGTCAACCCCTTGGACAACCCCCATATATCTTACGCGACATCCAGAGCCCCGTCGAACGTTTCTGTTTACATTCAGCCGGCGTTTTTCCATTACATCCTTCCGCCGTGGAAATTTCAGCCGCGAATTTTGCATAGAAATGCATATTTACATATGCGGAAAGCCCCCACATAATTTGTCGAACCGTATTATTCGAAAGCAAAATTACTGCGAGCCGTACAATATTGAATGCCTCCGCCCGGTCGACGCACGGCAACGACCGCATCCGGGGGTAATAACGAGGTGGCGCAATGCGCTAATACCGATCGGGAACCTAACTTTGTTATTCGAACTAACGGTTATTAGCCCACGGTTGTCGAACTGATTTTCACGCGTCGCGTTTCGCGGTCAAATCGGTCTTTTTGGGGGTCGAGCTGTCGCCGACGAATTATGACGAATTTCACCGCTGCTGGTGATGTCCTCTGCGACCCTATTGATGTCAGTTTTCGAGCTCGTCCGGGTATGAGACGGAAAAGAACGTTCTCATTCGAGAAGGCTTATTGTAGAGAGATTATACTAACCGGCATATACGAAAGCGCTGTTCAGAAAGGTCTTACACGCGAAGGCTCATAAGAGAAGGCTTATGCGAAAAGGCTAATAAGAGAAGGCTTATGCGAAAAGGCTAATAAGAGAAGGCTTGTGCGAAAAGGCTTAAAAGAGAAGGCTTATGTGAAAAGGCTAATAAAAGGCGAAAATATTATTAAGAGAAGGCTTATGCAAAAAGGCTCATAAGAGAAGGCTTATGCGAAAAGGCTCATAAGAGAAGGCTTATGCGAAAAGGCTTAAAAGAGAAGGCTTATGCGAAAAGGCTAATGGGAGAAGGCTTTTGCGGAAAGGCTGATTCGCGATAGTTTCCGGAAAGCGTATATTGTTTTTTCCCGGAATTTAACGGTCCGTGGGAATTGAACACCATATTTTCGCGGATCATATGAAATCAATGAAGAATATACAGGGTTAGAACTATTTAGAGGCTGACTATAGGAATATCGAAAACCGTTAAAAATAAAGGATGGCTTGAATTACAGAAAAGTAGTACACCAGTATAATCGCTATATTGAATTATGATTACACACCGAATTTCGTGTAGTTATCTCCAAAAATAAATGAGTTAAGAAGAAAAAATTATAATCTTGATTTTCAGTTTTCTCAAGATATCTCAGGAACCATCAGAGATATTTTGGAACTGTTTATACCAACCCACTCATCCTTAAATAAATCAAGTTTTTTTTTAATTTAAGCTACCCTGTATTTCTAACGGTTTTCGATATCCGTGTAGTCCCCCTCTAAATAGTTCTAACCCTGTATTATATGACGATTGATCTGAAAAAGCCTTGTACAAATGTTGCTAGTTTATGAGATACAAGGTGTGGAAGCTTTCTTCAAAACATAAAAATTGACAATCGGTGCTTCTTAAGGTGAGAAATCGGAATGTATATCAGGTTTCACAGTAATTCATAGAGGGCGATAGGTATAGCCAATTACTACAGTGACTCTAAAGAGACAGTGGCGACAATTGTGGTCTCGTTTTTCATCGTTTTAGCAAGAATATGGCGGATTTGGTCACGTGACGTGACGTGAGCCAATCCGCATTCCGAATTAGAGATCATAGCATTGAAATCTGTGCTTCTAAGCAAAGATATTCCATATTGTGTAATATCTTTGCTTCTAAGCCGCCATATTCTTGCTAAATTTCCAATTGTCGCCACTGTGTTTGATTGAGGCACTGTACCAATTACATGAACCAAACATAGCAGGTTTTCGACTCAAAACTAAATAAATGAACTCAAAGAATAGACCTTTTCTGTAAGAAATGAATTTTTGAGCAATATCATACAATATCATTTTTCTTTACAGTTTTCTAGATATTTGTGATCGAAGCTTTACTGCATATATTAGAATTGCAATCTATACATCTAAAATACTTCTCCAAATTCTTCATGATAAGTAGGCTTGTGTCATATGAAAGTATTTCCCTGTTTTCAATACAATACATTGAATTTTACTGTCACACCCAGTATTTCGGAAACTGCTAACATTGGTATAAGGCAAGTTTGGCATATAATTGAGTGTAGAGGTAGTATCTTCAGTTCCTAGATTTCAAAAATATCGTCTATTTTGGTACACGCTAACGAATGATTTGAAGATAATTCTTCGGTGTAATCATCCGCTTTCTAACCCTAGAGATATTTGTATACAAGAGGAGTGGAGATAATCTATCTATTCATAATAAAATAATCCGTTTACTGTATTTTTTTCGTATTGATTTGGTTGGGTTTTCAGTTGCAAATTGGCGAATGCGCGTAGAACAACTTTCACGTTTCCATTGAATTTCGCTGAATCTCCACGATTGTATGTGCATTGTTTCGTCATTAAATTGAAGGAAAATTGATAATAAGATCTTTCCATCAATTCCATCCGACTGACGTAGAGATAATTCATATTTCATTCCGTTTCAGGGTCCACGTAGACGCCTCATCAAGCATTCAGCCGGAACCAGATTCGATTTCGACCGCATCCACCACAACATGAACAATGCTTCCCCATCCGCGACAACATCGCATCCTGATATACGACAAACGCCCCTGCATTAATTCGAAAAGGACCTGAAGAGCGATTCTGAATCAATGGCCGCTGACATCAAGCCCCTCAATTTCACTGACTTCCTCAACAACATCACCGACCCATTGCTGGCGGACGGTGGGGCCTACCAGAGGCGATGGCTGGACACCCTCCTCCACTACCTGAAGTCCACCGTGATGGTATCCATCATCGTTGTTTCCATTTTCGGAAACCTCCTTATTATAGTCGCTGTGATGCGGCATAGGAAACTGAGAGTGATAACGAATTACTATGTGATAAGTTTGGCGCTGGCCGACATGTTTATCGCGATGTTCGTGATGACGTTCAACTTCAGTGTGCAGTTTTTCGAGGAGTGGAAATTCGGGTACTTCATGTGCGACTTTTGGAACTCCATAGACGTTTACCTGTCCACCGTGTCCATCCTCCATCTTTGTTGCATAAGCGTGGATCGATATTACGCGATAGTGAAACCGTTGAAGTACAACATCCACATGACGAAGAAGGTTGTGGCCATGATGATAGGCGCCACCTGGACTTGTCCCTCTCTGCTCATGGTGCCAATTTACCAGGGGTGGTACACGACTGAGGATAACCAAATATTCCGTGAAGAAAACCCAGATACCTGCGAGTTCGTCGTCAACAAACCTTACAGTGTCATAAGTAGTAGTATATCCTTCTGGATACCCTGTGCAATAATGATCTATATGTACTCAGCAATATTTAGAGAGGCTAACAGGCAAGAGAAAGAGATGTACAACAGACACGGGACGGCTTTACTGCTCCACCAGAACAACTCCAACGGCGATATGATGTCGAATTCCTCCAAAACCCTCACACTCCACGAGATGAACCAAGAGACCCCGACTAAAGATAGGAACATAAGTAAGATGAAACGTGAACATAAGGCTGCTCGCACCCTCGGCATCATAATGGGCACCTTCATAATTTGCTGGCTTCCATTTTTCGTGTGGTACGTCAGCGTCTCCCTCTGTACCAGCTGTGATTGTCCCCATTTCGTGGTCACCTTAGTATTTTGGTTCGGCTACTTCAACTCCACCCTCAACCCTCTGATTTACGCCTACTTCAACAGGGACTTCAGGGAGGCGTTCAAGAATACCCTGCAGTGCGCCTTCTGCAGTCTTTGTCGTAGACCTCCATCCGACCTGGATCGTTTTGACGTAAGGAGGTATGACGATCGTACCAGAAGCGTTTACTCAGAAACCTACCTGAAGCATGTAGATAGGCGGAGGAGTTCAGAATTCGGATCGAGTCTCTGAGTAGACTTAACTAGCAGCAAGTTCACCACAACAAGCTTCTAAGTTTGTTGTATGCTGCTAGTTACAATGAACCTCTAAATCCCACAAATATACTCCTCTGCTCTGCTGAAGAATTGTGTCTCGTACGTCCTCTCAAATTTTTTTATGAATTTTCCCAATCCAGATCAGCTAGATACGTTGACTTGACTCATACAACATACTTCAACTGAAAAGAAACAAAAGAAACAATTTTTCAGCAGAAAGATTAATCAGGTAGTCTACAACCCCAAGAACTCTACTAACCGTGTGTCCAAAAATCTCTTCTTGTAAATATTCGAAACTATGGTGCTATTTTTCTGTAAAAGTGTGTAACAACTTTCTCGAAAGTGATAGTGTGTGATAAATAGGAATTTGATAATTATATTATCACTGAAACTCCTTAGATGAATTAGAATGCCAAAAAAAAAACTTAAACTTGAGTTTTGAGTTACCTAGCCTAAGATATTAACTAGAATCTCGACATGTTTTCTTTGATAATCAATTCGCTGAGCATGAAATATTTTTTGAGCCGCCAGATATTCCTTTCGTAATAATAGATTGAAACTTTATTTTTTGAAATGAAGGATTCAATTTTCCTTCAACTTGACAAATCAACCCTTCATCTTGGGTAATTATAAACATTCATTTTTATGTTTCCAACTGGTTCATCCCTTTTCGAAGAAACACTGAAATAAATCAATAATTACTCCTAAAGTAGATGAAAAACTTATAACATCATATTGTTCGTATCATCATTGAACTATATAAATGCAATATATTGATGGCAACTAGATCGGATGTAATTCAAAAGGAAACAACTCAATTTGATTTCCTCAACCTCTTCAAGAAAAATTGATTTATTGCCACATGCTGATCCTCGAAGCATTCGAACGCGAATATTGTTATATTAAATTGATAGAAAAACGGAAACATGTTTATATACATACATTTAATCACAACAACAAATTTATCGTTGAAAAAATAATGATCTCTAGGAAGATTATTGTCCTCTAATACAATTTTTACAATTTCGATATTATTTTTAGTATAAATCTGTATAAACTCTGGCCTAGATGAATGTTTCATGTGTAAACTCTTTATATTTTCATCTCTAGTGTACATTATCCTCAAATTCATCCATTTTCAAATTGTAGCGATATACAATCATAATTCTAGCGAGTGTGCAATTATGAAATTGAGTTTGTGAGACTAGGAAAAGATTCGACCAATGCATTTATAAATAAATGAATCAATGAAGCAATAATATTATCAAAATGAATATTATAAAATTACAGCACTGAATACATCGAAATGTTTTGTTTTCTAAATCAACTTTAAACCTACTAGAGAGGGAGTTTGAGAACGTTTATATTCAATGTACCTATGTATAAAAAATATTCTGTAAGGGTATTGAGTTTCATTTATGAAACAATCAGAATTTATAAGAACATATTAGTAGGTGAAACTGGTGTGCCATAATCATAAAGAGTTTTTCTGAGTAAATATTCATTCACCTAAAAATCAGAAAGCATTAATTTTATTCTTCGCAAGGTTAATTTATGTATGAAAAACCAATGCAATATCGAATTCGACTACTTATCATTTTCGTACAGGGTTTTTATAAATATTTATTGCATTATAGTGGCCTTCTTTTTGCTGTTCACATATTAGAAAAAAAAACCGATTTTCAGTTTCCAATCAATTCAGCAATTTTCAGAGATATGCTGAAAATAGTAATTTAAATTTTTCTCATGAGGAATGAACATTTTTTCAACATATCTCGTTTATAATATAGTTTCACCATTGATAGAGCCTTGGAAAAATAATCATCATCATTAGTTATGAAATTTACTGAAAACGGCAAATCAGATAAAAAATCAAAGGCCATCAAGTTGCATAAATTATTTGTAGAAACCCTGTAATACGGGCATTTAAAGAAATGAAAAGTTTCGCAGCTAGTGTTCTCATAATCCTCCATGAAAAAGGAGGTATTATATCAAAGATGTTATAATGAATATCATTATGTATTGTCTTCCCTCAATGTGTCGATGTTGAGAATCAGGAAATGATTTTTGAAGCGTTGTGAAACGGATTCAAATATCCAAAAATCATCAGAAATGTCGATGTTGATTAAATGTTACATGTCCATGAAAAAAATTATTACGTGATATCTGAGTTGATTATAAGTTCTCTTTATCGAAATGACAAACCAAATATACAAATTATAATATTAGTTTTTAGATTATGAAGACTTTTATTTGTTCATTTGTTATCATTGTGTTATGGTTGAAAAATAATTGTGTGACTGACTGAGGCTTTATATTTTTTTGCCCTAATCCAGAACCCGTCATATGCGCATTCGCCATTCTGCAACTTTTGTTGCATTCGCCAATTTGTAATTGCTGCAAATAGTAGAACTTATGGAACCTGCTCTGATTCCTTTGAATAATATTCCCAGTGACATTCTCAGATTGAAGGTGATTTTTAACTGAATTTAAATGAGGAAAGATTATCGTGGAGCAAAATATTGAACTGATGTGGCCGATACTTGATGAAAATCCTTAATTAAACTGAAAAACCGAATTGTATATATGATTTTCACTTACATAAGTTATTCAACAATGTCTTTCGCTATCAGTGTAGCATCTTCAGGTGGGTGGTAGTGAACCCAGTTCACTATATACCAGTTGGCGTGTTCACAAAAATTGATATGACTGAAATAAAGGTTTTTGCATTTACTATGCAATCTGAGCATTTCAAACATATCAAAATATTCAGCTCGACTCGAGTCTGATTCCACATGTTCAAATTTCATACGCAAATGTTGCTTCGGTATAAATCAACCAACCGATTAATTCCATCGAAAATTATCATGGCAATTCCCAAGCGTTACTGCCTAGTTATAGCTCCAACGTCCTAGGATTGTTTGGCAAATTTTGAACCTACCATACCTCACAATCTGCATTTGCACAAGCAAAATCGAATAATCTCGCGTAAATCATACCACCATCGAGCCCACGCAAATATTGAACAAACTTTCCTCGGTTTCCAGTATTTCGTGGTTTACCTTCCTTGGACAAATATATGCCAACTTCCCCCAAGTTTTCAGAGTGGAGACTTCTAATTTGGTAAGCGAGAAAGCAGAGTTATTATTAGACATACACTTCTGCTCAATCTTCAGAAATAATTTTTTTGATATCATACATGGATGATATTCTGATTCTGGATTTCTGGCACACGTCAAATACATTTGCCGAATGGAAAAATAAAATAAGCACTCCAACTTCCGAAGGAAAAGATATGAACTAGAAAACCGAATTTTTTTTTTAGATTTTTCATTTCTCCAATGGCCCTCTGGAGTTCAGTTAAGCATGAACTTTTTTGTTTGAGAGAATTAACCCTCAAAACAACTCCTATATCCTAGGATAGTAATAGAATGCCCCAATTTTTAGAATGCCGTTTCAATGTTGTCCAACCCCTTGCTCATTTTCAACCCAAAAGTTCGAAATTTTCCAAATGAATATAGTACCTAATATCTACTGCCATAGAGACGTCGACAATGTTAACGAAGAGAGGTAGACACTTGATTTTAGGTGCACTGGATTCAGCTTGTTTCAAAACCAAAAACCCAGAAATCGAATTTTCAGTTTGTTAGAGAAGGCCCTCTAGAGTAACATTTAAGTTGAGCATTGAATCATAACCTTTTTTGTTTTTGGGAATCCTCGAAACAACTATATTATACTATACTTTCCATATCCTAGGACAGTCCTAGCATTATTTTCATAGAGAGATTCCAATACGTTTTACAGGGGATCTGACCCCTCAAATATTCTTAGGAAAGCCTTATGAATACTGATAATTTACTAGAAGGTTTCAATCAGATCAAAAAAATTTAACAGGAGATATCACAGATTGAAATTTTGAAAATGTATATCTAAACGAGAGATATAGGATTAATTAAATCTATATTTGCTACCATTTCCTCGATTTCAGTCTATTTTTTTTCAATGTCACTCTTTTGAATTTTTTTTAAATATGGATAATGACCAAAACTTTGAATCCCCATACATTTAGTTATTCCACCTGTTCCGATATTCCTGAACAGTACTGTCAGTATTTCAGAGAAGATGCCTATTGGCCCAGTCGTTCGAATTCTATTGTTATTCGATTACTGGCCAGTAAAACCAGCAATATCGGAACAGACCCATTATTCATCTTAGGATGTGAGCGAAATGAAATTGAGAACTAATTTTTCCACAGTCATTTATTTTCCTCTTTTAGAATATAATTCCAAAAATACACTTCAATACTACATAAATGATCATTCATACTCGGGAAAATTTGATAACAACAATCAGTAAGAATATGAAGGATTCCTTAATGAGTACATCTTGATTAGTTTGTGCGAGTACGTCCAAACAAGAAATACTCCGCTGTTTATATACATTTCTTAGATCAGTCATACATAAGGTTTATGTATTGATTCCATATTTGGTTTTCATTTTATCAATTTCTTCCTGTTTCTTCTCAATATCAGTTTTCTTGAAAGCTTTGCTGGCTTGATAGTACAGCACAACAAGATAACGATTACAAACATTGAATCCGGATAGATGATCACAGGCATTTTTGGCATCGAAAATGTCTTCATAAACAACGAAAGCTGTTCCACGAGTTTCAGGTGTGTTTCCCACTCTTATTTGTCTTATGGCTCCGTATTTTCCAAATATGTCATACATTTCTTCAGCAGTTATCTTGTAAGGTAAATTCCTAATATAGAGTATCCTGTTGATTTCTGGGGGTAAACGTACCTACGAATAAAGTAAAATAAAAAATACAAATTCACCAGATAGCAGGAAACTACTTACGTTTGCTTTCCTTTGCATAGCCAAAGCCATTTTGAGGTATTCGAATCTCTTTAGCACAATAAACGAAGTAGAAAAACAAACAAACGTAACGAACGATTTGTTTAATGACAAAATCACGACAAAATGTCATGCGAAATTTAACCTGACTCTTGGAAGCAGTCACAGAACAAAGGTATTCTCATCTTTTCCTTCTTTTAGCTGTCCACAAAGAGTTGTAATCAAAGATTTTGTCTTCAAAGATTGACCTATGGAGAAATTTAACCCTTAAATTCATGCGGATTTTCGAAATATGGAAATGAAATTTAAAAAAAGGGAAATTAGAGTTTTTGATATTAGACGGCTGCCTTCATGTTATTTCTTGGTAAAGTTTCAGTTTTTTCCCGCTAGAGGGCGACATCATAGCTATTGGTAAATATTTCAAATTATATTATATGATCGGACATTGTATAATTATTGTCGAAAGATTGAAGAGTTAGTTACAACTTCGACTCTATATCTCATTTAACAGATAAAAACGAGCTATGTAATTTTCAAATAAGTCTTGCTCAAATTTTTCTCAAAAAACAAAAGATTTCATCAATGCTGTCGATTCAGAGCACAGATTTCAATAAATAATAAGCAAAAATTTTCACTGAAACATTCTCACCTGGTGTTTTTATTTCATAATGGATCTTGAACACATCTTTCAGTTAAAAGGAACTGATTCCAATAGAATCGAAACAAGTTCATCGAATGAAAACCGGAATGAATTTGATGAAAAAGTACATATCATGTGCATTCTTTGGAAAAGCAACAAATTAGGAGCAGCATATTATAGTTTAAGCGATAGTTTGGTGAGTATATTCAAATATCCTCAGATTTTTTCTATTTGAAGTACTTTTCTCAGTTTTACGTTTATGAAGAATACATCGATGTCAGTCCTCATTTTTCAATTCTCAAACGTATATTTCAAGAAGTTTCACCTAAATACACCATATGTATTGGATCTTCTACCGATGCGTTCGTTAAATCACTGATTGATACAATTAACGATCAAGCTCCAAATACAACAACATCGGACATAAGGAGTCTTCCCCCCAATTTCTATATATTGTCCATGAAAGAATACCGTAAGTCTTGTTTAATTATTTGTAATTTCATCTCTTAGTAACATTGGAAAAATCATCAAGAAAAATTGTCAGATTTTCTATGACAGATAAAGGTCGGGCTAGCCTCAAGGGGTAAGCAAGATACAAAGCGCTTCCACCAAATTTTTTTGAACAACGACACTTGAATAATTCTTTTGTTTTCTAAGCATTACCATTCATGTTACTGTTCTCGCATTATCCAATGAATTTTTCCCTTCTCAGCTTATGAAATATGCAAGGCAATATTGCAACAAGTAGAAATAGCTTCTTTCCCAGGAGAAGGAACGAGTGACATTTTGAAAGAAATGTACATTCAGTCCCTCATCAATTTCGACTGTAAAATGTCCATATACGCTGCTGGGGCCCTGATAAAATATCTAGATAAAAACTGGGCATTTTTCTCACCGGATAAAGAACTGCAAATACTTTACATATACCAAGTAACCATGTAAACTTTGAATATCTTGCTGGTGTTCGTTTCTGAAAATTCTTCTCGTAGAAAAAATCATGTGCTTATTGATTGGACTAGTTTCAATGCTCTTCAAATATTCAATCAAAAACCACATGAAGCTGGTTTCAAAAGAGGTGTGCAATCGAATAGTAGAGAAGGATTGAGCATTTATAAATTATATTCGTCGCACTGCAAGTCTAGAATGGGTCAACTTCATTTGAGGTATAATTTCAGATAAAATTAATTTATTATAATATCGGATGAAAATATTTTTTAGGAATCTTCTCTTAAATCCGATTTTCGATAAAGAGGAGCTGAATAAAAGGCTAGATTTCATCCAATTCGCACTACAGCCGTGTCATAAAGAATTCATCGAGAGTATACAAGATAACATTAAGAACCTCGTTGAAGTGAACGTGAGCTTCCATTTCATGTTTTGAATTTTATTGTATCAATTCGTTTTCAGCTAATTCTGCAAGAAATTGGAAACTCCAAAGCAAAAAGTGGCAGCTGGCAGAACTTGAACAAAGTAAACAAACACACCCAATCACTTAATCGAAATATCCTTCTTTGAAAAAATACTGACATTCAAAAACATCCTATATATTTGTAAAGCGTTGTACACACCTAAAGATTTGTCTGGTCAAAGTCGCGGAGATTATGGCACGACAGAGATCTCTTCAATTACTAGACCAGCGCTTCTCAAAAATTAACAATAATACATACTGTGATCAATTTTCAGACAATATACCATACGATTTTGATAAATGAGCTCAGCGGTCCTCTGAGAAGCAAATGTAAACTTTTGACCGACCTAAATAACGCAATAAGTTCCGAACTCATTGGATTGCACCAGTCTATTCAGAGTGCTTTCGATTTTTCAACGAAATTCAAGGCAGGAAGGCCTATAATAAAGTTTGGTATCGATGCTGATCTAGATGCTAGTAAGTTCAAGAAACATCAATTTTCTTGGTTTTGTGGATTACTGATTCCATTTCAGAAAAACTGCAACGTCAAGATATAGCCAAGCATGTGACAGCAGCTGCTAGAATAGCTGTGGAGGAATTGCCAGATTTTCTCACAGAATGTGCGGTGGTTTACCTTCCAGAGATGGGGCATCTAGTAGCAGTCAAAGAATGGGAACCTAATTGTAATCCTGAAGAACTTGGCACAATCGGCTACAAGTTTATGGTGAGATTAAATGAATTTTAGTAATCACCAATCCTGAAAATCATTTCAGTTCACAGTTGGCGGCTCTATCCACTACAAGAGTCCACTCTGCGTGGGTGAGTATTGTCGCATATTTTCGATTTCGATAAGAGATAGAGTTTTTTTAATCTCCTGTAGTATAGCACGATAAATCCACTCCATAATTCACATGAAAACAGGTGGAAAACATTCAGCGTACATGACCCTTATCACGCATAAAGGAAATGATGCAGTCCCGAACACAATCTCATTATATTTCTTTCAGAGTTAGACAAAGGCCTAGGAGATATAAACGCAGAAATTGTGGCACACGAAAATAGGATTATTCAAAGGCTGTCCGGTTTTGTCCTGAAATACAACAAGGATATAAGGGAACCTTTGAAATTCATTTCACTTATTGACAGGTAACCGCCTGCAGCTCTGTTTCATTTTAAATAAAAGGGAAGAAAAGTGCCCTCGACATAATTGATTAAAATTTTCATTTAATTGTTTTTTCTCAAATTCGGAAGATACATTTGCAGTTAAAATTCAGGATAAAGAATTTTCTGGCAAAAACGTTACACAAAAAATTCTATGATCAGCTGTCATCGGGAAAATTAGTTAGTGACAATGACATTTGAAGAAACGCCAGCTGATTTCTGTTAGCCAATGGGATGGCTTTGTTTGCGTGACGAAATTAATATATCTTACCGCGGGCAATTTCAAATAAATTCCATTTTTGAGATTGGCTATTATTTATTTTATGTGCTCTAAGACAAATTTCATCATTTCACTTTTTTCTTTTGTTATCTGAGTTTACTAGTTCGACTGAAGTAGGTTTCTATACAAGTCTATCTTTGTGGGATGTTTGCAGTCTTATAGCGATGGCTAGAGTTGCTGCAGAAAAAAACTTCGTGAAACCAACTTTGAACGACGATAGGGTTCACGAAATAGAAGACGGGAGGCATCCATTGATGGAGGAGATGTTTGCCGGTTTCGTGCCTAACAATTTCTATTCGGGAGGGAAACACAGCCACGTTAAGATAATAACTGGTCCGAACGGAAGTGGAAAAAGCATTTATTTGAAGCAAATTGGAATCATCACTTATCTGGCGCACGTGGGATCTTACGTGCCGGCCAAAAAGGCCAACATAGGGGTAACCCACAGTTTGCATTTCAGGACCGCCACGGAATCCGTATCTGTCAGACTGTCGGCGTTTATGATTGATGTAACACAGGTGATTTCTTTTCTTCGAATTAATCAAATCGTCCCTCAGTCAGTCCATGAAAGCTTATTTTGTCATAAGTATGATTTTCTCAGACATATAGTTAGATGAAGGAAAGAATAATAAAATAAAACTTTGTTTTTTTGTTTGAGATCACAGATTATACAGAATAGTGTTATATAGGTAGGTCAGAGACTTTCTCTATGAGGTAGCAGGTCTATGAGAGATATAACCATAGACGTATAAGAAGGATAAAATAAGCTGCAGTTTGTGGGGGATGAATGATAGCGAGACCACGATGAAATACACAGCGCATATTTTTTCATATTTTCCAGATAACTCAGGCGATCTACAACGCGACACCGTCTTCTTTGGTGATAATGGACGAATTTGGAAAAGGTACTTCCGATGATGATGGGTTAATTCTGATGGTGGGTGTTCTCCGAAAATTTCTCAAAGAGAATGAAAACTGTTGCCATATCTTAGTCTCCACGCATTATCAACAAGTCATGAAATATCTGTCGGAATCGCCACTTTTGGAGTACCAAAAGATGGGTTACACTCGTAACGCAGAAGAACCGATGGTGCTGCTTTACAAACTCGAGAGCGGCGTTTCGGAAAGCTTCGCATTTGATATAGCTGAAGAAGTTGGTTTGGATCCCCGCATAATACGGAGAGCGAGAGAAATTTTCGATGCTTTGAAAAATGGTTCTACTATTAAACCTTTAATGCTGAGAAATCATCCTTGCTAACCTCGTGATCCCGATCAATTGTAGTAAAAGAAAACATTTCTTTGTTGTCTTTTTGTTTCTACTCATCACTTCATCAATTATGGTTTTTTGGAATAAACGCAGTTAATTAAAAAAAATGTTCATAATATATTTTGGAATATATCTATGGAAAAATAGTTGCTTTCGAGTTGCTTCATAGAGATTTTGGAAGTCCGGAACATAGATTAACTAGTTTGTCCCCGAATTGGCGAATCCAAAAATCTAAACGCCGCCTAGCGGCCAAATCACAAACCTAGAAAGTGAGTAATAACTTGTGTTTTACTTCTTTGGGTTAGATATTTTCATAACATATTCGGTTACCAGTGAACTATATTCACAAAACTTTTTGGATGTCTGACTAGAAAAATAGGTATTAAAATAATTTAGTGAGTATTTATATCAGTGTCATTCAGTTGAGAAACTATTTACCAATTTTCACTATAATTTTAGGTTAGGAGATATCTTTGTTCTAGATGAATTTTCTAGTGTTGGACGATTAAGAAAGGCAATGCGAATTTTCATTTCCATGATTTCAATAGTGCCGAGAAACCTGAGCAGAAGAAAGTATATGAGATTAAATTTCTGACATACCTGAAGTTGTACATGCATTACTGGACTTGCAATCTTCAAGGGATGATACGTTGGGAACATTTTAAATGAAAAGTAGTGATTTGACTTGGAATTTTGCAAGCAGTTGAAAGTGATCAATAATTAAACCGTTCGACAAGAATTTCAAATTTCATTAATGAAATTACAACTGTAGAATTAATTTTCAGGCGGTCTTGTTGAGTTGGTTGTAATTACTGGAAAATAATTTCTGTGTTGGCATTTTGAACTGCATAATATGTTTTCATCCAAATAAATTATCTCAAATATTTACATTCATTTATTTCCACAAATTACATAATTCATGTGGGTGTGATGATAGAATGAAATCTTCTGGATATAAGTTCTTGTAAAATCTTCCATCAAACGACACCAACATGTTCAGGAAAGTTCTGGAGGAACCCGAGCACAATCAATAATCCCATAATTATTCACTACCTTTACAAATATCTCTATAATCGAATAAAATCTACGATAACATTGCTTTCACAATAGAGTTTTCACGATGATTACTCATTTTCCGCCATGTTTGTTGACAAGTCGCAGCGCCCTCATCGGTAGTTGGATTCGCCTATAGAATCAGAGAGTAACAGAGTAACTCTTTGATAAAATCAAAAACTAGATAGAAATTTCTATGTTTGCTGATTGTCATGGCTTGTCAAATGTCATTCCTTAAGTCAATCGGGCTGGGTTGTTGATTATTGTATAAATTTTCCACTAAATATCCAGTTTGCATTTTCCCAACTTTTTTAAAGACAAACCAAAATGTTAGCCCTTATGAATAGATTATTGGATTGGTTCAGAAGTCTCTTCTGGAAGGAGGAAATGGAATTAACTCTTGTCGGCTTACAATATTCAGGAAAAACCACCTTTGTGAATGTTATTGCTGTAAGTTGAAATGTCTGCTAAGTTTTATCGTTCTGACTAATGATTTATTGATTTATTATAATTTTTTTTTAGTCCGGTCAATTCAGTGAAGATATGATTCCTACTGTGGGTTTCAATATGAGGAAAATCACTAAAGGAAATGTGACAATCAAAGTTTGGGATATTGGTGGTCAACCTCGATTCAGATCAATGTGGGAAAGATACTGCAGAGGAGTCAATGCTATCGTGTAAATTTCACCTTATTTTTAACTTTTTGATAGAGTGTGAATTTGGGTTTGGTTTTTCAGGTACATGGTCGATGCAGCTGATCCTGATAAGATTGAAGCATCAAGAAATGAACTTCATAGTTTATTGGATAAGCCCCAATTAGCTGGAATTCCTGTGTTAGTCTTAGGTAATAAAAGGGACAAACCAAATGCTTTAGATGAGAATGGCCTTATTGAAAGAATGTAAGTATATACAAAATGTCCATATTATTTTGTTTATTTATATGTAATTTTTAGGAATTTGTCTGCCATACAAGATCGTGAAATTTGCTGCTACTCTATCTCTTGTAAGGAAAAGGATAACATAGATATCACTCTTCAATGGCTCATCGCACATTCCAAATCTGGTATGCACTAGGATGAGTGAAGAACAATTTGAAAATCAATATGTATCTTAGTAATCATGTTTTATCTTGCTATTTTTTCAAAAGGTTCAAACTTTTCTTCCATTATGAACTGATAAGATATTTTAAATTGTTCTTCATTTGATAGGATTGTAGGGTATGAAGGAAAGTTATTAACCTTAACTCTTATTTACCAGATTGACTGATAAAAATTAACAACCAAACCCTAATGTCTGGGTTAATGATGATTAATTCTAATTTAAGGACTTAAAATCTTGAATATGTTGAATGTGAGAATTTGGTGACTCATTGCAGTATAGTAATTCATTTATTGATTATGTCAACTTATGCCCAGTATTTGATTTCCTTAGCTATCAGGTTTGCAGATGTGAGATTTTTATTTTCACAATTAATCAAATTTCAACCATTTACTGAAAATTTTTATTTTATATGCTGCTACTTAATTTGAGCATATATTATAGGGCTGTTCACCAAATCTTTCCATCAATCATTTTGAGTATGTTGAAAAAATGTGATTACTTTGATATTATCTGCTAAATTTCTATTTTATATTTCAAAGTGAGAGTGGACCATTTACTTATCAGTTTTCAAGTGTGAGCAATAGTACTTGGAGTGATACTTTTATTTGGTTATTTTTTTAGCTTTACAAAGAAGACACAGCAACAGCATTTTAGATTTTGTTTCAAAAATTGTTGTGCCCTTGAGAGAGTGGTGAAATTTCAGATTTCATTCGGCTGATTATAAAATACACATAATAACAACCCCAAAAGCTTTTTTATACTTTACATTTAGGTCTTGCCATTCTATCTAATAGAAATTTCAATTTGAGTGATGGTAGTAAGTGCGAATCATTCAAATTGTCCTGAAACAGAATACTCATTTTGGAATTAGAGAGGATCCAGACATAAAGTTGTACCTATGGCCATATTTTCCAGCTGGCCAAATTCAACAACAAGGTATTCAATGCATGTCAACCCATGACTGAAAATTGTGATCTTTACGATTAACATAAATTCGAAACAGTTTTGAAATAAAAATAGAAATCAATTAAATCTTCATAGATGTAATCACCTGCTAAAATATAATTGATAGTTATTGGATAAGTTGTATATTGTAGATTAAGGTCAAGAGATTACAAATTGGATACTATTTATTTGTGTTACTGATTTTGTTATTATTTGATAGTCTTTATCTTCGGGCGTGTGGCCAAAAAAATTATATCACACAACTATCACTTTTATGATTTGGTTTGCAGGATATGCTTTTGTGACTTTCAAACAGCATTTCTTGATAAATATCAATTTAATTCCGACTTCTTTCTAGAAAACCCAACATAAGCATGTTCACTGTAACTTATAATGGTGCAAATAGATCTGAACTGCTGTGGATAAAATTATTTTAATTGAAAAGCACTTTTTCTTCAAAATCAACAGATTTGTGATGGTCTAAATTATGTAATAACTATTGAACAATTTCAATATACTTTGTAAGGTTAATTTTTAGATCTGAAAAAATAAAGAGATAAGAATATTATTCGTTTTTATTTTATAACTTACTACACACAAATTAATATATAGCAACAAAATAATTTAACAATTTATCTTATATTATAGATTGAAACTATGTTTGAATATGTTCCATTATTCTGAAACCCCTTTTGTTATTATGAGCCTTTACAAGAAGTAGTTCGTCTTGTTCTTATTCTTATTCCTGGAAAAAAATATTATCGAGTTCATTAATTTGTTTCCATTGTTACTGATTAATATATTAGAGATAATTTTTGAAACAAACTGAAAATTCAGGTCAGAAAATAACCCATTGAAAATGTTTAGTCAATGAATTCAGTAGGTAACTTTCTAGAATACAAACCAGATGTAAGATAATCCTTACCTTTTATTACATGAAGATCTTTTTAAAGGTAGATACTCATAAGGCTCAACTTCGCCTTTTTTCTTTTTATCCCCCTTTGATTTCTTTTTATCAGAAGCTGTATCCACAGATCTGAAAGATAAACATGTTAATTCCAGCCATGGAAGAAAATCAGATAATTTAATCTATAATAACGAATAAAATGGGAATAAGTCTAATTTTCGAATATCTGATTTTTTTTATAAAAACAAGTTTTGACGAGAATTTCCGCGGGCGCAGCTAGTTGAATAATGAAAATCGACATTCAGATTTGTTGAATTTGAAATTTAACACTCAAATTATACATTTCAATAACTCACCTATGAATACCTTTACCACCAGGTCTATATTTCGTCCCACTATGGCCACTCGCCACACTGGCAACATCTGAAAGTTTCCTTTTTCTGGTGGTTAATGGTCTTGTCACCACACTCTCGTCGTCTATAATAAATAGAAAATTATTGGTATGATATCACTATCAAAATTGAAGAAGCGGTAATACCTGACGCAGAGTCGTCAAAACTAATTTTCTTCTTCGTTTCATCAGTCTCACTATCTGACGAATCGTCCTTTATCACCAACCGTCCATCAGATCCAGTTTTGAACCCTCTATTCTTGTCTTTGGCCACTTCCTGTGAAACGCCTTTTTGACTTGGTCTAGCAGCTGCAAAGAGAAGATTATGTTACAAATCTGTATCGAGTGATAACCATCGAAACACCCACCTGTAACTTTGCTAATCACAGTGGGATCAGCGAAATCAACAATTGAATCTGGATCCTCTTGGATATATTTGTCATTCTTCCTGATTTTTTTCGATACAGGTTCTTCCGTATCCATATCGTCGGAATCTGAATCTGCCAGAATTTCTTCGACACTGGAAAAACAATTATAAGGATTATGACAACGAAATTAACTTTGAACCTGTCGTTATATGAAATGAAATTCACCCAGCTTATTCATGCGATAATTCCAAGCTTACCTCTTATGTTTGGTGTTCACCATAAATTCGTCCTCTTCTTCATCGTTTGATTCATTATTGTTCACTGCCCCACGTTTCTTTCTAGCCTCCTTCTTCCTCAAATTTCTCAGCCTTTTGAACATCACAGTGTCCTCTTGGGGAACATAAGGGGAAATCCCATCAGCTCCGAACTTCCTCACTAGCACAACAACCATGTCTCGTATCTTCAGCCTAAAGTGACGTTTACAATCTTCTGTCATTGTACTCAAGGATTTCATTATGGATGGTAAGGAACAGCCCACTATAGGAGTCGGCAGAGTTTTAACATATGTTTTCAAAAAGGCGAAGCAGGAGCCGACTATTTCTCTTGTAGGCGATGCCAGCAGCGTCAAAACGCCGTCGAGCAATTTTTTGATATTTTCTTGTCCAATGGACCCAGAGAACTCGTGTAAAATTGAAGCCAAGGCCAGTATGGTACAGCTGATCATCTGGGTGGTTCCTCCTAAACCGGCTGCGAGAAGGGTCATAAATTCTTCGATATTATCTTGGTAAATCAATTGTTCGCCAATTGTGTGAAGTACTTGGTAAGCAGTTGCGCGAGATTTTTCATTGATATCTTTGCAGCCTAGGATGACTTCGGGCATCACGGTCTTTATCAACTTGCTGTCATGATCCAACTGCGGCTGAGCCTTCAGCAGATAGTGGAAACACCTCAACCTGGCCCCTTTGCTAGAAACAGCAGCCGTCTCCATAGAGGCCTTGAGCAATCTCTGCATTTCTTTCCTATGTTTCTTCAAAAACGCTTTGCAATTTTCCGCTTCGTTGGCGCAAATTTCCTCAAAAATTCTGTATGCTTTTTTCTGCTCTTTTCGATTTTGAATACTAGGCAGATTTTTCACAGTCTGATTGTATAGAATCTCTAGGTTTTGAATGGACAGATATGGTACCAGGGCTCGTATCAAATCTAGAATACTTTCTTTAATGAACATATCTTCTGGGTCTTCTGATGAACTATTGAGACGTTCCAAGCAATTATTGAATAGTTGCTCGTTCAATTCCGGTTTGGATATTGTCAGGAAAAGCTGAAATAATCAGTAATATCATAATATACCAACAATATAATGCAATATTCATAAAAGTAGTAAAATTGAGTACTCACTTTGAGAGTTTCTAAAGCAGCAAGCCTATGACCTTCTTCATCTGTACCTATGGGCTTGGTGGTGTAAATATTGAACAAAATTGGTAAGTAATTCTTATCAAACCTAGCTATTTCCTCAAGATCACTTTTATCTTCGTTATTTTTAGCGAAATTGATCAGTCTTCTCAGAGACGTCAAGACAGGCAACCTCAAATCTTTCTGATCAGAAATTGCAGTTCCTAAAATTCTTGCAAGACTCTGAAAGAAAACAGAGTTAACTCCCATTCGACCAATTTATACATCAAATTTTGAAATTGAACACAAAAATTTGAACATTACCTTGAAGCTTTCCTTGATATCACTTGGGCCATTGCAAAAGCTTGGGAGCAAACTCCACAACTGGAAATACAACAATTCTGCGCTGTGGGCTCCTATCCTATCATTGGCTGCTGCCATCTGAAGAGATTTCTTTTGACAGAACATGGCCAATGACAAAATATTCTTAGTGAAGAAATCCAAAGTGGAATTTTTAACGTTTTCCTTGAGCACTGGCAGCAGCCAAGACCTGTCGATGTTCAAATCTCCGTTTTCTCTCATGAGGGGAATCACCTCAAGAACTACTTCTGGACCAAGCGCTCTTATCGCAGAACCAACAGCATGTTCTAATTCGTTATTGTAAATGAATTTGTAGGAATCCCTCAATTCAGTGAGTGCATTCAAAGTCGTTAGGAACATTTCTTTACAATTCACACCACCAACCTTAAAATTAACAATACAGTAGAATTAATGCATATCAGATAACAATGATAATATACTCACTTCGAACATGGTGCTTATAACATGAAGAGCATGATGCCATACATTATGGTATTGATAACTGAGACAGCTCTCTATTATATTGAACACTTTGTTCAGTTTAGATTTATACTGTTCAACTAGCTCCTTGGTAGCACAGGCTGAGGCTACAGCATCTTTAAGAAGGATCTCCAAACCATATGTGATATTTGTTTGGATGCTTGTGTTCTCTGAAGACCAGAGTTGTGTGAATTTTGAAAATATTTTAGGAAAAGCTTCGCATGCCAGTGACAAATCAACGCTAAAAAAAATTTTTCATAAAATCTGTAACTGATTTGCTTCGAAAACAAACTTACTCTGCTAAATGGATATGTGCTTTTTGCATAACAGTTAGCCAAGCATGAGTAGCTTGTGCATCTAGAGAAGAAGGTTGATAGTCATAAAGTGCTGTTATCAGCTGACCGTTCAGTTGTGCTGGCATAACAGCTCTTTGAGCAGAAAACAAGGAATGCAAAACTTCGAAGCCATTATAAGTTACAATTTCATAATTCAAAGTTATGAGCTTTAGAATGATTTCACAAGATGTCTGAAAAAAAAGTAAAAATGAATGACCTGCTTGAATATAGTATACAGAGTAAAATCACACACTGGTTTTCATTCTATTGTATACTATATACTTACGCTACACACTGATGGAGAAATATATCAACTGCTTGAATAACATTTAAATGTGATCAAATTTAAATAGAATTTAAATTTACCTTAATATACTTCTTGGGGAAATAACAGATGACATCTTTCATAAGTCCCAAAGTATGTAATATGGTAGTTTGTCCATTTTTCAATGATGATAAAAGCACTGTATTATCTTCACTTTGACCTAACGCAGCATTGAATGTTTTTTCGCAAAATTTAGCAACTTCAACTGCTGGTATATTTGGAACAACATCCTTGAAACCACCATCACGTACAATGGCTGTCACAGCTTTTTGAGCACCTTTTCTCCACTAAAATGAAAGTATAGACCATGTAAAATGTATGAGGTTTAATTATATAATTGTAAAAATCCTCAACTCTGAAAAAGATGACTCACCTTTGGCTTTGAATGAATGCAGAATGGATCTAAAAGTGTGTTGAAAATCTCAGTTATTTTTGAATTCCAAGCTGCAGGTTCTAAGATTTTCAAGATATAACCCAATATATTAAGAATAGATTTAATCACAACATTGTTCTCTGAAACTACATAATCTTTCAAAATTATCAGCATTTTTTGTGTGATTTCATCCAAGTTGACCTTAAGAACTACATCAGGCACTGTTCTGATACCCATACTCAATAATGATAGAACAGCTGCCACTTGTACTTGATCTTCGTTTTTATAAATTTCTTCTAGAGTTATCATCTGAAAGAATAACAAAACTTAATAGTTGGTACTTTATTATTTCATCATGTTTACCAATGTGCTAAAATATTCAGTAGAAGTAGGTTCATCTTTACTTCCATTTTCTAAGGCTACTTCTCTTGCTGCTGCTAATATTGCCAGCATTTCTTTATGTAATTGTGAGTCTGATCGGTAAACATTGAGGAACCTATTGAATGACATAGAAGTGCATCCTGACCAAGCAGAAGCGAATGAATCCGCAGAACTGTAAGAATCTGCAGAACTGTAAGAATCATCCATATCCATTCCTTCCTCATTCTTTGGAGGTATAGACAATGAAAGAAGTCCATTATCATGTTTCTGTATTGCCTCGATTGTCAAATTACTAGGACCTAAAATTCAAATGAATGGTTTTTGTTATATTCTTATATTATTTAAATGGAGAAGGGCTAACCTGTTTTTCTCTGGAAACACAGAGGTTTTGCATTATCCCGAAATTTACGTGTTGTTGGATTGGAACTCGAACTCATTCCTTTTGCCCATCTTTTGCCTTTGCTGCTACCCTTCAATTTAGTTCGAAACTTCGCCATTACGTTCCTTTAATTAAGGCACAAGACAAATATCTTAGTAACAACAGGATATAATAATTCAAAAAAACACAAAGGCACAAAATCAGCAGATATATCAACTATGGATTATATTATTTTACTTTAAAGACAAACACGTTTTAAAGCTAGGTTAACGTGAACTGAACCACAGATTACTGAACCTTCTTCTTCTTCCTTTAATTATGTCCACGACTACTAAGGCCATTCAGCCAAATTTCCAGATCAACCGAATGAGCCTGCTGCTAAGCCATTGAACTCTTTTAGAGTTCAATGTGCTAAGCAGATCTTGGTCATTCCAATACTCAATCGGATTTTATATATAAATTTTTTATAAAGAACTTTTTTTTACTGAGCTAACCTCTTGAACCTAACCTAACCTTTTTTTGTGCTTTATCTATGCTTTCACTTCAAAACATAGAAGTTGATTTTCTTTCTCTCCCTTCCTCACATAGTCCCGATTTTAGAAAACGAACATTCAAAAACCCAGTTCAGCTCTAACTAGCATGAATCAGCCTTAACTCTTCAGCTTTCAGCTAGCCTTAGCTTAATGTAAACAATAAAATGTTAAATGTTCGTTTTCAATTTGTAACATATTTATAAGATTATTCACTCTCAGTTGGGTAGAGGTCCTGCCTCAGATCCGAAAAAAACATTTATTTTTGAAAAATTTCATTGCTGACTATTGGTTTTCTATTTTCATGAAAATATGTGTAGTTGGGTGTGTGATTAAAATTCGATATAGAATTACAATAAAATTTTATTACAAAAAAATTGATATGAAGAAACATGAATTTATAATTTATAAATAGTATTATTATACACAATATAAAATAACATCAATAAGTAAATACATAAGGAAATAGGTAGTAAATTCAGTATTATTCTACAGGATTCTTGTTACTACCATATTACTAAGAATAAGTAGAACATTTGGAAGAATAAATACCTACATTATATTATAACAAATGTGAAAAATTTTTCTGTATGGGAATGTCACAATAGAAAATTGTAAACATATAAAATACATTTACTCAATTAAAAAATCTTGTTTACTACATCATCAGATTTGAAAAGGTGATCCGAACATCAAGTTGTTAAGACTATTCATTCATACAATAACTTGCTAATTGTTGCTATCATCCTTACAACAGTTAAATATTTTATTCAATATAATAATTGATTTAAACCTCAATGAACGCGAAAAATCCCAACAGCTCTCCTTCCAAAAATTCAGTAATATTTAACATCATCAAAAAATTGCATGATTTTCCACTTTGCTAATTGTGGTTCATAGTGAATTTTCCTGATTTTACTTTTCGCACCACTTGGAATTCTGTAGAGCCATCGTGGAATTTCATATAAAGTTATCATATTAAAATTTTTGAGAGTGCTGCATTTTCCTTCTCGAAATTCTTTGGATTAAACTAATCATTCCCACAAAATCTCGGGAATCCAATCCTAAATACCAAGTTCAGTCTTAAAACAACAGCATTTTCAACAGTCCGAATCATACATTATAATCCCTTATTCCTAAGCATTTATCCTTTAAAGATTAACGTTACTTTGGAAAACGGTTTCGGTGAAGGTACTCAAAATTTCGCCACATTGACGATACATTTCATCATGAAAATATATACTTCATTCAACATTTATTCGTACATAGAATATTTATTTGTAACATCAACAATAAGGTTGCGCTCCCTAATCGGAAAACGCAACCGAAATATGTATTCTATTTTTTCATGGCAAGATGCACAAAAATAAACTAAATATGGCACAAATCTCAAGTCCAGTTGGATATTTTTACTGCAGGATATCTGATCTAAGGCTTCGATAGGATATAGAGAAACTCTCAGGTTTTTCAATAATTTACACCTGATTGAAAGATTAGTATTTAGAAAAAAAGTCGAAAGAAAATTTATTCACATGATTAAGTACATTCAATAACATATACTATAAACCTAAATTTTAGAACCCATCAAAAGTTATTGAATATTTTAGAATTTTTCTTCTTTCAATGGAATCATCAAGTAGAAACCATTCAAAGTATTGCAGTTCATAAATCTCCACTTTGTGCATTATTTTTATGTATTTGAAAACTACTTGTAATATTTTCATAACAGTTCATTAAAAATTTTTAGTTAAATTCTAATTATAATAGCAACATTAAACGAACAATCTATCCATCCAAGTATAAATAAAGCGATGAATACTGGCATTTTAAAATATAATGAAACACTTGTGCTGTATATCCAGATCACGTAAACGGGGGAGTTATCCTTTTAAGCTTCCATT
The DNA here is from genome assembly GCF_907165205.1 of Coccinella septempunctata. Classification (NCBI taxonomy): domain Eukaryota; kingdom Metazoa; phylum Arthropoda; class Insecta; order Coleoptera; family Coccinellidae; genus Coccinella; species Coccinella septempunctata. Next base: position 36,329,556 of record NC_058193.1, on the reverse strand, counting down.
AAATTTTTAATCTTAAGAATTCAAACGATTACACCGCAACGGCATAGAAAATTTCTCGGTACAAGGCACAAAAAACTGATGGACTGAATGATATTCGATTCCTCCCCAATTCATCGATAATCCACCCCGAAAATATATTTCAACAGAATAACTCGCATGAATCCAATATTTACGCCGGAATACACCTAAATGCAAACGTAAAAAATGCTTTTCCTGGAGGGAGGATGGCAGTAACAAAACCGTTACAAGCTTACTAAAAGTGCCACTGCGACCCCCCCTGTTCGTTTCATTTACTCCCGGGGGTGCCGGACCCCCACCTATCGAATTCTATTCCCGAATCCGGACTGACGCCGATGTGGGCCAGTGGGCTCAAGAAATCAGTGTGCTGCTGGCATTTACAGTCAGTTGTCAGGTTGCAATATTTACATGGACCCTTCGACTTCTGCTTCTCCGGCTTGCTGCCCTGGCTCTTCTGCTCCTGTCTGATCTTCTCCTGTAGCGACTGGACGCTCTGGGAGGAAACGTCAAGTTTCAGTTCCCTCTCGAAGGTGAGGAGCTGCTCCATGAAGTGGAAGTTGGGGGCGATGTTCGACTTTCTGGAACGGACCAAGTTGAAGGCGTCGTTCAGGTTCAGCGAGCACTTGTACATGAGATAAGCCACCGTTATCGTCACGGATCTCGAGATGCCGGCCAGACAATGAACGAGCACTCCCTTTTGGCGAGACCTTGCTTCCTCTAGAAAGGAAAAAAAATGGAAATTTGGATATTTCTGGAAAAAATACATTATATACGTCTGAATTTTCCTCCAGAGGTATGATGGTCAGCCAACGAAAACTTTAAAATGTAACATCAACTATTTACCGAGAGGGGGAGATTGGGAAAAAACAAGCACCAAAAATGGTGCCAATAATGGTATTTTCTGGGATCTTCGTCTAAGGAATCGATATGCTGGCATCTATGGAGGTGAGATGTCGCATCCTTAATCAAATTGTAGCATTTTATGAAAGGGAATAGAGCCAATATTGATACTTCAGCACCCTTTCCTACTTTTCCTAACTCTATAAGCCGCTACCTCGGAATCCTTCCCTCGCCAAGCCTTAATTGGACGTCGTAGGCACCCCTCGGACTCCAGGCTTTGTCCCGGATCCTCCCTCACCCCCGCATCCTCCTACGCCCCCGCACGCTTTCATTCAGAACCGGCATGAATGGCGCCTGGATCTGGGTCAGCGGTGAGAGAGAGTACAGATCGACGTCGGCGGCGGCACTTCCATTCACGTGCTCTCAGCCGTCCCAACGCCCACGCCGGATTTCGGAGAGCCGCCGCCCCCGCCCCCGCCGTCCCTCCAACCCCCAGATCCGTTCGGGGGATCATTGTGTAACTGTTACCTTGCTGTGGCGTTTTGGGATCGTTATGGTGGGTTTAAATAATAACCAAGATCTAAAAAAGGAACAATCTCATTGGCACATCGCCTTAAAGTGATCGCCCTGAGGCCATTTGGTTACTTTCTTAAGTCTTAGTTGAGAGAATTGAAAGTCGCATGGCCATGATATCATGAAAAGTTAGCATTGAGAAGAACTTCAACACGATGCTGAGTAGAAGGAAAAAATAGGAAATGGAATACAGCACCCAAAAGCCCTAAGAAAATACATGGAATAAATCGTTGGCGATTAACATAGAATATTATTTTCTGGCTTGGTATTAACCAGGCTAGACTTTACTTGACGGACGATGATTGATTTTGTTCGTAATTTTTTTATACAAGCAGTTTTTCATAAGGAATCAATTGGTACCAGTCTCAACTCCAGCAAGCTCGTACTTTAGGAGATATTAATTTTTGAAAATTGCAGGTTTCCAATATATTTTGACAGTTCGATGATCTTTTCTAGGTTATATCAATCAAAACCACAGATTATCAATGACAATTTGAGGTAGAGTAGACGAGGATAGTGGACTTCGAAAACGATGTAGCAGATAAAATCGCTGAAAAAATCCCGATAACATCGGTTTTGAATAACGCATACAATGAACCTATTTAGTATTCTATTGTCGCATTTGCGAACCACTTTACCACGTTTCCTGGTGTACGTAGTGATTGTGCAATGCGATAAACATTCGGTAGTGAATAATCTTCAAGGATTTGTTGAATGATGCACTTTCATGCAGTTGAACGTTCCATTTAAGAACCAACCGTACCTGTCTTCTCTAATCGTCAACACAGAGATGGAGAGCTTTCTCCATTTTGAATACTAAACGTCAAAAAGGATATAATTGAGCTGTTCATCATGCCCAACTCGTTTAGTTTGTTAAGAAGTCGGAATGGTAGGTGTGAGGGCATGTTTTTCTTTGAAAAAATGGACGAAACGCAGAATACTTTGGTACAGAAGGTGGTCACAGAACCACAGAACTGGCAAGTGTCAACTAGGGAATTTACAACGCTTAAGCAGACAATTTTTCATGAAAGCCGTGATCTAGTGCGTAATAAATATAGGTATTTCCAAACCGACCGATCCAATTTCCAGATACCATCCATCCAGCTTCACGCAAAATCTAATTACACATTCTGTTACAACATGGCGGCTTACAGTTGTCAACCTCGATATCCGAGCAGCAGAACAATGGACAATGGCTGAACCGGCAGCAGCCTGGTGGTGCACCTCTCTTTGTTACAACCAGCAGCGGTATCAATTCATATTGATTTAGCGACCAGACCCGTCATTTCCACGTTCGCTTGTCACTAGCGTCCAGTAACATACAGAGTGTATCGGCCAAATGGTGTAAATTACGTATTTCCATCATGGTGCCGACTCTTTTTCGCAATAAATTTTCAAATTCATCGACGCCGAATGGAAAAACCTTCCAAATGAGCCATCACACGCCCCACCTTCCAGTCATTAATTATCAGGGTTACAATAGCACTCCGCCTAGTCCAGTGGTTATTTTAATTGCTAATTTCGCATTTTGCGGAATGCTGTGGAGGGTTAAGGCAAAGAGTTGATACTCTTTGGTGAAGGCTTTCCATACGCAAGGCTTAACTCAACTTAGGCAATAACGATAAATGTTGTAGGAGCACTCCTCTTAGAAATAAGAAGGTGCTAGGTAGGAGCATTTTCCACTTTACTTTGTATGGTACGAAATTACTGAATTCACTTAATTTTGCTGGGGCACTCTCAACAGATACGTAGGAGAAGGTCCTGATTGAGTACTGGCAGTTCTTCCAGTCCTGAGGACTATAGTTTTGCGGCGGAAATGGAATGAATTATGAGGAGACGTCGATAATGGTATGCTTAAAATCATTTAACAGTCGGAGCCGACGAAATTTTCAAATTTTCGGTCATTGGGTGGCAAAGCGCCACAGAATCATTCCAATTTGTTGGTAGAAGAGCAGAAGCATGGGGGAGTCATAATTTTTCCGCCCCCACAGGCCCCCAAAACTTATTAATCTCAATAAGCGTCCCGGCGTAACAGTGCCCGTATGACCTCGTTACCAGAAACTCGTGCCTGCCCTATCCAAGAGCGGCGCACCAGCACCGGGTTATCGATTTCGGGGGGGAAGTTACGCCAGCGGAGGAGTCGACGGGGGATGGGGCGCAGCGTTTCATCCCGCCACCCCCTACCCGCTCCAACATCCCCGGAGCGTCCAATCTCCCTCGAAAAACGCGAGGCGCTCCGTTCCGCACGGGTTGTAACTTAACTATGTAAATAAACGTTGTTGCATTTATGAGCTCATGTTTATGAAAGGGGCAGGATTTATGAATGGATTGCGCGGGGTTATCGGCTGGGTTGACGTTGAAAGATGGATAGTTTTGGGCGACCCACGCGATTCAAGTTGGGCGGCGACGCGGCAGTAAAAACAGTTTGGGAAAAAAAAAGGTCAGGGTGGAGTTACCACTTCTCACTTGGCGGTATCCATGTATAGGGGAGACTGGGGAGGGTTGATACGTTTTTTGGAATTTTTATTCTGGAAACTGAATTATATGAAGAAGCAGGACTTTTCTTATATTATATAATTCTTCAATTAATCGTTCAACAAAATAAATATAGAAGTCTCAAAACATAAACATCTTATTCTGTACAGAACGTTGAACACAAAAACATGCAAACTGTCTCAAGCCTCCCCACATATGGGAGGATTAATACGATGTACTGGGAGAGTAATCGAGAGGATTATTTAGCTCAGTAGGTAGGTCAGCAATGATACTGGCTTGCTTTGGTCCCATAGGTGTAGAAAAATCAGGAAATGGTCAGTTAGCCACTTCCATACAAGAAAAGTCGGCCTCGTTAAATACATGGGGATTGTACGGATAAATTCCAGTTTTTAAAAATCCCTTTGTTATGTTGGATGGTGAAAACGCCTTCATGTAGGCCTATCCAACTAGCTACGGAATATTTTTTGAAGATGATACATGTATCAGGCCTATCCACGACACATGTCTCAAACCTCCCTGAAAGCAATTTTTAAAGTGATTTATGTTTTCATCTTATACTCATATATTTTTAAAAGCGAATAAAACTGTAAATTGAGTAGTTTTATGCATATTTCCCAGTGAAATGTTTGTTTATGCCGAAAAATTAATGCATGATCATAAAACCCTTAGGTAACTTGAGTAAAAACTTACAATTTCTCACCTCGAAACACTCTTCGTTGAATATTTCACAAACAAACTACTGTTAGCCTTACAGATTAACGTCACGCAATGCCCTCTGCCGAAGAATAGTGTTCACTAGTATAATACTTTTGAAAACGGCTACAGATCGCGGATATAAGCTTGAGGCTTGATACAGATCAAGCCTCCCCATGTATCAATGCTCCCTAGTCTCCCCTACCCGGTGGAGTTATGACTTAATTTGACGTTATGCATCCGCAGCGGAGTTAACACGCCGATAAAATGGGTTAAATAAATTTGGGCATGCCTTAGGTTGTACACTATCGGAAAGAGATAACGTTAACTATAAAGATTCCTTGGGTTAAAAATGTTCATCCACTCAATATCGACAAAAACAAAATCCTGGTAAGTCCGCCAGAAAGCCTGCAAACACACATCAGCCTGAAGAATGAAACTCTAGAACAGGTCGAGCAGTTCTAATACTAGGGCTAACCTAGACACGGAAATACACAACCGTATCAATACGGCATCACGGGCATTCTGGAAGCTAAAGGTCAGAGTGTTTCAGAATCACGACCCCAATCTGAAGACCAAGACAGCTGTTTACAAAGCAGTCGTCCTCCCAACGCTTCTTTACGGAAGCGAAAGCTGGACGCCCTACAGGCGACATATTAAACATCTTGAACAAACGCAACAACGTCTTCTAAGACAAATATTGCACATCAGATGGTTCCACAAAGTTTCGAATGCAGAAGTCTTGCAACGCGCGAGTTGTACAACAATTGAGACTCAAGTAACGAGGGCCCGACTCAGATGGAGCAGCCACATTCTGAAGATGCAAGACACAAGACTCCCCAAAATAGCTCTGTATGGCGAATTCACAGAGGGAGCTCGGAAACCACAAGAGGCCAGTATAAGCGGTTTAAGGATATACAGCATCAATACCTAAAAGCAGTTAATGCCAATCTTAACTGAGAACAACTAGCGTTAGATAGATCACAGTGGAGGTCTTTGGTCCACAGTTATAATGAAGACTCGAGAAGGATACAGCGGCGGCTAGATCTGGTTGGTGACTATCCATGCCCTGAGTGTGGAAGGATCTGCAGGTCACGGTTGGGTCTCTTCAGTCACAGGAGGGCACACAGTCGCAATATTTTTTTTGTCTTTTTGTAGATTTATTCCCGCTAACGGGATACAGCAAACGAATGAATGAATGAATCATCCACACTCTTCATCCCAAAAGTTCATTATTAGAAGTGATCAACTGAAGAGCGTCCTTATTTTCGCGGGCGTTGAATGCGAAACATCCAATTACGAGAGCTACTTCAATACCGCCCCCTCATCCGCTGTCATGAACACCCTACCTCGAAGATACGGCACGATAACTTTCAGCTTCCGATTATCCTGATACTCCCCTCTCTCTCAATGGAAAAGTTATCCAATTCAGCAACTGCCACGCTAGCGTGGGCGTCTTCACACGACCTCATCAATGGGGCCTTACGACCCCTGGAAGGTTGGAGTGCTCTCCCGTTTATTCAGCCTTGGGGGGCGACGTTATTTCGGTAGGACGTGGGCAGGCTGGTAGGATCGGCGAGGATGCGGTGTTTTGGAAATTAGGCAACAACGTTCACACCACAGTACCTCGCTGTGAATATGGCTCACTAAAAATAAATTCCAAGGAAAACAAGCCTTTTTGGATGTATTATGACAATTTATTACAACACCTTTGAAATGTTTCACCAACGTGTCGCAAAAGGATCAAGTCGTTTTAAATTCACGAGTCTTCTGTTAGTTCTTAAAAATCAGAGAAATTAAAAGTCGAGGTTTATAGAGGGCGTCGCTGTTCGCGATGGGTCTGGTAGAGATGTTCTCGAGGAGTCATTGGTCATCGTGTAGATGCCAGTGCCATCTAACGGCCATTCAAAGCGAATCTAAATAGAAAAGAGATCCGCTATGCATGACCGCAGAATGACAGAATGACGCTATTGTGCTCTTGACGCTTAACGGATTGGTGCAAGAATACCATCAGCTATTGAGAGGAGAAAATAAAAAGAAAAACTCTGAACAAACAAAAAATAACCAAAAATGATAATCGTTGGGAATAGAAAAAAAAAGAATTCAGGGTGAAGTGACAGAAACCCAATTATAAGAAGAAGGAAGAAATCGATGGAGAAACACTCTGAAAGTGGAAGAATCTTTCAGCAAGGAATCTTTCCAAAAAGTTCCTTCGGGATTTTGAAGCTGTAAGATCCAAGAAGTTACCATTACTGGCTGATGATGGAAATAGGCTTATCAGAAACTGACGAATGTAGATTTTGCGAGGAAGAGGAGGAAACCTGTTTGCCTGATCTCAGAGTGCCTTGCCATTGCAAGTCTGCGCAAATAATGCATTGGTAGAGACAATTATAGGAGGAATAATGACTTAGCCTACTTGAAGCCCCCTCAGGTGGTGGAGTTCCTTGGATTTTTGGAGGTGGAGGGCGAGCCATAGATGGCGCAGTTGTCACAACAGCTCTGATGGGGGGCAAAATAGACCTTGAGGTCTCAGTGGAATGTAACCCCCTCACCAAACTAACCCCTCTGGTAAGAAGCCAGTGTATAAGGTATACCAACTTTTTATCCATCTCTCTCAGATACACCGAGAAGCAAATGCTCTTTGTCCGTTACACGCAACGACGCATACCCCATCCAATCTGTATGCAACCACCTTGATTTAATTCTCTCTTCCAACAATGAACAATGGTATCGATATATCAAAACGTAACATCCTCCGACATCTTCACCCACCATAATTAATCGTTTCATAACACCTTGTGACCTCCAACGGCACAAAATCAACATCTCGTTATGCCCGTTCAACCCTGACACCCCAGCAGTCACAGTTTTCACGTCCGCTGAATAATTTGCAGTGATATACGGCAGACGTCAACGGCATGGTGAATATTTTAGGTTATCCTGATGTTGAAGCGTCAATTCTTGACGAGGGCACTTTTTTGTAAGGGCGATCGGATACCGAGACACTGTTTCTCAAGTTTTCGAAATATTTAGAGTGACTCTTGTATTAATTCATTAGTTTTCAGCTGCAGAAAGATGTGACACAGACACAATCCAATAAAAATTGATTGAAATCACATTTAAATTCAAGGATGTCAAAATTCTGACATTTGACAGACGGATTTTGACATTTTGATACATTATTTATTCTTCCTAATGCATATTCCATTGAAATGTTTGATGTTGATTCGTTGGCGGTAATAGCCGATGAAAAATATCTAGAATTTTGTTTCCTGGTTGAAAATGTCTTTTTACTTACCGATGAATTCTATGGCCTTAGGGAAGTGACTCGCCAGATTTTGGGACCAATGATCAGTAATCGGAATTTGCATATATTTTATACTTCCTTGATCTTCGAACACATTTGGTAAATCCGATGTGACATTCAGTATATACTGAAAGAAAAACAAACTTCATGAAAAAAAAAACTGAGGTCACACAATCGGTATTATGAAATGGGTTAAGTAAAATAAGTAAACTGATCGTTGAAAAATTCAGAAGATGAGAAGATTGAAAAAATTATTATTTACATTGAATAAAAGCGAAATGGTGGATGCTCTGAAGTAGAATTTTCTTCAGGGTGGCGCATTAACTTAAAAAAAGTACGAAAATAACATATTATTCAACCATACCTGGATACTATGTCTTGCTAATGCCTGACTATCCTCACTATTATTTGCATTGCCTAGAAAGAGGTAGGGAAGTATCTCGACAGGAAACTCTCGATCATCTTCTAATCCTGAAAACAAACATTTTCCGGTCACATAAAAGACATTTAGGTTTGGCAGACGTAAAAAATCTAGCTGGCCAGGATATCCAACTTTCAGGGCCGATTTGAATATTCGAACTTATGAACTCATACGCTGGTAGTTCGACGTCGTTTGGAAATCAAGGGAGACATATTCCCTTAACTACGATGTTCAACAATTCTAAATTACAGAAAATTGGCTGGAAATACACATTCTACCAGAATTATGCACTGCTTCATTAGCATTAGGCTGACATTAAGTACTCCACCCCTAAACCATAATGTTGGCGAATTTTCAGAAGCGGAATCAATACGAACGACATACACAAGTTGGGACAAAACATTTCCATCCCATTAGTTGAAGCCCCATAATAATAAACTATCAAGTTCCAAAATACTCGTGTTTCATTTTCTAGTGAAATCAGCATTTTCAAAACTCCATCAACGAGAACTCCGTACAGTAACAAGCATTACAGTATCGATATGATTTTCTGGATACCCGCCTTTCAATAACAATCATAATTCATAATATTATCGTAAACGCACGAAAAAAAAAACAAAGACTTATCCCAATTCCAGATTAAACATCCGTTCTAAAAATAACGCTGAATCATACATTATAAACGATCATTAATTCGATAAATAACACATCCAATTGATGAGGATACGAAGCTTATCTGAATGGCAAACAGGTTTTTTCATTCATTATCTTTCATTCATCGGCGTAAACACGCGGTGGCATGCCTTATTTCTAATATCAATTAGGTCGAGCTCGAAAAGGTAGGCGGCTTCAACAGACTCGGCGGTTTTGGGCGGCTGGCAAAAACTTCGGAATGCTGTGGGGTAGGAATGGGATAGACAAATAGGGAAAAGTCGTGTGGGTAATTCGCTATGCCTATTTCATCGATAAATTCCGTGCATCTCATTTTCGATTAATTTATTCATTTGAGGAAGGCGTATGTCAATTAGCCAGCTTATAAATCTTTTGCGTTGGAAGAACATGCAGTGAACGATCGAATTAGAGTGAGTTTATGCAGCGTTACTGAGAACTAAGACTTAGGAAAAGAACCAATCACGTTAATTAATTTGATTTCTTTCATGGAGGGTTTACGCATCGACCATAAGGTCTAGTGTGCAACCCCTATCAGAGCTGTTCTTACCACTGCGCCATCTGTAAGAGTTTCTCGTACCTACATCAGTAGGGTCCAAACGCTTTTTGGTTCTCACAGTGTCAAACTCGATTGAGTGATCCTGGAAGATTCAGCCTGTGTATTTCTTTTTCGGTTTCCTCCTTCACCAAGAACTCTTTCTTACAGTTGCATTTTCCCAAGGAAAGCTCTGGGCCAGAAAGAGGCGTTTGTGCTATCTTTCTGACGACTGTTTTGGCCTCTCACTCTTCCCGAGTGATCAGGAACCAAGATCAGACCTTGTTTTGCTTGCCTATTTCGTTGAGACTTCTTCGACACTGCCATATTGGCTTTCAGTCGATGACAAAGGACATTTTATGGTATTTTTCTAGATGCTTATTCCCTTTTCCAGCGTCGTGTTGAAGTTCTTCAAAATGCTTGCTTTTTTGACATCACCAGGTAGGTTCGCTGATGCAATGTAATTGTTTAGACAGGACTAGGCTATCTTATTCGAGTGATTTAAGATTATATTGGAAAATATCGATCCAATTTTGTTTGGGCTTACAAAAAACCAACCAAACAACAGCTCACCTCTACATCGAATCAAATTCCACGAGTAATGGGAAAAGATTAGGTCTCAGACAGCAGAAGCCACCGAGTTTATCATCTCAATATATCGTATTTACCAGAAGGTATAGAACTGATTGCTTTATCTCTTGAACAAAAGAACAAGCAGCCTAAATCGCATCGGATATGATTTATATGCCATTAGTTACTAATCAAGAGTTGATACAATAGAATAAGAAGGAAACAATGATCCCGATGAGGCGATGACTTATTCGCCTTATTTGATACGTTGATTCGAAGTCAAACCTTGGCGCAAAGGAGCATGTTTCCTCTGGAAACTATCGTCACTTGGAGTGATTCTCCGTTCAAAACACCTGGCAGAATTAATTTTATGAGCCCATAACCTGTTGAGTCAGCTACTAGTCAACATACGACGTTTACGACGGAATATTCGGTCATTGTCTAATAGTCAAATAGTCAAACGTGCTGAGGTTATTGATTATTCTCGACTAAATCTCAATCCTCTTATTAGCTAATGAATTTTGAGAGGAAGATACTCACCTAATGAACTATCACACCGTTCATCGGTATCGGAACTTTCTGTAGAGCTGTTCGCGGTGGAAGACAAGCTGTCACAACTTCTGTGAGGTCGATGTATTGGAGTGGCCGATATCCTGAGCGACCTCAAACCCATCAGGGGCAGCGGGTCCGGTCCTGCGGCCGTAGGGACGCCCCCTGGAAAATCGACGCTCTCCGTGCAACTCTTGCACCACTCCGGAAACGTCGCACGGAATTTCGGAAAACCATCTGGAAAAAAAAAGTTAACGTGAACGGAAAATCTATGATGCGGCTGAAAACTTATGAAATATCGAAAAATTCGATGTTCCAAAGACATCAAATCACAGAGTATGGCTATTTTTAGCGTCATCTATGTGGAACATCGATCAAACAACCCGTCAGCCGTCACATAGCAACCATAGAATAGCAACTTTAACCTCAAACGCTTTTTCCCAACTGTCAACATTCTCAGCAACATGGTTCGAATAACGGAAGAATTAGTCAGAAAACGTTCCGAACACAACGAAGGGCTGATAGGCACCCTGGAAGAACTCAGCCTCCATCAGGAGGACATAGAAAAGATAGAACACCTGAACAACTGGTGCAGGGACCTTCAGATACTCTACCTCCAAGCCAACATCATCTCGAAGATAGAAAACCTGAACAAACTGAAGAAACTGCAGTATCTGAACCTAGCCATCAACAACATCGAGCGTATAGAGAACTTGGAAAGATGCGAATCGTTGGAAAAACTGGATTTGACGTTGAACTTTATCGGTGACCTCGAAAGCGTGTGCACCCTCCAAAACAATCACCTTTTGAGGAGTTTGAATTTGACGGGGAATCCTTGCGCTGAATACGAGGGATACAGGGAGTACGTAGTGGCCAAATTACCACAAATAGAGAGGCTGGATTCGAGAGACATCTCGAGAAGTGAAAGAATTAAAGCGCAACAAAACCTTCCCAACATTGAAGGTAAGATAAGGAAGGAACAGTTGAAATATGGGAGATTCAGAGAGGAACAAAAACTGAGATTGTCGCAGAGTACTTCGTCTGAGTTGGACGATGAACAGTATTGGAAATCCTCCAGCGAACATGCTCCAGAAACCAGGGTTGAAATGGCTCAAAGATCCAGAAGAGCTAGGAAACAAGACGAGACCGTTCAGAAAATGAAGCAAGAAGTCAGGTTATTCTCCAAGGACGGAAGACCATTGAACGTCAACCAAGCCAAAATTCCCTTTACTTTCAGCGACGAAAACCCTCAGGAATATCAATTAACCATACACGTCTACAAATATCTGGATACCGAACTGATAAACGTCGATCTTCAACCCATATACGCTAGAATTTCCATAAAGGAAAAGATTTTCCAGATAGTGTTCCCCGATGAAATTTTAACAGATAGGAGCACTTGCAGAAGGTCTACTACTACTGGTCATCTCGTCCTCAGGATGCCACGTGCAAATTATAAACCTAGACCTTCCTCATTATTGCTTGAAAATATAAACGAAGAAGACAAACGTGAACATACTGAAGAACAGCACGGTGATAGGAAGAAACAGACTAGAGAATATTTGGAGGTAGAAGGAGTAGATTCGTCGATGGACTTCAGTAAAATAGTAGAAAAGGGTGAAGAGTTGGCATCGATGATCAGTGAGGTCCCGCCTTTAGAGTATGGCTACTAGAACAAAGATAATTCCTAGATATAATAAGTGGAAGAAAAGGATATACCCTTTGTTGATTCTTCTGATGTTTGTTTACAATACGAAATGTTTCCAGAAAGGGAATAAAATAAACCTTTCTTCGACTGCTTAGGTTTTTTCTTTAAAGGAGGAAGCTTTCTCTTTCGAATCCTGATGGAAGGCTTGGTATAATATCCAGTTAAATTTCTCCTCCGAATGGAATATTCCTCTCAACTACAAACAAGGGCGGCTCCAGTGGGGAACAGTGAGAACTTGAGGGAAATATTTAAAGTTGACCTTCGGAAAATTCCCAAAAAGATGGGGTCAGTCAAAAAATCGTCAAGACCGAACGGTTGCACCGAGCTTGTTGAAATTTCGAGATTTATTAGTAGAAAAGTGGTTCTTCTAGAATATGTATCACATTTGAATCTACGTTGATTTTTGTGGGAGATACACGTGTCTAAAGTTGACCTTCGACAAATTTTATTTCGCCCTTCAAATAAGAATAAGTAGTTTTTTTTTCAAACATATAGCTCGTATAACAATTATAAAGATATGTATACCTATTTCAAATAATCCCCCTCCCTAAATTACTTCTGCAACCGCCACTGACTACATACAAAAGATAAAATACCCATAATACATAAAGGAAAGAACTATTTTTCTTCGAAACAAGAGTTCACTGTGGGCTTATCGAGAGGAAAATACGGTTATTTTATGCAGAAAATGTTCGATATGCCGTCGTGTAATACCCGTAAACGACATAATGTATTCGCACATTTCAATGTATTCCATTTTCGATATTGTTTACCACAGAACTCCAGCAGAGTCTAGATACACCCTTGCGACCCCTTGTGGAGTAATCGATATTTGGGAAAAAAGGTTATAATTTCATATCGTGCGGTTATTACATTATAAATTCGCTTCAGATCAGTTTCAGTACTACCGAGGCTATTTCTAATGCCCGTTCCAGACTTAAGCTCCACACAGTTATTGGGTATTTTTTCTGGAACCGAAAAATATTCTGAATTTCCATTTTTTGAGGCCATGAAATGTGGAATATCGAGAAAAATCGCCATTTTTCAAGGTGTCATGTTTATGCCGGTAGTAGACTGGAAAATTCCGGAGTTTTTCCACCAATTAAAAACGCTGTTCGTCACTGCTACGAACCAGTTGGAGCTGCGTAAATCTAGGATGCTTCCGTTCGAGATGAGAACGCTCCAATTAAAAGAATACTTAAAATGAAATTAGTTCTTCGGTTCTTTTTGATATTCGCCGACAGGCTAATTGAAATGACCAGAAGGTCTTCCTTCACTCGGCACCGTCTATTAATATATCACCAATGGAGTTTTATGGGAATTTTTCAGATGTTTGTAGGACAGAGACGGGAATACCTGACCAAGGTCCGAATTATTCTTCATTCAATTTCGAAGATTATCGACCACAGTTGGACGAGGAATTTCAACGATTTTATAGATTTCGAGAAGGTCATTTTTTATTGAATGCGGATTTTTTTAATTAGTGTTCGCCCTGCAAAGATTGATGCTGCAAATTCTCGTTGTCAGGGAAAAAATAGAAGCTGGAAAGTGTGGAAAAACATATGTACCTCCATTCCGAGCGTGACACAGAGTGTTCAAGCGAAAACACGGCCTGATGAATGAATAATTCGAGTTTTGAAGTTTAGAAATCAAAGATGACAGGCCTCGGGCCTTGTATAGATTCTCTACGTGCCGATTCTCTAAACATAAAGGCGGATATCGACGTTGAAAGACTGCACTGCAATAGTTGAAAGGTCAACGATTATTCAGAACAGCCAGCTGCACATATTAGTGGAGCGTCATAATACGTAATTATGTACTTGACTTCAAACCTTGCAGCTCAAGTGATTCATCTTTTTCTTGGAGCCTCATGAGGTCGGTTTCCTTTCAACTCCCATCATTTTTTCGACGAACCATGATCCTGCGTTTTTGAGAAAACAGTTTTCGATCGAATGAGGAATAAGTGAACTATTACGACGTCAAGTGTGGAAGTTCTCTCTTTTTTCCGGCTTTAAACGAACGGGAACTTAAAATTTCTAATCAAAAACACAATTTTGAGGGTGAAATTTCATCCCATGAGATTTCGGCCGTTTCTGTCTACATTTACAGTCAATTCTCGTAATTGAATTCAAGCGTTCGAATAGCCCGTTAAATCCCACGCAGGGGAACAAAAAAACGAACGAAAAACGAACGGACGAGGTCAAGAGATCAAAACCGCCCTTATTTACAGTCGGCTCGCATACAAAAATCACCCAGGGGGTGATTCTCGCCGGTATTTAATCACCGACTTCACTTACGTTAATACGGTAATTTTTTCATCGATTAAAGTAGGAGTTTATTTCAGTTTTCAGTCCGATTCGTGACTGAATCCAGAATAATTCCAGCGGTGATAATATTTCTAAATATAACCGTACCTAGTTCTTTCTCTACGTCAAAAATATCATAAATAGACTCCATAAATATTCATATAGGCCGTTGGGAAAACACCTCCATTACCCCTGATGACGTCAAAGCATTTCTCCACCCTCAATGTTGCTGGTCGAACGTTTCAACAGGAAAAAGCTACTCTAGGGAAAAAAATTCGAGTCAAATTATATCCCCCTTAGAATTTAACAGATTTTCGAGACAAAAACGCAAAATATCATCAGGTAATTTTCTCCTCTGAAACTAAAGGAGATGACTGGATGAAATTCGACACAAGCAGTTGAAAGAATTCCATTTTCTGAACGGATGGATTGTATGGAAACAACATGAAATGAACAAACCCCATCCCTGTGCGTGTACTTCACGCAAAATTGGTCTTCAGGTCAGGTAACAAACAGTATTGTATTTCTAGGGGATTATTCTGAAATGGCACTTCAACCTCTTTTGCAAGCTCAACAAGTTCGTTTCGAAAAAGGACAAAGGAAACTGAAGGACTTTAGTCTTGTCATATTCACAGATAATTGTGAAAGAAGAGGTAAAAATACTGACTTAACAGGGAAACAATGGGGTTCATTCTGCTTTCAAGGAGGCCTAGCCCCGAGCCCATGTTTTTACAGGACCTGGAAGTCACGAATTTTTTTGCAGCGCCGTACCTGAAAATTGCTTCAGTCAACCTGTGATTTGTTTCATGATGAAATTGAAACAAACTTTAAGGTTTTTCATTATATAAAAAGTTCAACGATTGGGAGAAACTATATACAGGACAGGTTTTAGGGTAATTATGAAGGATTCCTAGTAGTTTTTGAAAAACATCCCAGATAGCTGGTGTTAGACGTTCATTTTGATCTCATTCGACTAAAAAGTTAGAGCTGTTGTTGCATTCTCGCATTTGTCGATTAGAACTGATGTGTATTAATCATTTCAGGCAGAAACCAACTGGCAATGTACAAAATTAACAGTCAATAATTGATAATGTAATCGGCGGATTCCAGGAAAAGTCTGATCTTCCATTTTATGTAATTATAAATCGTAACATTCTATCATCATTGCAACAATGAAGTCTAGGAAATGATAATGCAATTATTATCAGCAGTAAAGCTATCGTTAAGCAGCTGTTGGTTATGACATTACGAAACGACAATTGTTCGTTGCCCTTTTAAGATTTTGTTATTCGAATTAGACGCAATTCGAATTATCGGAAACGCGTCATACATTGAAGAGAAAACAAGAGTTCTTGTCTCTTGATGAAAATATAAAACAAGCTTTATGCGCCTTCGATGAATAAAGTGGTTATAAACCATTTCCTTGAGCATTATGACATTCGTAAATCACAAGTGATTTATGGGCCATTATTCACTGACCTATCAACCTTGAATTGGAAGTCGAAATAATTCCAAGACCAAGCGTTTTTTCGGATATTCATCCCGCAAATCCAGCCCTGCAAAGACCTCACGAGCAGGTCCTTGTCCAGATCGATCAGGAATGTTCGGGGGTCACCAGGACGCCTGACCCTAACCCCCGGCACATAATAACGTAACTATAGTCGTGACTTCACAATAAAATCAGCTGTAATATTACGGTATTGTTTTATGGCGTCGAAAGGTTACGTATTTAATGACCTAATAGAAAGAGGGCTTTATGGGCCGCTCTGACCTTTCTGATTAAACGTGAGAGGGATTCATTACGAATTTTAGGGATACTTATACGGCGTGGCAGTCTTCGATAACCGTATAATTTGCAAAGATCGAGAAAAATTGGTCATGAACGATTTTATGGCTTAATCATCAGTGGTTTCGGATGAATCATCCAGCTTCTGTGGATATCTGTATCAAGTAATAGAAGAAATAGAGTTGCTTCGACGATCCATATTCACACCACTCGGTATTACTCAGGTTTTTTCTATTGGAGCTATTTCAAATGAAATCTATCGATATTCATTGAAACGAATTTTTCGAAATATTACACCTTTTAAATACTATTTATGAATACATCGGTGGTCAACTTCTAGAATATACCTCCGTATTGAATTATTCCTGCTAGGTTTTCCCAAATACTTCGATATATTCATGAAATTTTCAAAAAAATTGTAAGTAGGAGAGTGTACCATTCAAACTCAATGAAAAAATCTGTGATTAAACATCAGCCACTCGTCAATGCTGGCTAATTATCACAAATTCATCCTTGATTAAAATTCAGCATGTATATCGTCTTAAAAAAAATGTTCAAGAGAGGAAATGCGCGCCATTGTAGTAGGATCTCCATAATAAGAGTAATAATCGTCGAAAAGAGAGGATATCCTCTATTTTACACAGGGATAACATCGGTAAGGTGCCGGATACAACGAATTGTGGCCAGGAAGTTGCCAGAAGGAAACTCGTTAACGTATTTATAGTGATGAGGTTGAAAATGCACTCGAAACCAGTGGAAAAGAGGAAAAAATCGCATATTAGGGATGAATTTATCCTGATTAGAGACAGAGAAATGTATCGATAAGGAACTTGTTATCTGATTCACATTCGAGATGGTCCGATAACGTTTCGAACAGGGAAAAGACGATTTATCAGATTGAGTTTGAGAAATTTTCCTCGTTCATAGTTAGGAAACTACATCGAGAGAAACAGGAATTTTTTTAGGCCTTTTCCTTAAGGAAATCTGGCGTAACTCCACGTCATTTTAGAATTTTAAATGCGCTGAAAAAGTCGAGAAAATTCTACGGGGTGTCCACAGAAACACGCCTAATTTCGAATCGAGTTTTCATCGAAGAGCAATGATATTTTCGAGCTGTCGATTGCTTCAGGAAGCTCGTTATTCCTTTCTCGTTATTCGCATTCACAGTTTGATCAATATCCAACATTTATTCACAGGCCAACAAAATGAAAAAAAAAAATTTGGTGCCGGAAATCTAACATCTGATTTTAGATGTTTTTAATGTGCTGATTCCAAAAATGCCACCAGATTTTTTCTATCAGCTCTAGTTTCTGAGATACACGTTACAGGTTAAATGGTATATTTTTTTCTGATAAAGGACAACAAATGAAGTGATAAATATATACTCAATTCCTATTGGTCATTCTACTACCATGAAGGAAGAATATGAAACAATAGCATTAGTTTTGAGAAAAATTAAATACGAAGAACATCAGTGGTCAGTTTGTGTTTATTTAAAAATGATTAACTTCCTCCTTGGACAGCAGCGTGGTTATACAAAATATCCTGAGCACTGGGTTAACAAAAATTGGCCTTCAAGAGATGTCATGATTCAAGGAATACAAAACGTGATCAACGAACCTTTGGTTTCAAGAGAAAAAATCTTACTTCCGCCCTTGCATATCAAGCTAGGCCTAATGAAGCAATTTGTGAAGGCTTTAAATCGAGATAGAAATTGTTTTGGGTATTTGTCACGTAAATTTCCTGGCATTAGCACGGAAAAACTAAAAGCTGGTATATTTGATGGTCCTCAAATGAGGCAACTTGTTAAAGATCCACAATTCACCACATCAATGAACGAGACTGAATCTAACGCTTGGAGTTCATTTGTTCAAGTAGTACAAAATTTTCTTGGCAATCATAAAGCAGAGAATTACGTAGAATTAGTGGAAACTATGCTTTCAAATTTTAATATTCTCGGCTGTCACATGAGTATAAAAGTTCACTACCTCCACAGCCACCTAGATCGTTTTCCAGAAAACTTAGGTGATTGTAGTGAAGAACAGGGGGAAAGATTCCATCAGGATATCAAAACTATGGAAGATCGTTATCAAGGACGATGGGATAGCCACATGATGGCGGACTACTGATGGAGCCTTCAGCGAGACTGCCCTAGTAAACTCCATTCTAGAAAATCGTATAAAAGAAAATTTTTATGTGATTAGTGACTAATGTTATAATGTAAATCGAGTTTTTGCAATAAATATTTAAATCCATGTGTCTTTGTTTTTTTTAACTGTCAATAGTAATATTATATATTATAACAGTTATAACGTAAATTATATACACAATTTTTTTTTAAAAATCTCAAAAACTAGATCTGATAGACAAAATCTGAGAACTTTTTTACATTCTGTATCCAAAAATTACTCAGGAACAGTTAACAAATCGCAGGCACCAAAATGTGTGTTGGCCTGTGTTATCGGAAAGAATAACCCCAAACCGACCTAGTGCTTCGAAGGCGTCACTTAAATCTGAAAGGCTCAAGAAAAAACTTCGTCGTGAGATACTCGGATATCGGAAAGGATCGACAACCGTAGGTGAACCAGGGCGGGCCAATACCGTCCTCTAGACACCTCCAGGTCCCGGAGAACACGGAATTCCTCCACGTCCGAAGTCAAGACGGATTGAGCACCTCAGGAATGTCACCCAGATGCGTTTTTGTGATAGCCACTCGCATTCCGTCCATCTCGAACGAATTCGACTCTCGTATACAGAGTGGACCGCTGAAAACGCGAGGAATCGACGAATTTTATTGTGTAAAATTCGACCCGGTTTTCCCTCTGTACAGTCTTTCCTAGAGTGGACTGTGGACCACGTCGATCACTCTGCTTCATTGCTGTTAAATTTCCGCAGAATTTGAAGGTGCAGAGCCGTGTTATTACGGAGGTTCCGAACGCAATATAAACAATTTGAGGAAATGTTAATTAGAATTAACGAATGTCGGCCTCAAAGCAGCGCGCTCATTTTATCTGTGTATTTAATGAATAATAGTTTATTTCTCCTGCTAAAAATAACGCCTGTTTAACAAGTCCGCGTGTAATATCGAGGGTCTTTTTCAGGTTGAATTATAAACGTTGACGTAGGCGAGAAGTTGCAGTGCTCCCGTTTGTGATTCATTGCCGATTTGTACGTTTGCTTTGGGAGTTTCGATTAAATCGAGATATGAAATGAGTCAGTCAGGGCTTGTTGTTGATTTGGGAACGCAAGTTGACAATTTCTGGGTAGATTGGTTATATACGAATATTACAACATCCTACTACGATTACTCCTTCAGTTCAAAAAACACTCATCAGAAGAAGAATCTAGGAAATGATCAGTCTGAGTCGCTGCCTCACTGGATGAAAGTGATGAGGTGGAGCTCCATCCATGATCTTAAATTTAGTGAGGCACATCATTTCTAAATAGATTGGTAAAAAGACGATTGATTGGCCACCAGGATTCCTTTAGATTTTTTCCTATGGGGACATTCAAAGTCGTTTGTTTATAGACAGCCCTGAGATGTAGAATTGAAGGTAATGATACGCAAATGCAGCTTGTCGATAAATTCAATTTACTGAAGTGTCCCAAAACAAAAGGGATGAATTTGAAGGCCTAGATCAGCCCAGGACTGAGAATGTTTCTCTCAGCTAATGATGCCACCTGCTGCCAAATTCTCACAGCTTCTGTGGGCAAAATTCGTTGTCTACTGAGGGGATCTCGAGAACTATAAGAGCTAGAAGAAAACGGATGACATATTTGCCAGCTCTTTTTCAGAGAAACAAAGAATAGTGAAGACCGTACCCTCCTAGGATTCTTTGTTTTTGAGTTATTAGCAAAAATAAAGTGATTTTGACGATTTCAAAAAGTCCTCATAGTTTTTCTGTCTTTGACTTAACAGATCTGAAACTTGAACCTCTTACAGGCACTTTTTCACGTAGAATCCACCGACGAGCTCAAAATAGTTTTCCAATGCAAACTTTTCCTGAATTTGTTATTTTCGAATTGGTAGATTTATCAAGTATTCAGTAGATTCTACGTATAGAAGTGCCTAAGAAATTTCAAGTTTCAGATCTGGAACTTCGAAGACAAAAAAGTTATGAGAACTTTACCAAATCTTTAGATCTCATTTTTTGCTAATAACTCAAAAATGAAGAATAGTAGGAAGCTACGGTTTTCACCATTCTTTGTTTCTCTGAAAAAGAGCTGAATAATCTACCATCCGTTTCCTTCTAGCTCTTATACTTCTCGAGATCCTCTCAGTAGGCAACGAATTTTGCCCACCCTGTTCACCAGAAATCCTTCTTCCCCTTCCGTCAAGGGAGCACCAAATGGCCGATGTAAGTTTCCTTTTCCCCGGAGGAAAACGCACTAAAAAAAACATAGTGTTGCCCCAATTAGTCTCGGCATTCCATGTGATTGATGCCCGATACTGATCCCGCAAAATAGCAGCCAAGACGTTGAAACACAAGCTTGACAGAGGCTCCGGCTAGGTATAAGGTGCAGGCCGGAAGCGACTTTGATGGATGGGGACCGGCTTCCGGAGCATGAATGACGACGTTGTCGACGGCATCCAGGGAGAGGAAAGACGGGAGGACGCGGCGAGGCGTGGGAATTTCATTCGGCGGATGCATCCAGGGCACCCCCGGGTTGCCAAGCCGTGGTTGAACAAAAAATGGGGAAGGCACAGATTACAAACGCCATACAGGCGTAGAAAATCTTCTATGACCACATGTCTGTGGTTCAAATGAAAAATCATAATTTCATTCGATTCTATGTTGATGTCATTCTATGAAAAACCTCAATGCCATAGACAAACTTCGTTCAAGTCTATGCTTGACGGTACTTTCCATCCATAGACGTAGAGACATAGACATATAGACATAGAGTCTATATGTCTATGTTTCCATCATAGATAACCTCTTGTCATAGTTTAGTTGAAAAAAGAGAACTGTAATTTGTCGTTTGAACGCACTGACGATAATGGGAAATTCTTCAATATCGATCAGGGATGGCGAATAATGATTCTGAAAAAAACTACACCCAAAGACACGACAGATTAACTGAGATTAACAGGTACAATAAATCAACTCGTATATTCCGCAGCGTTTCAATTTTGCAGATTCGAGAAGACATTACGAAAACAATAACAAGTACACAGTTTTATTTTCGACCCAACCGACGACTCACTTTCTAGGAAGCGTTTCGTAATTTTTTTTGCTGGGAAATCTCCCCCATTTGTTCTCGGAAGTCTTTCCGGTTTGGCCGACGCGAAAATTTATGTCCGATACGCCGAAACGACGCCATATTTATACGACGTCGAGTTTTCTCAGACATCGAACAAACCGCTCTTGCTTTTCGCGGAAATCTCGATTTGAACGGATGGACAGAGTCTGCTTTCACCCGCATAAATCCAGTTTTATTTGAGTTGACGTTTCGAATCATTGTCGGATGATTTCTGCAAACTTATCCAAACGAGCGTTTAAAACAAATTTACAGGCAACTTCCCACTTCGGAACTTGCTCGAATATTTAAAGACCCTGTACAATGTATCACGTCAAAAAGAAGCCGATTTTTTCATTTCTTCCTAAGAAGCTTATTCGCCATTCAGCGTTTTTCCTCCTTGTCGCATTCCATGAGATGCGAAACTGGTAGAAAATCATCTTTTCGAATAGACCCATTACGCGCAAATTGAAAAGTTCAAAGATCAATTGACAATTGACATTTGAAAAACCCAAACGCCCACCACGATCGCCCGATATAGTCATTGTAACTTCCTCCACATGAGCAAAGATCGTGTTTTCATTCTGGAAGGCTGTCTTTGATATTTTCAATTAACTGAGGTGATCTGTGGGCGTCAATTCAGTCGTCAATAGATATATTCCAGTTGTATGAATGACAATTGCCGCTGATTCAAGGAAAATTGATGATTTTTCGTCGTCCAATGAAAGAATAAATTAATTAAATATTTGGCTTTTAAATGTGAATTATCCATAACATATGTTTCAAGTCTCGTACAACAAAGAAATAAATTGACAGAAATATTATACTTTTTTCCAGAGGAAAATGTGGAATTGTGGAGAAATATTCAAATTCCGCGCGTTTCTGAGCTGGAAGTCTGAATGGCAACGTCAAAATTTTGCAAAATACCTGAAACTTCATCATTAGCAACAATGATCTGAAAACCTCACTCGGGACCAAAATTATGCCTATTTCCAACATTTTCAGGCTTCGTGAGGTTCTAGATTAGCATCCACCTCAAAATCCCAGATTTTAATTCAAGGCAGTATGAAATTCGATATTCATCGACGTTGGAAATAACGAACCAAGATTCTAATACCGGAAAATCTTCACCTAGATTTCCCAATCGACCCCAGAGCCCGATGAGATTATTCGTAAGGTAATCACAACCGCTCTCATGAATTTCAATAGTTCCACATCCTTGAGATTAACGCACAATGGCTCTCATTCTTCTAGAATTCTAGATCGACCGAGTACAGTTTCATACCCGCAAAGTCTTTTGTTTCAGAAACAGGAAACGCGTTAAGAATATAATATCGGGAAGAAACGTCGGAAGTTATAACTGGAAAAAGGAGCAATTACTCGAAGAACGTAACGCGCAGATAAAAAATACTATCTAGTGCGAAGAAGAAAAACACACGATTAATTCTATGTATAATTACAGATTTCTTCATTTTTTTTCGCAGAAGATGTATACGGAAGATTTTAAAATAACGGACTCATCCCAATAATTCAAACATAACGAGTTCGAAAAAGATCTTCTTTAGAATGAGAAAAAATCGTATGCAATTTTTGGAGTTCTGTAGATTGATGTTCTGTGACTGAACGTAGTGCTGCTCAACTTGCTCTTGTACCTGCTTCCCAGATCAAAAATATGTAAACATGTCACGCGATTGAACTTAAGCATAATTTTCGAGAACATGACTGCAAACTCAAAGATTTGTAAAAAATCTTGAAGATAACCACAAAGTGCCATAACACTAGCCATAGAAAAATATATTTTCCAGGCTTAGTACGCCTTGAACCACAGATTTCAAATATAAATAATTACGTATGTATTTTAAAATTGAAAGCAATGGAAAGGAATGCCTTGCAGGAAGCTCATTTCCGTCGCTGGAAAGAAAAAGACTACGCACGTTTCGAATGCCGAGAGAATATTTCGAAACGAGATAAACGATCAATGATACGAAAACCACCGACGATGGTCTTCGCCCACGCATATCTCGTTTGACTATGTAAATATGGCCATTTCGAACAGCTTGCGTAACCAGTTCTTTCACAAGCCGACTTTCTTGAATGGTGAGCACTTCTTATCGGTGAAGATTCACCTACGCAATCCCAGGTAGATAATAGAGGACATATTATTCACACCTTGTGTCAAAAAAGTGTATGTATACATTGATACATAAGATTTCGAGAATCCAGCATCAAGACTTTCAGGAGCTATGGTTCTGCACAGCCTCCTAAAGACTCTATAGACTGCTGTAAGTTGTAACTTCTGTAGATGAAAGTTTTTGAATAGAACTGAAGACAGCCCTCAAGCAATAACTACTACCTATGCACTTTGTATATTTTAGGTTTGGAATAATGGTATTTAGTCACCATTATCTCTAATAAATCACCTAATTTCATTATTATCAACTAATTAATTTCTTATTACTACAATCCTATCAGTTGTTTCAAAAACTAACTGAAGTACGACCTTCGTCGACAAACCTGAACCCACCTCATTCATTAGACTCATTCATGGAGGCGATAAATATCCAATAGATAGCAATTCACCTCATGAATCGGTTCTGAATGACTAACGTGAGGTTTAATTGGTCGCTAATTTCAAAATGAATGAAATTCCCGAACCTGACAGGAAATGTGGTAGCGACGGAAATCCAAGGAAATGTCACAACATCGCAGTTATGAGTTGTTTAGATACTCGTACCTGTAGATCCAAACATAAATCGACAAATATCCGGATTTATTGAATCGAACGTGTGTCGAATTATAGAAAAGCGAAAATAACATGTTACAAATGAAAAACTGCAAACGATTCGGATCACGGTACTATGAGATTCGTATCGAATTGAACCTACCTTCCAAACAAGCAACACGGCATCCATCTTGCGTTAATCTTCGTAACAAAACATTGAGGACCGAATCGGTCTGATGCTGTTGAACTCCAGGTACATCGTTATACAAAATGAACAAATTTTCCTTGTACGTTTTACAAATCTTCTGTTTTAAATCTCTACATTTGATTGTCGAGGCCAGTTCGATTTTTCCAGCCGCCAATCTCCTCAGCATAATAGAGGGAATGGAAAAATTCACGGAATCCCTTATGTGACATTCCGTATATTCGTTTGAGCTCCTACAATCCAATATCACTATGTTTTTCGATTCATTTCGCAAGAGCGATAATAAACCCTCGTTCGAAACCAAATCATAGTCACATTCAGGTGTCGTTGGCATTTTAGTCATCCCTGGTCACTCAGTCTGCGAACTGGAACGTTGAAGAATCACTGACGAACTCGCGCTTCTTCGAAACTCAAAAACATGATACAAAATGCACAAAAAAGTTCAATTTCAGATTGCTACCTGCTCCGAACGAGCACTGGACTTCGAATGATGTTAGGAATTGAATGGTGTAAATTTCGGCGACGTTGTCAGATTTCCGGATATTGTGCGAGGGTGGGCAGTCTTTGAAAGATCGTACAGGCAGAGTTATTGGCAGGAGATCACGTGCTCTCTCAAGCCGTATCCAATGAGATGAGCGAACGTCACTTCATTGATGAAAAGCCTACTAGTGATCAAGAAAAGGCAACATTTTCAGCTTCTCTCTCAAGTTTTTCAAGTTATCAACTTCTACGTATGTCGAGCATCGTTTCTTTCGATTCAATATGTTTCCCGCTTTTACTGGAAGCATAGACAAATTCGACTAGAAGCGTGGGTGGAAGAACGAAGAACACCCACTTGAATCTGTCATCCACACTCATTCTCCAAGCTTTAAAATCAAATTTAAAAGAAATCCATACTTCTTTGGTACCGTGAATTTCAATTTCATTTCTTCAAGAGTTCTGAAATGTTTGGCTGGAAAGGCACTCAAAAGAAATAAAAGTTAAAATGACAAGTATATTTACAAACATAGTAACTTTTTTCTTCCAATAAATAAATCATGCTTTTTTCTTCTCTCCAGACATTTGTATGCTCTCTTCAAAAAATTGATTTGGATGATTTATAACTGAAGAGGGTGGCTGCATAGAATGGGTATATTCAAAATATTTTGTACATGCTATTTGAAAATGGCCACCTTTAACCAATTCCAAAACTGCGTCAATTCCTGAAACATGATAAATATAATAATCAAAATCATATTTGACTGAGAATATTGACCTAATTCAAGAAAATTTTCAAACTAGATCGAACCTTCTGTAGAAACTCCATAATCCATCAACTTCTGCTTCATCAAATGAGAATCCCAATGCTTAAAGGGGCAACCATGATGATCTCCTGCCCCAACAGAGTCCATTATTATCTTCATGCAGCTGTAAGGACTGTAATTAACCATTCCTCCAGCTTTGCCATATGCATGCTTGATGTTGTAAGCATAATCTTTTTCGAATTTGTTATGATCCATAAGTTTTGTAAATTCTTCCCTCCAAAAATCCATTGCATCTTCCAACGTCAAACCAATGCCTTTCAAGAACAGTCCATATTGAAGTCGGCATTTGTGTTTCAAGTGATGGGTAGCTCTCAATGTTTCATGAATATGTCTCATACATAATGGGTAATGTTTCTTCGAATGAAGATCCAAATCAGCAATATCCATTTCTTTCCTCTCGGAACTTGGTGATGTGTAATCTTTTCCTGTGTAGGAGTGGTTCAGATTGAGCAAAAATGTGTTGATTCTATCATCATCCAAGGATGGCAAACGGTGATTAGCAACCTAACAAAGTATTTCTTTAGATCTCAACAAGGAAAACCCAATAGCAGAGATTTATAAACTTATTTGTCTTTCAAAGGGCATTGAAAAAAATTCAAAAGCATTTGATCATGGTTGAAAATTATGAAACAATTATTTTTATCATGACATGTCAGATTTCAACAGAATCAACACAAAATAGAATGATTTCTTTCAAAAATGAGGTATAAGGTGTTACTCAGACAATTAATGAAAGACAAATATTGAATCGATGATCTTAAAAAGTTGTCTAAATCCGTGGATCAACTCTTTATAATATAGACCATCATAATATAAAAATTCTGGATTACTCACATTCAATGCTTCACTTAAGTTAGCTCTGAATTTTGCCTGAACACAAACAATCAGTTCGTTAGTAGGTATATAAGCATAACCCAACTTGACAAACACCCTTCTACTTCTAATCAGTGAACAGACTTCAGAGAAAGGAACTTTGAAAAAATTACTAGATTTAATATTAACATCAGACATGTTGAATGTCGACATCAAAAGTTCATTGAATATGGCATTTTTCTCTGGATCAGAAATGGGACTATAAATCAATTTATTGCTTTCGAAAAACCTGTTTAGAGTAGTTTGGTTTTGAACCATGAAACGTAATCTGAACCATTCTAACTCCCTATTGATAAACCATCTTCTCAATTCTTCAGAACGACAGTAAGCTAATCTCAATATAAAATGAGACAAATGATCTGCTCTACGTGCATTGATATCCAACTCGGTCTGACCATCCAATCCATTCATCAACCTAACAAATTTTTTCAGATCTAATTTGTTCAAATCTTCCTTGATACACTTCTTCCACTCTTCACTATTTATTTTATGACCTTTTGAAGCAGCTTGTTCAAGAACTCGCATTAATTGTAATCTTTCGATAGCAAGCGTTTCGAATTCTTCCAAACTTGTTTCACCGATCGGTGGAATGTTGTACATACTTAAATCGAGAGAATACTGTGAATTTGAATTGTTGGGAATCAGCCTCAGACTCTTTCTTTTCCTTGCAGTAAAGTCCATTTCAATTCGTAATATAGAAATAGATGTTAAAATGTATAAGGTATGTAATTAATTGGGAGATAATTATTACTTGAAAGTAGTGCTTTTTCCAGATGTTTACCAATTTTAATAAACAATGGCAGACTGCGGCTATGAAAAATTTCGGTTTGTTTATTTGTTTGTTAACTTTTACCGCCAAATTACAACCATAGAATTCTATAGAAATTTGAAATTAGGTTGAACCAAAGAGTGACAGCTCTTTGGTGTTCTTTGGTCTCGTTCACCATCACAGAACACTAATATATAATAGGCCTGTTTTGGTTCGCTTTTAGGATGGTTCCAGAACGGTTCAAAACAGTGGCATATTTATTTATTCAGCGTAAGCTCGCGCGTAGCATGCGTGTAGCTTCCCACACCATTGCTGCTCCACTGCTTTGAACCGATTCAGAACCGCCTAAACTGCGAACCAAAACAAAGCTATTATACCATACTCTAGTGTTATATAATTAAGGTAAGAAAATAACTGTGGAGTTTTCAAAAATGATATGAAAAAACTAAATCAGAATAATAAAATATGGATACAAATTAATCAATAACATTGTATTGTACACTCAAAAAACAATATTTTTCCGAAACAGAAAATAATCGAAAAACTACTACGAAAAATCTTATCCCTAGAAAATGATAGACAGAACAGAAAACAATTCATAAGTATTACAAAAAATAAAAGTTACTTAAAATCCAGGTAGTCGACAGCAAAATATATGTTTTACGCATAACATATTGCACACGTATGTATATGCATGTATTCCTCAATCCTCAAATCCATAGACGAAGGAAGTCATCACCAAGCAGATGAACAGAATATGTATCAATGTTACAATAGTATACATATGAGGGTAGAAATTCGTTGTCATCAAATTTCACCCACACATTGCCATTTGGTGACTTAGAAGTATCACTGCCAAAACGTGGTAAAGTATCTCCAGTATACCCGATCTCGACAGAACCACAGAGAAATTCTGCCTGTATGATTCGTTTATCTTGACTCTTACAAAACTGCAGAGCAAAATTATCATTTTTACTGAAACAGACACCCTTTCCATGTTTGAAACCTCTGTTTCTGCCAGCCAATCTCCAGTTGAAATTGTTTTCAACAATTGATTTTATGTTCTCCCCTCTCGTCGCATGGAAACCAACCATAATTTGTGAACCCAAACACTGAGCTTTTTTTAATTCGAACGCTCTTTTTAAGTAAGGATTGATTACCTTCTCCACTCTTGGGTATTTTGAAGTTCTGAGATAAGGAACATTTTCCAATTTGAACGGTTTGTTTTCGTGATTGAATCCTAGCCATGCTGGTCTTGGCGCATATGGAATATTCCATTCATTTTCACTTAACAATCGCACATTGTCCGCAAGAGGATAATAGCGTTGGTCGTATCGAGGATTACTGCAGAACATTTTTACTCACGGCACATGCACAGTATAACAATGGTGATAGATGGGTGTTTCACAGCAGCAATGCGCTTTATGAATCATCAAACAAACCTTATTCAATCATATCACATGAGCCGCATGAACCGTTCTGGACAGCGTTGGGGGAATCCCCCGAATTGAAAAATATTAGACATCACCCGAGCTCCTGAGCATGCGTATGGTTCGTATATACACATTTGGTAACCATTGACAACCGTAACCGAAAGTTACCAGAGCTGTTACCAGCGCACTTAACTATTTTCTACGCCCTTTTTACCAATCTCCAATCTTCCTTCACTGATTTCCCTTTCCGACTCTGGTGCGAGGTAATGATGCTTTCAAAACTGGAACGAGGGCAGGAAAAGTAGGTAAAAACGCACAGGGGTAGAAAAACACAAACTCCTATTCACCTCGTTCAAATCAATGTGAGTGCAAGTGGGGTGCGGAAAAGTATATAACTTTCCGCATTTATTAGGAAAATAACCATACACTTTAGTATTATAATATAATACAGGTAAAGCTGGATATGTAATTATAACACATACAATGAGGAACTAAAATATAAAACTATACGAATAATAATAACATAAATGGTTTTGTCTAGCATTGTATAATGAAACCAATTTGCATATTCCTGGAACATAAAAATAATAATAATCAGGAACCGTAGAACTTTGGGAATGGTACACACAAATGAATGTTATGAAAGATAAAGTTATTCAGACTGTTAGATAACAATGAAGTGTTTATACATATTTGTTTTTATACATTCAGAAATATTCAATTATATATTCCTTAAAACGAATCGTCAGAGGAATAGTCGACATCGATCTTACCATGACGGTAGGCTAAACCATCCCAATGGTACACATATAAAGGTAAAAAATCGGAGTCTTCAAATTTCACCCACACATTACCATTTGGTGACTTCGACGTATCACTATTCAAACGTGGTAAAATATCTCCCTTATATCCAATCTGAGCAGAACAACACAGAAATTCAGCTTTTATAATTCGTTTTTCCAAAGTCTTGCAAAACTGCTCGGCAAATGATGCCTTCTCGGAGAAGCAGACACCTTTTCCATGTTTGGAGCCCATATTGCGGCCAGCCAATCTCCAGTTGAAATTGTTTTCAACAATTGATTCTAAGTTTTCAGGTTCCGTCGCATGATAACCAACAATTATTCGTGAACCGACACACTGGGATTTTTTTAAATCGAACGCTCTTTTCAAGTAAGGATTGATTACCTTCTTCGCTGCGTAGCAACAATAACTTGATAATCGATGTGGTTCGTCTTCCAGCTTGAAGGGTTTGTTCTCGTGTTTGAATCCAAGCCATTCTGGTGTTGACTCTAGCTGAAAATCCCAATCATTCTCACTTAAAAGTCGGATTTCTTCCGCATGAGGATAGAAGTGTTCGTTATATTGAGTATTCCTGGAAGACATTTTTACTCACGGCACTATCACAGCATTGACTGTGCTGGATGGGAGTTCGATTCGACACCAGCAATGTTTCGTCTAGGTATGTGTTTCGTTTTTGTAGACACTCGTCCGATAGACTAGCAAAATCAGAGACAACTCTGTCTCTGAGTCAAAATCGATTTCGGGAACGTTAGGGGGATCCCCCGCTTGCGCCCGCGCAACGCGCATGTCGTGTGGTGAATCGCTCTCAAATATTGATTCTCATTATTTTTGATCATAGAAATTATAACTTAGGTTAGGTTAGTATATCTATGTTTTTGATTCATTTTTTGATCTTGATGGGATGTTAAAAATGAGGTTATAAATTTCATGTTGGTTGTCACAAGGAATATTCGGTATATATTGAAAATTAATAGCAAGAAACTGCCAAGAAGAATCATGAATGAAGTGACACCACTAAAACAGATACCAGAGAAAATTTCTCCCAAATTTTCTTTCCAAGTACTCCCATGCCCTGTAAAAAGCTGCAGCGATAAAAAAGAGTACAGGTGAGGATCATGAAATATTTTTATTTTTTGTCTGTTATCGCATATATATTCGTTCATAGGGTTATTAAATTGGAAAATGGACTTGTCGCTTGTCTGATAGCTGATTCAGCTCCATTAGATAATTCTGGAGATAGTTCAAGCGAAGAGGAGAGTGATATTGAAGAATCTTCTGAAGAAGAATCAGGAAGCTCTGATACAGATAATCAAATAAGTGAAAGTGAAAATGATGATGCCCCTATGAAAAAAGTATCCGAGATTGAAAACAAAATGGTAAAACTCACTAATATAATGTCATCATTCGATTAAATAGTTTTTATACAGGCAGCAGCAGCTCTGTGTATTGGAGTTGGAAGTTTCAGCGATCCTAAAGATATTCCAGGCTTAGCTCATTTTCTCGAACATATGGTATTCATGGGAAGTTCTAAATATCCTGCTGAAAATGATTTCGATTCCTTCATCAAGGTAGGAGTAATTCTCGGAGTAATTTTAAGTAGCCCAGGTATGTACTCAATTGAACCTTAATTTTTAGAAACGAGGAGGATCTGACAATGCTTCAACAGACTGTGAAACAACTGTTTTTTATTTTGAGTGTCTTGAAAAACATCTTTATAAAGCCTTGGATAGATTTGCCCAAT
Organism: Coccinella septempunctata; assembly: GCF_907165205.1. Classification (NCBI taxonomy): domain Eukaryota; kingdom Metazoa; phylum Arthropoda; class Insecta; order Coleoptera; family Coccinellidae; genus Coccinella; species Coccinella septempunctata. The sequence continues at coordinate 36,297,996 of NC_058193.1, read as the reverse complement.
TTTTCATTGAACCTTTAATGAATAAATCCGCAATGACTAGGGAAAGAGAAGCTATAGAATCAGGTTTTTAGAAAACACAATTATTCTTCATTCAAATACAATTTTAATTCTTCGTAGAATTCCAGATGGCTATGCCTAAAGACACTTTCAGGAAAGAGCAACTGCTATGTAGCCTTGCAAATCCGGAGTCTCCTGTCAATTCTTTTGCGTGGGGTAACCTTATAACATTGAGAGACAATGTTTCGGATGATAAATTATACCATGATGCCCATGAGTTCAGACTGAGGCATTATTCAGCTCATCGTATGACTGTTGCCATACAGGTAAATGAAATTAGGAGTAACTTCAGTCAAATGCATCATGCAGAAGTCTAATCAATTTTTTCTGAAATTTTAGGCCCGTTTACCTATGGAGGAACTGCAGAATGTCGTTCTGGAATGCTTTTCTGGTGTTCCTTGCAACAAATTACCAGCAGATAATTTTGAGTCCTATAGAAGTAATGTGTATGATACAGAACAGTTTTCCAGGATATATTATATGAAACCCCAAAAGGATGTTTGTCAGGTCTGTATACATATAAATCAATCAAATTTTCATTAAGTTTTTTATCTCATGGTAAATTTGTCTTATTTATTCACAAAATTTATTCAAAGTTTACACCACAGTCTTCTTCATTCAATGTTACCTGACTTAAAAATCTGATAGCTTCAATAGCACTTTGTTGACAAAAAAATTTTCTACACTGTCTTCACATTTCTTTGTATGATATCAGAAAATTACTCTGATATCCTGGAATGTAGTGAATTATTGTGAACAATGACAGTTCAGTCATCTGTTTCACTTTCCCGCGACCGGAGTCGCCTTTCACAGCTCCTAGTCTAGTTCCACTAACAATTTTTTTTCGATTTGACCATTTCTATATCAGCTAGATTTAACATGGTGTCTGCCATCCTTACTGGACAAATATAGAACAAAACCTCATCAGTATGTATCATGGCTGATTGGGGATGAGGGTAAGGGAAGTCTGCTGTCATTCTTGAAGAAAAGGTAAGTGTGTTGGAGGATGAAAATGAAGGTCCTTAACATAACCGAATACTTTGACACAAAATTGAATCGTTTTTCAGGGTGTGGGCTCTCGCGATTTACACAGGTAACGGTGAAACAGGCATGGAACATAACTCTATGTACTCCTTATTCTCCATCAATCTGGTCTTGACTGCTGAAGGACTTAAGCATATGGCAGATGTAAGTTAATTTTTAGTACCTACAGTACCTCATCTTCTAATGAGCACCGACATGCAAGATTTCAATCGATAGATTCAAAATTGAGAACTAGAGTGTGCCCACAACAATTTTTTAGGAAAATTCGAACAACTCAAAACACAACACGTTTTTTCCGATTCTCACCAAAATCAATAGGCTTTTCAACACTGTGGATAAATGTAATCTCGTTGAAACTGAGCTAGATATTTTCAAAATTGCGACTTGTAGAGTGTTCAGAAGAAAGCGTTACACGCACACAAGATGTGATTGTTACTTGGAATTTATTCACAGGTTATATCTGCTGTATTTTCTTACATTAATATGTTGAGAGAAATGGGTCCACAAGAACGGTTGTTCAAAGAGCTCCAAACAATTGAGGAGATCTCTTTCAAATTCTCGGTAGAAGAAAGTCCGATGGATTATGTGGAGGAAATATCTGAAGCGATGCATTTCTATAAATCTGAAGATTATATCACCGGTTCAGATTTATATTTCGAATACGACCCAGAGGTAACAACACTTTCCAGTATTTCATTTTAGAGTTATTTCCAAATGTTGTTTTGCAGGGAATTCAATCTGTTGTTGAACATCTTGTACCTGAAAAAATGAATGTGATCGTTATGAGTAAAAACCATGATGAAGATATCGATTACAATAAGAAAGAGAAATGGTTTGGCACATTATACACTGATAAAGGTGAGGCAGATAGTTGTGGATGAAAGTTGAACTGTTCTTTATTTATTTTACTCCATTTCTGTTGATATATTCATATTTTAATTTTTTTTATTTTATGCTGTGTTTAATGGATTATGGCTAATTTTATGGGTTTTCAGAATAGGTACCATGATTGTGTTGATAAAATAATAACAATTTCAGAAATACCTCCTGAATGGCTGAAAACGTGGAAAGAAGCAAAGCCTGATCCCGAAATGGACCTACCTCCACCCAATCCGTTCCTAACTACGGATTTCGAAATATTACCTGAAGAAGCAGATATCCCGGAGTACCCAGAAAAAATCCTGGAAACATCGTTAGTAGAATTGTGGTACAGGAAGGATCAGAAATTCAAACTGCCAACGGCACATTACCACTTTTATCTCATAAGTCCACTAGCCGTTGAATCGGCCCTCAGGTAAGAATTTTTGAAGCGATTAAACGGGAGGATATTGAGATAGTTGTGGTTTTCTTCCAGTGTGTGCAAAATGGAGATGTTCATGAACTTGTTCATGATTCAAATCGCGGAGAATATTTATCCGGCTCAGGTTGCTGAACTTCTCTATTCGATCAGTACCAATGATCGTGGAATCGTTTTCAAGATTTACGGGTTCAATCAGAAGCTACCGGTGAGTCCGATGAAAAACCTACACTGAAAAAAATAGAAAAAAAAACCCTTCGCTTAAAAAAATTTCAGATATTAATCGATGTTATCAGCGAACATTTGAAGTTGGTGGAATCACAATTGACATCGGTTATGTTTGAGGCGGTGAAAGAAAAATTAGCTAACAGTTACTACAATAAAATTATCAAGCCTTCAACTCTCACAAAGTAAGTGAGCTTTTGTATACTTTTGGGTATATCTTCAACATGTAAAAAGGTTAAAAAAATATCAAAAAATAAGTGCATTTCAAATTGTTGCTTGAAGAATTTATTGAAAACTTCAAATTCTCATATTTTCCGTGTAGTGAATATTTTCACAGAAAACATTGTTTTATCTTACATAAGATGAGTAATAATTTCACAGAGATTTACGACTCAGCCTTCTCATGGATAAATATTTCACACCCACTGAAAAGTTTTCTATAATTTCACAAATAACCTACGAAGAAATGAAAAAGTTCTGCATTCAGTTTCTCGATAAACTATATGTGAAAGCCTTAGTGCAAGGCAATGTTGACAAAGATACCGCTTTGAGGGTGACCGAGAAATTTATTGCAGATCTGAATTATGCACCATTGGACAAAAAATTGTATCCCCAGGTATTTATTGACCTCCCGCTCTAAGATTCCGACCTTATTGTGCATTCTTTCGCAGTTCAAAGTTTGGGAATTACCTAAAGGAGAAAAATGCTGCAGAGTGCAGTCTTTCAACCAGAACGACTCCAATTCTATTGTCACCAATTATTATCAATCTGGGCCGTTCAATTTGAAAGATAGCGTGATTCTTGAATTGATAATGGTAAAATTCAGTGAGTGAAACCCAGTATACAATTAATCAGTTCTTCATTTCAGATGATAATTGAAGAACCCCTGTTCGATATTTTACGAACTAAAGAACAGTTAGGATACCACGTGTTTTGCACTTTGCGCGATACTTTCGGTATTCTTGGTTACACGATCACTGTCAATGCTCAGGCTACTAAAAATACCACGGGTTATGTTGATCAGCGTATCGAAAACTTCATCAGAACGATGAACAAGACATTGAAGAAAATGAGCGAAAAGAAATTCAATCAAGTGAAGAGGGATTTGATCAAAATGAAGCAATGCACAGATGTTGTGCTACAAGAAGAGGTGAACAGAAATTGGGTGGAAATTACAGGGGATGACTATATGTTTGATAGGCTGAAAAAAGAAATAGCTATAATTGAAACTGTTAGAATTACAGACCTTAGGAAGTTTTGGGAGAATACCAATATTTTAGGCAACCAGCAGAATTATAAAAAGCTCACTGTTCAGGTAAGATCATAAATTACATATTTAATTATATGCTTGTGATTTTCTTTCATTTATAATGTTTGTTTTTAAATGTTAAATCTTTCTTTCAGGTTGTGGGTTTCAATATCAACAGTGAGGAAGGAAGTCCTCAAAAAACTAATGAAGTCATTAACGGAAAGGAAAATGGTGAGTTTTTCTTTTTTTTTCACCTTGTGAAGTTTGTTTTAATTATATATATTTTTTAGGTGGTTCTATTTGCTCAGAGCAGGAGAAGCCTGTGATAACTTTCTTATCATCTATTGATAAAATAAGACACCCAGAGGAATACTTCATCTGTGATATGAAAGAATTTAGGAAAAAAATGGAATATTATCCACCGTCTTCTAACCAACTGAAGTGATTTTTCAGCATTTTTACTCGCACCATTCACTATCTACTGTGATTTGTCTATTTATCCTATTTTTAAGAGTGATATTTTACAACGACAAATTATCAATCTTGAAAACCCAATTAAAGATATGGGAACAGTTCCTGATATTTTATTTGGCATATTTGTGAAATAAATAGATTTGCGATTCAAAAGATTTGGAATTTGTGATGAAAGCACTTCAATAAATGAAATATGGATTCTGGCAAGTCGTTTCATTGCATGTATGTAATCCTATCTTCGAAAATCGGATCTATATTTTACAGTTTTTTGATCGGGAAGAAAAAAAAAACTAGTTTCAAAACTGAAATTGTGAAAAATATAGATATCACTTTTATGGTTTTCCTCGAAGATACGCGTGGAGCTTTAAAAAATTCCGAAATTTCCGAATGGGGTCAGTTAAAAAAAGACCGAACGGTTGCACTGAGATACGCGTGTCGAAAGTTGATCTTCGAAAAGTTCCAAAAAAGATGGATGTTACTTATGAGTTTCAGACAACAACTAGAAATCCGAAGAAACAATTTTCCCTACAATATTGACCGAATTGTAAGCGCCGAAACTAGAATTCGTTCTAAAAATGTGGATATTCATATATTTTTAGACTTTCACAACAATCAATAATGTTACTATGCCAACAGTGGTAATAACTTTCGCTTCATTTGATGTCTCTTTGACAAAAGCTCAATTCTTTCGTTTAACTATGTGAAATGTTTTTTAAATTTTTTGGTTGAATTTCGCAACAAAAATTATGGAGGATACTTTGTTATAATGGCAGGGCGGAAAGCTTTCATTGTAAAAGTAGAATTGGACGTCCAAGCAGTAAGTAGAAACACTAAATCCATAACAGTTAATTTATTCAGTCAAAAAAATTTCATACAGGTCACTTGTCCTGGAGTATGGCTCTGTTCCAATGGTCAAGTATCTCTTCAAATATACATGCTAGATTCATGTGTACAAACGTCAAGCTTCCGACCATCTTTTCCAATGTTGTTCCATGAACAGTTTTTATTCACAAAAACTCTTCCAACCAAGTATCATCTAGAAGACCTCAGTAAACAACTCAGTAAGTTTTTTAAAAGCAATTTGGTGATGCATTTGACTATTCAGGCTTTAGGTAGAGAATGGCTGTATGTTGAGCTAATTCAGTGGGAAAATTGTGAATGTGGAAATGTTTTGGCATACTTTCAAATACCATTGAATGAATTCCTCTACCCTAATGTTTGTGGAGGAGTGCCCAGTGGTTCAGAAGTAGATTTATTGATGGAAACTACACCAGCTTTTCCTGTAAGTTCACCCTGTTCATACCTACATGTACTTCAATTCCCAAAAAGTGAGATAAATCTACCTCATACCTGATAGCTTTCCATGTAAATGAGAAAATCTGACTCTGACAGTTTGCACATGGTCTTTGACCCTCAAATTATTATATTTACGCTATCGTATTTCGATTATCTTTACTGTTTGTTATTGTATGAAAGTAAACGACGTTTTAAAAGAATTTTAGTTTGGTTTATTCGTTTTTCAGGGTACACTAGCACCAAAGTTGGAAGTGTGCACCAAAACCACGATCGAAGAAACAATTTGTTCCTGCATCCAACGAAAACCAAACATCAACACCGTATTGAACCCAAAAACCATCTTGTCCTGTAGGGGACGTCCCAAAGGCCACAGGGCTGTGTGCCACTCATACAGTAAACAACACAGGTTGAAAATCGTTTACAATGTAGCTGATCACGAATCACCTCTAACGATGTTTTAGGAATAAAAAATGTAGACCCACGTGTCTGATGAGGTGTAGAGTCTACGAAAGACCCCCGTGGAGGTACAGAAAGGTGGAGGATGGCTTTCTGCAGCGCCAGCGAGTATTGGATTTGCCACTTAAGCCCACTCCCCAGTTGGAGTTGGATGGTGGGCAAGATGGAGGCCCCTATGGTGGACCTAGGAGGTAATACTACTGGTTTAATAAAAATTAATAGGTCATTTCAGGATCCTGTTTAGTTAGACTCCTATGTCAAAAATTATTTACTACTGAAGATCAATAAGCTGATGGTTAGATGTTTGATATATAGTATTTTTGTTTTTCGTATACTTGAACATAGCAAACGCTCAGGAACTTCTTCACAGATCACTTAAGTATTGACCCATGTGCAAAGCCCAATATGACTAAAGGGTACTATAAAGAATTGTCAAAATCGTTTATTGTCATTAGTTACCGAGCGATAGGCAATCTTTCACACACCGTTTCTAAGAAACGTTTTGTATGCATCGCGGAAACCAATGGCAACTAAGAGTGGATAAGGTTAGGGTACCTAACAACCCTCCATAGGTACTAACTACTAGAGTTGATACTTTGACAACTTCTTAATATATATTTTTTTGAGCAATATTAGTGTGATAGGAATAAATTTGTTTATTATTTAGCACCCTGGAAGATAACAGCAGAAGTCACTCTCTACCAAACTTGTTTGATAGAGCTTGCAGTATTTTTCAGAGCAGGTGTGTTCTGTTGGATTAGAAAAAATTATCATGTTGATTTCATTCGATCCATTCCATCTGAATGCAACTGCAATAGCACTCAACTTTCATCTATTCTAATGTGCAACTAACCATCTTCCAAGTAAAAAATTTTTCTCAAATTTGATTATTACACCTATAAATGTATTTTTCAAGAACACACCCAGACAGAGGCATGGAAATACGTAAAATACTGAAGGAAAGCTTGAGGAAGGCTTTAGGACAGCCTGTTACAACAGGTCCTTGCCAACCAGGAGGTACAAGACGATAACAATTTTCAAATTCTAGTTGACTGAAAAAAATGCTTTTACAGATCGTATATGCGAATGCGGACGTGGACATGCTGAGGCTGCATGTGCTGTTTGTCAGAAGTACAGTGGAATTTTTAGCAGCAAAATAACCGAGCAGAATGACGATAAACAGGTATACATCAATATTCCTTATACTTTGAATTTATAAATCAATAATTATGTATATGCATTAAACTATTTTTTTTTAATAAAATGAAAATTTATCGACGGTTATAGGTTTTCTATTCAACGGCTAACCCAGACAAAACTTTCTATAATCAACTGATGAATCAGGCGCGTAGGAATGATGGAAAACTTGGGGAATTACGTCCAGAGGTTCATAAGGCCCAAAAAAACTGTTCTCAATGCAAGGCCCATATAGGACAGTCAGTTTGTGCAACAGCTCATGAAATACCAGAGTCAAAGGGCAACCTTTCCAAGAAACTACATCAGAGGATATCTAGAACATTGCAGAGTATACCTAGATATTTTGATGAAATGAAAGAAATGTGTCATGAGATTGGGTAAGGCTGATACTCACAGATATAAAATGTGAAAAAAAAGTTATCATGAGATCTTTAAAAGATTCATGCAGAAGTTTACATGATCTCTCTTAAATTTTTCAGGGACTGTGAACAATACCACACCACACAATGTACTTGTGAACAGATGCCAGATATGGGAAAATTCTATAAGGAACTATTCCAAGAGCAATATAACAAGTAGAATATTCTTAGTATTATTATTCTTTATATGTTTTCAATATACATACTGAGTATTGGTTTTTGATTACTTTGCCTTCATTTGATTTTTTCAATGTTACCCCCCAACCAAAGGATGTAATGGAATTGAAATTAAGAGATATCTGGTAACTGCAGTTCTAAGTTTTCGTTCTCGCATTACGAGGTTGTTAAGGGTTCGTAATAAAAGTAAAACGTTTCGTTTTCATTCATACAGAATGTAGCTTTCCGTTTTCCAGTTACTCAAATTAAGGGCTAAAGTGCTAAGTCCGTTACTGTCCTATTCATCACAGACAAGAGCAAGTACATAGAAAGCGAATGAATTTCGATTTTAATGATGACTAACACCAATTCATTAACCTTAATTAGCTACCTGAGAATAACCGTATATGAAACAATGACAATTTTAGGAAGGAATTTTTGATTTCCAGCGTGTCTCGTCTTTTCACATTTTGGTTCGCGCTCGAATTCAAATCGACCACATTCCATCGAGTTTTCAGTGGTCTATTTTTAAACTGGGAAAATATGGCGGCTACGGTGGGCAGTCATATATCGCGATTTTGAATAATTCGTGAAATAATACGATGAATTCAAGTAAAAATACGAAAATGTTGTGGGTACATGTTATAAAGTTGTGCTCAATCTTATAGATGAGTGGAATATTCGCTAATTGAAGTTATTTTGTGAGTTCAGTGACTGTGACGGAGTAGGTGCGATTTAAAATTCTGCTTTGATTTAAAATACCATAGCGGGTAAGCGCATTGTGCATTAATATGATAAGATTTGATTTGGAAATCCAATTGATTGTTGTCGTATTATATGTCAAAAGTAGATATTTTTAGATGATTATTTTATAATTAGGTTAGGTGACATCTGTGTACGAGCCCTTGATTTCATCGGATTTATGTTTTATAAATTTTTGATTACTTAAACTCTTGGCAATCCTCACATTCCAATTTTTATAAATAATTCTTATGAGTACAAATCATTTTATTGATCTTGTGTTTTTCCATATTCTAAACAAAATTGGAATTCAATACCCAATACCAATTTGTAACTAAGAACCTAATCGTGAAGGAATTTACTGATTCCAAAAAATGGATTGTTTGAATAAACTTCTGATCATTCAGATTCAATCATATGGTCAATTTTTCCATTTTCAGAGGTACCTACATTCCTTATAAATATAAATAGTTTCATCTGTTGCACAATCATACCTTTTACATTTTTATTCTGTATAATTCTTCGATAGCTTGTGTGTAACATTTTTTCGATCAATATGTGTTCCCTGAACAATGAAAAACAGAAATGAAACAAAAAGGTGTGTGTGATTCATTGGTACTGTGGTTGGTGTCAAGGAACAGCTGAAAAAAGCTATTGAATCATATATACACCCACACAAAACTAAATAAAAGTGAACTCAATTGACTCCTATTCCCCAAACCTTACAAATTGAATTAAACCATCCATTTGGTAATGCAATCATTCAATGATTTTTCGAGTGATTTCAGTATGATATTTATCTCATTATCCAGTGTACAAAGGTTCTGTTATGGTAAAGGTATATGTGATTTTCTGCAGATTCGATTAATCTTCTGTAAAATCAAGGTAAACACTAGAGAAACTGTAGAATAAAGATTCAGGGAAAACTTGATCCCCACTCATACATGTTGATAGAAATTATCAATCCACCTAAAATATGATTGGTGGAGAATTTTTGGGGTTTATTGTCATCTTATTGGATCTGATGATATTCCGGATTTTTATCAAAATTTTCAGTTGCACTGATGCACCCAAGCTAGGAATTTCCCACGAAGGAAAAAAAGGAAGCCCTTGAAATGCAGTTTCAAGAACAGTTTTTTTGGGGATGATTTCATTTTGTGAAACAAAATGACCGTATGACCCTTGTTGGAGTAAAGGTGTGTTGTTTATGTTGTTAGGATCCCTATGCTAGAGACAGTGGAAAGATTTTGCCTTTCTGCATATCCTATTTTTTCATAAAGATTGACCGCTCAGGTGAGAAGCAGTAGCACCTGGCAACTCATGTTAGTATCCTGGTATACAACAGTATCCCAGAATCAGGATTCTGGCTACAGCTATGGGGAAGATCGCATCAGAAGTTCAACATATAATTCATTTTCCTTTGATTTTGAGTGCCTGAAACATTTAGGTATATCAGAAATTGTCAAAACATTCCAATATCGTTGGATGTTGTTCTCATTTGATATCACGATTATTTCAAAGAATATTTCCATAACATATTTAGATAAATAAATTAAAAGAAAAGGTCTCATTGATTCCGAGCAAGAGCTACAAATGAGATATGCAACATTATTTTGATTGGAACCAGATGGAAGATGAGCAGAAGGATTTTTAATGTATTAGTAACATAATATTCTTTGTTTAACTGTTCTCGGAACCTGTACTTGTCATTCTGCACCGAGATTTTTCAATTAGGCCTCGCAATTTTCAATAAATCCATAATCCACGGCGGACAATAGCCCATAGGCGAAAACCTCCAATTTGAAAGTAGTGCACCTACCGTAGACCACTTTCATTACCTCTAATGACAGCGATATCCGATTCTATTTTCGTTCGCATCAAATGGTAAGTTTGGGATAGTTGTCGACTATTTTTACATCGGCACATCGAATCTTCTAGTATCTTTTTCTGTTGCCCGATGTTTTTCCGTCTAGAGGAGAACGAATAAACGACCACGTGACCATCATAGTTACGCTTGTGCCGGCATCGGTCATGGTCTTTGAGTTTTGGCTGAGAAACACTTCCGACGTTGCTTTTCTTTCTTGTATCGACCGTTTCCGGTTCATTCTCCACTTCCGTTATTGCCATTCCACTACTCGACAAAGGAATGTCTGATCTTTGATAGAAGAGAACCTCAAATTGGAAATTTCTGATTCGTAGATCCTTCATATGTGTTGCCAATCGGCCCCTCCCCTGGTCCCTACTCAAATTTTTGTAGATGTAGCGCCCTCTCGTAGAAGGTTGCGTTCTTAAACCTATTGAGTACCAGCAATCCCCATTCTTATTTTCACAAGGGCTACAAACACATCTGATTTATGGTGCGAGTGAAATTTGAATTCCATTTTAGTCATTGTTAACGTAAAAATATGTTCAATCAGATCTTTTGAAATTCAGTAGCTCCTAGCGTTGACTATCTCTGCTCCAAAGCCTAAATCAGTCAACACTACACACTGCCTGAACCGACATACCGAGAATGTTTAATCCAATCGTTCTGATAGAAATTCCCATATTAATTCCGATAAACAATCGGACCAGGTCATATGAAACACGATTGTAGACTACAAACGCCCACCAAACAAAGGCGCGTAGAGAACGCATCCCATGCTTGTTTTCCCAAGGATTACCAAGTCTGTAACAGGAAAAATTTTCGCATACCACGTTCCTATTTATGTCCTGTTGACCGAAAATACTCCATTCATTACGAAGAACTGTCTCCGTTTCTGCATTCGCCAAATGTGGGTGGAAATAAAATCCTGCTGTGTGGGAATCCACGTGAATGAAAGATAATTAAAACGTTGTAAGGTTCTTCTTGGTAGAATGGAGATGTGGAAAGTGCTCGAGATATGATTTGAACCTTTAAATCGGACGATCCTATATTTTATATCGTGAAGGTTTGCTCTAAATGATCTCAGAGCTATAAAATGTCAATATCTGGTATCTATTACAAACAAATCTTTATTCATCGCTAATAGCGACTTCGAGCCCACCTTGGTTACAATACTCTTATTAATTTGCATCATATTAATTTTTTTTTACAGCAAAATGGTTGTGGGGGAGCCGAATATCAACAACATCATGAGCGGCCTGGAGAATAACAGTGGCATCAAACAGCACAATCACAGAAAAAAGCTGAAACAAAGGTTTGTTTCAATTTTTCATTCTCGCTAAGTCCAGACCGATTTGTTCTTATAACATCTTTTCCTGTGAAATAATCAGAAGTTTTGGGTACTTGTTGCTCTGCATCAAATGGCGTTTCCTCCTGGCTACTGTCCAGATACTAATTATTATCACATAAAATTTTATATAAACATAAAAATATTTTCGTTTCAATAAAACCATTTAGTATGTCTGCCTAATTCATTTATTTAACTACAGTTTGCAAGATTTGATATGTCCGCAATTCCAGATTTCAGCTCATTTCTCAAGCAGATTGAAAATTTCAGTTGAAACATGTCCTCCAACATGTATCCTTCCCTCGGCAGATGGCGCTACTACTATAAGTAGTTATACCCCCATTGGGGGTATATAGTTATACCCCCATTGGGGGTATAGAGTCACTGTAAAGAACAAGTGCTCATAATAACAAAATAATATGAACTCAAAAACAATAGATTTCTGGTACAGTTAAAATTCTGTTTCCAGGTTTGATCTTATAAAGAAACTAGGACAAGGCACATTCGGTAAAGTACAACTAGGTATAAACAAAGAGACTGGACAAGAGGTGGCTATAAAAACGATAAAAAAGTCGAAAATAGAATCGGAAGCAGATCTGGTAAGGATAAGGAGAGAAATTCAAATTATGTCGTCGGTTCAGCACCCCAACATAATCCACATATACGAAGGTAAAACGTTACTTTTTCCTTATGAGCTGTATTAAGAAGTTCCGCTTGCAGTTTTCGAGAATAGGGAAAAAATGGTTCTGGTAATGGAATATGCTGCTGGGGGAGAACTCTATGATTACCTTTCGGAAAGAAAGGTGCTTTCTGAGGAGGAAGCAAGGAGGATATTCAGACAGATTGCCACCGCTTGTTACTATTGCCATAAGCATAAAATTTGTCACAGAGATTTGAAACTCGAAAATATTCTTTTGGATGAAAACAACAACGCAAAGGTACTGTTATCTTTTTTTGCAAACTACATAGAAAAAATTTCTTCATAGTACTCCACTAGATGAGTTTCTAGAACTTGTAAACATACCAACAATTCACTTCAACCTACTGAAGTACTCTATATCAATAAATCCATTATTCTTAAGATAAATAATATTGGTCTTCCATTGATCTTTCTTCGAATTTATCTAGTACTCCATTATCTTGTTTCTACGACTTGTAATAATTGCTTTGGCACCTATCGAGTTATCCATTTGGTTTTGGCATCAGAACTGAGGAAACCTCATTGTTATTATGTTTCATGTCATTGCATTTAACAAAGCATACCTTGTGATTTAGAGTACATACATAACTTTCCTTTTCAATTCAGATTGCAGATTTTGGTCTGTCCAATGTATTTGACGACCAAAGGCTTCTCAACACCTTTTGTGGTTCCCCCCTTTATGCTTCTCCAGAAATAGTCAAGGGAACACCTTACCACGGTCCAGAAGTAGACTGTTGGTCTTTGGGTGTATTACTTTATACCCTCGTTTATGGAGCTATGCCCTTTGATGGCAGTAATTTCAAGAGACTGGTAAAGCAGATATCTCAAGGGGATTATTTCGAACCTGCAAAGCCTAGTCGTAAGTTTTGTTGATGAAACCAAAAACGGGTTTTCACAGTTCAATTCATTTCAGCCGCGTCACCCTTAATCAGAGATATGCTCACTGTGAATCCAAAGCACAGAGCTGACATCGAGAAAATTTGTAGTCACTGGTGGGTTAACGAAAATTACGAGGAGAATTGCTTGGAAATATCGGAAGACTTGGCAAATCAGACTCCGGTTAGGTTAGATCTCCTGTTGTCTCTGGCACCGCCTCCTCCACAACTAGAGAGTGATAAACTAGTGGTGACAGAAGATGTAAGTATTTCAAATGATCGAGAAAAAAATCGGTTTGACCAATTGGGAAAATATTAGGTTGCAGAAGATTCAGCCAAGAACGAAGCCACGGTACCTACAAGATCTCAGTCAGTTGGCAGCTTGATGGAACTCTCACATCCAGCTGAGCGAAGGATCAAAGAAATGTTACTGGAGGAGAAATCTCCAAAAAGAAAGTTGGAATCCACGGTTAGCACTGATCGTGCCAATATCGACAGGGGACTGAAAAGAAAGGACAAAATAATAAAAGAGAATACAATAGCAGACATAACGGTTCATGGTGGAATGCATGAAGTAGGTGGAATGGACGATGAAGACATGTCAGAAGCTATTCCTTTGAACAAATCCCTAACCCAGACTCTTTCTCGTGATATGGAAGTCGATCAACTTGAGGATCCATCTTTGGAAGGCGCCGCATGTTCGGAAATTATCGAAGAAGCGAATAGGAAAGCGATAAAAGAACCCACAAGGTTGAAGAGAAATTTAACAACTACCCTAAGTACCAAATTAGAAGATATTAACGAAACCCCTAGTCAAGAAAATATTGTAAATAATGTGAATAAGGAAAATGAAAAATTAGAGGAAAAAGTGTCTGCCAAACCGTATGAAGAGAAGGACGAAGAAAAATCTGGTAACAAGACCACGAAGAAAAAAATTGTGAAGAAGAAAGTGTTGGCGGATAAAAACGAGAATGCCAACGATAAAGAAGAAACGAAATCTTTTGCTCAACCTAAAGAAACTCCCGAAAAAGAAGAGAAAGTCGAAATGCCTGTTAGTAAAGAGACTAACGATGAACCGACAGAAACTCCTGCCAAACCAGTAGAAAGGCGACGATCGAGAATATTCGAAGCCGCGGAAAAATTCCAGAACATGATGAGCCCAACAGAAACCCCCAAGGCACCGATTGAAAAACCAAAGAAAATCATAATCCCCGGTGTGAGTGTGGATGGTTTCAAGAAGGAATTCGAAAGGAAAGCCAGTTTGACTTCGTCTTCTGTTCCGAAACTGAAGACTGATCCATCCAAAAAGTCCTTCGGTATGGACAAACAGAAATCGGTGGAATCGCCTGTTCCAGCTGAAACTTTGCCCGAGAAGAAGGTTGAGGATAAACGAGAAAAAATCGAAACTGAAATGAAAAACGATGATAATACTGAAGCTGTGATTGTAGATGATCGAAAGGAAAAAGTACGAAATGCTGTGAGTATAATTTCAAGTGCCTTAGATAAGGAGGGGGCGAGAAAATCGAAATCCAGGCCCTGTATGGTGAGGAAACCCCCTGTGCCTTTCGGGGTCAGTGGAAGATCGGCCTCGGGAAATATTGGGACGATCTCGAGTAATCTTATGGCTCCTGTTGCCCCCAAGCCGTTTGTAAGACCGCAGGTAGGTGGATTAAAGTGTTTTTTTTAGTTTGAAGAAGGAAATCTATTTCGAGGGTGGATTTATAAATAGGGTATTCTCACTTCAGTTTGATAAGGTGGAACCTCACCAGGTGCAAGAGCCCCCGCGTGAAATGCCGGACGAGAAGGTGTCTTCCGCTGAGATCACCCTGAAGTCGGCCACGTTACCCCGTCGCAAGACAACGAAGGCCGAGATCCAGTTGAACTACCCCTCTCCCAAGCCAGCCACGATGGAATTCAAGACTGAGATGGCGCATCCAGTGGAAGCTCCCCATAAATATTCGACGCAACGAAGCGAAGTCATTGTGCCAATCACTGGACGCCCTACCGTCAATTTTAGGCAAGTTTTTAATTGATTAACTCCAATACCGTAATGACATTTCCAATTTTTCTTCCAGAGCTTCATCGTTAGAACCGGAAAGCATGTCGAAAGCGAGGGAGAGGATAATACCGATCTCCTTCGAGAGAATCGATAACAATAAGGAATGTAAAAGCCCGCAGTCGCCTCCTGTTAAGCCTTCAGTCCCCAAACCTTTCCAGTCCCAGAGATCGAACATCTCTCAGAGGTCCAGTAGTCTTTCCCGACAGTCGACGCAAGAATCGGACACCGAAACCATCACATCCGGGGAACCTATCAAAAAGTCCCCCAGGGAATATATTATTCCGATTGCCATAGAGGGAGGTGGTTACGTTACCCCTAGAGCAGGCAGTTTGGAACCAAGCGAATCGGCGAATAGTTCATCGACGAGGATCAAGAGTAGCTTTGTGAAACCCAAGAGATTCAAGTTAGTAACTGATATATTTTTGAATAGTTCAAAAAAATTTGGTCCTTTGAGCTGGATTAAAAAAAATCAGTTCTCATTATTTGGGCTTCTTCAGTTTTGTGAAACCCAAGAGATCGAAGTTTTTAATTCGTTCGTAACTCATTTGGTCCTATGAGCTGGATTAAAAAAAAAAATTATATTCGCATTATTCGAACTATCGCAGTTTTATGGAAGTTATTTTTGAATATGTAGTAACTCATCTGGTCCTACGAGCTGGATTTAATAAAGAGGTAAATCTAGTTATTCAAATTCTAATAACTTGTGAAACCCAAGTGATTCACATTAATATTCAATATACAGGGTGAGTCTTTGACTCGTACAAATATTTTATCAGTAGATTCTTGAGGTCGAATAAAACCTTTTTGCCTTTACTATTTTTTTCCGAATTGGCTCGGTTTAAAAGATACAGGCTGTCGAAAAACTATAAAAAATGTTATTTTTAGTTCTATCTCAAGAACGGTTTTGTCGAATGGAATGAATTTTGGAACATAGTTTTTCATTTATTTGATGAATCTTCTTCGAACATAAGATATCACCAACGTCTTTCAGTTTTCCCATTATGAACATTAGGTATCATAAAAATACCAAAAATTCAAAGAACCCAACTCTTGGAACTGAGTTTTAATGAATATTTGAACGTTTTGTAAAATTAAAGTATTCTTCATATTTTCTCGTATAATGCGCCGTTTTTGAGTAATTTGATGTTCAAAAATAAAAAATAACTGTGAAATTCGAAAAATTGGGTGCTTTGGCTGAATAAAACTCTGTTTAAAAGATCCACAAAGGTGTAGTATCACATATTTAGCTAGTTATTATTCTGAAGGTAATTTTGTTTCTCCAGGGGCGGAACATCTCATTATGAAAACTTAAAATGGCTATATCTTTTTATCAGGAAAAAGTGTTTTTTTTTTACCTCAAGAATCTACTGTTAAAACATTTGTACGAGTCAAAGATTCATTCTCTATACTCAATTGTTTCGTTTTTCAATAGTAAAACATTTGGTCCTTCGAGCTGGATTTAATTTAGAGCCAGTTCTAATTATTCAAACTCAAAATTCATCGTAATTGACAATTGAAGACAAACTTTCTACTTGTTTGGCAGGCAAAATGTTAAGGATGTTTTTTTACAAAAAACGGACCACTAATAAAGCGTATTTTCGTTTCCATGTTGAGGCATGGATTAACACGTTCCCAAAAATTCCATTAGTGTTATCCTCATGACATCAGATAAATTCCTTCCAGCTCCAGGCTAAGTGATAAGGACTCTGAAGACGAATCGCCCTTTACGAACCTCCACAGACACAGTTCCTTCGGTAAGGACAGCGACACAGAGGACTCCAGGAGGGACGCATTCCATATGCACAGGCTGAGGTGCGATATCCCGACGACTTGAAAAAAAAACCGTGCATTTAATATTACCGGTGTGTTTCAGGAGTACAAGACCGAAAAAGGCCAGCGTTGAACACGCCGATTCTATCAGCTCTGGAGAAGACGACGACGATGACGGTTTCGATATTTTAACGGCGGAAAATCTGTTCTCGACGTTGCTCTCGAGGGTAAGACGAAGAAAAAAAATCGCGTGTATTTTTATTGACGAATCTCTTCGATCTCAGGTGAGAGATTTGACGCAAAGGCTGAATGTAGAGGACGGAGGAAGGCCCGGTTTTCCGAGCGGCAGACTGTTGAGCCACTTCGATCATGGTACCAATTTTTGGAACATGCATAACAGAATCGATCCCTTCTCGAGGTAGGTCAGTTTTTCATTTATGTTTGTGAGGTTGGGTTCGTACAGCTTTACTAAGAAGGGGACCGATCTGTGTTTGCCATCCGGTCATTAGATTGGTCAATTTCTTAGGAGGTCTGCTTGAACCCACCGTAAGAATTCATTGTTTGGATTGTGAATTCTTCAATTCTCGTATTTTTCAAGCTCTCACTATAGAGTTGTTTATACAAGAGAGGTAAAGACAATTAAGTAAGTTTGATGGTTGTTTTCACTTCATCATATGCGCAAGGTTTCTTTAGATTGTCACTGTTTTCGAAGTTACTTTTTATACTTAATCGTTGGAAGTATAGATATCAAGGTGCTGTTCATTGACATCTTAAAACTGCTTTAAAAATGGTTGAATTGGGAGATACTTTCAGTTTGTGATCAAATACAAGCAAAGTTTCATTTTAGTCTCTGAAAAACTCTTGAATCGATCAGAATATTTCTCTTCGTTGTCAACCAACAGCATTACGCATGTAGTCGATAGGAATTGATCCCATTTTTCGATATTATCGTTACTCTAGAATGAGTTCAGATGAATGTGTTTATTTTTTACATTTCAAATACAGCGAGTCTCTGAATACGATTAAATTCAGTAAATGAACGATATTTTTGTTGATATTTTTGGATAGTTCGATTAGTATCTCAATTTTGCTCCATAAGAGTTGAGGGAGTTCATAAATTTTGAGACTGTTTCAAATGTTTCCATATTTTTCATCAAGTTTGTTTACTCACTTAACATTTTCCCATTTCTTCATGATTTTCACAGTTTCAGGTGAAAATTTATTCTTATGGTTTGTACGAAATCTTTGATTTACTGAATTTATTCCAAGTATGAAACCCGCATGGTGAAGATCATATTATTTTAATACAGGGTGAATCTTTGGCTCGTACAAATATTTTAACAGTAGATTGAGGTCAAAAGAAACACTTTCTTCCTATAACTTTTTTTCCGAGTCGTCCCTCATAAAAATATATACCCATTTTGAGTTTTCATAATGAGCTGTGCCACCCCTGGAAAAACTAGCTAAATCTGTGACACTACACATCTGTGGATTTTTCAAACAGAGTTGTATTCAGCCAAAGTACCCAATTCCACAGATATTTTTTAATTTTTGAACATCAAATTACTCGAAAACGGCGCATTATACGAGCAAATATGAAGAATACTCTTATTTTACAAAACGTTCAAATATTCATTAAATAGCATCCAACTTAGTTTCAAGAGTTGGGTCCTTAGAATTTTTGGTATTTTTATGGCACATAATGGTCACAATGAGAAAACTGGAAGACGTGGGTGATATCTTGTGATCGAAAAAGATTCATCAAATAAATGAAGACCTATATTCCGAAATTCATTTCATTCGATGAAACAGTTTGTGAGATAGAACCAAAAATAACATTCTTTTTATGGTTTTTCAACAGCCTGTATCTTTTGAACACAGCTGATTCGGAAAAAATGGTAGAGGAAAAAGGTGTTTCTTTTCAACTTAAGAATCTACTGTTAAATTATTTGTACGAGTCAAAGACTCACCCTGTATATCAATTATTTCATAATAATCAATCTAGGAAAGGTAGTGTAATGCAAATTATGTCACTCAATTATTATTCCTCCTTCTGCACTTTTCAATTCAGTTTTCCACATTTCATCCGGTCCATTTTCGCTTTTATTCTGTATACCGGAATTGCAGTAGGACAATTTTTACAGACATACAACGCTAGGGAGAACCTTCAGCCGTGAAAGGTCAGCTGATCGTACATACAACACGCCCTGGCGTAGGAGTGCCAGCCGAGATCTAGCAACCGACATAGATGCAGTCATGACCGATAGAGAGGTGCCACGCGGAGGTGAGCTTACACATCCCTAGTTGTACCACATAGTTGTGTTGTGGAAGAAAATTCAACCGTTTTTTTTTTATAACCTTTTTGTGTCACCCTATTTTTGTCCCCATAGTGGTTGACTAAGTTTTTGCATTGGATACTTTTGATTTTCTTCTCGATTAATTTTATTTTAGAAAATTCACCATAATTTCAACTTAGTAAACCTCTCCATTATAGTTCGTACACATGTCATGGGATATTTTGATGTAATCTGATCAGATATTTGCATTTTTTTATTCGAAAATTGAAATTGAATAGTCGAAATTTTTTTGGCACCTTAGAAGAATGTTTGTAGTCTTTTAACAAAGTGGACACAAAATGACAACACAGTTTATGGCCATGTTGTGAAAAAAGGCAAACGACATCAGAATATGCCGGTGGCATCTATAAAAGCATGGCCGTGACAGTGTTGTGTGTATTGCAGCGCGAGTGCGTGTTAAGGTGCATGTGCCCCCCTGTGGACCTGCCATTCGGAAGGGCACCGACTAACTCTGCCTGGCTACCTGCTGCAACACAGACTCGGTAGGCTGCATGTATTCACTAATTTTTTTCAGTTCAACACTGTTCACCATGACTATTTATGTTTCCATGAAATTTATCATCTAAAAAAACCATTTTGAACTTTGATTTTAACGTGTTCATATTTTGAGTATAAAAAGTTCACGCACCAATTTGATACCTACATGTAAAATGTATTTTGTTACTTGTTTATCAAGTCGATTAATACCCAGCACATCACTTGTTTGAGTTTCGTTGTTTTTCTGGCATGTTCACTAATTTTCGTTACTGGTTTTTGTTTTCAAGCAGCTGCAGATGTTTTGTGCCAAAAATCCACTAACTCTGTAAGGTAGGTTAGGAACCTTTTCTTTTTCCGTTGGTGTTTTGTGTTTGAAAACCAGTTGCTCGAACTCCGCCACACGAACTTCATAGCGAATTTTTTTCAGATAAAAACACGAAGAAAGAAAATCTCAATTTAGCGGATTTGGATCTCAAAAAATTGAACCTTTCCGAGGAAGAATCCATGGCTTTATCTTATCTAACCCCTGCACTAACCAGAAGAATGCAGAAGCAATTGCTAGCGCAGCTTGCTCCCTCGGAAGTTCGAAAGTTGCATCGCACCCTATCGTCTAGAAATTCATCCGATAACAATCCCTATGAACCCCGTAGAAATACAAGTAGCACGCTTAATCGTAGATCGGTGGACCGACTGTCGTCCACGTTGCCGAGGAAATATTCCAACGATGGCACAACAAAAACGTCTAATGTAGACGAGAAACACCCGATGGAAGCGAACAACAAGGAATCTGATTTGGACAAAACGAAATCTTTCTTACCAGTGAAGTCGTACGTCAGAAGCGAGAGGAAGTCTCCTTTCAGAGATAACCAAATGAACGACGATGTCACAGTGCGAGGTTTGAAAACACCAAATCGCGAGATCCGACCTTATTTCAGGACGAGAACAGACGCAAATGTGATATATAGTCCAGATTCAAGCTTATCGGAGAGTCTATCCTCTTGCGCTAGAGATCCCGATAGCGAACTGAGCTCTAGAGGGTTCTCCACAGATAGTTATTCTTCCTTGTGCCGTCCTTCTTCTTCGTCGAAAACCGACGACGTCCCTCTTCGATATTCCAGACCTGTTAGATCTTACGAAAGTTCCCAATCCACGGTTACCAATTCGAGCAATTCCTCCAAGACTGATATTAAAAAACCGTCCTCTTCCACTAAACGCATTTCTAGATTTTTAAGACCGGACTTTTTCGATCCTCCCAAACACGAAGACGTCGTTGTCAAGGAAAAGAAAGAAAGAGAGATTGAAACGCAAAAGGTTCTGAAGGAAATACGCGATAAGAGAAAGGAAAGACTGGCGGTCAGGAAACGATCGCCTGGTATGGAGAAGAACTTGGATTCGGATTTTTCGAACTGTGAAAATTCTAACAGTACTACCAGCAGCTTCAAGGAAACGGAATCGAGTTCTGCGTTGGATAAAACGAGAAACGAGGTTAAATTTTTAGACAATAAAGTTCTCGAAAAAACGACCAATCTCCCAGAGTACGTAAATGTTCCGGCCAATACCGATGCGAGTAAAAAAACGAGGATATCTAAATTGGCACGTCCCAAGAGTTACCCGGCTGAGTCTTCATCGGTTAAACCTGTATCCAGGATACCGGAAAAGGCTAAAATATCACCGGAGAAAGAGTCTAAATTGAGTAAATTCAGAAAGGGATTCGTGAGAAAAGACTCGAAGGAAAAGACCAAAGAGAATAAAAACGAAACGAATAAAAATATAAACGAAGAAGAGAAAGCGCACAAGAATAAACTACTACAATCCATCGAGAAGAAATTAGAGAAATTCCGTTCGTCTCCGGATAAAATAAAAGAAAATTCGGCGGTTGAAAACACGATCAGGAAATTGAGGGAGCAAAGTCTGCCGAAAAACCTCGAACATTGCACCGAATCTGGACTGATAAAAAGAGCTGTGTCGGTCGAAGATCTATCCAACGTACAACTTCGGGATAAACCCCTACAGGCTTCGAGAAAGTCCGTAACGAAGATCTTGGGCCTGTTTAAAAAATACGAAGAAACGGAAAACAAAAAGAACGAGAAATTGGTGAAGAAGAAAAAAATTGAGACGAAAACTGAACTGAAATCTAAGTCGTCCGAAATCGAAGGAGATATAAAAGCTAAAGGTGTAAACGAAAATGAATCGGCGAGTGAAATCGACAAGTCTAATATATCTGATAATATCGTCCAACCTGGAAAAATTGAAACGAAGGTTACGAGTTCGAGTAAGGATCTGAAATCAAGACAATCCAAACTACCGGTTACGTCTTTCAGAAGAAGTTTGAACCTGGAGAACGTGATTCAAGATCCGCCAAAGCTCGGTGCGGAAACTGATATTGAAAGAGAGAAAAAAGACAGTGATAAACCGGATAAGGAGAGTTTGAGATTGGATTTCTCGAAGATACGTGGAAGTAAGACGGAGCCCGGAATATCAGAGCACATGCCATCAACTAGTTACGACTACGGTAGAGGTCTAGAACATAAGAGAAATTCATTCGGCACTGGACAAAGTTCCCAATACCTCTCACCTTCGGATGACGTGAGCTGTGATTCTTGGTCAATTTGTTCGGATGCGCACTCGCCAATGTCGCCAAATGGCCAAATTTATTCAGGAGACGAAAGTGAATCTGTGATCGACAGGATAAGACGTAAGAGTTTCTATACGAGATTCAACGAGAAGAAAAAGCCGCATACGAAGACCTACATGAAAAGTTACAGGGATTTGGACTTGTACAAAGATTTAGGGCTGAGGGCGCCTAATAGCTACGGATCTTTAGATCGTAAATCTTACAACTACGATAAGTTCGATCGTATGAATAGTACCTCGTCTAACCCTCAGACAAGGAAGGAATACAGACCTTACAACAGAAGTGCTTCCGTGTTGAATGATTATGTCAATCTTGTCGGTCAATACCAACCGTATAACACCAAATCGAACTATACATCGAGTTTATATTCGGATTCTGAAAGTACTTTGGATGAGGACAATTCAGCTGCAAAACTGAGGTGAGTTGGAAATGAACATTTATAATTTTTATTTGGTACTTGGGAAAAATTCAAGGCAAAAATTATACTTCTACTGGTAACCCCCAATTTCAAAAACGGCTGGACCAAAATTGATAGACTTCTTAACTCTGCAGATGAGCACCAACGTGCAAAATTTCACATCGATAGATCAAAAATTGCGAACTGTCTGGTGCCCACAAACTTTCATGCAAAATTCGAATAACTCAAAAACCGTTTTTTCGATTTCCATCGTCGATCCGCATAATCCTCTCAAAATTGAGCTTGGTAGTTTGATTTCTCGGATTACTTGCATCGTATCATCTGTTTATTTTGCAGGAACAGTTCTCTGTTGAAGCCTTCATCAATTCACAGAATGACATCCAAGTCCCCAAGCAGTGAGCGTGTACTCGTCGAGTCGCCCACAACTTCCGTAGTTCCTCCTACTAACTTCACTAGACTTCACTGATTATAATCTCTTTACGACTATGAGCAATTATCAAAAGTATATTTTTTCATTTAACACTATTTTTTCCTATATAATTTTTTTCTACGTTCACTATCCGAATCATTGAATTAAATTGGATTCTTTGTAGTGCCAAATGTATTATATTCAATGAACGATATATGATATTAAATTTATTTTTAGGTAGTATTTATTATCAGTTATTATCTTCAGTTACAAAGAGAATTTGTATCTTGATATTCTTGATTGACTCCAATTTCGTTCCTATACTTTTCTTTTTTGATGTGATTATCGAAAAATTATGTTGTATATTTAATAAGTCGGGATGTATACTTCTGTTATTGAAAAATTATATTTCATCACTGCCATCTTTAGTATTTGGTTGATAACTAATCAAGAGCTCATTAATTTTGTCAAGTTCTTTATATTTTAGAAGGGTTTCATCGTTGTTTATTTCAAACAGTAAGTATCCATTCTCGAAGGTGAAATAATTTTTTTTACAAATATTGTGGCTATACTTCACCTCAAACTATTATTTGATGAAAAATTGTTTATTATAAATATTTTTCTTCATTTGAGTGAACAAACCGTGCGATGTTTCACATTTCAATTAAACTCTACTGATACTCATCTAAATTGAGATTTATTTCAAGAATATATATATAGTATTTATGCTTTATCCTTACAGAGTGACCCTTTTCTGTTAGTAAAGTGTATGTAAATGTTGTTTGCTTTTTTTAACCTAAAGAATTTTATTTATTAAGTTTTATCTTGTTTGCGGTTTTATTTATTTATTTCAAGTACTTATTTATGGATATTTTTTGGATTGAAGTCGAAATATAATACGAAAATAAATACCTTCATATTAAAATACTGTTGAATATTTGATATTTTAATAATCAGTTGAACTCGAGGATCTTCTCACAACGACACCTCCATGTTTTAGAAAATGTTTGAGTTGAGTTTGTGTGAATTGTTAGAATCCTGTATGTTGAATTTGAGATTTTATAGAAAATAAAATATATATTTTAACTTAAAACTTTTATTTTTTCCATACAACAGAGAAACAGCACACAAAGCCGCTTATTTCAGCCTATCGCTGCGTTTTGCGATTACTATTTTTAGTATTCGTAGTGAATTCGCTCCCATTGAGCCTAAAAATTCCCTGATTTAATTGAAGACAGAGCAACAGGTCTTGCCCGCATTCAATATCGTTTGGTACCAGGCACCAAACCTTGACACATTTCCCAAACTACCCTGACCTGCTATTGATTCAATCTGCTCAGTTCATGAAGATGTAAAATAACATGGGAGCATGTAACTGCAAAGTAAAATACAGATGCAGGAAAAAAAAGAGCAATGAGCAAGTAGGATCAACCCTAGATAGAGTGATCAGTCAATCGTCCAATGAAGACCAGTGCTTGTTATACAAATTAGCTAATTACAAAAAGGGTAAAGTAACTCGAGGTCGACGTCAGCGTAAACTGAATAAACAATTTTAGGTGGTGAACTCATAGACGCCTATAATATTGGAGGTTTGGTAGAGGTTGAAAAATTGATACGCGATCAGTTTGGCCAGTTGATGTATCAAGATGGAAAGGGGCAGATTATCAACAGATCCGAATATCTGAGATGGAAATTCAGAGATTACGATCAAGTCACCTTGCCAATCGAAGCGTCTTTGAGTCGTTTCGATCCTTTAGGTAAATGGAATGACCATGATGCCTGCTGGCAAATGCAATACAGGGGATCTCTAGGTGAAACTTTATTGCATGTTCTGATCATTTGCGACACTAAAATTCACACCAGACTTGCGAGAACTCTGATTAGGTGTTTTCCTAAACTAGCTGTTGATGTGGTGGAAGGGGAAGAGTATTTAGGTAAGTAACCTCCGACTAAAACCCATTTTTCCAACCACGAGATAAAACACATCTGGAATTCATAGATTATTTTCGATTATGCAGGTGCTAGTGCACTCCATCTGGCTATAGCTTACAGCAATAACGAGTTGGTACAAGATTTGGTGGAGGCTGGTGCCAATGTGAATCAGAGAGCTATAGGTTTGTTGTGGATTTAAAAAACATTGGACAATCCCACCACCACACTTTTTTCAGGTAGTTTTTTCCTACCTAGGGACCAGCAGAAATCTAAACCTGCCAAAAACACAGAGTATGAAGGCCTAGCCTATCTTGGAGAGTACCCTTTAGCCTGGGCAGCTTGCTGTGCCAACGAAAGTGTATATAATCTTCTTTTGGATAATGGTGCTAACCCTGACTTACAAGACAACTTTGGAAACATGATTTTGCACATGGTGGTGGTGTGTGATAAGTTGGTCAGTTGCAGGAGACAATCTAAGATTTTATCTCAAAAACTTCCTTTGTAGGATATGTTTGGATATGCACTACGACACCCTAAGCTACCTGCTAGTAATGGCATTGTTAATATTGCAGGATTGACACCATTGACTTTGGCCTGTAAACTAGGTGAGAAGATCAAGCACCATAATTAATTGTAACTATTAACCTAGCTCATTTTAGGTCGAGCAGAAGTGTTTAGGGAAATGTTAGAACTGAGTGCTAAGGAATTTTGGAGGTACAGTAATATTACTTGCTCAGCCTACACATTGAATGCTTTAGATACCCTACTTCCTGATGGCTCTACAAGTGAGTAACATAATGATAAGTTTGTCAGTTTTTCTCAATTTTTTTTGGAAAAGTTATGCTTGAAGCTCTGCATTCTCTTCTTCAACCTCTCTCTGGTGAAAAATTTGGTATAGAAAACCGAGATTCGTAATCACATATCAGTACCGACTTTTCAGATTGGAATTCTGCACTTTTCATTATTCTGAATGGAACAAAGGAGGAGCATTTAGATATGTTGGATGGTGGCATAATACAAAGATTGTTAGAGGAAAAATGGAAGACATTTGCTAGAGTACGACACTGTTTTTCTCAGAAAAAAACATTAACTTACTTGAGTCATTTTCAGAACCAGTTCTTGAAAAGATTACTTATTCTCATTCTCCATCTAGTACTATTATCGTTGGCGGTTTATTTAAGACCTGAAGATCCTGATGAACCTTTATTGGTTTGGAGCGATGAACCCCAAATAATCTCAAGGTGATCCAAAGTGATTTGTGAATTTTCAGAAAGTGTACCTCATTTTAAATGGTCTTTTGTTCTTTTTTCAGATACGTCTGTGAAGTGGGTACAATTCTGGGCGTGTTGAGCTATGTAATTTTACAGCAGGGTGACGAGATTAGAAATCAAGGATTCTGGACATTCTTGAAACAACAAGTGAGTAATTTCAAATTCCTAAGCGATAAAAACAGAAAATTTCGCATTCTAGTCGAATTCCCCTCCGAAAATAATATTTTTGATATCGAATCTTGCAATTTTGGCATGCATTCCACTGCGAATATATGGGGATAAAAACACGGAAGAAGCAATACTTGGTTTTGCTGTACCAGGATCATGGTTCTTGCTCATGTTTTTTGCTGGGTTAGTTTTGCCTTTATAATTTATATTTCAGTCTTATGAATTATACGTGTTTTCAGTGCAGTTCGTTTAACTGGACCCTTCGTTACCATGATTTACAGTATGATCACTGGAGACATGTTAACATTTGGAATTATTTACAGCATCGTTTTATTTGGATTTTCTCAATCGTTCTATTTTTTGTACAAGGGTTTTCCAGGTGTGAAATCCACTCTTTATGAGACGTATGCCACGACATGGATGGCTCTTTTTCAAATAACACTGGGAAATTATGATGTGAGTGGTTTAGACAGCGACTTTCCAGTAATTTTGGCCGCCTCTATAGATTACAATATACACATTCTTTCATTTACTGCAAAACAGCAACTGTTTTTCCCATTCATCAATACAAAAACCCTTTTTCAGTATCAAGAGTTGTCATTAACAACATATCCAGGCATAAGCAAAACCGTATTTGCTTTATTCATGGTATTTGTCCCTATTTTACTCCTAAACATGTTGATTGCAATGATGGGAAACACATACGCCCATGTCATTGAACAAAGTGAAAAAGAATGGATGAAACAAGTGAGTGATCTTATTATAATTATCCCTACGTTATTTTCTGTCATATTTGTTTTTTAGTGGGCCAAAATAGTGATAGCTTTGGAAAGAGCTATACCACAAGCAGACGCCCACCATTATTTACAAGAGTACAGCATCTCCTTAGGGCCCAGCGAAATACCAGGTACTGAACAAAGGGGTGTAATGGTAATAAAATCAAAGAGTAAAACCAGGGCAAAACAGAGAAAAGGCGCTGTGGCGAATTGGAAGGTATTTAAAAATAATTTTTGGGTTTATGAAGAACTGAGAAATATTTTTCTAATAGAGGGTTGGCAAGGTGACAATCAATGCTCTGAAGAAAAAGGGACTAACAGGAGAGGAAATGCGGAATCTGATGTGGGGTAGGGAATCCATAAACACACCGATCAAATTGAAAAAGTAAGTTTTGAATTATGCACGATAAAACTGTAAATATCGACATTGAATCGATTTTAAGCACTAAGCAGGCAGTTAAAACTAATCGCGCTGCTAATTTTGGAGCTTTTGGGGAAGCTTTGTCGTCAGCTTTAGATGTGATGGCATTCACAAATGATTTGAATATTGATGGAGGGACAGAGCCAAATATCGTCCAGGCTTTGACCATTCAAAATGAACAACAGGTAATGTCCAGTTTTAGTTAGAGTCGACATAATAGCGATATTTTTTCAGACGAAGAGTAACAGGATTAATGTGGATAATTCATTGCAGTCAACAGGTAGGTTATTCCAGGTGATGAATAAAATAATGTGAAATTTTTGAATCATTTCTTTTAGGTGCAACGATTTTGCAAACCCTTGATCCACCACAAGATTTCAAACTAACCCCAGAACACTTTGAAAAAAGTAAACTTCAAGGAATTCCCGAAATAAAATACAATCAGCCAATTCTACCTGATAAAGACAACGACCCCCTCAGACTACTAGTGATATATTCAGAAGATTCAAAGTGTGATCCTGAAATACTCAAGCAGTTGGCATTCGCAGCAGCAAACTTAAAAGATATCGAAAAGGTGTCTGCAAAGCGTGAAGCAGGTGTTAAAGTATTAGCAGGAATTTTTGCGGGAACGGAGGAATTTGTCAAGAAAGTGGAGCAAACAATGAAAAAGACATATTCTATTCTTGACCCAAGCGACAGTGATGGTATCGGAGGTAGATATTTGATTCATGAATATTTGCCGAAAAAAAAATTATGCAATTTTAGGAACAAAAATCCTCGGACAAATATCCAGAAATAGAAGAGCTAAATCATCGACGAAGAGGCTTTCAGCCAAATTGAAAGAAGACAAACAGAAATTAGTAACCAGCTCCGATTCAAGTTCAGTTGACACATTGAATATAGAAGATAGCAAAGTTTTGGATTCTGACTACGTTGAACAAAAAATCGATGATATTGATGAATCTAGACCACTGTCCCCAGAAGCAGCACTATGTGAAGAACCAATGTTAGATTAAAATTATTCGAGATTTCTTGTGCCCCATAATTAAAATTTCAGGTCTCCAGTAATCTGCCAAACAGGACTAATCCAGGAATTAGGTGAAGGGCATCCGTCACAATCAGGAAATGTGACACTAACAAAGAAGAAAAGACCAAAAACCGGAGTCAAACATAACAAGTAAGTGAGGTACATTAGAAGGTATCGTTGTCATTGAAAAATTTTTCAGAGTCACTCCTGTAGATAAGAGGACCCCAAAATCTGCTTGCGATAAGTTGAATTCAGACAGATCTGAATCTCCAGATCCACTAGAACCATGGAGCACAAGAAAAATCGCTAATATGAATAAGATATTAGCTTGGGAGGATGACCATGATAGCATGTAGCTTTAAAATTTAATTTTGTTTGAAAGCTAAATTTTTTTACTGTATGATTATAATTTTTCAATATCAGCTCTATTTTCTCTATTTTATCCCCCGAACTCTGAATTTGAAGCCACAAAAATATTTTTTTTCGAAAATCACTCTTCTCATCAATAGCTGATGTTTTAAAGGATTTGAATCTAATTTAAATCTGGTTTCAAATTGAAAAATATCAATTATTCACATCTTTATTATTTACACATTAAAGATTTCAAAACATTCACCATATATTTAAAGTTTTCTCTTTCGGAAATGATCACCTTCAACATTAGGCGAACATTTTCGGTATTTCGAAACCGTCTTTAGGATTGGCCAACTTATGCTTCACCAGATAAATAGAAATGATTTCAGCCACCTGATGTGGCTGATCTTCATGAATAGCATGACCTGATTTGGACAGAACTCTAAATTGAAATTTACCCTGCATTTGACCAACAGTAAGAGCAGTATCTAAGCCGTTCACGTTTGCCAAGAGTAGAATTTTAGGGACAGGTACATCTAAAAACTTCTGAGATAGTCCTTGGAACCAGCCAGTCCAAAAAGATTCAGTCTTTTTAAGATCGATCCTCCAAGCATAAGCAACTGTTGGAGTGGATGTCGTTGATTTGACTATGGGAATAGATGAAGCTTTTGGAGGTAAAGGGGGTTTGCCAAAATTTTCTTCTTTAGTTTCGTCAAAACCTTCAGTTTCCTCTTGAATTGCGAAATTATTTGATGAATCTAAAATGAATAAAGCGTCTTGCATACCATCACGATCACATTAAGTTCTCAAACTCACCACTACTGGCCAAAAGTTCTTTATTATCAACTTCAATTATTTGGCCAGGCATGGATATCCTTGCTGCTTCAATATTCCTGGTCTGACCACTTTTGAAACACCACTGTATAGCATTTTCTATACTTTTGAAACTTGATGGCCTTCCCCGTAATATATTCTGCATAGATGACAAAGCCTCTAAGGCAGTACCTTCAACAACATCAATAACACAAAGACCTGCGATGGAATCTATGTAATGAGCAGCATCTACTGCTACAGCTCCTCCCATACTATGACCAATTAGAATAATAGGTACCTCATTATTCTCACATATTTTTGCTAATACATCCACAACATCCTAAAATAATTCAAAATAAAGTAATGCCACCAATTACCATTGAAACTGTTATTACTCTTGATAGTGTAGCGAGAGCCAAGTTTGAATCGTCATTTGTTGATGATGATCCATGTCCTCTTAAATCTATAGCTATAACCTGACATTCTATATTTTTACAAATTTCAACAGCAAAAAGGGCCCAGGTCAGCCCAGAATAACCACCTCCATGAAGACAACATAAAATTGGGCCAGTATTCCCTTTTTTATATACATGAAAACTTCCATTACCTGTTACAATATCTTCCTCAGTATCAAAGTAGTCTGAAGGGGGTAAAGGTGTGAAGTCGGTGGGACTCCTCACCAAACCAAAACCACTGGGATTTTTATTTAATACTGATTTTCTTAAATTGGACATATTGATGGGTTAAAAGGATAATTATGGAAAAACAGTGTTTGCTGAATAAGAAATAATTGAAGGTTGGTCATCAACCATTGCTCGGAATATCAATTCCCTCAATTTAAGATACTTTGCTTTGCTGTACTACTGGATTATTGTTTATGAATTTGTTTATAATTTAATCGAGAGCAACCACCACAGAGCATCAAATAAGATGCACAGATTACAGAGTAGACTGTCTGTCACTAGACTAATCACCACAGAACGCTAATTACTGCGGTTTCTCATTTCCGCAGACGAAAGCGATCGCGATCCAAAGGCTTTTTTATGTTTCAGAAACCAAATAAAGTCTTTGGGAAATCCTTGATCATTGTAAATTATTTTTCCGGCTCCCAACTCTCCCTTACACTATCCAGTTTGATTTAAAAACAAAATTAGGAACTCTTGCTTGCAAAAGAATGAAAAAACAAGTCTATATTCCATCTCATCGATAAAAGTTTTTAATTGTATGTCAAATTTCTTGGTAGACGTAATTTTTTTCAAATTTAAATTTTCGCTGTATAAATTTTCTGAAACAAATTCAAATTTCATAACTAATGCACTACACATTCGATTAGCAAGATGATGAAAAGCGTGGGATATGAAAGATTTCTTAAAGAACGTTACACTAAAGAAGACGAATTATTCCAAGTATATGATACTTATACACCAAACTACAACAGTGAGTTCTAGAGATGCTTGATAATGGATAAATTTGAAATCTGATCATTTCAGAGCAAATTATAACGAATAAATTCTACTCCAAATATGAAGTAATTGATTTGTCTCGAGCTAATCCAGATATTGTATCGAATATTTATAAAGCTAAGGAGAGTAAACCCAAGGATAGAAAACCTTATCCAGAAACTGTTAATCAAAGGTGTGCAAAGCAAAATTATTCCTCTCCGTTTCATTTCTTTTATTTTGCCTTGGTTGAAAAGATGCCGTCGTTTTTGAGATATTCGGAAAAATTATTTTTTATTTAAAAGAACAAGTTAAGTTAAGGGATATCAGTAATGAAGAAATGTATTTCGTTTTTCAGTTATGGATGGTTTTCAGAACCCCTTGTCCCCTTCGATAGAAAAGATTCTAGATTTTATTTCCCTTGTAGGCAAGCTCCATTCATAACGCAAGAAATTAGAATCAAGAATGATGTTTGTAGTAAGAGAGTTGTCGGGTCCACTTCGTTGAAGCTTTAAAAATTTTTTATATTATTTCAAGAGGAATATCGTCATTTCATTAATAAATATTAATTAATTAATATAAGGTATTAGTTAATATTCGAAAAAAACGCCAAAAGCGGTTCCCTGATATGTGTTGTGCACTCTGTTATCTGTGGTGTTGTGGAATGGATTTCTGTGTGGATCTGTGATTGTGAAGTTAACCTTATTTTATTTGTTTTGAAGAATCGATAATAATTATTCAATTTCAATTTATTTATTGGATACATTTGAAGATTTACTCCCCATGATGTGACTAATTATGTGCTTGTAAATAATTTTTCATTGGATTCGATATTATTGACCATATCATGATATCCCAACAACCGATAGTTAAGGGTTCTGCCCAACAAGATACTATAAAAGAGGTGCATTCTTTCTTGATTAATGCTCAGAAATTAGACCAATGTAATTTAATTGAATTAACAAAAACTGCTTTGTGTTTATTGAAGACTTTACCATCAATTCGTGGATCTGTGTTCGAATACTTCAGTAAAATATTCACTTTGGCATCATCGAGATACATTGTGGGAATAGAAGTGAGTTCACTTGCAACCAAATCATTGTCTCATCATTCACGCTTTTTGTTTTTAGAATGAAATCAAAACTGGACAAGTACCAACACCGTCAGAAACTGATGAAACAATTGTTTCTGAAATACATTCATTTATGGTCAATTTGATTTGTGATTCTCCGGAATCTTGGTCTCCTATTATAAGTACATGGTCCTTAGAGTTATTGGGAGAAATATCCTCAAATTTTTCTACTAGAACTCATATTAGTTCTGGTGCAGGTAATTCTTTTATAGAAGCAACCAAGAAAGACAGCTGATCTTTACTTATGTTTTTAGTTCTCAATGAAACATTACAACTTTGGATGGGATGCAGAGCAACAAGAACCTTAGTTGATATTAACACAAAATGTCTTTCTAGTTTGATGTACTCTGATACAGAGGCATGCATCAATGCTTTGTTAGGTAACTGTTGTTGATTAATTGATCTGAAATGAATTATACGTATATTTTCTTGTAGAAACTTCAGTGAAACATTCTCCAAATTTTGACTGGGTTGTGGCGCATGTAGGCAGTTGTTTTCCAAATACTGTGATAACGAGGGTGCTGTCATGTGGCCTCAAAGATTTTTGCAAAAATAAATTCTACGAGCAGGGCTGTAATTCTCCTAAACTTAAGTCTGTAGTTGGTATATTAGGCCATTTGGCAGGAAGTCATGCAAATGATATTAGAGCTGCAATTGTGGAAATGTTTCAGGTAAAAAAATTGATTTAAATTGTGCAAGAAAAGTATTTTTTATTGATAAATAACAAATATATGGTAGTAATTCAATAATGAACATTAAACATAAATATCATCAATCATCATCCTTAGAATG
Organism: Coccinella septempunctata; assembly: GCF_907165205.1. Lineage (NCBI taxonomy): Eukaryota > Metazoa > Arthropoda > Insecta > Coleoptera > Coccinellidae > Coccinella > Coccinella septempunctata. Next base: position 36,264,348 of record NC_058193.1, on the reverse strand, counting down.
AATGTCATAAATTGATTTCATCCATAACTCTGGTTTATCATAACCTAGATCTTCTGGAAAATCGCACCCCAGTTCTAGAACGACTGGTCCTACTTCCTGGCATATATAGGGATAAAATTCTTTAACCTTATCACCACATTTATCTTTCACCATTTCCAAGAATCTGACTGTCAGCGCGTAATCATTTATTCGCCTACATGCCATCAGTGCAGCAATAATAATCTTGGGATCGGGAACTGCATCATAACCGGCTAAATCATTCATGCCTTGTCTGATATCCCAGCCATCGATATCAATTCTATTGAAAAAACAGACGTACTTACAAATATACTCTTCTGGAGTTTCGCTCATGGCGACTCCATGATATATATTCCTTTTTTTGGGTAAGAGGATTTGAGTGAATGTATTTAAGATTCTTCTCGATGAATTGAGAAGAGACATCGTGATTTTTTGGCAATAAAGACTTCGCAATTCTAATTGTAGTCAATTTGACTAGAGGCAAAATGTCACTCCTGGTTTCCCTGGATATTTCTTGATTGAATTAAGTTTATGTTACTATGATTTTAATTTTTGTTTTAATTTGGTCTTGAAGCTGTGTGAATTATTTGACTTTTTTTTCAGTGGAGTTTGGAGCCTTATCAAATAGGCGATCCTGAGAAGTCGCTAAAAAAGAGTACTGTACCTTTCATTTTGCAGTTATCTTATTTATCTTCCACACTATTATCATCGATTTGCAGTAACTTAAAAGAAATAAGTAGGTATTCCAGTTATCTTTGAGTTTACAAATTCATGCCAATTTTTGTTCTAGTCAGTATTAACGTTATTGAAAGCTTTTATGTTTTCACTGAAGATTGGTGTAAGTACTTTGGAACAGCAGAAACAATTGAGGTTGGTGTTTCTTACAGTATTCATGTTCATCTTCAGGTATTTGAGAGTTTGATAATTATTTTCTTCATACTTTTAGGATCTTGTTATGACACTCATTTTACAATGCAATACAGGGGGAGTACAGATTGTTAGATTACTTCTGGAATGTATAACTAATGAAAACTGGACATTAGCTGGTAGTATTGTGAGTGGTATCAAGGAAAAATGTGGAAAACTATTATGTAAATACTTTTAGCTTTATTTTTTTTGATCAGTCCAAAAAATTTTTATCATCTGTTGAATATTTCTATTTTTCAATTTTCAGCTACTCTCTTGGTAGAAATAGACATGTCACTAAGATTTAAGAACCCTATCAACTTGGTGAATTCGTTCAGTCAAGATTTGAATGAAATCAATAGGTTATTGTTGAGTAAACACAAAATCGAATATATGACAGCATCTCGACTTGTAGTATTCTTAGGTAACACTCTTTCAATATCGACTCAATTTATACTCTGAATTTGAATGAATTTTCTGACACATAATGATTTCAGGAAGGAATGATCCCTCAATTCTAATAAATTCAGTTACTTTCATCATGCTGAATTCCCAAGTCCCTGAACATTTGGCCCTCCTCATCAAGATTTTAACACACGAGTTTGTTGATAAGACGAAGTCACCGTATTGCGACGATGGAGGGTATTTAGGGATAGTATTGAACCAAATACTCAGTAAAGACATTCAGAAATTTTTCATATCGAATCAGGAAACCATCGATTTGTCTCAAATGTGGGAAAATTTGTTATTGCTGCTGAAGTGAGTGGACTTGAAATTTTTTTAAGCCTTTCTTGAATGCTTTAAATAATTTTTTTTTCAGGTGGGAAAAAAGTGAGAAGGTAATGATGCTCAAGGGGCAAATGATATCGAGAGCAATCTATGCGAATTTAGAAACTATAACATCGGTGTTTGGCAGTGAAATACATCACATGCATGTAATTGCGGAATTGCTTGATAAATTAGAGATACCATCAACTAATACTCCTCTCACGTTGAACACTCCGGTTATTTTAAATTTGACCCAATCTACTGTCAACTATTTCTTTGCCTGCTGCGCCAGTCATGGTAAGTAGCATTTTGAGTTCAAAATTTTGTCTAGCATTAAATACTTAACCTGATTAAAAAACAATTACATTTTCCAGATGGTGGAAATAAAATAAGAGGATTCAGGAAAGTCTGCTCCATATTGAAAAGACTCTGCGTTTTCTCCAAAGTTGCCAAAGTCTTGGCTCTGAGGGAACTGTTGGAACGAGCTCTATTCCGAAGCGATAACGTTCTGTTTGGAGCTGTGAATACTGAAAATTACACTAGCGAGAACTCGAAAAAGTTATTACTGAAGCAAAACAAAAAAATTGTATGTAATGTCAATTCTAATGTTATCACAACCAAAAAAATATTTTTATTTTTTAGAGTAAAACTATTCCTTTAACCAAGCATTCATCCGTGTTCAATGGTGGCATTATTGGGGGTGGAAAGAGGAAATTCGAACAGCCGGAAGAATTGCCTGCCGAAGTGGTGTCTTCTAATATTTCCGAACTGATTAATACGATTAGGGCATGCTGCACGCTTCCAAATGAGGCAGACGCCAAGTATTGTGATTTATCCTTGGAGAGTGTGACATTAGTTTCACTTTTACTCGTACAATTTGTCAGCCCAGACGTGATGTACAATGGACTTCCATGGCCAGAAGAAGAGTTTTCAAAGGTTAGTCAATATTCACTTATATATCGAGGAAGGATTTTACGAATGGATATTACTCGATTATTAGGAGTTTATGGGTCTCTTAGCCGTGGTTTTTACGTTATTTCACTTCACGTTTCGCTTATAACTGTGTTAGGCATCTTCAGAGGAAGATTAAGTCTCACCAGGTCAGCGAAGTTCTCAACTCTGAAATCCTGAAATATCTCTAGGGATACTACTCAATTGCAAAGTATTTAGGTTCAACCTGCGTGGATCATTTCAGTTTTAGTTCTTCAGGTCGTGTTTTTTAGGTCACCGTTGAACGAGACCTGATTATCACGAAATTCTTCAAAATGATGCCGTTACTGTGGGAACTCCTGAATTTCGTGGGAGTGTACCGCCCAGCCCTATGTTACTGTTCCGTCTTGCTCAGAGCGCTCACTGCTATTCTGATTCATCAGTGGCGTAGCATGGGCGATAAAAGCAAAACTAATGCCACCCACCATTATAATAATCTCTTGGAAAATACGATTAGGGTTGTTGACATAATGGCCCTCGGACAGTTACTTCCCCCGCCGCTGTCGAGCATCAGAGAAGTCTTTCCGCATTTGAAATCTTTTGAAGTAAGTTTTGATGTACCTAACAACATATACCATTTTTCATTCAGATTGCCTTTTAAAGTATGAATAACCTAATTTTCCATATAATTTGTATCTGTTTAGATTGTGGCGATTTTGAAAGATGGAATATGGTTTTATATGAGAGATCATGTTCCATCTCCTGCTCTGTTCACCGTGGATAGTAACGGAATACATTGGAGAGATCCATCGATAGCTAGACCTCAGGATATTTATACAAACTCTCTCCGAATCATTTTACAGAGGAATATCAAGTCTCTAGGGAATGTGTATTCGAAAATGTTCATCAATATAGCGAAATAAGGATCAATTGTACAAATTTAATATAAAATCTGTTTTTTAGAAGCACTCGAGGTAGGTTTTTTTGAGAATTCAAGTTTTTTGTAAATATGTATTTTATTAATTGAAAATTTTATAAATATTTAATGATAAACTTATATTTCATTGTCTTGTTCTTTATACAAGCATATTTTCACCCATTGAATTTCAAGGATTGTGAAAATTAATCTTCAAATTCATGAATTCCTTGTCGGTCAAGAAGTGCCACTGATACCCCAATATTTGTGAAACTTCTTGCTCGACCAGCTTGTAAGATCGACTGTTCATTTTCAACCAACCGCAGAATTCGTCGGTCCATTCTTGATTCCTTGGCCAGTCGTTTCGGATTATGACTGCTTTACCCCTGATGTAGAGGTGCCTCAAGTTCTTTCCGGTGAATGCCAGAAGGAGTACAGTCGACGTGGATATTCTCTCTGTAACCACCTTAAAAAATAGTGTTTCAGCAATTTTCAAGAATGATATATGTTCAACTCACTAGAGTCGCGATATATGGACATTCTCTCAGCAACAGCATCAAACTGGCGTCGATTCTGTGGAAGAAAGACTTTTCCGACCAAAACCTAGGAATATTCATGTGTCCGTATGTGGTCAAGGTATTTTTATACAATTCTATTGCTAATACTAACTGATTGATGTCGACCTGAAACACATTGCTCAGAGGTAATAGTCAACCTGAGGTAGAAAAAATCTCACCCCAATATGAGGCGAATTGTAGAGCACCGTTTGAACTGGAGCGCCGTGTTGCCAAATCAGTGGCTTTGCCTTCATAGATTCTAACCTCAAATGTACTCTCAGCGAGGGATTGTTCTGGCTGGCAATTTTCCAGACTTTTTGTGATACGGATTTCATACTACCATCGTTTGGGGTGTATCGGTTCTGAATTATGTGGAGATGTTTCAAATTCGTGTAGCCCAATAGTTCAACACTGTCTTCACCCAGATTTTGGGGACTTATTTTGAGAACCTAGAAGTTTGAAGGGTACTTACCTATGAGTACGAGAATTAATCATAAGATATTATATATCTTGCAGTAGGTTATGGTGGGTTTATGCAGGGTAACTGAGATCTCTGTAAGGGACCAATCTAATTGGCAGATGGATCTCACGTGATCTCCATCTGTCCTCTATATAAACCCATCATTAAAACGTTCCGGAGAAACACATTTCTATGTAAAAAAGAGAAATGGAAAGTTATCCAAAAAGCGCAACTTACTTTCAAGTTGATGAATACTCCTATATGCAACAGAGGGTATTGCACTTTTGTAGCATTAACAACGGTCAAATATTCGAGTTTATCATAGCAGTTCTGACACACTTCATCCAATAAATATTGCGCTTCTCTCGGGTCCAGCATCAAATCGATGAGTTCAAGACTTGTTAGTCTTGTAAGGTTGTTCATCAATCTTTTCAAAGCAGCTAATTGCTTTCCCCCCGTCCCAAAACTTTTTGTTTCATCCCTGCTAATCATGTTGCAGGGAAATGTATACTTCAGCGACCTTATGTTACTTCCAATTCCCTTCTTAATGTTTTCCGCTTTGTTTTCGCTATTTTCCAAGTACCAAGATACCATGTTTATGAATTCGTAAAGGTTGAAGAAATTCATCATCGGTTCAATTTTCAATCTCCTGAAATTCTTCCCCACTGCACACAGGCACATTTGGGTCCTTACGTGATCTAAAACATACTGAAAATGTGTGTTAGACGATTTGAAGCGAGGAAGATGATCGAAAAACTAATTATACTGCTGAATTTCATTTTTATCGAATTGTTGATGAATTTTTCACCTGCCATCCTGAGTAATAATTAAACCTTCCTCTTGTTAGCGTGTTGTCTTCCAAAACAAATTCGGACCAGGCACGTGGCAGGTGGAAGGCTCTGTACCATGATCTGCATACCAGACTGGCGTAGTACTTTTCTCTTATAGAAAGATATGAGAAAATTTCTTCTAGTAATAGATCGGGAAGTTCGTTCCATTTGGAGTACTCGTGATTGGCATCAGTTTCTTGGTTGTCTTCTTCAATATCTATATAAACCGCTGGAAATAAATAAACGTTCTAGATTTTTTTTGGTACAGGCCATGCCACAGGGAGTAGTAGATGTCTACCTTTTTTCAGTTATTGAGTCTACCTATCTAAGTTGATGAAATATCTCAGTAAGCCTTTTTGCAGGTTTCAGTCCTAAAAAGCAACTTGGACAATAGTACTATTGTCGCAATATTCATTAATGTAGGCATATCAAAAAAATCTTTGCGCTAGTTTCAAAATTTATTATGTAATCAAATCACTGTTTTCATCTATTTTCTCTAGTTGAATAAAGTAAATGATGTTTTCCACTGAAGTTGTGAAGTATCATCAACAGTTGTAAAATTTCACGATTTTTTTATGAAATGTTGGTTGATACTCAACCTTCTCTGAATGTAACATGCACTATCATCTACTCTGTCTCACCACAAAATGAAAGTTTAATGGGTGTTTTGTTAATTCAACATGATAGAGTGCAAGTTGTGATTCATACACAAAAAATACCTTTAGTTCCGGTATCTTTTGATTTGTACAACTGCGTCCATAACTCGTGCGAGAAATGGTGGTGCTTCTCACGTTTGTAAAAAGTGTTAGTAGGACCTGCGAATTCAGATGCATTAATAACGGTCGAAATACCTTCGAATACTGTTATATCGACACCACAACAGGCCAAAACTCCAAAACTACTTCTTCAGTACCTTCGTCGTTCTCGTCAACTTTCCAGCATCCCTGATGCATTTTTTCTTTGTGTTGATACCGGTAAAAACGTAATTGAATATGAAAACATTATGTAAGGAGCAAGTCCTAATTATAGTTTGGTCCGCGGTTATAAATAAACCCTTTCGCATTTGTTTTGCCGAGAATTTTCATGGAAACCATCTCTCGCTTCTGTTTTGCAGTCGATTGATATTTTTATGAAAAAAAACTCTCTCATTTTTTTCTTTTTTGATAAGCACCAAACAAATCTCAAATTTCTCTTTACTTTGAGTAGGTATATAAACTCAACTATTATTACTACAAATCTAACACGAAACTATGAAACTTTTCTGAATCTTCCATCTAGATTCTAGAAAGACCTATTTATGATAAGGTTCTACTCTTAAATAAAGTTGCTAATTGTCTCCTAGTTTCGCAAAGTGTAGTTAGTAGAGTCTGGAATCGTTATCATTTAAGTGGAAGTGTTGCATATACTCATGTTGGGTCGAAAAGCAAGAGCTACAATCGTCGCACAAGATCGGCTAAACAGTTCTGGTCAAACAATCCGGAATAGGTTGCATAGCTTGTATTTTGGGAGTATCTATTGTCTTATTAAGGGGGTGGGTGCATATTGTTGGTTGTTGTATAAAAAAAACCCGATTGAGAAAATTTTATACTTTATTAACATAAATTTTAAACGAATTTTCATATCGAGAACATCAACAAAGGTAAGAGATATCTATAGAAAATATTCAACAAACACATCATTATTATCTGTATCTACCAGAATACATATAACATAAAATTGATTTAAATTTTATCATGATTAGAATAAGGTCATGCAGTTCTGGAGGGAGGGAGGATATTCTCCATGCTGTCCTGAAGACTGAATTTGTTGGGAAGATTGTACAGCAGCCATTGCCATAGACACTGGAGTGCTGGATGGATGATAGGGTACCTAAACATTTTTTACCAATTACAAGAGGAAAATTCTGCTGGAAGATTTATTATCTACGTATTTGATGGATACTTACAGAAGAATTATGATGAAATCGTGGATCCAGCATCATGGCTGCTGCAACAGCTGCTGCAGTTGAAGTTGCCGTCGAGTGATTGGCCCTGGAAAGCATATGGTGATTCACAAGATTATTATTGTGATGCTGAGATCCCCGTTGATTATGTCCCGTGTTCAAGATTTGGTTATGCAAATTGTGGGAGTGATTGTGGTGATGGAAATCGGCCGGATCAGCGAAGTGGTGGTAGTTGGAGTTCAAGGTTGGAAGATTATTTCCTGAAAGAAAAAATCAAGCATTCTTTTATTTCATTCGAATTATAAAAACGTTTGCACCTGCTGAAGACGAAGGATGGCTCTGATGGTGCATTATGAGATCCTGAATTTCGCTATTCAAAGGTTGGGATCCATTCGAAGAAGTTGTGTTCGTTGACTGTGAGAAATTTATGCCGTTGGAATTCGTAGAAGTGGGGGAATCGGAATTGGCCTGAAATATTCAGTTTTGAATCGAATGAAAGAGGTTTCATGCTTCGATATACCTGTGATTTAGGCCTAGTAGAGCTGATATTGTTGTTATTCCTCATTGGACGAGCCTTGTAAGGAACTTTAGCTGAGGCATTCTCTCCATGATGTCTTGTGAAATGCTCTTTCAGTTTGTCCCTTCTCGAACTTGCATAGTCGCAGTTAGAGCACTTAAACGGCTTCTCCTCCAGATGGATTCTTTCATGGCGAACAAGATGCGATTTTTCCATGAAACCACGTCCACAAATACCGCAAGAATGAGGCCTAACACCGTTATGGCTCTTAACATGACTAGCTAACTGATTTTTTTTCGACGTTGAATACTTACAATGAAGATAAGAACAACGATATAAGTCTCCTAAAACGATTTAATACAATTTAAAAGTCAAATGGATATTTTGTTTATAGAAATTACTAAAAAGCTTACTTAAAACACATTCCAAATGAAAGGAAAGCCGTTCTCTGAAAAATAAAATAAAAAAGAAGAAAATGAAAAATTTAATACAAAAAAAAAACACATACAACAAATGTGAACAATCAGTCAAGAAATACCTGCGTGAATTCTTTTATGTGCGATCATATGGCTTAAAAATTTCGTATGGAAGCCACAGCTATCACAAGTCAGTGTTTTCTCATTGGTGTGAGTCAACATATGGGTCTCAAGACTCTGTTTGAAACGGAAAGTTTTAGTGCAGCTGTCACATTTATAGGACTTTTCTGGAGTGTGAACTTTGAGGTGCGACACGAAGTTCTGTTTCTGACGGCATTTGAAAGAGCAAAAGGTGCATTGAAATATCGATTCCTCAAGATGTTGAGAACGATGCGCTATCAGTTTCGATATTTGGTCCGTAGTTGTTTCACCTTGAAAAATCAGATGATCTTCTACTGAACAAACTTATGTTTTGAAAAATTACTCACAATAATCACATTTGAAAGGTGGTCCACTGAAATGTGTCTTCATGTGGTTCAAATAGTCCCCGTGATACTGACAAACAAAAGAACAAATTCCACATTTATATGTCACATCTTTAGAGTGGCTCAAGGCTAAGTGTTGTTCCAACAACAAACTATCGTTTATTGAAGCGAAACAAATCGGACACTTAATTCCAATTTTTTCCTCAGTATTTTCTAAAATAATCAAAGCAAAATTTTTTATTGGAATCATATGTATTATAAATATTTACCTTCTGCCTCTTCCTCCAATTCTTTCAAAATATATTTATTTTTCTTGCAGCTGAGCATTTTCAACGCTGCTATTCGTAAACTTGGCCTTAATCCAAAAAGCATCAACTTCTTGAGTATTAATTGTTTTCTATTCTTCAACCTCAGTTTCACTCTAACCGGCATTATTTGATTTTGAGGAAGAGCTTCTGGTTTTTCACTAACGTTAACTTTTTCCGATTTCGAGTTCGGTTCATTTCCCTTTTCTGGAGGTGTCTGAAAAATAACAAATAAAAAAGGAAAATTCTATCACTGGAAACTCTCTCTCACTTGACCGAATCTGGGGTGTAAAGCATCGTATCTAGTCTTGAAATTGGACAACATCCAATTATTCTGAAACAAATAATCTAAAAATCGATAAGTACATAGATCACTTCTGTTATATAAAATGCAGGTGTCTAAATGTTTGAAGACTTCTACAGGTTCTAGAACATGGGTTGGGAAGCATTTGATAAGCCTGTCAAATTCCTTTTCTCTCTTCTCCACATCTACTAACACCCATTGTGAAAGTACTGTAAGGGCTTTTGTAGTTGATAACATAAAACACTGTAAATATATTACCATGAGGTTGTTCAGACAAATTAGAATATTTACAAATTACCTTAGTTTCGAAAAAGTCTTTTAGTTGGAAGGACGCTAACTGCATAATCTCTTCACCTTTACAAACTTCATCAATATGCGTAACGATCCAGTTTTCCACTATATTTCCAAGATGTTTCAATTTGAACCTTTTTGTCAAAAAGTATGTGAAGAGACAATTATCTATATTCAATTTTGTTCCTAAGAACTCAATGCAGTATTCTATAACTTTGTTTAATACAAAATGATCAGCTAACTTAAGGAGTTCTTCCACATTTGAATGCTCCACCATTATTTCTCCAGTATACATGTAATTCACTATCGAATTAAATATTTCACTATTCAAACAGTTTATCGTTAACTGTTCCCTCATTATTTTATGATGCTTCAATATGGAATTGAAGTAAGGTGAGCTACATGCTAAGACAATACGATGAGCTTTAATAATCTTATTGTTTACATATAACGTTATATCGCAAAAACGACTAGATTTCTTTTGGTCATACAGTTTTTGAAATAATGTAGATGATAACTCTGAACACACAAAATTCATTGTGCAGTTTTCCTCCATTTTCAATGTAAATTTTTGATTTTAGTGATTCATCCTTAACAGCAATTCCTAGAAGACGTTCGGTGTTGAAATCTTCGACCACATATTTACATTTTCTTAACTGTACACCTTGGAAATTTTCCCAATTTCCCGAAATTTTCCAACATCTATGTCCATTATGAACTGTCACATGAAATGAAGGAGCCCTTTTTCCTCCCTGCGATTCTTTTTATGAAAATGGAACAATTATTATGAAACATTCAATGTAGAATTACTGAATTGAAAGAAAATGATAATACTTTTTGAAATTAAAATTGAGTGTTTATAATTTTGTTGAGTTGGCAACATTGTAAGTTAGTTCGGAAAAGTCTTCCTCGGAAAAACTCCAGTGGAGGGGATTGTCAATGTGACAGCTAATCAGAGGTTGGGAAATTGTTAATGGGTGTTTTCAAGACGGTCAAATTGGGAAAAAATCAACCTTAAATCATGTCTCATCAAACAGGAATACATGGTATGTTAATGAAAATTTTATATCGAAAATGTTCAAATGATAATTTAATTGCAGCAAATGAAGAATTAAAGAAGTACTTTGCCAAATCTAGAAACGCCAACGTTCGGGTTATAAAAGTTTCGATAAAGAACGGTTAGTCAAAAATACAAATTTTAAATTGTAGTATTTAAATGATATGAATTTTAGAGGAGTTAACCCTTGATGGGCACCACTCTGTGAAAAGTAATTGGGAGAACGATTATGATAAATTCGTTTTGCCTCTAATTGAAGATGATCAACCTTGCTATATTTTATATAGGTAATATATAACCCGCAACTTTACTCTCGAAAATAGGAGTAAACCTAACATAAAAGTATTTCAATATGTTACGCCAAAAAAACAATAACATAGATAACATTGCATATATGTAAATATACAGCTGATGAAAAAAAGTGCATCTTTAATTGATTTAATCAATTAACACTTACTCTTCACTTTAAAGGTTTGATTCCAAAGTTGATAAGAACTATGAATGGCTTTTTATTAGTTGGTCACCAGACACTGCCCCCATTAGGCAAAAAATGCTTTATGCATCAACAAAGGCTACTTTAAAGCAAGAATTTGGTTCGGCACAAATTAAGGAAGATTTACACGGTACTGTCAAGGTATTCTAGAGTGAAAGGGAGAAAATATTGAACTAAATCAATTTCTATTTTAGAGTGAAATAACATTGGAGGGGTACCACAAGCATAATAAAAATGCCATTGCTCCTGCACCACTAACTTCGAGGGAAGAAGAATTGCAGGAATTGAAAAAGTCTGAAGTCCACACAGACTATAGCGTCGATAGTAAACAGCAAACATTGGGCGGAGTGGCATTTCCCTTAACAAAATCTGCGAAAAATGCTATCGAGGAGTTGCTAAATGGACAGCATAATTATGTGCAATTCAAAATTGGTCTGTATCCATATGATCAACTTTTATATAATCTGTATTGATGATATTTTTTTATTTTAGATATGGATAATGAGGAAATAGATGTAAGTTCTACAGACACTGTTTCTATTGAAAAATTGCCGTCAAAAGTTCCTGAGGATAGTGCTCGCTATCATTTATTCAATTTTGATCACTCCCACGAAGGGGAACGTTTAGTATCAACAGGTATTAATTTTAGGATTTTGAAGAATTTTGAGAATATTATTGTTACTCTTTCTTTTTCAGTATTTATTTATTCTATGCCTGGATATAATTGCCCAATCAGAGAAAGAATGTTATATTCTAGTTGTAAAAATCCACTGATCCAAACAATAAGCAACATAGGTCTAGATATAGTTAAAAAGGTAATTTAAAATATGAGTTTGCTTTTCATCTTATATTAATTATTGTTTCTGCAGATCGAAATAGATTCTGGTGCCGAGCTTGCAGGAAACTTCCTATATGATGAAATTCATCCTACTAAGAGCCATCATCTTCCCAAGTTTGCAAAACCGAAAGGGCCACCTAACCGCGGTCCCAGAAGGATGACTAAACCGCAACAGTCTTGAACAAATCCCAGTCAGCCGAAAGCAAATCGTTTAGAAATGTGTGTTTATGATCAATTTTATGTCCCGACTCGTCTGATTTACTTTGAATCGAAAATTGTGTTGCCAGTTCACTAAATCAATGTTCGTTATACTTGGGTTCTCATATATATATAAAGCTTTTTGATTTTTAAATATCTGAAGAATTATTTTTATACAATATTTTGGAAAAAATTGCTCAAAACAAATAAATCAGTATTCATTATGTGTTTTTGTGAGAATGAGTGTGTTATTACTTCAACATAATTGGTCGATTTTTAAACTATTTTGGTTCTTGAAAATTGGCCGAAAATCACAAATGAAAAGAAGGTTAAACTTTGTCATGTATTTAATCATACTTTATCACAATCAACAATTCATTATTCATGATTTTAAATCATATATTCATTGGTGGAATGTAAGAGATGAAGGATAAATAAAGAAGATAACATAACTAATTCATAACATTCAAAAATAAGTATGATGACTTCACCACATAAGTCATTACCAATTTATACTTGAGGAAATCCTGAAAATTCAAGAATCACATTTTCCTACCCTACTTCTACAATATGAAGAAAAAAATATACACAAAGCTTAAGACAACATGAATAAATACTTCAAAAATAACCAATTTCTTCACCAACCATTTCAAACCAACTTAAATATGTTGATTCTCAGTGAATATCACATTTTCAAGTTTTCATAGGTGAGAAACAGGATTTCTATCCTAACTATAAGCTCTCTTTTTGGATTGGATGCATCATGCAAATACATCATGTTGAAACATGAATGAGTCAAGTTGAATGTAATACGAATTTTGGAGGAATGTTTTTTGGAAACCCCTGGTTAATAGCATCAAATGCACATTTATCACAGTGAGGAATAAACAAACATGAATTATTTGAGATGAATTCACATCAAAAGACATATCTCCACTTTTCTCACGATAACAGTTCGGAGTCCAAAATATCTTTCAATTAAGATCTCTGTTCTTCAAATTAAGCTCATATCTTAACGACAGCCAGGTAAGGTACTCGGAGGTTGGTAACAGACAGCGCTGGCGTGACCAGATCTTCCAGCTGTTAAGCATACACCATCAGTCCATTCGTTTTTGATGGGGTCGTAAATTTCAACACTATTCGAGAAATTCGAACCGTCGTATCCTCCTGAAACAATGAAACCAGACAAATTAAAACTTCCTTATTAGACGGGAATTCAATAGTTTACCTATAGCATAAATCTTGCAGTCTAGAACGGTTACACTCAATGCGCTCCTCGCTTTTTTCATTGGTGCTACAAACATCCATTCTCCTTTTTCTGTATCATATCTTTCAACCTGATTCAGTTGTCTCGTTCCGTCATAACCACCAATCACAAAAATGTATTGGTTAATAGCTGCTACACCTGTAAGGAAAGCACACAATATATTCATAACTATTAAGTTATCTCGACAATTATTTGTACCTGCTCCACTTCTGGGAATGTGCATCGGATTGATCATTGTCCACTCATCATTTTCTGGATGATAGCATTCCGCTGAATTATGCCTGTTGGTACCGTCGTAGCCCCCTATGGCATATAAGAGCCTGTTGACTACGGCTACACCCAAGGCTAGCCTGTTGTAATGCATAGACTTAACAGGAGCCCATTTGTCTGTATCAGGGTCATAACTGCAATCAAAATAAGACAATTTTTCTAAAAATTCGCCTCACGGAATGACATCTATGACACATGACATAAGTTTGACAAATGACATTTCGGATTATCTTACCATTCAACTGAGTTGAGATATTTGGATCCTTCACTTCCTCCTACAGCATAAAGTAGTCCATCCATGACAGCCACGCCTACCCTATTCCTTGGTACCGACATTGGGCTACAAACTCTCCATTGGTCTTTAACCGGGTTGTATCTTTCTACCCAATCAGAGTCGTAACTCTGAGTAGGGGATGTATTTCTTCCTCCAACAGCGTAGAACATACCCTGAGAAAGGAATGAATTCAAAATTCTATATAAAACTTGTACTGAAAGGGTTTTTACTTTCAGGAAAGCTCCACCAAGACCTGATCTCGGTATGGTCAACGAATCCATCTTCTTCCAAGTCTTGTTATCTACATTGAAGCCTTCCACGATATCTAAAGACTGCCTCAAGTAACCTCCTGTCACATATATCACCCTTGGAATACATGGTGTTCTCTCTTTTTCTTTTGTGCGTTTATGTAGCGTGAGGTCCTTGAAAATAATATTAATAAAGTAACAACGGAAACTGAATGAAATGAAAAACTAGCGAACTTCAGTCACCTTGAATATTTTTGCTAGATATTCCTTGCAAGCAGGAGCCTTCTTTATGAATTCGCAATTTTTCATTTGGTCGTTCAGAAACTTAGGAGGCAAGAATTGGCAACGAACTGCACTTAGAATGATCTCCATCTCGTTCTGTCTATTCGGGTTATACTCGACCCATTTCAAAACTGCGTTGTACACTTCTTTCTCCTCCTGGACATTCAGCTCGTCTTTCCTTATCAGCCTAATTAATTCTGAAGAATTCAATTGAAAAAATTCTTCTTCCTGTGCTACCTACTAAGAAATGGTCATAGACTGTGGTATTGGGTATAAGCATTGCGACAAACCTCACGAAAATGTCTTTCGATATACGTGTTGGCTTTTCTGTAGAGACTCAAACAACCGTGATTTTCAGCGAAGTTCGCTATTCCAATTGCGTTGCTTGGGTCCAGTTGCTTTTCGAGGAAATCACAGCACGCTTCAATGACATTGGTCACCTAGAAAGACACAGATCAACATTGTACATGATCCTGAAAGTCCTATTTTATAAACTTACTTGAAACATCGCTGCGGCTGGTAGCAACTGACACACAATGTTCTCTGTAACTTTCATTTTCCCCGTGTATATGAAATGTATCAATATCTTCATGGCTGTAGGGGACACCCCTTCCAGTTTCACAGTTTTATTATCGCATTCTTTCAGGCCTCCGGTGAACATTGCTTTGAAATACGGACTGGCTGCGGCTAATACAACCCTGTGTGCGTGGAATTTTTCAGTTCCCACTTCTAGGACAACGTCCGTGAGCATCTGATGGAACCGCATCAGTTCCATAGCCTAAAAAAAGCTTCATTTTATATTATTGCGAAAAATTTTAGGTTTTTGCTCACTTTCATGGCCTCTTTGATGTATCCTATCATTTGGAACTCCAGTTCTGCATTGTCGCATTGGCCAGATGTACACTGTACCAAAAATTTATCTTCCTTGTCCATTTTCATTCTGAGGAAAAAGCGACAGGCTCAATCATACAAGTTTTTTTGGTAAAAATTTTCATAATTGCATTTCAAGGTCGGTGAGCGATTCAAGAGTAATCATAATTTGAATCCTTTTCCAAAAATATGATCAAATCTAATGGAATTTCATGTTCTGGAGGAAAAGGTAACGTTCATTTACTGTAGATTTGTCTCAATTTTTAATCAGCACTCTACTTAAAGTTTTTAGTGTACCCTGACCTTGCCCATTGCCTAAAATTACGCAATAAATCTTTTTTTTTCTTGGTAAAGATTTCCATAGTCCGAAAAAATTTTCTGGAAATTTTGTCCATCATTCCAAATAAAAAATTTATTTAAGAACAAGTAATATCAATATCATTCTTCGTCAGAGACTGATAAAACATAATTTTATGTGAAGATTGTGGTTAAGCCCTAAATGCGTAATGTAAATTTCTGATTATACCTTTAAATCGACGTATTATAAAATAAACACAGAGCCAAATAGAAGGTCAAGGTTCGACATTAACAAAAAACCACTCGAATTTAAACTAATAAAATTGGATACATTATTCCCAGAAAATGCTACGTAAATAAGAAACTTTTCACTCACTTCAAAGGATCGGTAGATAATCGATAGATTTGCGGAGAATTATTGAGGTGAACCTCCTTCGCGATACCTGACTAATAGATGAAGTTTCAATGCACTAATAATAATTTTGATAATAAACAGCACTCATCATGAAATCACCAAAATAATGATTCACGAAACAGCGCAACGCGTGGTGGTACATATTAGATATGTAAATTTCTCTAATCCGACTGATGATGTAAAAAAATCGATCGTAGGAGAGGCCTACTTCATTTTTCCTATCATGAGATATTTTTCGGTTTCCAAGTGTAAGTAAACTCCATGACAAGACACTTTGAGTGCAAATATTTGGCGAACAGAATAAACAGTCTATTGATAAATGCTGCAAAACTTTATATATCGACTCCATCAGTCCTAGACAAGATTTTCTATATAGTTTTCTCCTTCAACTTATCGACTATAAGCCATATTCAAATAGGAAAGGAGATAAAAGAATAAATCACAACTTCAATCAAAACTTTGTAGCCAAACTTAAAACTTGGACCCTTGTTACTATTTAGTGTAGACGGTCCTCCATATGAAAAATAAGAAAATTTGAAATCCTTGCAGCCGATCTTTATGAGTGAATGTAATATAGCAGTGGGCGTTGAAATATATCATCGCATTTGGCAGATTCCAATGATTTTTTGGAAACTTAGAAGAACGCCACAATGTTACAATCATTCATAAAGACCTCTGCATATTTGTTATGATAGAAATTGAAAATACATTTCGTTTATCTACAGTCATATGAATTTCACGCAACTTGTGGTTACTCTTTCTTTCCCAATCAAGTTCGATGACTGGCGATAGTTACAGTCAAGGTGCGACGAGCTTGAAAAGTTTGGGTTCTTGTTTGAAAAGAGCATAGTCATCCCATATTTCGCAAGTCATTCTCCAGTTCGAATGATATGGGTCTAGTTATGTTAGTTATGGCATCCACTAACAACCAATTTAGCCCAAATTTGAAGGTCAAGATAATGCAATTTCCATCGAGAGTATAGACCGAATGATATAATCGAATGATGTTTCCATGGATTCAAGTTGAACTCAACACAAAATGTTTCAAAATATAAATATTATCCACGGCCATTCAACTATATCAAGCAGTGATAATTTTATTGGGAAATAATATGTATCATAAATAAAATGATCGAAAAAAATACGGAACCGTAACAAAAGAGGGGCGAAATAACATGTCACGAGACACTTCGCATACAAGATCGACAAAAAGTAAAGAATTCGTACAAATAATAAGAATTTATTTCTCTGTAATGTTATCCAGTCAAATAAGCGTGAGGAGGCAGCTTATTTTCACGTGCATGACACTGCGTAAAAATCATTCACGCGATTTGCGTCTAATAAAATATGACAATGCATTTTTCAATCTTATCTCATTCCATCAATAATAATAATACTTAAATAAACAAGAGTTTACGTGCGCAATAGTTGTCAAGTGTATGTTGATTTTTCACACACCAAATTTCCACTGGTACGAAAAATAACTTAGTTTTTGTATAAAAAGTGTGTACATTAGGTCCATTACCATTTTGTGAAAGATGGAACTTGCTGAGAATAAAAAGTTGATAAAATGTGCATAGGTGAATGACATAGGGGCGCGCACATTTAAATTATTTGCGAAATAGCAATTTTCGTGTACTCACTGAACTTGCCGGTATATTTAGAAGTGAACAATGATCTGAGGTGATGCGAAACTATTTTTTTGGAATTTTATCGATTTTCCATGTACGATTCGCTAACGGAAAAATGATCAAATTAATAACACGCGTGTTTAAATTTTTTCGCAAATTTGGAATCGATCAGAGCGAAGCGCAAAAATTTGGAATCCCAAGAAAATTCCTTATCTCAGACACTTTTGCTTATGCAAACACACTTAAATTTTTGTTTACCCAAATACTTCTGGAAACTTTTATCAACAAAGATAATGAACTTCGCTAAGTGTATCCGTATAATTTAGATAGTTAACACGTTGAGCGCCATCAAAATATCGATATATTTTCTTGTGGGGCCAAATATTTTGTGTCGATATTTTGTTTTGCTCTTATATCATATAGATAATCCCTTTGATCAGATTTTCCCTAAAAGTGCAATATCGCCTGATATCAAGAATATTGATGAGCGATCCCACGGGACCGCTCTGCTCCCCAGAAATTTAGAAACGCACAGCAGATGCTGTACAGGTGAAATTTGTCGAGTCCAATCTCCTTATTATAACCATAACAACACCTGTTCAATTTTTTTCGAATAAAAATTCGAAAAAAAATACTACTTAAAAGTAGTCGTAAATTCCAAAACAGCGGTCCCTACGGACCGCCGTGGTCCTACAAGTAAGACTATCAGCGGTCCCTATGGACCGCTGTGGCGCTCAACGTGTTAATAGATTGTTTTGAATGCGGGAAAGTTAGGGAATGAGATTTTTCTTCACCAAAGGGGATTCCCAGCAAATATTTTGGAGACCAATTTTCAAAGAGTGGACTGGGGAATCTATTAAGCATATAGTTGATAGAGGTACAATAATTATACCTGGTACGAAACTTTTAATAAACATTGTTTTTATACTTACCAATTAAATGATGTAATTATAATTAGAAGAATATTTTCACAGCCACTTTATAATTTTTCAACTCGCAATATAAAATTTAAAACCATGTTGGAGCATTGTGAATTAATTTGAAGCAGAAGAGAAAAATGCCGATCGGAAAACTATATTTCCAGTAATTTCTATACTGTATTCAACAATCATCACGAATTCCCAAGTAATATGTGAATAACAAATTTCCTTCAGCTTTCCACATGCATTATCGGGAAAACACACTAAACGTCAAGTCAACTAAAGGACTGGTCGTGTCGTCTGTCATGTAAAATCAGCTGTTTGACATACAGTGTTACCATCACAGGATTGAGAAAGGTAAAGAAACTTTTGGAAGAACTGGAATTCTTCTATGAATCCGAGGAAATCCCCTTGAAGGTTTTTTCGATGGCACTGTTGTAGGCTCAATTGTTATTTAATTTTTATAACTTATTTGATATCCAGAGGTTATAATTCCGAATTATGTACTGTTAATAGATGAATTAGTATATGCATTCAACACAAGGGCGTGACAAGCCGTTGGGAAAAAGGGATAAAACAACGCTGTTATATATTAAAGAGGGTCGAACCCTCGTTCCCCACTGCGCATATTTGAGGTCACCCATGATTTAATATTAACACATGGATGAGTTTTTATAATTTAATTCCAGTTGTATAACATCAAAAGTCCAAAACCAAAAAATTTATCATCAACTATTGGATAATCAACAACAAATACAATACATGTGGCAAATACATAGTTTTGATTGTACATGACGCTTTTGACTGCTATTTTTGCGCTGATACTTTATATTTCTTTCACATTATTGATACATATGTTACTTTCTACAAAATTGTGTAGAGCATTGATTTGTTTGACACGACGGGAAAAAAGGAACTATCAAAAAGGGAAACATGATAAAATTCATTTATTTACATCACATATATAATTACATAATCGGACATCATCTGAGCCTTTACCACTCGTATTTTGTAAAAATATTGCTGACATCTTCAGATATAGTATTTTTTTAAATTGACACTTTCAATTATTTAATTCCTCATTTGAACCGGCAATACACATACCAGTGACTTGATGCTAGCATGTCTGCAGCTTGAACTAGGGAAACTGCTAAGTAAGTAACTATCTCAAAAATTTGTTCCCCTCAACGTTATACTTTATGTAAGTTATTGGCATAACACTAACCAGTTCAACTAAACAATATATCCTTGTTGTCTGGACATAACATCTGGTGGCATGCAAGGTACTGTTTACAATTTGAGGACTTGTGTATTCTCGGCTTAAACGATAAATATTGTTCACATTAATATTTTAAGTAATGAATTCCATAAAAATAACAATCGAACATTCTTACAAAACCTTACTGACTAGAGATAAATGAATTTGGAGACAGAATTATAACAAAAACCTGGCAGATACTTCGCAAATGTAATAATTAATAATAATCATTATATATACATATTAATACCAATGAATTCAAAGTCGCACTATTTTAGTTGCAACAAAAACATTATTAATCATTTTGGATTGCTGTGTACATGCTACATTAACCTATACAGCTGAAGAATGAGCAGTTATTTTCATGATGCAGTTGGCAGCATTTGATTTCCAAGTGGTATAAGCCTCAGAGTAACAGAGTAACTTTGTTACTCTGAGGTATAAGCTCAAGAGTCCCTCTAGAGGCCCAAATAATTTTTAAAACTTGATATCACAGTATCATCATCAGATGAATTCGAGGTTTTAGAAATATCACTACTACTTGATGAAGATGTGGAACTATATCTCTTTCTTTTCATCCTGCGTCTAATTTTGGCATATGAGAACCTTTTATGAGAATCTTCCGAATCAGAAGACATTTTCGAAGATCTAGGATTCGATCTTTCATCGCTAGAACTGCTGCTAGATTTGCTGGTTTTACTTTTTTCCGATCTGATCGATGATCTGGATCGGTTGGGCGAATCAACACCCGAATATTTATGTTTCGATCTGACGGATGAGGTACCTGACGCGCGCGATCTACTTCTCGACCTGCCAGAAGAAATACTCCTAGATCGACATTTCTTCTTCGAATACTGCTCAGGCGATTTCACACTCCTGGACCTACTTTCATGTTTTTTGGTTTTTTGTTTCTTCAAGCTTTTAGCAATGACCCTCTTCTGGTGATCAAGTTGAGGAAATAGGTTTTCTGATATTTTCAAAGCCTTCTTGGCTGCATTCATTTCGGCTTGCTGGATACTGTGCCCCACGGCGTGAGCTAAACGTTTTCCTCTGAAATAAACTGCTACTGTGTAAACCCTAGTATTTGTCGGCCCTTTACATTCTATCACTTTGTAGACAGGGATATCAGGTTCTGAACCATCCATCGTCCTTAAAGTTAGACAGCACTGTTGTAACTTCGATTTTGGATCGTTCCAGTCTTGGTTCATTATAAAATCTTGCAACCTCGGGAATAAAGTCACTTGGCAAAAAACTTCACAGTGTTCCAAGCCTTGATCGACATAAAGTGCTCCAATAAATGCTTCAAGTAAATCGGCCCGATCCTTGGTTTTCAATTCAGCCTTTGGGTTGTTATAGACTGCGTAATTCGCCATTCCTAAATCGTCACAAACGACAGCCTGAGTTCTATTATTAACTAACGAACTCCTTAGGAGAGACAAATGGCCTTCGTGATGTTCGGGAAAAAATTTGTAGAGGTATTCGGAAGCGATAAGTTGTAGAACGGTATCCCCAAGGAATTCTAATCTTTGGTTGGAACCCATTGTGAGGTTAGTATACCCCACGCTCCTATCAGTGAACGCTCTAGCTAACAAGCGTATGTGATTGAATTCCACACCAATGGATTCCTCGAACTTGGTCAATTTTTGCAAGAGTTCAAATTTAGGAATCCATTCCCTATCACCTTCTGGTTCTTGTTCTTGTAAAGGGTGTAGAGGAAGGTTGATCCACACTTCTAACAGTTCCGAATCTTTGAATAGGGTATCGGAAAACACTTTGTCGGCCACCTCTATGCCGCCATCCAGAAAAAGCGCTCCCATAACGGCTTCAAAACAGTTAGCCATGGCGTGCCGAAGCTCCAAGTCATGGCACAGGTCAGATCCATGGGCGTACAGCATGAATTGGTCGAGTTTCAATGTTTTCGCTAAAACTGCAAGATGTTGGTTCTGTACTATAGCGGCTCTATAAGTGGCCAATCCTCCTTCTTCCAGTTCTGGAAAGGTGAAGAATAAATGGATCGAGGACAAGAATTCGACCACTGCGTCTCCCAAGAATTCTAGTCGTTCGTTATGGGTTATATTCGATTCAGTTTCTTGCTGTTTTCCAAATCTGGACATTATGTTGATCAAGGTATTGATGCCTCTTTTTCTAGTGTTCATATAGTGAATTCTTCTGTCCCCGTATTCTGGTTGTCTGATTCCGCAGTTGGTTAAACTATTTCTGGCATGATCAGGATTAGTACCGAAATTCTCTCTATAAGAGGGATGGGTGAGTGCTAGTTGTAACAATGCTCGGTTGCTGAATTTATACCCGATAGAATTCTCCAATACGTTTAGAGAATTATGAAATCGTAAATGGCACACCAAAACTGGTAAAAGCATTGCGTGTTGTATGATATCACACATTATGCCTGTCCTGTAGAAACCCTCTGCACTTATAGCAACAGTAACGTCCCGTTTCATTTTCCCTTGTGTTCTCATTTCTTGCAATCGATTTTCCTTAGCTTCCAGTTTCCTTTTGTCCTCAAAAGTAGGTTTTGACATGTTGGCTAGAAGATGTCTGAACTTTACGTAGTCCCTCCAGGCTTTCTGATACTCGGGATTACCGGCATAACTCAACTGGGGGGGTCTTATACCGAAATGAACGATTTCAGGGAACATATACTCTCCTTTTTTCTGCAAGTCGATATTTCTGTCTAACTGATCGACTCTCACCGAACAAGGTTTTTTGCCAGGATATGTCACAACCATCCCTTTTATTTCATCTGCATATGCTTGCCATTCATATTGCGACATATTCACCATTTTTTCTAAATCGATCTTTTCTATCAGAGGCATCGAGCTATATAACAAATAATTCAACACTTCTTTCATAGCTAAAATTTCTTTGCCATTGTCGGGTAGTTCTCTCACAAACCGTGGCATGAAATGAAACTGCGTACAACCCTCCGATACACCAACGTCAAGATCGACCAATTCTAGAATCTCTTTGAATAAATAATCATAAAATAAATTCAGTTCACAGACAGTGAAATTTTCTGGAATTTTTTCTTCAATATAGAGAATAGTGTATTCAATGTTGAATCTGATAACTTTGCAGGTGGGTAGTTTTTCTAAAGGAGAATGGGAGAGCATAGAAAAACCTTCGAAAATAAATTCATGTTCATCGAAATGAATAATTGTCGGAGTCTTAATGAGAAAGTTTGTTGGGGGAGAAATTGTGATTTTATAATGATATAACTTATCTGCATTATTCGACTGAAGCTCGCATTGCTTCAGAAGTGTCTCGCCTGGATAAATACCGTGTCTTATCCCAGATTTCCTTGATTTATTTGAGCAGCGACATAGCGGACCATCATTCATTTCACCAGGATCGTTATACCACATTTCAGGATGCAGACAATCTGGATGGGTTTGTTTTCTTTGCAGTTCCTCCATAGTACAATCTTCCTCATCTGTTAGATCCTCATCTGAACAGCTACTTCCACTACTAACTTCAGTTTTATGTTTGCACATTCTGGCTCTATTTTTTCTTGGTGGTGGTTCATAAGGAGGCTTCAAGGCATTAACCTTCTTTGCACGTAGCACAAGTTTCTCGTTAAAATGGTCACAGAGTTGTGTCAGTTTTTGTGTACCTCTAATAACCTTGAAAAATGAAAAAGTTATATGATAGATTGTGGAACATATATTCAAGAAGAAAGAATAACCGATGAAATAATATATATACATAGTAATTGTAAATGGTATTAAAACGCTAGATATAAGAAAATATTACCTTAGGATTAGTATCATCTCTCTCGTAATATAAATCAGCTGGGGTGCTTCTGGTCCAAATATTCTTCTCCTTCTCAATAGCTTCATCTTGATTGAAGGAATTGAGTTCTTCAAGTTTATTTGACACTTCTTCCTTAGTGGAACAATAATTTTTTCTCCATTTCTGAAGAATCAGCTTTCTTTCATCAGTTAATGAATTCTGTGAATCCCCATGAACTGATTTTGGAGAATAGTTCCTACTTCTACATTTTGGTGACCTGCTTCGGTATCTTGTTCTACTTCTATCTCTATAACTATACTTATCATCTCGATAACTTAGGCTTTTCGAGGGGGAGTTAGATCTATAGATGGGACTCCGAGTTTTTGACCTGCTTGGACTCTCTTTCCTAAATCCAGATGTACTTCTATGTCGGTGGTCGTCGGAATAGAGTTTCTCATTTCTTTTAACATGAACATCATCATACACTTCCTTAGATTTAGGACCACTGTAACCGTTATAACATGTACTCACACTCCTATTATTTGTATTCAAATATGGTGTTTGGGGTATATAATTGGGATTAGCAGTTGGTGGTGGAAGATTATATTGTGGAGTTCCTGCATTCGGCAGAAAATTCGGAGGGGGTAGGTTGAAATTTGGAGGTGGTATTGAATAAGGGGTAGCATAATAATGTGGCGGAGGGAGGTTTTGATAAACATTGTAATTCCCAGGTGGCACAGGAGGAGGATAATGCAGATTGGGATTCCATTGGTGGTTCATCTTCTAGCGTTTTTCATTGATTATTGATACTGTTGTTTGTCAACTAATTCTGAAATAACAACTACGAAAATTAGGGTTAGATTTCATTTAAAGTCAAACAGAAAGATTTCTATCTTTTATAATTTCAGGAATCGGCCATCTATTGCCTTGTACCGTCGTTTAGAGCTTTTTTGACAGGTTTCTCCTTCTCCAGACAGAAACCTTCTTGTTCAGAATTTTCTACTTTCGGTCAATAGATGGCGCTTCTTATTTTGCCCTTGTTTCGAAATTTGGCCCCTAGATGGCTAATATAGTGATAATGTTCAAAGCATATTTGAATCCAAAGATTATCTTTGTTTGAATCAAATATCAAATGTCTGAATATTCAAGGATCCTAGTCATTATGAACAAGCAGAAGTAATAGATTAGAAAAATCAAATGGTTAAGGATATTTGGTACCTTGTACACTTCACATATGTGAAGGTATTTCAAAATGAGTTTGTGTGTTTCTTTATGGAAACTTATCAACTTTCCCTCTACTTTTTGGGTATAATTCGGATTCGTTTTAGTTCTGCAAATAATAGGAAATAGGACTTAGGTTGATATGGAATTTTCTGCTCGAACACAATCCAATATCAATTCATCTTGGGAACATAAAAATAACTTTGTTGTCATGGAAGTGTTTTATCAATACAACATCAGTGTCAATTGAGCTGCAAATAATTCAATTTCAGCTCTATACTTTGAAACTACAGAATGTTTTGGGGCTTGACACCAGCGTTAGATTTACAGTCGTTCTGTTGTAAAAATAATGATAACAAAAAGCTTAATTTCCTCATTGTGGGTGGAGCTGATTGCAGGCATGTGTTGAAAACCATAGCAAGAAAATACAGGCATGAAAAAGTGCAATTGAATTTCTACATCATGGAAGGTTGCATGGAACTCGTAGCCAGAGAATTATTATTTCTCTTACTAGCCTTCATGCAACAAAGAGAATTGGGGGAAGTGCAGAAAACACGGATTTTCATGGAGATCTACGGAAACACTGTAGTGAGACCATATGTTGGAAAATTTTTGGCATCCACCGCCAAAGAATTGTTATCGGCGATTACCGATTATGAGCATCTGAAAAAAATCATGCCTTTCGTAAATCTAAATGTGAAATACAAGGATAGGGATTATCTGGAGAATTTGATTAAGTTCTGGTGCAGCTCTGACGAGTTTGATATACTCCACAGTTGGGACAGGAGGGTCAGAAAAATGCTTGGTGAGTTTATTGAATGTAATTCTTCTTATTCCGAATGTTGATTTGGAGATCATATTTTCTTTAATTTGCTTTGTTTGTTGTTCCATAACTTATCCTCTTCTTTCTCAAGTGTCATCTGAGATTTCCAATATTCCCTGTCACTTCTCAGACATAAATATGTCTATGGATTACCAATTTTCTCTGGTGCTTCTCTTGATACGCTTATTTCTATTAAGTATGGCTTTCTGGCAGGTATGAGGTACGACGCAAAATTCGGAGCATTCGACTGGGACCTACACATGCGTCTCCACTCAATCGGAGGCAAACAGGTCTCTCCTCAAGAATACAAGAGTTTCAGAAAAAACGGTGTCTCATTCACGTGGCTAGAATCCGAGGTATCGAAACCAAACCGGTCATTAATCTGCGCTACCGTGCCCAACGGAGAAAAATTCATCCATTACGGGTATCTGGGAGACATACAGACCGGCCCTTTCGTCACCTACGGCCTGGAATGCGAGGACGAGGAATTTCTGAGGTCCACAAACGGCCAGAACAGATTCAGAGCGACTGACGTGATTGAGAGGAATCTGAGGCAGATATTCCACGAGATCGAGTTCGGCGAGGAGTACCAGCACAGCGTCATGAACGATTACCTTATGGGCGCCTTGAGGATGCAGGAAGCCAACCAGATGATCGACATCAGCGCGGATCAGATGATATCCAGGCCGAAGGATTACAAATCGGTGGATATCGATGATGTCAGCGTCACATTCATGTCCATCTCCCAGCTGAAACAAATGGCGTACAAGGAAGATTTTAAGGCGTTTTTCAATCTGATCTACTTCTGTAGTACCCATTTGCAGTTCTTCGAGAAAGAGGTCATTAATAATGTGGCGGCCCAAAACGCCGTTCTTCTCGTGGAAAATCAGAGATACGTTTTGAGTTATAGAGATAAAGAGTTGAAGGGTTACGCTGATAAGGTGAAGGAGAAGTTGGATGGGGTGAATGCTGTTGAGGGTAAATTCGACTGTCTCGGGGATGACTATTTTGAATTCATATTGAATGCTACCTGAAGAAAATGTGAATTTGTACGATGTATGATCTAAGAGAGTGCGATATAATAAAATGTAATGATTCAAGTTCGATGATCAACACTTACCATATCAGGATCAAATTCCTTTTGTTCCTTTGCTTCCGTTACCTGAGGAAAACGACTTTAATGCTAGCCTCTGTGGAAAAGCTGGGACTGCAACTATAAACTGAAGACGAAGCTGAGGAAAGTATTTTTTTTATCGTTTTGATTATTTTTTTGGGGGGACAGGTTTCAAAAAAATGCTTCGGTAATAAGTAATTTATTTTAGGCAGTGTATATCGTCCATAACACTATATTTACAAGTATCTGACTCTTTAGAAAATGACGTATTTTTATATACTCTCAAGATTTGTATTATCTATATCTTCCAAATTCGGTACTCTCCTGCTTCAGCCAAATTTCTCTTCCTAATTCACCAGATGGTCGAGGAGCAGTACAAAATTTTAGAAAATAGTAACAATGAGCAATTGTCGAAATTAAAACTTACAAGTGCCGGTGCGTAAATCAACGTTTTGGTGCTGCAATATAACTCTTTCGACTAGTAGTGTGGTAAAACTGGTAAAGATTCATCTGAATTGCAAAACAGGCAAACTGTATATTACAATGGGTTCATCGAAACATTTGAAAAGCAATACACACCAACTTCTCTGAAATGCCCTCCACTTCCTTATGGAATCGTATAAAATGTTATATATGTTTCGGTTGTCAATTGTCTGATCGTCAACCATATAAAATTAAATCAAATACTGGACCTCCCAAAAAAGATTTGAATGGAATTTAGCCTCTACTTTGAGCTCTACTCAATTTGATGTGTATTTCTTTTCGACCCTCATTCCATCGTCAAAATTACAAGGAAGACTAGGTACATTTATATCAATATAATAAATAATTGAATATTGGGTCGAAATCATTATTAGCCGATGGGTTTTCGCTGAACATATAACCTTTAATTGACATTTATGTAATCTCAACATAAATTATGTGGGAATATTTTTTCAATTTTGGTTTATAAATAAAGTCAGATCTATAAAATTTTCCGAATCAACAGAAATATATCGGCTGTTGTTTTTCATCCCCCCTACCCTGTGGATTACCGAATTTTTCAGCGATTAGGGCTTAAACTCATGAATTAATCAGTGTAAATGCTTAGTGAAAACTGAGTGATGGATCAGGATTTTTTTTTAACATCAGTCGTACAAATGAGAAAACACAGCTGATATATTTCGGATGAAGGTAGTGTTGAACAATTTTCCTATAAATTTTGGTATCATAAGTTTTCACACACCATTATATACACATACACACTACATACGCCTGGACTAATTCATATGTCTTTTTTAAATTCTGTTTAACTTTCTACATGAGCATTTAGAATTGTTTTAGTCCTTCTGAGAATCAGATTCAACCCTTCGATTAAGTTATCAATAACCCTATTATAGGTACTGCAGTAGAAAATAATCAACAATATTATAACTCTCGATATTTGTTCAGGAAAATTATGGAATTTGGACTGAATTTCAAACCGAACCTTTTTTTGAGGAAATCAATTTTCTCGGGAAAGCAAGTCGATTCACTTATTGTAAATCATCACTTAATCGTAGGAGCCAATTCTCATGAAAAACGAGTTTTATGTGTGTCGTTTTCAGTTCAGTAATAACTACAGTTTATGTTTCAAACAGATTATAATGAAAATTTTGCTGTACAAATTTTTCTTGATGCGGATGGACATAGAATTGAGTACTTCATATATATAATATATAACAGTTCAATGTTACAACAAATTCCGAATAATTACCCTCGAGACTCTCACTGTAACTCTATTTATACGTACATTTTTTTTTCGCGTTCTTAGTATAAGCCATTGCGACACGTGATCGGATGCATTGTAAGATATGTTTGGATGAACACGCGAAATCAAAATTCACATTCTATTTTTGATTGAATTTTTTCTCTGTTAGTCTTGGTATTGGATTAATTTTCTCAATAGATTTTTGCTCGTTTCCACCCATTTTCAAGGCCATTTAGTCACACTTATTTCAGTGATTTCTATATAGAAATCAGAGAAATAAACCAGTCTTAAATTTGTCGGAAATGAGCTTCAATTGAGTATTCGATTCCTAAGTTTTTTATCGTTAAAAAACGAGTTTTTCCCTTATGATGCTATCTTAGTTTTGTGAATATGTTTTCATGGCTTTTTTCGTTTCAACACATCATAATGATACCATAGATTTAGATCAGATTCTGAGATGAAAAGGAACTGTTATGTTTGATGAAATTTTTATGATTTTTATGTTAGATGAACCAGAGAAAAGTTAAATCGGCATATAATGAGAAAAAATGATATTTGCGAAAATAACACCCATAATAAAAGATATAAGTATCGAATGTGACATTTATTCAATTAGTCTGACCGATGGGCATATCAAACAGGTACATACTTTCACCAGCATGGCTTGAAATTACCTGAGCAAAGTTCAACATCTAGATTGACGGAGATTTAATATTTATACCCTGTTTAAGGTTTACCGTCCACTATTGCTGTGTCAATATACAAAGCAGTATAAATAGAATTACCTGAAATGATAATTCATGTCTAACTTAGGCCAGAGAATTGTATTAGCTACCTTACAATACAATGCAAATGAAAGTGTACTCACACAATGCTGCCATTCATAAAAATTACTTCCTCTAAATACTCCATTCTGGATAATGCACTTTTTCGCTATTTTGTATCTACTTTATGTAGTTCAAAATGGCATCATAGTGTTTCACAGACTTAACATGCGGGCAGATGTCACTTATAAGAGCTCTAAGTTATATCATATCTATTCAAGATCGTAAAAACGAAAAAAATGTGAATTTGGATGTGGTTGGGCACATAAGGAACTATTATCATCGTAATTGAAGAATTTGTACGTTTCTACGGATGATCTTGTATTCTTGGATGGATCGTGTGTTACTGAAAACATTTTGAAGGGCTGTATTTTTTCTATTCAGCTCTCAAGCGAGTCTGCCCACAACTAAGGCAAAATCTGAATTCCCCAAACATCGCACACTACAGGTTTAGAATTATGCATGCGTATGAGCAGCTTTGCACAGTCAATTTGTTCTTGTTAATAATTGTCAACAACTATAAAAGTCAGTCGGAACGAACGGCTGTAACACTTAACACATTTGCTTCATTTTCCTATTTTTTTTTTAAAACGCGATTTTGAGTACCATTTACGTCATACACACACCGGGTCCTTTAAATTCGTCGATTAGAAACATTATCACCTAACCTTTGTTCGTATTGGGCAGGGTGCTGACGATGTTGCGAAAATATAGAAACAGTTTTCGATGCATTGTTATTTACAGGTAATTGTCTGTGCTTGAATTTCGTCCATTTTAAAGAGTATCTATTAATATGTTCCTCTCAGGAAAATACCCTTCGTTGATATAATTTCAGCGTTTGCCAGTATCTTTAGCCTTTATCAAATGAGCAGTTGAATTGAACTCGGATTATATATAAGCAGTGCCCAGAAAGGATGTGCATCTCATGCCTCTTCAATGAGATTGATTTTCTTTACGCATTCTTTTTATTTTTCGTTGAATTTTGAAATCTTTATTTAATGGATGAAATTGTGATTATGAGTGGTTGAGTATTTTTAATTAATTGTTTACACTCGACCTATTATAAAATTCCGCAAATAACGATGAAAGGACAATTAGAAATCAAGAACAGAACAGGAACATAAAATTGGATATTTGGTGAATCTGGACCTATGGAGAGCATAATGATTTTTCTTATTCAAGTAGTTTAGGTAGATTTTGCGGAAAATTTTTTCTTTCTTTATAAATTTTTTCTTTATTCTCGATTTTTTTTTGATAAGGCCTCTACTGCATATTGTAACCGAGTTCAATTCATTGTTCATCGATTTGTTCGTCGTTTCGTAATATTGTTTCACACGTAGTCGATTTGCTTGAAAAAAATCACACCATCGAAAATAACTTTCATCTTTCTTGATACTATCTTATCTTTCGAAATGTTTGGCTAGTTTCGATTCGGCACAACTTACGGGAGATCCTTATATCAACAGGATAAGACCTGCGGCATCTTCAAAGTATAATAAATTTCAGAACATGCACCTAGTTAACAGTGTTTTTTTAGAATGTCCTGTCAATGTGTCATTTATCATCCCTTATGTACAGCTATATTTACAAATACGTGAAACAATATGTATATCTGAAGCATCGATCAGCACCTGCGCCGGTCATTCGAAAACGTTATTTTAATAGTCACTAAATTGTTCGTTTGCCACTGTTAATTCTTTATTATCTTGATAACGCGTTCTTTGGTAGAGACCAGGGTTCGCTGTCGTTGACGATACGGAGCCACCCTGTAAAAGATTGTCTGTATCAATTGCATGGAGAGTTTGCGGGTATGTATATCCTAAGATAAGTTACAGTTATAGCAGTGCACGCGTAAGACTTTTCTACGACATTCAACTATGGTTACATCGATCTTACTCAAAGTGAGAAAGAGCATTGTTTAATTCCTTAATCATGCAGCCATCTCCACCAACCTAAGATATATACAACGTATCTTATGATAACTATTCATACACTTAATTGCATACAAAGGCAGTTTTCATAATGAGCTGTGCCATCCCTGGAAAAATAAAGTGATACTACATATCTGTGGATTTTCTAAACAGAGTTGTATTCAGTCAAAGTACTCCATTTTTCAAATTTCACAGATACTTTCTAATTTTTGAACGTCAGATTCGAAAACAGCGCATTATACGAGAAAATATGAAGAATACTTTTATTTTACAAAACGTTCAAATGTTCATTAGATAGCGTCCAACTTAGTTTCAAGAGTTGGGTTCATGAATTTTTGGTATTTTTATGGTACGTAATGAACATAATGAGAAAACTGGAAGACGTAGGTGATATCTTGTTATCGAAGAAGATTCATCAAATAAATGAAAAACTATATTCCGAAATTCATTTCATTCGATAAAACCGTTTGTGAGATAGAACTAAAAATAATTTTTTTTATGGATTTTCAACAGCCTGTATCTTTTAAACCGAGCTGATTCGGTAAAAATGATAAAGGAAAAAAGTTTTTCTTTTGACATCAATAATCTAATTTCAAAATATTTGTACGAGTCAAAGAGTCACCCTGTATCTTTCAAGCGCTTGTAGAAAAAATATTGTCCTTAACTCTTGCGGAAATAGTTTTGCCCGCACCGATTTCTGAATTTGTTATATGAAAAAATAATTATTTGATTTGATTGCAGCGTAGTTTGAAGGCTCAGTCTTCAATAGATCAATAGATCTGTTAACATCGATCAAAACTGCCAGGACAAAGACAAAGGGCTGTTCTTCCACATGGAAAAACTTGATCTCCTGATCTTCCCTTCAAGGATAAGGGTCGTATTTGAAATTGGAATGGATAGTTATCATAAGCCGTGGTGGAAGCGAGATATTCTACCGAAGGTTTACATACCTGTTTTAGCCACTATCAGTGCTTATATTCGGGATATCTCTTAGGTCGATGGATGGTGGCATGTTCAGGATGAGGCGGACCAGTTGGTATTCCAGGGGTAGGAACGGGTGCCCTCGCGATACTAGGGGGCTCTTCGCTGGTAGAACTGCTAGGTGATGGGAAATATTCCCTAGGTACGCTACCAACACTCCCACTAGGACCCGGCTGACCCATTCCATCTTCACTGGCCCACCTGGCTAACTGTTGCTGCGCTTGCATGAATTCATCACTATTAAGAAATAACAATCGTGGAGCATTTGGAAGAGTAACTGAAGGACACCAAAACAACTACCGCTATAGCAGAGTAATCACCATCCAGATACTTACGAATTTGGCGTTGCAGTTCGAGGCCTAGAGACACGATGAAGATAAGAAATACGTCTAGACACCGCAGTTGGGATATCTCTACAGAAAGTGGGATTTCTGAGGGAATTTGAAATGAGATAACTCCACGATTTCAGTGAAGAAACAAAGATACTAAAACACATAAAAATGGGAATTCAATAAATAAAAGTAAAAGGGTTTCGTATAGAGCACACGAATACTTAAACATGGTAATCTTAGAGAGCAGCATTTAAGTAGCAGCTTTCAAGGAAGACATATCTTGGAATTTTTGACCATGAAATCATGCCCAGCACCAGTTAATGTTCAGGAAGTAGGCCTAGTATCCAGCCAGACTTTTCCCCGAATAATATTGTCTTGGATAAAAAGACTGCAGATTCCGTGTAGCTAAACTTATGAAAAACTGATGAAAGTAGATAAGAACGCAAATAATACTCAACAGGAGAGTTAGGAATTCCTCTGAATGTTGTACTGGATGAATCGTGATCTGTTGATCACGAATGATGAACGAACTGATAAGGCTTACCTGAATTCAACATTACATCAATGTTCACTTGGACCAGGATATCTGAATGATAACTAAAGGGTGTCTTAAAATGTACGCAAGCTTCGTTTTCGAATTTAAATTTTACTTATTGAACCATAAAATTGATGGATAGGGTTTTGTATGGCATAGCACATCTGACGAGAGGTCTCAGAGGCTTTACTGGAGCATGGGCAAGTTTGAGTCGAAATTTTCCATCTCATTTTACATAAATGTTGATGTATTTTGATGGTGCAGCTATCCCATCGGTTGTGGGATTGTTGGCATAAGTTTTAGACTTCAAGAAATCCTGCCCAAAAGAAACTGGTGCCGTTGAATCATTTGATCTGAGGCATCAGCCCTGTTTGACCAGTCGCAGATGTGATTTTCACGATCAATGATGCAATTAAGAAGGTTTTTTTTCCTGTTATATGGATATTTCGCTGTGCTTGATCCCTAAACTCGCATTCTTGTAGCTGGAGACTAGCATCTTTGGTTAATATACGCTGGAGTAGGCCAATATATGGAATTGACGTTTCTGGACCTCCAATCTCATGCACTGCTTCGATATTTACATCCGACCGATTGGAGTCTACTCTTACTAGAAGGCCAGCATGTTTAGCATCACCAATTGATCAAATTGAGATGTTATTCCAGTTTCTTAACCCTAATCTGTCAGCTGCCAGCTGGTGGCAAAGTTTTACCCCACAAATGGCCTCGAATTCGAATCTTGCGAGAAATTTAGGACACCCTTTTCCACGAGAGTTTCGTTTCCGAGCGAACTACAGAAAAATACGAGGTTCCACGAGGTTTTTTATTAAGATTCTTTCTACAAAACTAAGTTACGTGAAGCTTACAAAAACTGGTTATTGAAACTGGAATAGTTTCCATGCAAACTCTCAATCCATCTCAAAGAATCTCGTCAGAAGTTTCACCTTTCACTATCCGGCGTCTCTCCGCAAGGCTCCCCTCTGTCGTGGTCGGCACTTTCGTAGATGCTCTCCTCTTCGGCGGGGTGAATGTGGTGAGGTGGATACGGCATCCTGGCGGAGGGTTGTCGATAACGCCCGTACACGAACCGCGAGTCCCTGTGGCTCTGGTGGGAGCTCTCGCTGCAGGCAGACGACGATTCCTGCCTGTAATGGCGATCGGCCTCCGTCTCCGACATCCTGATGTCTTCCGAGCCGCTGGGGCTCATGTGACGGGAATGGTGCTCGAGCTGACGGATCAGGTCTTCGAGGTTACGTATGCGGATGGGCCCGCAGGGCGGCACTTCGTCTTCTTCTTCATCTTCCACTTCTATGACGGTCTGGAAAAGGGAAAAATCAGTAGGAGGACCAAGACTTGCCTTGGACGAAGGCTCATCTAAACCTGGCAAAGAGAAGGCACTATTAGGAACTAGGATAGTTTTATGTGGTTTTGGGGAATTCGAACACCTAAGACTGTTGGACGAGTACCATCTGGAATGATGAAAAACTGTCGTACAACTTGCAGATAGCAACAAACGAGAGTGTCTGGGATGGCAGCAAAGAGGTTGCTTCTTTGCTTGTCAAGCAACCCGTCGCCAGGTGCTCTGGAAAATCCTGCTGCTCCTGTCAGATTCTGCACTCGACATGTTCAGACACATTCTCATTAAGTGCTTCCTGAGGTAGCAATGCCCTCATTGAGGAGGTGTAGCATATTCTTGCTAAGATCTAGATACTTCTTAGGTCTCGCAATGTTCTTTTTGGAATGATCCAACCCAAGAAGTCTCCGCCAGGGTTCTACTCTTTTGATTTTTTTCTTCTCCTGAAATTCTCTTCTATAGGCTCTCTTTACCTATACCACAGGAAGGATCTAGAATCTAGAACAACGAAAAGAGTTTGTGCTTCTTTCCTGGCAACTGGCAAGTGTATTGGTCTCTTCATTTCTTTTGATTCCCGATTGAACAGGAATTCAGTGAAGACACCTTGTTCTTGCCCATTTCGTTGAGTTTTCTTCAGCACTCCCATACTATCTCAGAATCGATGATATGAGAGCTCAGTGCTGTAATCGTAGGCTGACTGTCAGAATGTATCGCCATATCACATTCCCGATACTTTTCTTGGTTAATAAACCAAGAAAAATGACAGGAATATCTGTCATTGGATTATCCTATTGGATAATCTATCTATCATAAGATGAGGAGGTATGAGATCTGTAGTGATTTCCAACGACATAGTTGGGCAGGCTCTCATGGATCCAGTGAAAACACATTCTAACCTTTGTATTCTATCGAGGACTCTCGTCGTACTGTTTTGACTCGCTTTGGCATACTAGACTATTGCCCCATAAGTTATTATAGATCTCACAATCATGACTTACGTCCTTTGGTTAAATGCCCAGGTCCTACCAGCCAGAACTTCTTTACGCCATCAAGGCCTTCGTTGATTTGCTTTAGTAGCCTCAATATGCTTGTTCCACAGAAGGTTATCCCCAGATATTTGACTTCAGACTTTCTCTAGTTGCCAAGGAAGGCGCCCATTGCTCATTTCTTTGTTATTCAGGGTACCCTGGATGACTGTAATCAATTGTTGTTGCTTCTTTCTGTTCTGTAACCACATATGAGGTGGCGATTCTGAAAGATCCTCTTAGAGGCCAAATGGAGCACCTTTAATCTAACTGCTGGATCCTCTGTAGCTGTCAGAGCTCACATATAAGCAGGTGCTTCCCTAACAATAAGTCTAATACCCACTGTAACAGAAATTTCTAACAACGATAAAGGTCTCACCTGTGGTTCGCATATTTTCTCGCTACTGGCAGACCGCGATCTACTTTTGTACTGTCCATAGTTTTCACTACATTGCTCCAGGCTCCGCCTCAATCGCTCTTCGCTGAGTTCCGTGGTGCTACCAGACGGCAACGAAGTACCTCCCCGGTGCGACGCAGCGTTCCTCAGAGCCTTGATGATGTCCTCGTGGTAGCCGTTCAGAGTCTTCAAGGTCCTCTCCACATCCGAGGCCCCGGAGTTGCTCATCAGCTGGGCTAGGTTGGCTTCCGCCTGCATCATCAGCTCCTCGTTCTGGACGTCCTCGTTCCAGTTACCCTTACCGTCGGTCGTTAACATGATTCCATAATCGTGCTTCTTCAGGATTCCCTTCTTCTCAGGCATCTTCAGGTTGTTGTGTTGGAGGTCTATGAATGAAACTGTCTCTTCCTCTCCTGAAACGTGTCATTATTTCGTGCTGTAGACGAACACTTAGATCTATGGAAGTTTTTGATACAATGCGTCCCATTTAATGAGGACACTACTACCTGGATATCTTTCCATGACATTACAGTCTTTTAAGACTTGAAGCTGTGATGTCAGGGCGTAAAATACAAACCTTGTTCGTCGTTCTTGGCCGCCCCCACTCCAATCCTTTTGAGCTGTTGTTGAATTTTCATATCCCTGGAAATGATCGTAAATGTATTATTTTCGATACAGTTGAGCGTTTTGCGAATATTTCGATTGCATATTGAGCTACTAACTGAAATTGCTGTTGTGCTTGTCCTGGGCCCATATGATTGGCTGATCGAAAAAGAACCCGTTGGGAATCCGCACGGCTGAAAAAAGT
This sequence comes from Coccinella septempunctata, assembly GCF_907165205.1. NCBI lineage: Eukaryota > Metazoa > Arthropoda > Insecta > Coleoptera > Coccinellidae > Coccinella > Coccinella septempunctata. The sequence goes on along the minus strand of NC_058193.1, from coordinate 36,227,564 downwards.
TACACACTCAAAACGCATCATTTCACGTTGGGCTTCCAGCAATTCGCTAGCGGTCTGAAATTACCGAGCATCTGCGAGAAAAATGGGCTTTTCGTGTCATTTCATGATAAGAGAGATAATCTGAGCTGATCTGGTAAGTAAACTGTTACTGAGAATGTTAGAATTTAAAATCATGTTAATCGTAGACAGAAAATGAAGTCTACTAGCTTATGAGTTTCTGTATCAGACTAATTTTTGTTGAAATGGTTGAGGAACAGAAGCACCTTCATGTGGATGAAGGTAAGCTGAGTTTCCCTCGAAACTTAATTTGGAAAAAACTCTTCACCATAGCTCGAAAATCGTTAAATTTTGAATTGAATCAGATTTAGATAATATCGTCACTAGCAAATTGCTAGAGTGGATATATTTTGCACTTGCACTTTCATGCCAATCGTGAAAGTATCTTTAAGAGATCACTAACACTCAGCAGTTAATACCAACTAATGTCATAATGCAGAAAGCACTATATACCCATTTTTTCACACATTCATCCTAAGTAGACAATCGCTCGAAAAGATGTGATGATAAAATGAGGTTTGTGAAGTGTGTTTCTTATTCAGCTTCGATATTCTGTCATGGACACGATTGTACTGATTGCATATGAAGATGTGACTTACCCCAGCGTCTGTCCACTTAGATGTATCATCTTGTTAGAGCCGTCTTGGGCATGATTTCCTGCCAGCACGTAATTTTTGGTCGTGGGTTTTTTGTAAGCACGTTCGTATTTGCTAACAGTGGTCCTCCTTCCAAGCGCGATTAAAAAAAAAAGACACGACACGAAAGCAAAGCTCATTATTAGGTGTCACTCAAGATTTTGGAAGGTTTATTCATGTCCAGATTATAAATTTTCCTCATATGAACAGAATGTCGAATTTATAGATGAAGTAGACATGAATAAAGCTTCTGGACATCAAGTTAGTTTTCTCCACAAATACTGATAAGTATCATGCCCATCAAAATAGAATTTAAACACAGCAACACTTGCAGTGAAATGAACATCGCGAGGAAATTTTGAAACGGTTTTAGTTGGCTATTTTCAGACGACATTTGGAAAGATTTAGCAATCCCGTTTATAAACCGATTCAAGAACCGTTCACTGGAAACAAGAGAAAGAGGACTAGTGAAATATGGGTACGATTTTTTCTGATTTTTATGTGAATCAACAGCTTATGCCTGAGGAAAGAAAATTTTTCATTGAAAACATGTTTTCTGTTAAAATCAGGTGAGAGGTTTTGAGTGACTTCAATTGGAATGATTCGATTCTCTTTCTCTGTTTCTAAAAGGTGTGTGGTGGAATCTTCGATCAAATGTGTAATTTGACGATGTATCCGCGTGGTAATGCTCAGCAAACTGTCCGATATAGTACAGCCGAGAATGGACAATGCAGCCTGTATTTGCTGCTTGATTATTCGGAGGAAGTTTAAGCTCAATTATTGATCGGCATCTCATGTTTAATTAAAAATGTTCTACTGATTCGTGCTCCTCTATTATGGACTGAATTGGTGAATTGGATTAGTGGTTGATAATGTACAATCAGTGCGTGTGTTAGGTGGAAATTGTTGTGTGAGCACACGTTTCTAATCATATACACATCTAAAAGCACAACTTGTGACCTTGCATCTTTACACAGAATATCATTACTCGAAATTGAAGGAGAGCCTGACCTTGTTATTCAGCGAAAATGTTCGATTTTAATTTTGCAGCTGCGAACAAGCTCACAAGCAAAATTTCAGCTGCTTCTAGAAATCAGTTACAATTCTAATAATCTGAAGTGGATGATGTTAATCATCAAATTCCGGTGATGATGCAGGATCACCAAATACTCATTCTACCTATTACTACTTCATACATTACAACAAACATGCACATGCTTGAAAGTGTTTTTTTTTTTTACTTTTAAATATTACCGTAGCATCCCAGTATTCGTAAACGGTGGGAGGGGGTTTCAATTGGAATCTTATTGTTCAAATTGATAATAATGAATTACCTATACTCTCAAAATTTGTGCGAACTCAAATTGATTTGAATTGGGAGTTGTAACCCATGAAGTTCTCGAAGAATTGAAAGGATCTAATCTCAGTGATGATTATCTCCAAATTTGAATTCATTTTATTCGATACTGAAATAGTTACTATTTTTATAATTCATTTTTGAAAGAAAAGACTTTAGTTGTATGAGTTACTGAGTTACTTGACCAATGATGGAAAAATAAAGTGGTAATAATTACAGAATTTGAAAAGACTGCAAAATTCTTGACTCTCTAGCATGTCTGCAGAATAATGAATCTGTTTTTTCCCATATTTTTTTCGACCATAACAGAGAACTTCAATTCTTTTTCCTTAGAGGAACATTTCGAATTTTTCGTTAAAAGCAAATGCAAAAAATCAACTTTCGCTCTGCAACAACTAGGATGCCAAATCCTCGCAAAACTATTAAATGTTTTGGAATGAACTGAGCAAAAAGAACCACGGCATGAAAAAAATTGAATTCAATAACGCCGGTATATGAAATTTGAGTTCGCATTCAGTAAGAGAGGGTGCACGAAGCTATAATAATGAGATCGCAAGGCTTATTGGAGATCTTTTCATGTGTTCAACCACGGTGTATGAAAGATGGGGGAGTAAGGTTAATTCGAAGTACAGGGAGGGGGGAGGGGCATTATTTAATCAAAGGTTTTATCCAGCTCGCTCTGAGTCCTGATTTGCAAAAGGGGAAACGTTTTGTGATCCGACGTTGAATTAATTTTTGAATCGTGAATTTTAATTGAAGGAGGTAGCTAGTCCCTATGTCCTTGATATTTCAGAGGGTTGGTTTTCCGAGAATAAGGTTCATGACTTAGCTTTTTTGGATATTTTTATTGAAATATTCGGTATCTCTATGAGAGTATAGTCGCAGCCTCTCAAATTTGAAAGTTTGTAGCCAATATTTGCTAAATTCTAAAGGGAAAAAGGGGGACTTGCACAGTTCTTGTATTTCATTCTAAAACTATGAGGTTATAAATCAGTGGGGTTAATCTATTTTTATGCAGAATCCTTTTTTGCAATAAATTTCAACCCTGGGAAAATTCCTGTTATTTCGACACCGAATTTAAGGATCTTTGATGATGATAAAACTATCTTGGAAACCTCTAGAGTAATTTTACTTACCTAGAACCACGAACTTCACCTTCAAAAAACTAAAAAACTATCAAAGAACATTCTCCAAGATAAAATTCTAAAAACTCATATCTTTGGTTGGTTGAAGCAAACTATTCTCGCGAAAAAAAAAACTGTTTCATGTTGGAGGGTTATGCGGGGTCAAAGAACTTTCTTGAAATAGAGGCGTGTATCGGATTGTAGTTGGTGATTTTGTGATTTGCGGGTTGCATGGAATTTCGGAAAATCAGCCTCAGCGTTGTGATAATGGGGTAAAACTTTCCTCATCATGCACGATTTCTATTATATGTGATATTGAAAGCAAACATTGGCTACAGTTTCTAAAAAAAGAGGAAGAGAAAGGCAAAACATGTAAAGCTTCATCCCGAATCACCCCAAAATTAGCGACAACCGTAAGGTCCACTGAAAACACCGATCGGACTTCAAAAACTGCCAAAATTGAGAGTCACAAGACAAGAAAGTTCTTATTCAATCTCTCTGATCTGATAACGCTTGCAAGATTCTTCAATATAACAATCAAGTTAGTGCTTTTGGTCCTTTGGACTCTGATGAAACGAATAAGGTGATATTGATGATAAATCTTCTTGTGGATATTCCCATTATTTTTCTGTTTTGACCGAGTCATTCTAGCGATAAAATTGCCAATTCAATTGGAATATATATTTTTTTCATGTGGCATCAGCAAAGCAAGGAAACTTATAGAGAATGTATCGATGATTCTATTTCAGTTCCTGAAATGATATTTTTCAGATAAATAAACTAATTCATGTTGGAGCTATAAGAAAAACTAGTGAATATCCACGACTTGATCGTTTCTGAAGCACCACATTGTTATACCTTGCCAATTTGCGATATTCAGGTATATCCAGGAGACAAAGCCCAATTTGCATCCAAAATTATCATGAGCTGTCTCCCCAAAGCTGATCATATCTGCGTATTTGAAGTCCGTGCGTCCTCAGGATCGGCCAGAGGCGTCGCTCACTTTGGGGCGTGGACAATATACCAAGTCACCAGTCGTAAAAAAGATAAAGATGGCATCGCATCAAAATCGAACAAACGTAGAAGCACGAGCGGATGCTGAATACGTGGATCGCTACCTGAGATCTGCTCGATCACTAACCTGAGACAGAGCGAGAAGTTTTTGTGAACTACGACTGACCTGTAGCATAGGGCCATGGTTGTGAACACTAAAAACACACCCCCTACCACCGACATGAGTGTACCAACGAGAAATACAGTGTTGGAACCGTGATAGTCCTCTGCGTCGTGGTGGATGTGGGAAGCGACGGCACCGTGACGTCATCATGCATCAACAGCAATACACAGGCGAAAAGAGAGAAGGAAAGCACCAATGAGACAATTTTACAATATCGAAGTATATGTATGTATATGTACAGTACACAAATTACGTTACTTCAGAACCTAAACCGGCAATGTACTACTTGCAACTAGGATTCATCTTCGTTAATCAAAGTTCACTTGATGGCTACCCTGTCGTAGCAGTCTCTGTAAGATTGTGAGAAGATAGAGGAAGAAGATAGAAAGAAAATCATGCTTCATAAACTCATCATGAGGGTTAGAAGAAAACCACATCAAGGACACATGATTCAGTAAATCAGTTTGCTCAAAAAAAGAGTGAAACCAGTGAAATGCACTGCTTCTTCACACAAGATCCCACTATATTTTTCCCCATAAAGAATAATACAGGGAGACAAGTTTCTCAATAGTTCTCAAGTAGACTATGGAACATAAAAGATTTATGTTATCATTGAACGTGAGCTTAGATTTCTGCAATTCCATGTTGTTGTTTATTTTCTGATTCAACAGGGTGTTTCATCAGTCGTTGGCCATAGGCTCATGGTGAATGCAGGTCATCCAGGCCTTTCAGGAAAGTTGCTTGTTTTGTATCCTTAGGCTGTTAGTTTCGGAGATACGGGGTGATTCATGAACATTGGCCTAAATCTACGATAGCTATACCTATACAAAGCTATATCGAATTACAAAGGTATAGCTGTCGCAAATTTAGGCCAATGTTCATGAATCACCCCGTATCTACGAAACTAACAGCCTAAGGATACAAAACAAGCAACTCTTCTGAAAGGCCTGGATGACCTGCATTCGCCATAAGGCTATGGTCAACAACTCATGAAACACCATTTTCAATACAAGTATTTGGTGAGCATCAAATTTAGACATATAACATCAATCCTCAAAATTTTCTTGAAGGCTCGTGGTATTTCTCTTATCCTTTTACTGGAAATTAAGTTCAGTTTTTCCAATTACTAATTTGATCGCATACCACTATTCCTATACTGAAGTACTGAACCACCAGGGATTATTTGGGAGATAGAGAAGGTTGTTTTGTTCTAATAACTTTACAAGAAAAGAAGAAAAGAGGAAGGTGTCAGAAACATTTGTTTCTGACAATGAAACTATCAGAGAGGACAGAAATTTTCAGCATGGTCATTGGGTAGATTTGACTTTGACATAGGCGAAATTGTGAAGTTGCATGCAAAGAATCATCAGATCAGCAGCTTTCGACAGCTGCATTAAGAATCTGCGTTGCAAGTGGTACATTGCCTACCGATTAAGCTCTGAGGTTTGTTAGTTTAGGGCATAACATCATACGAGATTCACGGTTAGTACGAATTACGAAAGCCTATGTACAGGACAATGCGACACATTTACGTCCAATGAAAAAACACGACCACGAAGGTTCACTTTCTACCTGTAGCAAACTGCCATAAAAGTAAAACAAATGAAGACACCGAGGACCGCGCCTACCAAGATGAATACCAGGGATAAGGTGCTTAAGTTATCAATGTTCTTGTCCCCTGGAAATTGAATTTGTATACCCTTTTGGTTATTTCGCTCTGTGTACGTACATTCAACGGCATTGCACTCAATATTGATCATTCGTATTCTCAGTCCTTTTGCCATTTTGATATTCCTTCGGGAACATTCAGATTACAAGTATGATGTATATCATTAATTTCAGGACTCCCTGTACTTTGATGCTAGTTTTCGAAAAAGCACAAGATAAGTGACAACAGAGAAGAGAAAATGGATAATTTTCACCGATTAGTGCTATTCTCTCTTCTCAATAACTAACCATCATAAAAATATAACGTGACCTTAATATTTCCTGATTCGTGTGGAATGATGGAAGGCCAAATTGAAATACGGCATTTTCCCATCGGACCATAATAATATTTTTATTATTCAATACAACAAAACTCGCACAGATGCAAACTACTGGACTGTAAAATTGAATATTCACCATAAAACTCGGTACATTCATACTTTATGCGGACCTGCTCAAATTCAATGGATATTTTACTATTATCGTTTTGCGAATCAGCGGACGAATCGTTTAAATGCCACGGTTTTATTGAAACGTTCGAAAATCAAGAATTAAAATCATATGTTTGAATTTTCAGTATGTAATAAATGTGTTTATTTTTGAATTCGGTTATCCGTCTTTCTCAACACTCTAAATCAACTGATTTTGCCCTTTTACCTCTCCCACTCGGTGCTTACGAAATAAGTGATATTTTCGTACTCCACTGTTTTCTTCCATAGGTTCGAAGAGGGCTCAACCTCCAACGTCCAAAATTCTGAAAGAAGTAAGAACCAAGATCGTATCGAGGGTAATTTAACGGATCCCTAAGCTTCGGCCTGTAAACTTTCAATTGTAATCTCTTAAATGACCATTTCCCTAACCCATCCGAAAGGAAAGGATCTTTTATATATTCAGCGAGAGCAGTTGTACCCATTTGAATTCGAAATTTTACGTGCCTAGAACCCATTTAGAGGGCAAAGGATACTCTCCAGAGTAGATTCGCTGGAAACCATATGAAAAAGTCTAAACCTTCATTGTGAAGAGGGGAAATTAATAATAGGATCATAAGAAAACACCGAGAGTTTGTACAGTGCGAGTAAAGACTTGTATACTGTTGATTTACTGAATTTATTCCAGAGAGATCATTCTTTCGAGATGTGATTTCAGGTATATCCCACTGATATAGATTTCAGTTACTCCAGTGTATAAATAGTCACTTCCCTATAATCAAGAAACTCCTAACAACATCAGCGAGTGGGTCTTTAATGTCAGGTTTTATTACATCTCGTTAAGAAGCACATTATTCGCTGAAGCTGGATTAATTGGAGTAGAAATTCTATTTTCTAAAGCATCGCTCGCTCATAAATAATCAATATCACGAAGGTAGTCTGAAGTAATACGGTTGTCCCAGTAATGCGATTTCTTTCCGGAAGGGAATATACTTAATTAGTAATTGATGAAATTTCAACTGAAAATGGCTGCAGATCTCGAGAACTCGAAGAGTAAATGATCAATGTTGATTGCAGATATAAAATTATCCGATAAATTTAAACGGATGAAGATACATTTCGATTGAATATGATCCTTGTACCTACCGTAGGGGGTTTCTTTCTTCTTCATGACGCTGGATAAATTCGTACTAGGTCTTTCCAACGACGGTCTAGTTGGAAGGGGTGGGGACGGAACTATTTCATCTTCTATAGAACAATCTGATCCAGTCCATCCTGGGTTACAATAGCAACGGTTCGTGTTGGTACAGAACTGAAACACAAATACGTACATTCGTGTCGAAACACAAAGTTAATTTCGTGGGGACTGAAACTGAACCGTGGGGAACTCCCTTCGGTTTGTGCTGGTTTGGGTGGGGCCACTTTCGAACTCTGGCTTTAGTTCGAATTGTGTTATGGTTCGTGAATTAAGCATGCATACAGCTTTGTGCACTCACCCCTCTCCCTGAACACTCTTGGTTATTGTTGTTAGTAGGGCACTTGAGCTGATCGATATACGGAAAAATACTAGTGCACGTTTGGTTAAGGCATATGAGGTTATCTCCACATGGCGTACCATCTCTGACAAGTCCATGCTGAGGAAGGTCCGATTTTTCGCCATTTCCCGTCGTTGTTCTGTAAACAAGTCTACTTCTTATAACTATTAGGCGCCCTTCTACGTTTCACATCAACACACCGATAGCAACAGAGGGGAAAAGAGTCAGCAAGGTGTATAGAATTTTCGCAGAGGACGGAAACAAGAACTGTCGGTGGGGAATTGAGTATTTACAATGAAGGTGGTCTGATCTTGATGGAAAGATACCGAAATTTACCGAATATTTGAATGTTTTGACTCTGAAGTAGGAAGCTTCTTGATTTTGGAGTCGAAAACTTTCGCCTTGTCTTGCCGAAGGATATGATAATCAAGTAAAGATATTTGTTGGATGTAGTTTCAACTTGACATCTCCTGATCCATTGTGACAGCTTTACCATTAAGATACAGTGCTTCATCTGCATGAGACAGATTATTTCTTGTAGTTTTCTGCATTTGAAGGTCTTCGAGGGGAAATTCAATGATCTGTCAGATGATGTGGTGAAAGGTTTATCCTTCATCCAGAGCCTTATTACCGCCAGACTGATACTGCATGTAGATACTACGTGTTTATTGAGTTTGCAATGTATAGGAACGACAAAGAGTCCATGCATGCATTTCTACTCTGTCTTTATCTGGGATGAAGAACCTTCTAGAACACTCTAGTGATATCCAGAGGCTCTTTTGGTCAAAAACTTCGCTCTTTGTGAAGTTCATCTAAAACTTTCGAGTCTTATCACTCATGTCATCGAAGAATGAAAAAGCAAAACGCGTCAAAATGAAAAAATCACCACCAGTACATGACACAAGCCCGTGAAGTATGAAGAGGAAAAAACACATCTTATCGAACGAGAATTCAACTTACTTGCATTCGTATTCGACACCCTTGATCGATATAATCGTTCTCGAGAATAACTGATCCAGTCCCTTGATCACCGGCGAACGAGCGCCTAGCTGGCACTGCAGAGAGCCGCACTTCAGGTTTTCGGGAGCGCACTTGATGAACCTTCCACTCGAGTCACTGCCGCAGTGACCGTTTATAGATCCTTTCGAGTTGAACTGTTCGAAGCACTGGTTGTCCGCAGCTTTTCCACCTGGAAAAAAGTACCATGAGCCTCGTTTGGAGGAGTGAGCTCAGTTGATCAAGGTTACACGACTTAACCAAGAGGAGAACATGAATCACAATTGATAATTTTAAGAACAGCTATTGGTAGAACCACTGTTCGATCTGAAGAACGAAAATTCTACTCACCGTAGCCCCATATCTTCTCACACTGCTGCGAAACCGTATTGCAGTAGCCGTTGAAGCAGTGCCCCGAGTTGTCACCACATGGACTGCCGTTCTTCTTGTACAGGTCGTTGGGACAATCGCCGGTATCCCCTGTGCAATGTTCTGGAAGATCGCATTCGTTGGCTGATTCACGGCAGACCGTACCTTTATCCTTCAGCCTGCAATTCTCGCAGCAGGGTCCAGAGGCGCACTCCGCCTCCGTTGTCAGCTTGCAGGTGAAGGGGTCGCAGCATGGGTCCACCTTTGGACACTCCTCGAACGTGCCACAATCGCAGTCCTCTCCGTCTTCCACGATGCGGTTACCGCACTTCTTACGCACCTGGGCAACAAGCATTAGTTGAAATATTTAGTTCATTTTTGCAACCATCGAAAATTGGGGTGTCGAAATCCAAAATTAACTTCAGAAATGAGTTATCATGGTCTACCTGTACCCTATGCCAAAGGTCTGCCAAACCCTTGCCTCTCAGAGAGAGCAAAAGTGACCTACATCCACAAGCAATCCAAGCATTCCACTGTAGTGAGTCCCTGAAGATGAATTGAATGTTTTTCGATATGAAACCTCCCACCCCAACTCGGTGCAGACTTGGAGCCCTTTGATGTCCCAGAAATCAGATATGAAAGAATTGATTTTGCCGCGTCTTCCCAAGGTAGCGTCCCGGTCCTTGTCATGTTATATTCATCATGAAATCTCGCGAATTCAATCAGATTCTACACGCGCCCCAATTCGGCGAGGGACGTCGGATTTCAGCCAATGCGAAAACATCGATATTACGAGATTCGTTTCCGCGCTCCATCGGTTCGAAATTCGCCGAGAGAAAAAAGTTGGGCCGAAAACGCCCGCCCCAAAATGATTTACTAACATCTTCACCCCATTTAACGCGGTTTGGGAAGGATGTTCCAACAATTTGAATCATCTGAACGTTCAATAACAATCTCCCACACGTCTAGCTTTTTTTATGAAGAAATAGGATGTTTTCGATTTAAAAAGAGGGAGGAATAGCTTCTAACATCTCAAATATGGCTGCCTGAGGCTTGAATCCCTTCAGATCACCAAGATAACTTACCATCAGTTCGTTGGGTTTGTTCAGGAGACACAGGGCCTTGCCAGTCCTCAGCTTGTCGATGTAATCCTTCTGGCTGCATTCGGAGAACTCGTAAGGCTGCACGTTGTCCAGCCCCACTATGGCCTGGGCCATGATGCACCCGTGCCAGTTCCTGCAAGAGCACTCCTCCCTCCCGTCATCGTGAGCCATACCGATGTTATGGCCGATCATATGGGCCATCGTACCAGCGACCAGGTGTGGTTCGTACGTATTGATATCTACACTTATCCCTACGGCTTTATTTGTACAAACGGTGGCAGGGACAGCCATGCCGGCCTCGCCACCGATAAACATCTCGCCCGTCAGTAGCTGCGTGGTGTCCCTGTCGACCTTGAAGAGGTTGCGCGACGTATAGTCATTAAAATTAGTTAAGGCCTTTCCGATATCTTGGTTACGATCTATTTGAGCTTGGTTGCCGCCCTGCCACGTCTCGATATACACTACCGACACCCTAGTGTTCAAGGTCCTGAAGTACAGGTCGGCGATGTTGGCCACTTGGATGGCGTCGTGGACCACGTCGATCCTGGTGCTGCCGTTCCTCCTCTCGAACATCGCCTTGTCGATGACCAGGGCCGTTTCTATGTATTTGGTGGCCTCTCGCACGTCCCTGCGCACCCTGGTTGGCAGGAAGCCGGTGTGGGTGTTGTGCCTCCACTCCATGTTGCCGGAGTTGGCGCATCCTCTGTTGGCTTTGGTGCGGGCTTCAAATATCACGTGAGGATGCTTCTGCTGAAAAGATGAAAGCTGTGCAGTCGATTTTGACCTGAATCTACGCGAATGAGGGTGAAATGTACAATATCTTGATAAGAATGCTTATTTCTGAGGAAAAGAAAACTTGAAAATCGACCAAAAAAATAGGGAGTATACTGTCACATCCTTGAAACTATCAAGGATGTGACGCAGTGATCCATTCAGATAGTCAAGCTGCTATCAAAGCACTGAACTCCTCTCACTGAGGTAGATCAAATTTCGAGATTTACTACCACAACTACGATGATTTTTCTATGAGATAAGCGTGTCGAAAGTTGAACTTCGAAAATTTCAAAAAAATATGTGGTCACTTAATGTTCGTCAAGATCAAATAGTGCACTGAAGTCGATGAAATTTTAAAATTTAACACTAGAAGAGTTGCTTTTTCAAAGTATGCATCATTTAAGATGAAATTTGTAGATTCACCAGTAGAAGAGTTGCTCCTTTTGAATATGTATTCTGCATTCATATTTATTTTAGCAGTCGGTTGGCCATGAAATAGTTTTCTCAAGTTTCTGTAACTAGAACGGAGTAAGATTGGCACTTTTGAAATGTCGTTAATGTCACAACGACGTTGCCACAACTAATATCAATTTTATCACGAAAATACCGAAAGTGATTGAAAAAAGAGGCAGGGTTTCAGGAAGTGCTATTTAGAATTCAGCTCAGCTCATTCAAATAGTTATACCCTGGTATTCTAAAATCCACAATACGTCAGACGGTAGCGAACATATTCAATGTAAGAGAATTTATATAATGTTTCATCTGAATCTAAAGGACTTATATTTGAGCTGAATATTTCCACCATCAGAAAGATTGTGAATGAATAGGATGACAAAGAATTTCCTTCTATTGGGAGACCCAAAAATGTGGTGGCATTTGAGAATTTTAGTATGAGTGAATTATTGCGAAAAGTTCACTACAGAATTTTCGATGAATCGTAGAATAAGTTCCCGAAAATTGATTTTTCTATTTTTCATTTGACTTGTCCTATACATTGTAAATGTCTTAAGGTACCAATAAATACCTAATTATTATTATTATATCAGTGCATTTAGATGAACAGCCACAAATACGCGCCAATTGTCCTGTTAATCGTTTATTCATGTGAAATTTTTCAAAGGTGAGTTCAAACTTCCTTTAATTCCTTTTACTTATATTGATGCATGATGATTGTTGAAGAATTTAACATTCTTGTGATTATCTGTCAATTCCTTCGAGAGATACCCATTCCCAATCACTGCATCATATGCATTTCATCTTCGGGTTAATATTTTTGAAATCTACAACTGATGTAGCGTATTAAAACTTTAGCCAAAGAAGATAACGAACATTTACTTTCCTCAAGCTAGTGCATATCATGATATTATACTGATCTCTTGTATTCTCCATGCAAATAACTGGATTTGGTATGCCTTCAATCAGTTTGTATAAACTTCAATTATTTTCGTCACATATTTTCCGAAGAGATTCGACATTGTGATAAAATACGTAATAACAGAAACTTGTACGTAGAACGGGCAACATAGCGTTGATTTGAAACCCAAAAATGTTTTGACAACCGTCATAACCCCACATTTTCGCACTATACAGAGTGAAATGTGTCAAATTTCTATGGCCAACCGACTGCTAAGATAAAAGTGAATGGGGTAAATGTACAATTTCAGATCTACAATGATTTTTCTGGGAGATACACGTGTAGAGAGTCTATCACTTTTAACCAATTTTGAGGTCAACAAATATAATCGAACCTTTATCGTATTTCCTGTATAGAACATCTCTGCAAATGAACCAAGTTCCACTGAATAGGAAAATGAATATTTTTCTCGCTGTTTTAACCCATTAATGAAAATTGTGGAAGTGTGGATATCTACAGTTTTTGTTCAGCATAATCCCGCTTTGTATAATTCCACGGAGCATTTATCCAGAATAAGCCGACAGAGCTATTAGTCCGCAATTAACACAAAGCCGTTGCAATGGAATAGAGTAAGAATTGGATTTCTATTCAGGATCCGACCGGCAGAGATGGCCGTTGCAGGTTCGTTATTCGATTATGCCTCTGCCTCGGCACAAACAATTCACCGGCACTCAGAATATGCATACACATCTGACGTCCATCCTCAGAATCGTTCTCCTATCCATCCAGATTAATTAAAATTAATTGGAATAAGTTTTAATGAACACGTAGCTACATATGTCGCAGCGTCTGTGACGGTTGACAGCCAATTAACCGAACAGTGGCGCGCATCCCTCAACCCCTTGGGCCGTCTCCGCACACCCCCTCATTCTCTGTCGATAACAAGCCCGGATTAAACCGCTTTGACGTCCGAAGACTTGGCCCGAACCGTCTGCGAGTTGTACAATCTCGAATTTGTCACTTTATGACGACGTGGTCGGGCTGGAAACATATATATTCATTTGGTTTCTCACTGTTCAGAAAGTTGTAGCTGCTAACATGGTGTTTGGCGTTGTTTTGTGGGTATTTTTTGCTCGTTGGCCCCAGAGAAATGTGGAATAATCTCGTAGGAACTGTTATTATGCTGGTTATTATTCCACGGATGACGATTACCATCGAATATGGTAAATCATCCGAGTGAATAATAGCCATAATATGAGGGTAGAATATTTTTCTATATCCACGATTGTAAAAAGATTATTTCTAAGATATCTCACTCCATTTTCATTATATCCTTTCAATGTTGCTATATCTAGACTGAACGATCTTTTCCAAAGGTCCATTCTTTCAGCATCTGAGTCGAAGCGAACACAATTCAACAACAAATATGGAATTTGCATGGTCGGCACGTGGATACGTTTTCGATCGAATGATAATCAGAATAGCGTCCGATTAAAGCCCCGTCCCAACAATCCACCTAATTCTCCCAGTGCCAAATCTGATGAATTTTATCAATTCGAACATGCCTAATTAATTAGATGAATAACGAACGCCAGTGTTTTATGGATTCAGGCGGGATTGAAATCACGTTTGTCCAATTCCGCGATGGATATTCAATTATGAATATTTTTTGATTGATGCCGATGGAATGCCGAAAGGGAATGTTCGGAATGAATAGGATGCTAATGAATGCGAGGAAAAATATCGAATTTCCACAATTGTTCGCGTCAGTGTTTATAATATGAATATAAGTGTATAGGGTGAGTCTTTGATATGAATATTTTAATTTTTGAGGTCGAAAGAAACACTTTTTTCTTATACCATTTCTTCCTATTCGGCCCTCATAAAAATATATAGCCATTTTAAGTTTTCATAATGAGATATACAGTTTAACCCCTGGAAATACAAAATTGCCCTCAGAATAGCTAGTTAAATCTGTGAGACTACCCATCTGTGGATCTTCTGGATCGTAGAAATGTATCCAAGTTTCACCTGCAAAAACAAAACACCTTTGGATAGCTTTCCGCGTCTTTTCTCTTCAATTTTTTCGCGTATAATGGTCAGTAATGTAGAATAGTAATCTACAGTTATTGTTGGCAATCCCAAAAAACTAAAGCAAGAACTTTTCCAGCAGATTTCTGGACACCAAACTTCTTAGGTCTTGGAGAACCAGAGTGTCGCCATTCCATCGATTGCTGCTTTGTTTCTGGATCGTAGAAATGTACCCAAGTCTCGTCCATAGTAACAATTCGGTTTAAGACCCTTGCACACTTTTGGTTAACATTCAAACATTTGGGGATCCATTTTGCAGCAATTTTCTCATGTCCATATTGATGTGAACTATTTGATGAAAGCGTTCGTATGCAATATTCAGTGCTTCAGATATCCGATTTAGGCACAATTCGACGGTCTGATAAAATCATGTCATGAACTGCATCGATATTTTCGGGGACTGACACAGAAACTGGACTTCCCGATCGGTCATCATCTTCAATGGAACATTTACCTCTTTTGAAGCTTGCAGTCCAATTTTTAACGTTCGCATACGAAGGACATTGGTCACCAAGGTTGTTAAGCATATCTTCGTAAATCTGCTTACCTCTAAACCCTTTTAAATACAGGTACTTGATGATGGCTCGTTACTCCAATTTTTCGATTTTCACAATTTCGGTGGACATCTTCTTTCTTTTAATTCATTGCGTAACTCTGGTTTACTTTTTTGATCTCAAACTTCACACTGACACTTCAAATGAGTCATTGTTCGTTGCTATGGTAACGCAATATTTTTTTTATGCATGAAAGTGGTCTAGGCTAACTAGATATCAATACATTCTCGTATGTACTCAATTCTAGTGTAAGATTAACCAATTTAATTTGGACAAATACCGCACCACATGAGAGTCGTTTCTATTCGCCTCAACAGGCACATTATTGAGGTTATCATGACGATTATTGAGGGCGAGCACGGCAGTATTCCCCCTCAAATTTCCTCCGTTACCGAGACAAACCCGAAGGTTCACTCTTCCGGAAATATCGAGAACTGGAGCCGATATATATATACATATATCGAATGTCCCAGTTTTATGCAAGAGCGACTATCTCTTCATCGCCCCCCGATTGTCTTTTATTCCGGTCCTTGTCGCGATAAAACCTTTATCGAGGTCCTATTTTTTCGCCACCGAAGCTCTCGAGCCCTCGGAGCGGGATTTGAAGATGTTCGGAGATACCCGAATCTAAGCAGTCAATTACGCTTACGTAATTGATTAGGGTGGGACTATTTATATGGCGGATCACCTGGAATTTTCAGGGCTTAGGGCGACTGCCGCCATGTTGAAATAGATCCCGTAGAAGGTGCAGAGAGGAGCGTTTAATTGATTAATTTTATTCCAATAGGGGAAACACAAAGGTTCTATCTTCAGAGAACGCTATTACACTTGGTGATTCAGATCAATCTGGATCATCTTGGGTCGATATATGGCAATCTGATGGATGGAATTCTCAGATTTATTACTAGAAGAATTGCTTTTTCAGAATATGTATCACATTTCCATCTACGGATATTTTTATTGGGAGATAAACGACTCGAAAGCTGACCTTCGAAAAATCCTGAAAAAGATGGGTTCAGTTAAGGTTCGTCAAGACCGAACGGTTGCACCCAAATGGATGAAATTCTCAGATTTATCACTAAAAGAGTTGCCCTTTCAGAATATGTATCACATTGCGATCTACGGTTACTTTTATCGAGAGATAAACGACTCGAAAGCTGACCTTCGAAAAATCCTGAAAAAGCTGGGTTCAGTTAAACATTTGTCAAGACCAAACGGTTGCACCTAGATAAATAATATTCTCAGATTCATTACAAGAAGAGTTGCTCTTTCAGAATATGTATCACATTTCCATCTACGGTTACTTTTACTAAGTGATAAACGACTCGAAAGCCGAGCTGACCTTCGAAAATTCCTGAAAAACCTGTGTTCAGTTAAAAATTCGTCGGTTGCACCTAGATGGATGATATTCTCAGATTCATTACTAGAAGAGTTGTTCTTTCAGAATATGTATCACATTTCCATCTACGGTAAGCCTGAATAGCCCAGTCTATCGTTGGCAATTCGAGGATCACACCCCAATTCTACTCTTCATCCGAGGGCATGCCTTCGCGAACGATTTTATCGCGATACGCCTGGGAAATATAAATTTCATTTAAATTTTTGCAACGCATCTCTCCGCGAGATAGTTGGACATTATATAAAACATGGGACGTGAGGGAGCTTTATCTGCAGCACAATTTATTCACAACAAATCCGTAGCTGGGAAAACGAGCGGAAAAATCGTACGATAAGTTCGTTGGACGTCAAGCCTGACAGTTTAATACAGCAGAGAAATGTTGTGTGGGGAGGAATGCAGAGCTGCGGCGGGGGTAAGGTGTCCGACAACACCAACGTTTCAATTAAAATATGGAAGGGTGAGATTTATTCATCGAAACACGAAGTTCATAGGATGGCATGGAAAATCAAATCGGGAAAACGGCCTCTTTGCCTAAATTTGGCTGAATATCGTTGATATCCAATGAGAAAGTGCTTGTAGGCTTGCTGCCATAAGCCTATGGAATCGATTTACATGTTCCAGATGATTCGTGAATATTCAGTTCAGTATTTTCGATAAACACTTCATAATTCTCGAGTTGTAACTCGCGACCATAACAAGATGAAAACAGCCGAGGAATGAAAAACCTCTTCCATTCCCGATTCAAAAAACGGTATGAAATTTGCGCTGTATGCTCCGAGCTGCTCTAGCCATTGTCATTAATTTTTATGGATGTCCCCATCCTGCAAATTCCTCCGAGCATATCTCCCGGGTAATAACAGTCTGTCTGAAGGAGAAACAGATGCTGTTTCAGATCTGCAGGTCGATAAAAACAGACGTAGCTAGTCATGATTAAATGCACAAAATAAACGTTACTTCTTCCACTTTCCAGCTTTAATTAAGCCCCTCATTTTCGATGCACTCGTAAATATCAGGGGAAATGATGATGTAGAGGAGTATCAGGCGACTTGGGGCTCTTCAATATCAAGAGAAAAGCTCAGTAGCATTCGTGGATATTCAGCATTGTCATCTCTTATCCTAATTGAAACTTTACGAAATATTTCGTCATTATGGATTCGAAGTTTAACTGGATCCATACTAAAAACCAATTTATGAGTGTATAGGTATTTAAGATTCCTTGAAATAACAAGGCGTTCTTCACGGATTGAATTCTCAAGAAGTCTGTATTCGTTTGGCTTCTAGGAACTACGTATAAACTTCTGTATTGAAGCTTCATTAATCACTTGAACACTGCAATATGAGCAGCCATGAGACTTCAAAAGAAGAAGAAGATATTCACTGACCGAAAGATCTCCACCGTAGAAGGGATGCAAGACGAAGGTTTCATTTCCGACATGTATGACTCCACTGACTCCGTTGCAAGTGTGGAAGGCAGCAGTGCCTCCTGGGTAGTCCTGAACGGTTCCATGGTAGTAGCAGTGTTCGATATCCTGCAATAAAACATTGAATTAATATCAAATTATGTAGCTATTCAAGTGATCTTTTCTCAACAGAATAATTCGTTAATAATTTAGACATTAGTTTAACACAAAATATTTTATTCGTTTGGCTAGTGTAGGGGAACTGTATTTGCTGTATTTTTGCGATGCTTCAATATAGAGAATAACCGATGTTCATTTCATGGAACACTGAAGAATATTTCTGTTCAAAACGCCAAAGCATCATGATTGGTAGACGGAACACATACTCTCGATACAAATTATAGCGAAAAGGGTTACTGATGGAGTCAATATAAACAATATGGTGCAGTTTGATATCGAAATAGATATTTCGTTGTATGAATATTAATCACGTTGATTCGAGCCTGATAAATATAATTTCTGCAATAAATGTATTATTTGCTGGTAATCTACATATTTTGTATATGTTTAATGGATGGCTTCATCGTATGATGCTGGAAATAAGGCTTTATTTATTCAGGGAAAAACTACGAAAAGCAGGTAGGTATATGTGTTTTGTTTGCATCGAATAAAAAATTTGAACGTCATGAACCGTACTGGAAAGAAGTTATAACAAGATCGAAATATTACTTTTATTTGAAGACATGTTTCTTCTATTATGAGGATCTCTATTATTTTTCGTCATATATTGATAATAATACTACTCAGAAATGTCTAGTCCTTCTTGCAACACCTCCTGTTCTTAAGGTATACTATAATTGCGAATTCAATTGGTGAAACTGTTCCACCAGATCCAAATCCTTTCAATTACTTCACTTGGTTTGAAACGAACAAGTTTCACCAATGGCATAAAATGAAAATTTGTCATTTCTGACGTGCAAAAATGATCATTTCATCAAAATTTTTCGTATTATTCTTGACATATTTTGTCTATTCGACAGGTAGTGAAATTTCTCATCTGGAATTTTCACCCATTGAGTTTTTTTCCACAGCTTCACTAGCGGGAAAAGTTAGATTCTCGCTGCACAATGCTCGGAATAGTGAAGAAGTGATAACCATCAGACCTGGATCTTTCTGTCACGAGCTTTATCCTTTTGACAGATCCACCAAAGTTTTCCTCATCATCCACGGTTGGTTACAGTCAAGCCGTGAGTTTTACATAAGCGACATAAGAAATCTAATTTTTCGCGCATTGAAGAAGGATGTAGTCTTTATATCTGCCGACTGGTCTGCATACGCAGGAAGAGAATACGATGTTGCTAGGAGGTACAATTCTGTTGTGGGTAAGGATATTTTTGGAGTACAATTCCTGAAGGTTCTTTGAATAATCTTCCTCTTCCATTTTACTAACATCAGAGCTTCCAAATTCAACGAGCTTTTGGTATGAATTATCCTTTTTGTAGCCAATGCCACCAGTGACGTACTTTCTTCTTTTCTGGGTTGGAGAAAACTGAAACCTGACAATACAGAAATCATTTGCCACTGTATGGGGTGCCACATAGCTGGCATGGCGTGTAAAAATTTGTTTCCTACAAGCAGGAAGAAAATCGGCAGGATAACAGCTCTGGATCCGGCAGGTCCAGGATACTACAGTTCCAGGCCGTTGGAGAGACTTGGTGCAGAAGATGCCTCCGTAGTTTTCGTGATACACACGGACGCTTTCAGGTTCGGGTTCGGCGAGAGATGTGGCACCATAGATTTCTACCCCAATGGGGGAAGGTTTCCACAGCCTGGTTGTTTGAATTTCACCGGAATTATCGATTATAGTAAGTGGTTTCTTATGATTTTTCGAAGGAAGTGTACATGAATGACATTTGAAAGTAGTTCGTAAGAAGATTACAGATGTGGGGTGTTGAAGTTAGATTTTTTTCCAATTTTTTCTCTTATAGTATCTACACCTCATGAGATACTCAACAAAAATTTGTCATGAATATTATATATTGATAGTTTATACCATGTGACATGCCAATTTCGATAGCAAATCTACAGGGTGATATTTTTTCTGGAACTCTATCCCCTGTTTTAGTCCAAAACTTTTTTTGGTGAACCACTGTTAATTGGAAAGAATTTGAAAAATATGGTCATACGAGGATATATTGAAAAATTCATAGCCTATTATAGAAACAAACAAAATTTCAATGTTAAAATATTTTATTACTCAACATTTTCTCCTCTTAATTGGATACATTCATTACAGCGAACCTGCAACGTCTCTCGGCCTTTCAAAAAAATGTCTCTTCTTGCTCTGCAAACCAGACCTCCACAGCTTTTATAACCTTTCGTTGGAAGAAAATTTACGACCTTTTAAACTTTTTTTCAGTTTAGGAAAGAGATGTTAGTCAGATGGAGCCAAATCTGGTGAATAAGGGGAGTGTTCTAGTAATTCAAACCCTAAATCGCGAATTTTTTGAATGGCAACATGAGACTTGTGTGCAGGGGCGTTGTCCTGCAAAAACAAAACACTTTTCGATAGCTTTCCGCGCCTTTTCTCTCTGATTTTTTCTCGTAGAGTGGTCAGTAATGTCGAATAGTGATCTCCGGTTATTGTTCTACTCTTATCCAAAAACTGAAGCAACAACTGTTCCAGCAAATTTGCGGACACGAAACTTAGGTCTTGGAGAACCATAGTGTCGCCATTCCATCGATTGTTGCTTTGTTTCTGGATCGTAGAAATGTACCCCAGTCTCATCGATAGTAACAATTCGGTTTAAGAAGTCTACATCGTTTTCAAATCGAGCACAGATCGAACGCGATGCTTCTACCCTTGCACGCTTTTGGTCAACATTCAAACATTTGGGGATCCATTTTGCAGGAATTTTTTCATGTCCAAATTGACGTGAACTATTTGATGAAAGCGTTCGTATGAAATATTTAGTGCTTCAGATATCCGTTTTAGCCCAATTCGACGGTCTGATAAAATCATGTCATGAACTGCATCGATATTTTCGGGGACTGACACAAAAACTGGCCTTCCCGATCGGTCATCATCTTCAATGGAAAATTTACCTCTTTTGAAGCTTGAAGTACAATTTTTCATGGCCGCATACGAAGGACATTGATTATCAAGAGAGGCATATCTTCGTAAATCTGCTTACCTCTTAAACCTTTTAAATGCAGGTACTTGATGATGGCTCGATTTTCACAATTTCGGTGGACATCTTCTTTCTTTTAATTTATTGCTCAATTCTGGTTTACTTTTTTGACCTCCAACTTCACACTGACAGTTCTAATGAGTTATTGTTCGTTGATATGGTAACGCAATATTTTTTTTATGCATGGAACTGGTCTAAGCTAACTAGATATTAATACATCCTCGTATAGGAAAAAAGGATGTCCAACCAGAACCTAATGAAAAGGCAATTAAATCTCATTAAAAGTAACAAGCTTTCTACATAACAGATTCCCAGAACATACTGCAGAGTGTTGAGTGCAAACCTCACCCTTCTCGTGACTCCAATAATCCACAATCTGTTATGCTGGACTGGAAATACCAAGACGGGAGAAAAATTCTCTGGAAACGTTCACTTCTCACGTTCCTTTTCGAAATGAACCCGAAAATCTAGTGCCATTATCTCCGCAGATGTAGGAGCGTCCGACATGGTAAACAGCGTCGCTGATCGTCTCGGCCCCAAGACAACTGCTCTTCTCGCATATCGGATGGCCGCCTCGGTAGGCTGACAAGACACGGTCAGTTTGAGACGTCTCTCGTAATTTTATTTCAGCGAGCGCGAATTTTCCGCAGCTCGACGAATAAAAGGGAATCCGAAACGAAAATGTATCGCAAAGGATCTCAAGTCTCGTCCTTATCGGAAATATTCCTTTTGATCTCGGAATCGGAGGGCGTAAACCGGTCCACGCGGGCGGAGGAGCGCCCGCGAGGGAGCCATGACAGGGGTGGAAAAGTGGAACGATAAGTTGGGTCGATTCAATCGACGTTTTTTATGTTTAGTACGCCCGGGAAATGGAAAACCTTGGTCCCCTATTTGGTAATAGTAGTTCCTTGTCTTCGGGGATGTATCGATATCTAGTTAGCCTAGACTAGTTCCATGCATGAAAAAAATATTGCGATACCATAGCAACGAACAATAACTCATTAGAAATGTCGGTGTGAAGTTTGAGGTCTGAAAAGTAAACCAGAGTTACGCAATAAACTAAAAGAAAGAAGATGTCCACCGGAATTGTGAAAATCGAAAAATCAGAATATCGAGCCATCATCAAGTACCTGTATTTAAAAGGGTTGTGAATTGAGCAGATTTACGAAGATATGCTTAATACCCTTGGTGATCAATGTCCTTCGTATGCGACCGTGAAAAATTGGACTGCAAGCTTCAAAAAAGGTAAATTTTCCATTGAAGATGATAACCGATCGGGAAGTCCAGTTTCTTAAACCGAATTGTTACTATGGATGAGACTTGAGTACATTTCTACGATCCAGAAACAAAGCAACAATCGATGGAATGGCGACACTCTGGTTCTCCAAGACCTAAGAAGTTTCGTGTCCAAAAATCTGCTGGAAAAGTTCTTGCTTCATTTTTTTGGGATTGCCATGGAGTAATCATGACTGATTTTTTGGATAAGGGTAGAACAATAACAGGAGATTACTATTCGACATTACTGACCACTCTACGGGAAAAAATTAAAGAGAAAAGACGCGGAAAGCTATCCAAAGGTGTTTTGTTTTTGCAGGACAACGCCCCTGCACACAAATCTCATGTTGCCGTGTAAAAAATTCGTGATTTAGGGTTTGAATTACTAGAACACCCCCCTTATACACCAGATTTGGCTCCATCCGACTATCATCTCTTTCCTCAATTGAAAAAAACTTCAAAAGATCGTAAATTTTCTTCCAACGAGGAGGTTATAAAAGCTGTGGAGGTCTGGTTTGCAGGGCAAGGAGAAACATTTTTTTTGAAAGGTCTAGAGACGTAGCAATTTCGCTGTAACAAATGTATCCAATTAAGAGGAGAATATATTGAGTAAAGAAATATTTTGACCTTTAAATTTTGTTTGGTTCTATAGTAGGCTAAGAATTTTTTAATATATCCTCGCATTACTGGAAACTCCTAACTCTGTGCAATTTGGCCAGGGAGAATTTGCACTCCCTATATACTTCATACTTCGGATACCCCGAAGTTTATCAGATCCTGTCAAGTGGTTCTGGGAGCACTTGACACTCCATAAATCAAATCCAAAAGAATTCCTTCCACTTATTCTGAGTGTGAGTGTAGACTAGACCCTTCCAACTACTGCTGCTGTCCTGTGGAATTCATCGATGGCGATATATCGATGTATTTCTGAATTTGGACATCCCCAGAGGCTGCTTATTACTGGTATCCTGGATGAAGCAGATAAGGGACGAGAGGAGGCCTACGTAAATATTTATTTCTTTCGCGAAGGATCGCTAATTGGGATTTAGCTCGGGGTAAATGAAGTGTTTGTTGATACAGATGAAAGCCAGACCTGTTTTCGAGTCGAACAAATATCATGGTTGAGAATTGAAACAAAAATTCTACTGTTAATTATTACTATCTAACTCAATTTTAGTCTCCTCCAAAGGTATTAAAACACAGACAATTGAGTACTTGACACTTTTTTTCCAGATCTGTGTAGCCATCAGAGGAGCATAGAGCTATACGTGGAATCTCTGGATGATCCAGTCTTTTACGGCATCAAATGCCCCAGCTATAGGGACTACAAAAGTGGCCTATGCAGCTCCAACTCAAAATTGAATTTTGCGAGTGTTCTCAAGGCAGATCACTCTGGAACCTACTTTTATTCTACCAATTCGAGGAAACCATTTCTGCGTAAAAAATGAAACATTGTCGAGGGGCAAGATGTTCTGGTACGAATACCAATGTTAATATAGTGTTATCATGAGTAATATATTTATTATTAAGAATGTTATACGTTGGGGGATCCATTTTTCCATGAAAGTTTTGTAAGGCACATCATCGTTAAAAATTAACGCACAATTTCACCACTTTTCATGTATATTTTGGGAATTTGTCCGAGCATTTTTCGACAAAGTAGTGAATTCCGAAATTATGGAAAAAGAAATGACGAAACTGGAGCCTCAAAACTTGTGATAGAAGCAAATATTCTGCTCTGCATCCAGATAACGAACCTTCGTAATAAAATTACGACTCCACCAGATGAATCTGCAGTTGTAATCCATTGGTATGTACGTATGAATTCAATAATGCCACATCGAGCTAACATTTGACCCCCGATGAGAGGCAGTCCTGGACGTTATTCGTAATTATCGATTCGCATATCAAATATGCGGAAAATTCGCCGTATGATCAAACGCCCATAATTATTCTAATGATTATTGCCCTGTTTTCCAGTATTAATTGATTCAATGGGCACAGGGAATAATCCCAGGCAGCTGGTGTGTCGATTGGTACACTTGTCCTGGATAAGAACCACAAGCATTGAGCACATTGAGTGCTCGTAGGCTATGACGACTAATTTTATTGAATTTAAAGCAGATGCAAATAATGTTGCAGGAGACTGAAAGAAAAGAAGGCAAAAATGTGCAATATTTTGAAAGTTTACCAAAGATTCACTACCGCAATTCGAAAATTGTCTCCTGGAAACACACACCCTTGCCAATAGTATTTCTTCATACTCTTACTTCTATCATAAAAATTGTGAAGAGAAATAATACGTTACCTACACCAATCGGAATATTCATGAAACTTTTTCCAGATAGAAAATTATACTCATATTCTAATGAAATCTGAGGGTAGAGAACAGATAGATTCATTAACTTTTTACTGACTATATATTGAAAGAATTAAAAAATCTATTTCCTTGTATTGTTCCAACACGAGAATTCCAAAAGCTTGTTGGAATGCGGTTAATACTCCATAGAGTGCTA
Source organism: Coccinella septempunctata (assembly GCF_907165205.1). NCBI lineage: Eukaryota > Metazoa > Arthropoda > Insecta > Coleoptera > Coccinellidae > Coccinella > Coccinella septempunctata. Next base: position 36,202,522 of record NC_058193.1, on the reverse strand, counting down.
ATTCAGTTTGAGGTGTGCTTATTGCTGTTAAGTACTGGATGATAGCATTTAGATTTAGGGGTTTGATCCTTTGTCGTGTCCTAGCGATTTTGCCGGCTTCATGAATTTCAGATGAGACCTAAACTACTACTCCGGTCAGAAGGAATATGGGGTTTCACTGAAAATTATACAATATGAAAGGTACTGAGAATTGGTGTTATATTATAAAGGAATCAGTAGAAGACTTTCAGAATTATATACATTTAGTTATGATGTATTCTATGAAACTTAAGAGTGAGATGTTGGAGAAAAAATTGATTGAGTGAGTGAAATAATTTCAGCAAGAGAGTTTTGATATTATTCTCTCGAGGAAAATTTGGAAATTCTCAGTATATGAGCACAAACTAATCGGGGTTAATATATGCCACATTAATTCATGAGCGAAATGCAATTTGGGGTTCATATGTTGAGACACTTGTTACTCAAACAGCTGTCAATACAAAGGCGTGCATCGAATGCCAATTTACATAAACACATTCACGAAATGCATAGCTTCATCAGTGTACATACAAGGCGTTTGTTTGTTCGTCAGAAATAACAATTCAGTATGAACACTATGAAGAACGGAACAAACAAGATTGTGACTGAAATCGTAGGATAGGTAGAAAGCAGAATAGTGAAAAGGGAAGGTGAAAACTCCACAAATTTTATTAGAAATAAATTATTTTTCGATAATAATGAAAAAACAAGTGATCAAGGACGATTTCATCGAATTCATTCAAAAAATGGCGGCTTGGGTCTTGTTTTGACGTAGTAAACACCTCTGACTTCTGGCGAGATGGCACCCACAAAATCGAGCGTTTCATTCCCAGAACACTGACCCTGTTCGTACTTCTGGTATGATTCACATTTGGTTCCTATCAGTCTGTTCTTATTCACAGCCTCTATCAGATATCTGTAAGCTCTGAAATGGCTGCAATACACTGAAAACGAAAAAAATTTAACGTATTATTCGAAACCCGCACACTGGTCAACTCACTCAATTCGATGAGATCGATTTCATCTGGGCAACCTGGTTGTGGATAAACCCTGCCGTTCACAAAGAGATCAACTGTACCGCAGGAGTCATGGAAACCGATATGGACAGTGTCGGTGTGAATGACAGCTACCACTTCTGCATCCTCAGGGTTGAGCCTTTGATCGGGTGGTTTTTCGTTGTAACTCCTCCCAGAAGGATCTAGGGCTGTTATTCTTCCGATTTTTTCGTTGGTGAGGGACTGTACCGTTTTTCCGGCAAAGCCAGATACTTGTCCACCCATGGAAAACCCGATCAAATGTATTTGGGAGTGCAGCAACTGATTGTTTTTCATCAGATTGCTTATGAAAGTTCCTATGATTTCACCTAAAAAAAATTGAATTACTCAATATCATTGAGTCTCTGTTGTTCGTGAATGAAAATGCTCCAATTGTATTTACAAACTGTTCTTTTGATGGTACTACCTGTTGGCTTATTATTTTTTACAGCGGCGTCTCGTTGCATCTTAGATCCCTTGGACCAGTCAACTTGAACAACGACGTTCTTCTCATTTTGCTTCAATAGAGCATCTGTCAATTCTTTGTACCATGCAACACTTCTACTCTCCATCCATCCGTGGATGATGAATATTATTGTATCTGATGGATCGACTGACAAGGAGAAATTTTCAGAATCTAACCTAACGAATTGTTCGGGTTGGTTATTTTTGAAAATGACACCTGTGACGTCTGACGGTTGAATTGCTGAAAATTGAAATGATTCGAATTCCAAAAAAATACTATACATTGCTTATGGAATACTATCAGGCAAATGAATACATGATTATTTGAGCTCCATTCATCATATATTCGGTTTGTTTTTTTCCAACTGTAAAGGAGGAAAAGTTATTTCGTAATTTTATCGTACTATAAAGATAGTACCAAGGTATTGCTTAATGTGTTCATAATTTGCTGATATATACTAATGATCTTTACGTAAGTCTTAGACATGGAAAAACTTTTAGGACCTTATCTCTACTAACGTAGTTATCTGCTCTAGACTAGCGTTATTCCAATGTCTTCTAACTAACGATGTTCTACGGAAAGTTTGGAATGACTGATCAAGAATAAAAATTATTTCATGGAGAAATTTATCAAGTGGACTAACCAAATAATACTTATCAGGTAATTGATAAATCATTCATTTTTCAGGTTAATATTATAGGCAGGAAACTAGATTAAAAATATGTAAACATGTCAATGACATTAACCTCGAAAAACGATATTAGTGTTTGTATTTTTAGCAGTTGAATGAATCTAGCTTTCTCTCGAAATTAATGAGTTCTTGAGGATACAGTATTAGAAAATTTTCTTAACTCTAAGTAGATCTCATAGCTTCAGGAAACTGACCACAAAATGTTACAGTAAAAGTAAATCATTACGTTTGATTTAGAAGATCGAAATTTCAACCTTCAATCAACACAGTCTATTGGAAGATTTTTTTTTGAACTCTGCGATCGAAACATTTCAATTTGGAATATTTCTATAAACTCAATAAGAAATTATGGTACTTACCATGTTCACCGGTCAGAAGAGCCGATATGATGTTGAAATAGGCTCCGATATTCATTGTGCACACACCGCAAATATTTCTTATGAACTATTATAACCATACGAACATTGCGAATCGCCTCTACTGGTTTCAATTCGTAGAATAAAAATTCCCGACCTTGCTCTTGGAAAAAACCACACCGATTGAACAGAATTCGATCTGAATTGGAAGATTTCGTTGGTGGAAAGATTCTCAATACACTTCTTCGCGAAAGAGGAGGTCGTCGTATATGTATTCACCATTTTATCTTTTTAATTGCTATTGCGTCTAGGAGAACTGATTGCTGGTAGGTAAAAACGAAATGTTTCATTACTGCAATTCAATGATGATCACCTTTGAGAAGCAAGCCTGTAATCCGGCGATAAGAAACTAAAAGAATGCACTAACAATTTTACAGGTAGTCTGCTTGGCGTACAACGACCTCCAAATATTGCTGATGCTTAAAAATTATCATAAAATACGGTTCACAACAAAATACGTCAAGACTTTGACACTGGACTGGGAGGACCCAATCATCCGATCTTTTCATTGCAAAATTATAAAAATAACAGAATACGAGTATTTGTTCCAGGGAATGTAAGGTACTCATAACATATACACTGCGCAAAAAAAATTAACGCACATTATAGAAATCTCAAATTTATTCTACAACTGAAGGTGTTCTCAATGATAATTATTTTTATCAGAATTATGCATTCATATGTTATCCACTTTCAACGGTTTTCTTCAATACAGATGTTTTTTCCCAGCAGGAATAAAAAAAGATGATATTATCAAATTTTGAATGTGTTGGCTTCATTCTAAGATCAGTTGTCCTCGATCAATTCTAGTGATCAATAGTTTTTCTTTCGTTTGATTTTCTACATTCGATCGCTATGCAACGCGAAACACGCAATTTGACCCAAGAGAAATGAGCCCAAGCGGTAGTTTTGCGAGAAGAAGGGCGGACATACACAAGAATTACAGAAAGGTTTGGAGTTTCCCAGACAAGTGTGTCCAGAATGTTGCAGCGATTCAGGGAGACAGGTATGAATGTCCGAAGACCAGGACACGGTAGACCACGGGTAACAACTGCCATTCAAGAATGTTACTTGAGAGTTTCTTCGTTGAGACAACGGTTTGCAACCGCTCGCCTCCTCCAAATTAAGCTTGAGCAAACTCATGAGTTGCAAATTAGCACTCAGACAGTAAGAAATCGCCTCAGAGAATGATTTAAGGCCTCGTGTCGCGGCAAGAGGCACAGCTCTTATCCCAGCCCATCGAAGGGCGCGTTTGAATTTTGCGAGAGAGCATATCCATTGGGAAGAGGCCGATTGGGAAAGAGTTCTCTTCACAGATGAGTCTAGATTCTGCCTCTACCATTGTGATCGACATTTCCTTGTATACAGACGTCCACATGAAAGATATGCTCAGTGCAATTTCCTGAATACTACTGGTTTCGGGGGAGGATCGATTATGGTATGGGGTGGAATATCTTTGACTGCTCGCACAGACCTAGTGGTCGTTGATAATGGAGCTATGAATGCTGATAAGTATATAAGGAACATTCTTGAAGAGCATGTAGTGCCATTTGCCCCATACATTGGTGAAAATTTTATTTTTATGGACGATAATGCCAGACCCCATCGTGCGCGCATCGTTCAGAAGTACCTCGAAGAGGTTGAAGTCTCTCGAATGGAATGGCCATCAAGTCCAGATCTCAATCCGATTGAGTAGGTTTGGGACAACCTCAATAGAAGGCTGAGAAGTTCAGAAAATCATCCAGCTACTCTTAATGACTCAGGAATCAAACTCGGAGAAATCTGGGAAGGATTAGATCAGAACATTTTAAGATCACTCATTTTGAGTATGAACCGTCGTTGCCGAGCTGTAATTAACGCAAGGAGTGGAAGTATTATATCACTTATCAGCATTTCAGTATTTCGAAAATTGTTCGTTTCTCTTTTTTCACATAAGATTCGGTGAAATCCTGAATTTTTCTTCCATTTAATATGTCTTTTTTCGTTCAAAACCTTCCCGAGAGAACATAAAAAATAAGTTATAAAGTCAATGTAGAGTTAACTTTCATTAAAATTGAGATTTTCAGAATGTGCGTTAATTTTTTTGCGCAGTGTATATTTATCAACAGAGCCATAATCATTTTAATCTCTTCACAATTCTGTTTATCTCATTCCGAAATCTGAAATATCCTCCAGAGGGAAGAATACGAATATTTTCTTCGGTTCAAATTTCGTGTGGATCAATCTGCAGTAACTCCTTCATTAATCCTCACATCTCCGCCAACTCCACAATATTGGTGCACGTATTTCGATAATTTTTCGCTCGAGTTTCGAAGCCCGATAAGAAATTGGAGGCGAGGTGGAGACGTTATTAAACTACCTAACCCTCTTGAGAGGGAATTTATTAATTCGGTTTTTACGAGGAGGCCTATATTGACGAGGATATCGTTTTATAAGTTGAATTTTATGGGGAAACGTCCCCGGAGACGGCTCCTCGTAATATATTCCGAACATTATTATCCTTCTATCTGATGAAACTTTTCGCACCAGTAATTAGATATTTGGAGGATCTGAAAATGCTTTTCGGAATTGCTCACCTGCTTTGATACTTGTTCGGCGCCGTTGGCAAGGAAGTGTTTCTGCATGATATTTGGTGCTATGAGTTGCCTGAAACAAGAATAAGAAGTGAGATAATGAACCATTAAACATTCTAGAAGAACTCGAAGAATTGGCTTTGACACGTTACAATAAAATACTAATGAGTTTCAGAAGAGTGAATTGAATAGTTAGTAGCCATATGAATACACAATTTTTATTAGTATACAATTACTACTCAATATCATTAGAAATTAATTCATAATGTGAATATCCCTGTAATATTCACTACCCAGTGTAAAAACAGTTTTTGACGTGTGTTAAAGTCCCATTCTATGCATTCAGAGTAACACAACCACACTTATCGATCTACATTTTTACATTTATCAGATTGGCCAAAAAACAATTTGTGGAGGATCATCGAACGATTCTGGAGAAACTATTCGCTCAGCAGAAATTCCATGTCCTTCATAAATTTCAGAGAAACTCCGTTTCATTTTATCGATTGTCTCAGTGTAATAGTTGTATCAATAACATGAGTAGCAGCCCTGCTTGTTATAGGGTTCTTGTTGATATCCTCCGATGACTATGCTTGATTTACTAGACTGAGAGCAACCAAAATCTTGGTGAACTTGAAATCAGTTCATTGCGATGAAGATGCCTGAAATGGTTGTTTGATCAACAAGCTTGTTAACTTGATAATGGTCTCAAGTTTATCCAATTAGGTGTTCTCTAACTCAGAAACGCATATTTAGGAGAAACTTTTCCAAGACGAAAATTCAACATGGATTTCACCCTTTTGTCTGATGAATAATTGCTCATAAGACATACGTAGGTATATGACACAAAAACCGCTGTGAATGAAAACAGAATATTGATTTTTATTAATGTTTTCAACATAGATTTCGACACATTGAACACATCCAATTTCCATGGAATGTTCAGGATTGTCATTCATTCTTCATCCCATGTTGTAACAAAAGGTTCAATGAAGCACAAACAGATTAACTCTTTTGAAACGAGTGAATATCGATTTAGATGATCCTCCCTGCTGAACTGGCTTTCTTCTTGATCGCTTATTTGAATTTTCCAACACTTCGTAGACATTTGGGAGTTGATTTATTAGGAGATCCCTTCATACACAGAGAAATTTTTTATTCAGGGTTCATATCCTCATACATTCTTCTTCGGACATTTTTTCCACGATCGAAATTTCGATAGCCTGCAACCTGCCCTGAGTTATGGATTAAACACATCATACACAAGAATCAGGCATGGGAAGTGGCAACGATGCATGAGCAACTAATTATCTATCGTGTTCATGGCCTGCGGAGCAATTATTGGTGATTACAGTTTCGGGAAACCACTTGTAGACAGATATATCAATTCCACCTTCAACGACAATAATTATCGATCGTAGGTGGTCTATTGCAAACGTGGGGAACAGTTTCCCAACGTAGTGGTTGATGAGTTTGTTCTCTTTAGCCCACGATGCTGAAATCGGGATTTACTCGAGAGTCGTGGAGCCTTAGAGGATTTTGAAGATCAGATGATAGAAAGAAGAAAATGTTTTATGATGTATGCACTTTCAGCGGTGGGGAAAGCGTCTGTAGGTTCTCAAAGATGTAAAAAAATGTCATTCTCGTGGCCTTTATGGCCAATTTTTATTGTTTCGGCTTGCTGAAACTGTCAGATTATATTATTTTGCGTTATTCTTGAATCATTAAGTTTGGCGTCCTCCCACAGCTTTTCGTCAAGCTCAAATTGTTAAATTAAGAGAATGTTAAGTATATCAACATGTCATTAACCACATTTATCTCAATCTGACACGCTCGAGTATGCACAATGATCTTTTTTTTACTATTCTGACAGAGGCTGTCCCAGACAATTCCCCCTATATACAGGTCCAATTTTTAAAAGATATACTCTACAGGGTCCAAGGTATTTCCCCTTATATTAATCTGACTAGCTCGAGTAGGAAAATCCCGAATTTACCTCTTTGGATCCCCAACTACTAAGGGTTGCCATGATGCAACACCTACCAAGACGACCAAACTACAATCACTAAATAAAGAACAGATAGACTCTACATTCGAAAGATTAATTTACCAGATCGACCGAATGAAACCCACGATCTCAGCGCACAAACCCCCCATCTTTTCAGCGGAAACGACAATAAAACCGAAACGCAAACTAATGTATCTGCAGCAATCCGGAAAACACCCCACTTTGCGACACAAATATGTTGTGTTCTCGAGGAGCCAGCGGCCCCCGGTTTAAGAGCAATCCGAAGAAATGAAAAATTGATAAATGTCCCCGACCTCATCTCGTATTCCGAAAGCCACAAAATACTCGAGTAGTGACACACTTCGCTGAATCGTTTTTATATTTTCACTATCTCCAGATCTCATTCACGGCGAGGTGAAGGAACGAAAAACGCGGGGGAAGAACAAAAGACGCCGGGTTCGGGATAAACACTCCAATAAGAGAAAAAGCACTCGGAAAAAGTGGCCAGCAAGATATTCATGTATTAAAGAGGATAACGAGGGGGGACTCACGATCAATCACTGTCTCGACGGTCGGAGTGACGTTCAACCCTCTCCGTGATCTTTTTTTACCCCGATGTCCTCCGGTTGATACTTTCCCCACCGCAGGACTAGCCAGGATGTTCAACGGCGTTTTGCTGCGTATTCAGCCCAATATAGAAATTTTCTATACACTTCTACCAGGGTAAACGAGGCTTAATAATTGGGGAGCCCAAAAAGGGTGTTACTCGAGCTAGTCAGAATAATATAAGGGGAGATACCTTGGACCCTGTAGAGTACCTCTAACAAAAATTAAACATATATTATATGTATATAGGAAGACGTGTCTAGGACAGCTTGTCAGAATAGTAAAAAAAAACGATCATTGTACATACTTGAGCGTGTCAGATTAAGATATATTTGGTTAATCACATGTTGAAAAGTATATAATCTCTTAATCTGACAATTCAAGCGTGACGAAAATGTGTGGGAGGGCGCCAAACTTGCAAACAAAAACGTCACGTGTACATTCTCGAGCGCGGTGGCTTTTTTCTTATTTTGAAGCTAATGATTTAAGAATAACGGGAAGAATATAATCTGACAGTTTGAGCAAGCCGAAACAATAAAAATTGGCCATAAAGGTCACAAAAATCAGTTTTTTTGAATTATCTCATCTTCTGGGCTTCAAATTGTTGTCGCGTTCATTATAAAAGTTGTAGAGCATCACATTTTCTACAAATTTTGTCCGAAGCAATTTTTTCTACGTCTGAACGTTTTTGAGATATATAGTGATGAATGTACATTAGACTGGGTTTCTTGACCTTGGCGTTTCGCATGTGTGGCTAAGCTCCACGCCCTTATCGTCCTCTAACTCGAAAACGGTTGAGAGTATGTAAAATTGCTTCAGACAAAAGTTGTATAGAATTTTATTATCTACAACTTTCATGATGAATACGGAAACGATTTGAGGTTCAGGAAGGGAGATATTTCAAAAATTGCCTTGTTATTATCTTCAAACTGCCAGATTAAGAAAACCCCCCTGATTAGTGTCAGATTAACGGGTCAACACGTCTGTAACACCGAGAATAACCATCTGTATGGAAATTTGACACGCTCGAGTATTTACAAATTACGATTTTTTTGGCATTTTAAAAGGACCGCTGTGACCTTGCGTGCATATATCATAGAACCTTTTTTTCTGTCTACCATCTCATCTTCAAAATTCACTAGGTCTCCATTACGCTCGAATAAATCTCGAATTAGCATCGTCGGCTCCCCAACTATAAGCTTAGGTCATAATATCGTCAGTGATTGCTGTGATAATTGTTATAGAAATCATAAAAATCAGTAATCCTCAACTTTAGGTCTGCTTCAAATAAATTAATGTCATTAAATACCCAAACTTCTGATTGGCCTTTTATTTCTGGCTAATTGTCTAACAGCGGGTTTCATAGAACTTTGACTGTCCGATCAACGATTTGACGGTCACTCAATTTCTTAAACGAAATCACTGAAACCTTATTTCTGAATATATCGAAAAATTAGCAGTTGAGAATAATTGAATGGACCTATGAACATCATAATTTGATGCGAGAATGATATTCTGAATGATCATGACTGAATTAGTGATTGAAAACAAATTGACGTCTATTCGTCAATCAAGCGTTGATTCCCCGATCAAATTCTATGAATCTCAGGGTAATATGAATAAATCCAGCAGATGACATCTGCCTACCGATTTGGAAGCACGAACTGGGAAAGTATGAAGGAATCTTGGTTTTTCCTGTGTTCAATGTGGGAATTCCTTGGGCTTGATTCATCCACAATGACTCCCAAGCAACAGATGCCCATTTTTCACTGGAAAACTCGTTCGAAACTCGATGGGGCAATTTTTCGCAACCGCCATAGGCCGCTGACCGCGATCAATCAACCCATCACGGAATTGAAATATTCCATTTGTCACCGCGTTCTGAATTTGAAATGCCCCTCGAAAATTAATGGCTGAGGGGCATCGGCTCCCCCGACATCAATATGACTAGTCACTCTAACGGCGGTCGGCATTGTCCTGGAAAGTGATAAATCCAGAGGAGAGACGAGATCCGGAAGTCCAGGACCAGAAACAAAACTCTTGTTTGCGTTATTTTTATAACGGCTAGAATCAATTAGGGGACCAGCGCAGGGCCGTTATGTCTAATATGTTAAATGAAAGTCGAGTTTTTGCAGCAGTCTTTATCTCTCGTACGGATCGATAACGCTGAATAGGCGAATTTTTAGATGGAGGAATCCGACCCGGATTTTCGAACGGTCAGGACCGAGTTTTTTCATCTGCGGAAATGAAACCTATCCCTGATGATTTCCTGTCACGAGAAATGGAATATTCTCAGCGACTGGCTGGATAGAACAATGGAACATTATGATTTGACAAAAATAAGAATATTGAAGAATATCTTTGAGAATTCCAGCAGATATGTTTCAGCCGAACTGGCTAAATTTGTTGTCAGTTTTCTCAACCTTAAACTTTTCAAAGAGTGGATAAAATTTACAATATGCAAAATCTCATGATGATGATCTCCTATTGGGATATTTACTGAGATCTTATGATGTCCAGACTAGGGCTAGTCATAAATAGATTCTATTTAAAGGGGCTGCTTCTGTAAAATTCTCATCCAAGGCATTTTTACGTTGGTTAGTCATTCTGTCACCAGTTTATCTGGAGTTTCATCCTCCATAATCTAAACTCGGGAATCCAGATTTTTCGAGCACACGACAAAGGAATTTGATTGAATACTGATTCGAGAGAGTTTTGTGAATGAGTTTTGTTGTGTTGTTTTGTATAGAGTCCAGATCAAAAGATCGTTGGTTGTGCAAATCACATCAGGTGAGCCTTTTTCTATATAATAATTGGTGGTTTTTGTTCTTTTCTCTCTCATTGATATTTACCACCTTTGTAAAAAACTAAAAACGTTTAGCCATGTCGGAGACCTTAGATAATGAGGGTTCCTACATGGAAGCTTCCGAAAAAGTCGATGACTTCGGCGAGAATGAGTCTGAAGAACAGACAGATACTTCTCAGATCTCGCAGTGTTAAAGTTCTCAAGGAACTTTTTGTAGTGTTTCAGTCCCCAGACACTTCTCTGTAGAAATTGTCCCTAACAACACAGGAATATCCTAGGCACGTTCCTTTTATGTCCCAATGTCCCATTGAGTACCGTCGGTACAAGGATACGATTGGGATATCCTTTGGATAGGTATCCTGCTCAGTATTTCCTAGGGATATCCCCACTGGTTCATTCCTGAGTTGTCCCATTCATGTCCCTGTCATCCCCATGAACTAGACCATCAAAGTCATCATTTTGAACCGCAGATGACCGCAGGTTACCGAGAGATGGGTTGCCGTCCCACAGATGTCCTTATAATATTGGGAAAATTCCGTGGAACATCCAAGGGATGTCTAGGGGATTCACCATTTGGTAAGAGTATATCATGGGCTATCTTTGAGATGTTGTAGGTGTATCCGGTATATAACTAGGATGTAGCGAAAGGTACATCCTAATATATGTCGAAATATGTGCAGCCAAGGGATGTCCATGGACCATACTTAGTATGTCCCGATAGAGACATCCTCCTATTTTGTGAGAGACATCCCTGGGATGTCCCTAGGATGTTCTTGTGTTGTAAGGGGCTTGATTTAGTGGTTCTCTCGTTTTTTCTTTCTCCTGGAATTCTTTATGTATGTATTTGAATTTCCTATACCACCCTATGCGAGTGGTGGTGATGATGGTGCTCTGAAAGTGTCTCCACATGACAAATCGATGGGTTTGCTCTCACCCTTTCGCCGATGGTCCCGAACGGACCAGGAGCGTTTCCAGAGCAAGTGACAAATGTTTCGCCGAAGGAATTAAACTGAAACCCGCGATTCCCTTGTGCGGAACACCCTGCAAACATGGATGGCCACGTTGCGTAAACGCACCGTAGATACGCATATTCCCGCGATGTCCCATCAATAACGGAATTATCGCCTGGGGAATATGGATTTTATTTAATGTCGGAGATTAGGTCTCATAAATCTAAAATCGATGTTTATACAGCTGCAGAATTAGTTTGGCCTGAAATTACCGCGCTCATTTCATAATTATTAATTCCCGAATTATACACAGCAATTTCGGGCTGCGATTGGACGATCCGCAGATGCGATGATAAGTTAACTGCTGATTGCGTTTGCCGTGGACGGAAATTAACCAATCTCACCGATAAATTGTTTCGAGTTACTTTCTGTCGGTTCGTTTTCTTCACTTTGTTGTGCACTGAACGGCCGTCGAATGCCCTATTCGGATAGGTCGAAAGTTATGATTGCAGGAATTCTGTAGAACTGTCACAAATCTAAACTACCCTTTGACTGTTTCAGCATTTTCCTACGATATAGTAAATACCGAATATATGAATTTTTATGCCTAACTTTATCAAGTGATGCTTTCCAGTGAAGTTACAAATATTTCAAGGGTAGATTCTTGGGGCTAAAAGAAACACTTTTTTCTTTACCATTTCTTCCGATTCGGGTCGGTTTGAAAGATACAGGCTGTTGAAAAACCATTAAAAATGTTATTTTAGTTCTCTCACAAACGGTTTTATCGAATGAAATGAATTTTTGAATATAGTTTTCAATTCACTTGATGAATCTCTTCCGAACACAAGAAACGAATTCTTGAAACTAGGTTGGAAGCTATATAACGAAAATGAAACTCCAGAACAGGTCGAGCAGTTGAAATACTTGGGAAGCTTCATAAATACAAGGCTAACGTAGACACGGAAATACACAACCGTATCAAGTCGGCATCACGGGCATTCTGGAAGCTAAAGGATGGAAGACATAGACAGCTGTTTACAGAGCAGGGGTCCTCCCAACGCTTCTTTACGGAAGCGAAAGCTGGACGCCCTACAGGCGACATATTGAACAGCTTGAACAAACGTCATCTAAGACAGATAATGCACATCAGATGGTTCCACAAAGTTTCGAATGCAGAAGTCTTGCAACGCGCGAGTTGTACAACAATTGAGACTCAGGGCCCGACTCAGATGGAGCGGCCATATTCTGAGGATGCAAGACACAAGACTCCCCAAAATAGCTCTATATGGCGAATTCACTGAGGGAGCCCGGAAACCAGGAGGTCAGTATAAGCGGTTTAAGGATACACTACATCTATCCCTAAAATCAGTTAATGCCAATCATAACTGGCAACAACTAGAGTTAGACAGGTCACAGTGGAGGTCTTTGATGTTCAGTTATAATGGAGACTCGAGAAGAATACAGCGGCGGCCAGATCTGGTTGGTGACTATCTATGCCCGGAGTGTGGAAGGATCTGTAGGGCACGGTTGGGTCTCTTCAGTCACAGGAGGGCACACAGTCGCAATTATCCCTAAGAAACTATAAGTCTGTTCTTTTTTCTTTTTTGTTATGTCTTTTTGTAGATTTATTCCCGGTAATGGGATACAGCAATGATCGTTTTGTAAAATGAAAGTATTCTTCAGCTTGTTATGCTGAAGGGAATTGTGCTTGCCCAGGGGTGGTAGATATAGCTCATCATGAAAACTTAAAACGACTGTATGTATCTTTTTATCGAGGCTGAATCCGAAAAAATGGCATAGGAAAAAAGTATTTCTTTTGACCTCAAGAATCTACTGTCAAAATATCTGTACGACTCAAAGACTCACCCTGTATTTATTGAACCTTATTGGAAACGATATTTTTCATTGCGAAACAGCCTACATCCAACATGAGATACGATCGAATCCGTGTCGTCTGGTCCAGAGGACCCCAAATCCTATTGGCCGATCAAATCGACGTCATGCCGCGCGTGATTTTTCGCCCGCAAGCGAAGGCCGGTTCTCGATAATTGATCCGACGAATGCGTGCCGAAATAATTGACGTATTTCGTTGCGACCATCGAAACGCTCGCGATTATGCGAGCGTCAACCTAAACGAGATTACACGGCCATCCTTTAATTCCGTCTCGGCCGAATTGGAATATGATAGTTTCGACGGGATCTAATTACCGACACACGTCGTACTTGCTTCCAGGCGAGTTTACCCCGTAATCGCATCAGGATTCCCGAACCTGGAACGGAGTTGCGTACGCCCATGAGTGTCTGTTGCAGAGTTCAGGATTTTGCAGTTCAACTGCGAAACAACATGTTGCCTGAGGTTCACTTCTCCCACTTAATGATCGACTAGACTAGATGTCAGAGGAACGCATGTTTAGCCATCTCAGGTGCTCTGAGATCCACCCCTACGGCAGCTATGGAGTGTCTGCTGGGACTACCATCTTTGGACCTTGCAGTTACACAGGTGGCCATGAAGACAGCTCTTAGAGTTTGGGAACAGGGACAATGGCGCGATAGAGGACTATTCAGGGGGCATGCGAGGGCTCTCAAGATGGTGAGGGATGCCAACGCATCCCTTCTCCATAGAGGGGACCGCGCGGGCACCAGCTTCTATTTTGCCCAACCCTACAGGGTAATTGTCCCTGACAGAGACCTATGGTCTACATCAAACAGGCTTCTTGAGCCCGAAGGTCCCACTTGGTTCACCGATGGCTCTGTGATGCCCACAGGGACTGGAGTGGGAATTGTGGGACCTCGTTTCAATCTTTCCATCCCCCTAGGGAAGGACTGTTCCATAGTGCAAGCGGAACTGTATGCTGTTCTAGCCTGCACACTGGAGAATATCCGCAGAGGGTGCTCCGGAAAACACATCTATATTTGCTGTGACAGTCAGGGAACCCTGAAATCCCTTTCTGAGGAAAGGGTTAACTCACACCTAGTAAAGGAATGCAGAGAGGCTCTGCGGGAGCTAGGTTCTGATAACTTTGTGAAAGTTATCTGGTGCCCGGCTCACGCAGGACTTCCGGGGAACGAGAAGGCAGACAAACTTGCAAAGCAGGGAGCCCGCTCAGCTTTTGTAGGTCCAGGACCGGCGCTGCCTATCTGTCGTACATCTGTCAAGAACTTCTTTAATAGTTGGCTGGACAGGAAATTTTCCTCTGGATGGAGCATAAGAAGTGGTCTCAGACAGTCGAGGCTTCTCATTGAGAGACCATCCTCTGTGCCTGAGGTCAAAAAACTCTTAGCTCTTGAGAGGAAACAACTGAGCCTAGTGACTGGAGCAATGACTGGCCATTTTTTTTACAAACACTTAAATAGAATGGGACTGACTAGCCGTTCCCTGTGCCGCTGGTGCAGGAGCACGCAGGAAACGGTTGAACACATTTTGTTCTTCTGTATCAACCTTGAGGACTTAAGGATGACACATCTAGGAAACAGAACACCCACAGCTCCTATGGTGAGAGGGACACCTCTCTGTCGACTTGTGGCATTTTTGTCAGCATGTCACAGAGTGTAAGTCTCTCCAACTACAAGCGGACGAACAATGGGTCACGAGGCCTCAGTTCAGCCCGGTGGGGAACCGCACGTAGAAGAAGAAGAAGAAGAATGATCGATAGTTTTACAGCTTAAAAGGCGCAACACGATCTCTAGGTATATTGTACCCCCCATAAGAGCTATGTCGTCTATAGCTCGCCTTCCAGCTCCAGAGCTCCAATGAACTCCAAAAATTTGAAGGTCTCCATCGCTCCTTACCAACTCTCTGGTCCGAAGCTTTCTTTGCCTTGGATTGAAATGGTAAGACGCTTCGTAACCAAATGAGTTTCCAACTCTTCACCACAGATTGTACATACGTCAGTTTCTGATGAATCCTTCCTCAACAGATGCTTCCTGAGGAGATAATGTCCTGTAAGAAAGCAGGTGAGGAGATTGTAACTTGTTTTTACTGATATCCAGATACATTTCGGACCTTGCAACTTGAAGATTCTGAGGGATCCATCCCTGGAAGATTCCACCATAGAATATTTCTGTTTCAACTTCCTTCTTCTCAGGAAACCAAATGAGTTTCCAACTCTTCACCACAGATTGTACATACGTCAGTTTCTGATGAATCCTTCCTCAACAGATGCTTCCTGAGGAGATAATGTCCTGTAAGAAAGCAGGTGAGGAGATTGTAACTTGTTTTTACTGATATCCAGATACATTTCGGACCTTGCAACTTGAAGATTCTGAAGGATCCATCCCTGGAAGATTCCACCATAGAATATTTCTGTTTCAACTTCCTTCTTCTCAGGAAACCAAATGAGTTTCCAACTCTTCACCACAGATTGTACATACGTCAGTTTCTGATGAATCCTTCCTCAACAGATGCTTCCTGAGGAGATAATGTCCTGTAAGAAAGCAGGTGAGGAGATTGTAACTTGTTTTTACTGATATCCAGATACATTTCGGACCTTGCAACTTGAAGATTCTGAGGGATCCATCCCTGGAAGATTCCACCATAGAATATTTCTGTTTCGACTTCCTTCTTCTCAGGAAACCAAATGAGTTTCCAACTCTTCACCACAGATTGTACATACGTCAGTTTCTGATGAATCCTTCCTCAACAGATGCTTCCTGAGGAGATAATGTCCTGTAAGAAAGCAGGTGAGGAGATTGTAACTTGTTTTTACTGATATCCAGATACATTTCGGACCTTGCAACTTGAAGATTCTGAGGGATCCATCCCTGGAAGATTCCACCATAGAATATTTCTGTTTCAACTTCCTTCTTCTCAGGAAACCAAATGAGTTTCCAACTCTTCACCACAGATTGTACATACGTCAGTTTCTGATGAATCCTTCCTCAACAGATGCTTCCTGAGGAGATAATGTCCTGTAAGAAAGCAGGTGAGGAGATTGTAACTTGTTTTTACTGATATCCAGATACATTTCGGACCTTGCAACTTGAAGATTCTGAGGGATCCATCCCTGGAAGATTCCACCATAGAATATTTCTGTTTCGACTTCCTTCTTCTCAGGAAACCAAATGAGTTTCCAACTCTTCACCACAGATTGTACATACGTCAGTTTCTGATGAATCCTTCCTCAACAGATGCTTCCTGAGGAGATAATGTCCTGTAAGAAAGCAGGTGAGGAGATTGTAACTTGTTTTTACTGATATCCAGATACATTTCGGACCTTGCAACTTGAAGATTCTGAGGGATCCATCCCTGGAAGATTCCACCATAGAATATTTCTGTTTCAACTTCCTTCTTCTCAGGAAACCAAATGAGTTTCCAACTCTTCACCACAGATTGTACATACGTCAGTTTCTGATGAATCCTTCCTCAACAGATGCTTCCTGAGGAGATAATGTCCTGTAAGAAAGCAGGTGAGGAGATTGTAACTTGTTTTTACTGATATCCAGATACATTTCGGACCTTGCAACTTGAAGATTCTGAAGGATCCATCCCTGGAAGATTCCACCATAGAATATTTCTGTTTCAACTTCCTTCTTCTCAGGAAACCAAATGAGTTTCCAACTCTTCACCACAGATTGTACATACGTCAGTTTCTGATGAATCCTTCCTCAACAGATGCTTCCTGAGGAGATAATGTCCTGTAAGAAAGCAGGTGAGGAGATTGTAACTTGTTTTTACTGATATCCAGATACATTTCGGACCTTGCAACTTGAAGATTCTGAGGGATCCATCCCTGGAAGATTCCACCATAGAATATTTCTGTTTCGACTTCCTTCTTCTCAGGAAACCAAATGAGTTTCCAACTCTTCACCACAGATTGTACATACGTCAGTTTCTGATGAATCCTTCCTCAACAGATGCTTCCTGAGGAGATAATGTCCTGTAAGAAAGCAGGTGAGGAGATTGTAACTTGTTTTTACTGATATCCAGATACATTTCGGACCTTGCAACTTGAAGATTCTGAGGGATCCATCCCTGGAAGATTCCACCATAGAATATTTCTGTTTCAACTTCCTTCTTCTCAGGAAACCAAATGAGTTTCCAACTCTTCACCACAGATTGTACATACGTCAGTTTCTGATGAATCCTTCCTCAACAGATGCTTCCTGAGGAGATAATGTCCTGTAAGAAAGCAGGTGAGGAGATTGTAACTTGTTTTTACTGATATCCAGATACATTTCGGACCTTGCAACTTGAAGATTCTGAGGGATCCATCCCTGGAAGATTCCACCATAGAATATTTCTGTTTCGACTTCCTTCTTCTCAGGAAACCAAATGAGTTTCCAACTCTTCACCACAGATTGT
The DNA here is from genome assembly GCF_907165205.1 of Coccinella septempunctata. Taxonomy (NCBI): domain Eukaryota; kingdom Metazoa; phylum Arthropoda; class Insecta; order Coleoptera; family Coccinellidae; genus Coccinella; species Coccinella septempunctata. The sequence goes on along the minus strand of NC_058193.1, from coordinate 36,184,653 downwards.
ACATACGTCAGTTTCTGATGAATCCTTCCTCAACAGATGCTTCCTGAGGAGATAATGTCCTGTAAGAAAGCAGGTGAGGAGATTGTAACTTGTTTTTACTGATATCCAGATACATTTCGGACCTTGCAACTTGAAGATTCTGAGGGATCCATCCCTGGAAGATTCCACCATAGAATATTTCTGTTTCAACTTCCTTCTTCTCAGGAAACCAAATGAGTTTCCAACTCTTCACCACAGATTGTACATACGTCAGTTTCTGATGAATCCTTCCTCAACAGATGCTTCCTGAGGAGATAATGTCCTGTAAGAAAGCAGGTGAGGAGATTGTAACTTGTTTTTACTGATATCCAGATACATTTCGGACCTTGCAACTTGAAGATTCTGAGGGATCCATCCCTGGAAGATTCCACCATAGAATATTTCTGTTTCGACTTCCTTCTTCTCAGGAAACCAAATGAGTTTCCAACTCTTCACCACAGATTGTACATACGTCAGTTTCTGATGAATCCTTCCTCAACAGATGCTTCCTGAGGAGATAATGTCCTGTAAGAAAGCAGGTGAGGAGATTGTAACTTGTTTTTACTGATATCCAGATACATTTCGGACCTTGCAACTTGAAGATTCTGAGGGATCCATCCCTGGAAGATTCCACCATAGAATATTTCTGTTTCGACTTCCTTCTTCTCAGGAAACCAAATGAGTTTCCAACTCTTCACCACAGATTGTACATACGTCAGTTTCTGATGAATCCTTCCTCAACAGATGCTTCCTGAGGAGATAATGTCCTGTAAGAAAGCAGGTGAGGAGATTGTAACTTGTTTTTACTGATATCCAGATACATTTCGGACCTTGCAACTTGAAGATTCTGAGGGATCCATCCCTGGAAGATTCCACCATAGAATATTTCTGTTTCGACTTCCTTCTTCTCAGGAAACCAAATGAGTTTCCAACTCTTCACCACAGATTGTACATACGTCAGTTTCTGATGAATCCTTCCTCAACAGATGCTTCCTGAGGAGATAATGTCCTGTAAGAAAGCAGGTGAGGAGATTGTAACTTGTTTTTACTGATATCCAGATACATTTCGGACCTTGCAACTTGAAGATTCTGAGGGATCCATCCCTGGAAGATTCCACCATAGAATATTTCTGTTTCGACTTCCTTCTTCTCAGGAAACCAAATGAGTTTCCAACTCTTCACCACAGATTGTACATACGTCAGTTTCTGATGAATCCTTCCTCAACAGATGCTTCCTGAGGAGATAATGTCCTGTAAGAAAGCAGGTGAGGAGATTGTAACTTGTTTTTACTGATATCCAGATACATTTCGGACCTTGCAACTTGAAGATTCTGAGGGATCCATCCCTGGAAGATTCCACCATAGAATATTTCTGTTTCGACTTCCTTCTTCTCAGGAAACCAAATGAGTTTCCAACTCTTCACCACAGATTGTACATACGTCAGTTTCTGATGAATCCTTCCTCAACAGATGCTTCCTGAGGAGATAATGTCCTGTAAGAAAGCAGGTGAGGAGATTGTAACTTGTTTTTACTGATATCCAGATACATTTCGGACCTTGCAACTTGAAGATTCTGAGGGATCCATCCCTGGAAGATTCCACCATAGAATATTTCTGTTTCGACTTCCTTCTTCTCAGGAAACCAAATGAGTTTCCAACTCTTCACCACAGATTGTACATACGTCAGTTTCTGATGAATCCTTCCTCAACAGATGCTTCCTGAGGAGATAATGTCCTGTAAGAAAGCAGGTGAGGAGATTGTAACTTGTTTTTACTGATATCCAGATACATTTCGGACCTTGCAACTTGAAGATTCTGAGGGATCCATCCCTGGAAGATTCCACCATAGAATATTTCTGTTTCGACTTCCTTCTTCTCAGGAAACCAAATGAGTTTCCAACTCTTCACCACAGATTGTACATACGTCAGTTTCTGATGAATCCTTCCTCAACAGATGCTTCCTGAGGAGATAATGTCCTGTAAGAAAGCAGGTGAGGAGATTGTAACTTGTTTTTACTGATATCCAGATACATTTCGGACCTTGCAACTTGAAGATTCTGAGGGATCCATCCCTGGAAGATTCCACCATAGAATATTTCTGTTTCGACTTCCTTCTTCTCAGGAAACCAAATGAGTTTCCAACTCTTCACCACAGATTGTACATACGTCAGTTTCTGATGAATCCTTCCTCAACAGATGCTTCCTGAGGAGATAATGTCCTGTAAGAAAGCAGGTGAGGAGATTGTAACTTGTTTTTACTGATATCCAGATACATTTCGGACCTTGCAACTTGAAGATTCTGAGGGATCCATCCCTGGAAGATTCCACCATAGAATATTTCTGTTTCGACTTCCTTCTTCTCAGGAAACCAAATGAGTTTCCAACTCTTCACCACAGATTGTACATACGTCAGTTTCTGATGAATCCTTCCTCAACAGATGCTTCCTGAGGAGATAATGTCCTGTAAGAAAGCAGGTGAGGAGATTGTAACTTGTTTTTACTGATATCCAGATACATTTCGGACCTTGCAACTTGAAGATTCTGAGGGATCCATCCCTGGAAGATTCCACCATAGAATATTTCTGTTTCGACTTCCTTCTTCTCAGGAAACCAAATGAGTTTCCAACTCTTCACCACAGATTGTACATACGTCAGTTTCTGATGAATCCTTCCTCAACAGATGCTTCCTGAGGAGATAATGTCCTGTAAGAAAGCAGGTGAGGAGATTGTAACTTGTTTTTACTGATATCCAGATACATTTCGGACCTTGCAACTTGAAGATTCTGAGGGATCCATCCCTGGAAGATTCCACCATAGAATATTTCTGTTTCGACTTCCTTCTTCTCAGGAAACCAAATGAGTTTCCAACTCTTCACCACAGATTGTACATACGTCAGTTTCTGATGAATCCTTCCTCAACAGATGCTTCCTGAGGAGATAATGTCCTGTAAGAAAGCAGGTGAGGAGATTGTAACTTGTTTTTACTGATATCCAGATACATTTCGGACCTTGCAACTTGAAGATTCTGAGGGATCCATCCCTGGAAGATTCCACCATAGAATATTTCTGTTTCGACTTCCTTCTTCTCAGGAAACCAAATGAGTTTCCAACTCTTCACCACAGATTGTACATACGTCAGTTTCTGATGAATCCTTCCTCAACAGATGCTTCCTGAGGAGATAATGTCCTGTAAGAAAGCAGGTGAGGAGATTGTAACTTGTTTTTACTGATATCCAGATACATTTCGGACCTTGCAACTTGAAGATTCTGAGGGATCCATCCCTGGAAGATTCCACCATAGAATATTTCTGTTTCGACTTCCTTCTTCTCAGGAAACCAAATGAGTTTCCAACTCTTCACCACAGATTGTACATACGTCAGTTTCTGATGAATCCTTCCTCAACAGATGCTTCCTGAGGAGATAATGTCCTGTAAGAAAGCAGGTGAGGAGATTGTAACTTGTTTTTACTGATATCCAGATACATTTCGGACCTTGCAACTTGAAGATTCTGAGGGATCCATCCCTGGAAGATTCCACCATAGAATATTTCTGTTTCAACTTCCTTCTTCTCAGGAAACCAAATGAGTTTCCAACTCTTCACCACAGATTGTACATACGTCAGTTTCTGATGAATCCTTCCTCAACAGATGCTTCCTGAGGAGATAATGTCCTGTAAGAAAGCAGGTGAGGAGATTGTAACTTGTTTTTACTGATATCCAGATACATTTCGGACCTTGCAACTTGAAGATTCTGAGGGATCCATCCCTGGAAGATTCCACCATAGAATATTTCTGTTTCGACTTCCTTCTTCTCAGGAAACCAAATGAGTTTCCAACTCTTCACCACAGATTGTACATACGTCAGTTTCTGATGAATCCTTCCTCAACAGATGCTTCCTGAGGAGATAATGTCCTGTAAGAAAGCAGGTGAGGAGATTGTAACTTGTTTTTACTGATATCCAGATACATTTCGGACCTTGCAACTTGAAGATTCTGAGGGATCCATCCCTGGAAGATTCCACCATAGAATATTTCTGTTTCAACTTCCTTCTTCTCAGGAAACCAAATGAGTTTCCAACTCTTCACCACAGATTGTACATACGTCAGTTTCTGATGAATCCTTCCTCAACAGATGCTTCCTGAGGAGATAATGTCCTGTAAGAAAGCAGGTGAGGAGATTGTAACTTGTTTTTACTGATATCCAGATACATTTCGGACCTTGCAACTTGAAGATTCTGAGGGATCCATCCCTGGAAGATTCCACCATAGAATATTTCTGTTTCGACTTCCTTCTTCTCAGGAAACCAAATGAGTTTCCAACTCTTCACCACAGATTGTACATACGTCAGTTTCTGATGAATCCTTCCTCAACAGATGCTTCCTGAGGAGATAATGTCCTGTAAGAAAGCAGGTGAGGAGATTGTAACTTGTTTTTACTGATATCCAGATACATTTCGGACCTTGCAACTTGAAGATTCTGAGGGATCCATCCCTGGAAGATTCCACCATAGAATATTTCTGTTTCAACTTCCTTCTTCTCAGGAAACCAAATGAGTTTCCAACTCTTCACCACAGATTGTACATACGTCAGTTTCTGATGAATCCTTCCTCAACAGATGCTTCCTGAGGAGATAATGTCCTGTAAGAAAGCAGGTGAGGAGATTGTAACTTGTTTTTACTGATATCCAGATACATTTCGGACCTTGCAACTTGAAGATTCTGAGGGATCCATCCCTGGAAGATTCCACCATAGAATATTTCTGTTTCGACTTCCTTCTTCTCAGGAAACCAAATGAGTTTCCAACTCTTCACCACAGATTGTACATACGTCAGTTTCTGATGAATCCTTCCTCAACAGATGCTTCCTGAGGAGATAATGTCCTGTAAGAAAGCAGGTGAGGAGATTGTAACTTGTTTTTACTGATATCCAGATACATTTCGGACCTTGCAACTTGAAGATTCTGAGGGATCCATCCCTGGAAGATTCCACCATAGAATATTTCTGTTTCAACTTCCTTCTTCTCAGGAAACCAAATGAGTTTCCAACTCTTCACCACAGATTGTACATACGTCAGTTTCTGATGAATCCTTCCTCAACAGATGCTTCCTGAGGAGATAATGTCCTGTAAGAAAGCAGGTGAGGAGATTGTAACTTGTTTTTACTGATATCCAGATACATTTCGGACCTTGCAACTTGAAGATTCTGAGGGATCCATCCCTGGAAGATTCCACCATAGAATATTTCTGTTTCGACTTCCTTCTTCTCAGGAAACCAAATGAGTTTCCAACTCTTCACCACAGATTGTACATACGTCAGTTTCTGATGAATCCTTCCTCAACAGATGCTTCCTGAGGAGATAATGTCCTGTAAGAAAGCAGGTGAGGAGATTGTAACTTGTTTTTACTGATATCCAGATACATTTCGGACCTTGCAACTTGAAGATTCTGAGGGATCCATCCCTGGAAGATTCCACCATAGAATATTTCTGTTTCGACTTCCTTCTTCTCAGGAAACCAAATGAGTTTCCAACTCTTCACCACAGATTGTACATACGTCAGTTTCTGATGAATCCTTCCTCAACAGATGCTTCCTGAGGAGATAATGTCCTGTAAGAAAGCAGGTGAGGAGATTGTAACTTGTTTTTACTGATATCCAGATACATTTCGGACCTTGCAACTTGAAGATTCTGAGGGATCCATCCCTGGAAGATTCCACCATAGAATATTTCTGTTTCGACTTCCTTCTTCTCAGGAAACCAAATGAGTTTCCAACTCTTCACCACAGATTGTACATACGTCAGTTTCTGATGAATCCTTCCTCAACAGATGCTTCCTGAGGAGATAATGTCCTGTAAGAAAGCAGGTGAGGAGATTGTAACTTGTTTTTACTGATATCCAGATACATTTCGGACCTTGCAACTTGAAGATTCTGAGGGATCCATCCCTGGAAGATTCCACCATAGAATATTTCTGTTTCAACTTCCTTCTTCTCAGGAAACCAAATGAGTTTCCAACTCTTCACCACAGATTGTACATACGTCAGTTTCTGATGAATCCTTCCTCAACAGATGCTTCCTGAGGAGATAATGTCCTGTAAGAAAGCAGGTGAGGAGATTGTAACTTGTTTTTACTGATATCCAGATACATTTCGGACCTTGCAACTTGAAGATTCTGAGGGATCCATCCCTGGAAGATTCCACCATAGAATATTTCTGTTTCGACTTCCTTCTTCTCAGGAAACCAAATGAGTTTCCAACTCTTCACCACAGATTGTACATACGTCAGTTTCTGATGAATCCTTCCTCAACAGATGCTTCCTGAGGAGATAATGTCCTGTAAGAAAGCAGGTGAGGAGATTGTAACTTGTTTTTACTGATATCCAGATACATTTCGGACCTTGCAACTTGAAGATTCTGAGGGATCCATCCCTGGAAGATTCCACCATAGAATATTTCTGTTTCAACTTCCTTCTTCTCAGGAAACCAAATGAGTTTCCAACTCTTCACCACAGATTGTACATACGTCAGTTTCTGATGAATCCTTCCTCAACAGATGCTTCCTGAGGAGATAATGTCCTGTAAGAAAGCAGGTGAGGAGATTGTAACTTGTTTTTACTGATATCCAGATACATTTCGGACCTTGCAACTTGAAGATTCTGAGGGATCCATCCCTGGAAGATTCCACCATAGAATATTTCTGTTTCGACTTCCTTCTTCTCAGGAAACCAAATGAGTTTCCAACTCTTCACCACAGATTGTACATACGTCAGTTTCTGATGAATCCTTCCTCAACAGATGCTTCCTGAGGAGATAATGTCCTGTAAGAAAGCAGGTGAGGAGATTGTAACTTGTTTTTACTGATATCCAGATACATTTCGGACCTTGCAACTTGAAGATTCTGAGGGATCCATCCCTGGAAGATTCCACCATAGAATATTTCTGTTTCGACTTCCTTCTTCTCAGGAAACCAAATGAGTTTCCAACTCTTCACCACAGATTGTACATACGTCAGTTTCTGATGAATCCTTCCTCAACAGATGCTTCCTGAGGAGATAATGTCCTGTAAGAAAGCAGGTGAGGAGATTGTAACTTGTTTTTACTGATATCCAGATACATTTCGGACCTTGCAACTTGAAGATTCTGAGGGATCCATCCCTGGAAGATTCCACCATAGAATATTTCTGTTTCGACTTCCTTCTTCTCAGGAAACCAAATGAGTTTCCAACTCTTCACCACAGATTGTACATACGTCAGTTTCTGATGAATCCTTCCTCAACAGATGCTTCCTGAGGAGATAATGTCCTGTAAGAAAGCAGGTGAGGAGATTGTAACTTGTTTTTACTGATATCCAGATACATTTCGGACCTTGCAACTTGAAGATTCTGAGGGATCCATCCCTGGAAGATTCCACCATAGAATATTTCTGTTTCGACTTCCTTCTTCTCAGGAAACCAAATGAGTTTCCAACTCTTCACCACAGATTGTACATACGTCAGTTTCTGATGAATCCTTCCTCAACAGATGCTTCCTGAGGAGATAATGTCCTGTAAGAAAGCAGGTGAGGAGATTGTAACTTGTTTTTACTGATATCCAGATACATTTCGGACCTTGCAACTTGAAGATTCTGAGGGATCCATCCCTGGAAGATTCCACCATAGAATATTTCTGTTTCGACTTCCTTCTTCTCAGGAAACCAAATGAGTTTCCAACTCTTCACCACAGATTGTACATACGTCAGTTTCTGATGAATCCTTCCTCAACAGATGCTTCCTGAGGAGATAATGTCCTGTAAGAAAGCAGGTGAGGAGATTGTAACTTGTTTTTACTGATATCCAGATACATTTCGGACCTTGCAACTTGAAGATTCTGAGGGATCCATCCCTGGAAGATTCCACCATAGAATATTTCTGTTTCGACTTCCTTCTTCTCAGGAAACCAAATGAGTTTCCAACTCTTCACCACAGATTGTACATACGTCAGTTTCTGATGAATCCTTCCTCAACAGATGCTTCCTGAGGAGATAATGTCCTGTAAGAAAGCAGGTGAGGAGATTGTAACTTGTTTTTACTGATATCCAGATACATTTCGGACCTTGCAACTTGAAGATTCTGAGGGATCCATCCCTGGAAGATTCCACCATAGAATATTTCTGTTTCGACTTCCTTCTTCTCAGGAAACCAAATGAGTTTCCAACTCTTCACCACAGATTGTACATACGTCAGTTTCTGATGAATCCTTCCTCAACAGATGCTTCCTGAGGAGATAATGTCCTGTAAGAAAGCAGGTGAGGAGATTGTAACTTGTTTTTACTGATATCCAGATACATTTCGGACCTTGCAACTTGAAGATTCTGAGGGATCCATCCCTGGAAGATTCCACCATAGAATATTTCTGTTTCGACTTCCTTCTTCTCAGGAAACCAAATGAGTTTCCAACTCTTCACCACAGATTGTACATACGTCAGTTTCTGATGAATCCTTCCTCAACAGATGCTTCCTGAGGAGATAATGTCCTGTAAGAAAGCAGGTGAGGAGATTGTAACTTGTTTTTACTGATATCCAGATACATTTCGGACCTTGCAACTTGAAGATTCTGAGGGATCCATCCCTGGAAGATTCCACCATAGAATATTTCTGTTTCGACTTCCTTCTTCTCAGGAAACCAAATGAGTTTCCAACTCTTCACCACAGATTGTACATACGTCAGTTTCTGATGAATCCTTCCTCAACAGATGCTTCCTGAGGAGATAATGTCCTGTAAGAAAGCAGGTGAGGAGATTGTAACTTGTTTTTACTGATATCCAGATACATTTCGGACCTTGCAACTTGAAGATTCTGAGGGATCCATCCCTGGAAGATTCCACCATAGAATATTTCTGTTTCAACTTCCTTCTTCTCAGGAAACCAAATGAGTTTCCAACTCTTCACCACAGATTGTACATACGTCAGTTTCTGATGAATCCTTCCTCAACAGATGCTTCCTGAGGAGATAATGTCCTGTAAGAAAGCAGGTGAGGAGATTGTAACTTGTTTTTACTGATATCCAGATACATTTCGGACCTTGCAACTTGAAGATTCTGAGGGATCCATCCCTGGAAGATTCCACCATAGAATATTTCTGTTTCGACTTCCTTCTTCTCAGGAAACCAAATGAGTTTCCAACTCTTCACCACAGATTGTACATACGTCAGTTTCTGATGAATCCTTCCTCAACAGATGCTTCCTGAGGAGATAATGTCCTGTAAGAAAGCAGGTGAGGAGATTGTAACTTGTTTTTACTGATATCCAGATACATTTCGGACCTTGCAACTTGAAGATTCTGAGGGATCCATCCCTGGAAGATTCCACCATAGAATATTTCTGTTTCAACTTCCTTCTTCTCAGGAAACCAAATGAGTTTCCAACTCTTCACCACAGATTGTACATACGTCAGTTTCTGATGAATCCTTCCTCAACAGATGCTTCCTGAGGAGATAATGTCCTGTAAGAAAGCAGGTGAGGAGATTGTAACTTGTTTTTACTGATATCCAGATACATTTCGGACCTTGCAACTTGAAGATTCTGAGGGATCCATCCCTGGAAGATTCCACCATAGAATATTTCTGTTTCGACTTCCTTCTTCTCAGGAAACCAAATGAGTTTCCAACTCTTCACCACAGATTGTACATACGTCAGTTTCTGATGAATCCTTCCTCAACAGATGCTTCCTGAGGAGATAATGTCCTGTAAGAAAGCAGGTGAGGAGATTGTAACTTGTTTTTACTGATATCCAGATACATTTCGGACCTTGCAACTTGAAGATTCTGAGGGATCCATCCCTGGAAGATTCCACCATAGAATATTTCTGTTTCGACTTCCTTCTTCTCAGGAAACCAAATGAGTTTCCAACTCTTCACCACAGATTGTACATACGTCAGTTTCTGATGAATCCTTCCTCAACAGATGCTTCCTGAGGAGATAATGTCCTGTAAGAAAGCAGGTGAGGAGATTGTAACTTGTTTTTACTGATATCCAGATACATTTCGGACCTTGCAACTTGAAGATTCTGAGGGATCCATCCCTGGAAGATTCCACCATAGAATATTTCTGTTTCGACTTCCTTCTTCTCAGGAAACCAAATGAGTTTCCAACTCTTCACCACAGATTGTACATACGTCAGTTTCTGATGAATCCTTCCTCAACAGATGCTTCCTGAGGAGATAATGTCCTGTAAGAAAGCAGGTGAGGAGATTGTAACTTGTTTTTACTGATATCCAGATACATTTCGGACCTTGCAACTTGAAGATTCTGAGGGATCCATCCCTGGAAGATTCCACCATAGAATATTTCTGTTTCGACTTCCTTCTTCTCAGGAAACCAAATGAGTTTCCAACTCTTCACCACAGATTGTACATACGTCAGTTTCTGATGAATCCTTCCTCAACAGATGCTTCCTGAGGAGATAATGTCCTGTAAGAAAGCAGGTGAGGAGATTGTAACTTGTTTTTACTGATATCCAGATACATTTCGGACCTTGCAACTTGAAGATTCTGAGGGATCCATCCCTGGAAGATTCCACCATAGAATATTTCTGTTTCAACTTCCTTCTTCTCAGGAAACCAAATGAGTTTCCAACTCTTCACCACAGATTGTACATACGTCAGTTTCTGATGAATCCTTCCTCAACAGATGCTTCCTGAGGAGATAATGTCCTGTAAGAAAGCAGGTGAGGAGATTGTAACTTGTTTTTACTGATATCCAGATACATTTCGGACCTTGCAACTTGAAGATTCTGAGGGATCCATCCCTGGAAGATTCCACCATAGAATATTTCTGTTTCGACTTCCTTCTTCTCAGGAAACCAAATGAGTTTCCAACTCTTCACCACAGATTGTACATACGTCAGTTTCTGATGAATCCTTCCTCAACAGATGCTTCCTGAGGAGATAATGTCCTGTAAGAAAGCAGGTGAGGAGATTGTAACTTGTTTTTACTGATATCCAGATACATTTCGGACCTTGCAACTTGAAGATTCTGAGGGATCCATCCCTGGAAGATTCCACCATAGAATATTTCTGTTTCGACTTCCTTCTTCTCAGGAAACCAAATGAGTTTCCAACTCTTCACCACAGATTGTACATACGTCAGTTTCTGATGAATCCTTCCTCAACAGATGCTTCCTGAGGAGATAATGTCCTGTAAGAAAGCAGGTGAGGAGATTGTAACTTGTTTTTACTGATATCCAGATACATTTCGGACCTTGCAACTTGAAGATTCTGAGGGATCCATCCCTGGAAGATTCCACCATAGAATATTTCTGTTTCAACTTCCTTCTTCTCAGGAAACCAAATGAGTTTCCAACTCTTCACCACAGATTGTACATACGTCAGTTTCTGATGAATCCTTCCTCAACAGATGCTTCCTGAGGAGATAATGTCCTGTAAGAAAGCAGGTGAGGAGATTGTAACTTGTTTTTACTGATATCCAGATACATTTCGGACCTTGCAACTTGAAGATTCTGAGGGATCCATCCCTGGAAGATTCCACCATAGAATATTTCTGTTTCAACTTCCTTCTTCTCAGGAAACCAAATGAGTTTCCAACTCTTCACCACAGATTGTACATACGTCAGTTTCTGATGAATCCTTCCTCAACAGATGCTTCCTGAGGAGATAATGTCCTGTAAGAAAGCAGGTGAGGAGATTGTAACTTGTTTTTACTGATATCCAGATACATTTCGGACCTTGCAACTTGAAGATTCTGAGGGATCCATCCCTGGAAGATTCCACCATAGAATATTTCTGTTTCAACTTCCTTCTTCTCAGGAAACCAAATGAGTTTCCAACTCTTCACCACAGATTGTACATACGTCAGTTTCTGATGAATCCTTCCTCAACAGATGCTTCCTGAGGAGATAATGTCCTGTAAGAAAGCAGGTGAGGAGATTGTAACTTGTTTTTACTGATATCCAGATACATTTCGGACCTTGCAACTTGAAGATTCTGAGGGATCCATCCCTGGAAGATTCCACCATAGAATATTTCTGTTTCAACTTCCTTCTTCTCAGGAAACCAAATGAGTTTCCAACTCTTCACCACAGATTGTACATACGTCAGTTTCTGATGAATCCTTCCTCAACAGATGCTTCCTGAGGAGATAATGTCCTGTAAGAAAGCAGGTGAGGAGATTGTAACTTGTTTTTACTGATATCCAGATACATTTCGGACCTTGCAACTTGAAGATTCTGAGGGATCCATCCCTGGAAGATTCCACCATAGAATATTTCTGTTTCGACTTCCTTCTTCTCAGGAAACTTTTTCGGATAGGTGCATTTACTATACCACAGAAAGGTTCTGGGCCAGATTCTCAGTTAGCCTTCGGAAACTGCCACCATCTAGATCTTTTATTCTCTACCCTACTCTTCATAGGAACCCAAGGAAGTCTTCGTTCTGTAAAGGAGTTACATTCCACTGCGACCTTAAGGTCTATTGTACCCTTATAAGAGCTGTTCTGCCAACTGCGCAACATCTACCTCTTGCCTCCAGCTGCAGAGTTCCAATAGACTCCAGTATCTGAGGGGGCTTCAAGGAGACTAAAACCTCATTACTCCCCTTCTCCACAGAACCTACACTCTTCAGTTTCTGGTAAACCCATTTTCATCATATGTTTCCTAAGAAGACAATGTCCTATGAGGAAGCCAGTGAGAATGCTTAACTTGTTCTTACTCAGCCCCGAATACTTCTTGGATCTTGCAGTTTCAAAATCCCAAAGAAATGACCCATTCCTGGAAGCTTCCTCCAGAGTGTTACTCTTTTGGTTTATTTCTTCTACAGAAACCCTTTCTTATAGGTGCATTTTCCTATACCACAGAAATGCTCTGGGCTTTTGTACTTTTCTGGCGAGTCTGTTGGCCTCCTACTTACAAGTATGATGTGGTTGCTCTTACGCTGAGTCGATGACATCGGAGTTCAATGCTTTGATAGCACCGTATCACTATCATAGTGGATCACTGTATCGCATCCTTGATACCATATCTTCACACCTTTGGGTTGCAAGCATTTCTACCTGAAAGCCACTCGAGCCTATCGATGCCAGTTCGTTGATTAGAAAGAATCAAATTTGTTCCTCTTCGTATTTTCTCATTTGTGCGTTCAGTTTTTACCCAACCGAATAGTGCCATCTCATGGTTTCAATGAAATCGAGTTTCAAACATACGCATAAGGAACACTACACCATCTCAAACCAGCCCTCGGGAAAGTTTACCGCGTAATTACATTTCTCAATTTAGTGCGCGAAGTGATATAGTACGCTCACAAAGGACTACACACACACACCTCAGCGTTTTCGATTATGCGAAATGGGACACAGAAATGTTGCCGGTTTTGGAGTACGTTCCGGATTGACGTCATGACTTTTTCATGGGGTGTCAATGTTTGAGAGACTTGGGTGGATTGGAATTGCGATTTGATTTCAGCTCGAATTAATGCGAATTTGGCGCTGGCATTTGGGGTTTCAAGCTGGGAGCAGTTTCGCTTCTAGGCGTTTCACTGATTATCATCAAAGACGTGGGGGTTGGGTGGAATTTCGTCATACTAAGGAATAATCTTCGAGATCTTTCAGTGAGTTGGTCTACCGAATATTCAGTTTGGTGAAGGAGAGAATAAGTTTTTCTGGTACACTTTTCGATCAGAAAATTAAAATCAGTGCAGCTGGAAGAATCAGTCTTTCCAGCTTCAATACAGTGTGCCTTGAATACATGTATCGTTCGATCTCCTTATCTACTGGAAATGTCGATCGAATAACAGCTGCCAGAAGCCAGAAACTCATCTTCAATGTTCATATTTAAACACTTTTTTGAATATTTATCCTACAGCCTCAAAAACCACCGTCACTGCTTCGTGTGGTTAGCAACCACATGCCATCTCACCCCACCCCACCCATCAACAGGTCGAAACCGGCTCAGCCGTCAAACATTTTCCATTTTCCCATACATTAGCGTCGAGATCCAGATCCGGTGCTGCTCTGTCGCCCCTAATGAAACTGCGGAAGATCATCCTGTCACTCTGTCTGTGAGACGACCGTCTTCTGGCGGAACAGATTAGCCGAGATTGAAGTTATACGGCGGTTATATGTCGTCGAAAAGGAAGGGGTTAATGAATACAAAGTCTGTTTTACTTACGTGTTAAGCTCCAGATCGAGACGGAACTTGTGGTTGAAAGCCTTGATGAGCAGCGAGGTTCTGTGGAAGTGCTTGCCGGTCTGAAAAGAAAACACATCTGGTTAGAGTTTTAATTATCGGCGATGAACGTGAGCTGCGTTCTGTTTAGTTTGGGCTTGAAGGATTGCAGCAGGTTTAGGCTTAATTGCGCCCGGAATACGCGATATGAATGGGGGAGACGCGGAGAGGCGATTTGGAGAAAAGGGATGAATCAGCTGTTCCGCGTTCTGTTTTCATCATCATTCTTGGATCTTGTATCGAAACTGCCTTCAGTGATTCAACGTCAATCGAACACTCTATAGTAGGCTAAGAATTTTTCAATATATCCTCGTCCACAAAAAAAAAGAAGAAGAAAAGAAAAAAAAAAAAAAGAAAAAAAGCGCGAACAGGGCTAATTGCGACTGTGTGCTCTCCTGTGACTGAAGAGACCCAACCGTAGCCTACAGATCCTTCCACACTCTGGGCATAGATAGTCACCAACCAGATCTGGCCGCCGCTGTATCCTTCTCGAGTCTCCATTATAACTGTGGACCAGAGACCTCCACTGTGACCTGTCTAACGCTAGTTGTTCCCAGTTAAGATTGGCATTAACTGATTTTAGGGATTGATGTAGTGTATCCTTAAACTGCTTATACTGGCCTCCTGGTTTCCGGGCTCCCTCAGTGAATTCGCCATATAGAGCTATTTTGGGGAGTCTTGTGTCTTGTATCCTCAGAATGTGGCCGCTCCATCTGAGTCGGGCCCTCGTTACTTGAGTCTCAATTGTTGTACAACTTGCGCGTTGCAAGACTTCTGCATTCGAAACTTTGTGGAACCATCTGATGTGCATTATCTGTCTTAGATGACGTTGTTGCGTTTGTCCAAGCTGTTTAATATGTCGCCTGTAGGGCGTCCAGGTTTCGCTTCCGTAAAAAAGCGTTGGGAGGACGACTGCTTTGTAAACAGCTGTCTTGGTCTTCAGATTGAGGTCGTGATTTTGAAACACTCTGCCCTTTAGCTTCCAGAATGCCCGTGATGCCGAATTGATACGGTTGTGTATTTCCGTGTCTATGTTAGCCCTAGTATTTATGAAGCTTCCCAAGTATTTGAACTGCTCGACCTGTTCTACAGTTTCATCCTCGTGCTATAGCGTGAGACTATGAGAAACGTTACGTCATAAGAGTTGAAAACGAAACTATCGAACAACCCTTAACACCAGCCATTAAATGTGTCCTTATTCTGAAATCTACCGGCGCGCAATTCACATCCGTACGAGACGGTGAGATATCAGGAGCAGTGACAGAATCTCCGGATTGAGCCGGGCTGTGAAATCCTATCCGACTCGGGGGCGGTTGAGTGAAGTCAGATAAGCCAAAAGCCAATTAACAGATCTCACGACACCGACCGGTCTCCATTAAAAATTCGACGTGGAAGAACCGCAGCCACGCTGATAAATTGGTTCGGTCCCGTTTCGTCGGGTTCGTTCTTTTCCTTATTGAAGGATTAAGCTGAAGGCTTAATCCTTTCATTAAGGGGCGTCCAACGCTTCGGATCTTGGAGAAATGCATGAAAAGAGAGGAGACGGTATGCTGACTGAAAGAACGGTCCAATCGGCATGAAAGAACTGTGAAATATTGCAACGTTTTCGGTTTATTAAGCATCCATAGGTTTCCTCTATTTACAACTAGAAGGATATATTGAAAAATTCTTAGCCTACTATAGAACCAAGTAAAATTTCAATGTCAAAATATTTTATTACTCAACATATCCTCCTCTTGATCGGATACATTCATTACAGCGCACCTTCAACGTCTCTAGAGCTTTAAAAAAAAAATGTTTCTTCTTGCTCTGCAAACCAGACCTCCACAGTTTTTATTACCTTCTCGTTGGAAGAAAATTTACGACCTTTTCAACTTTTTTTCAGTTGAGAAAAGAGATGATAGTCGGATGGAGGCAAATTTGGTGAATAAGAGAGTAAGAGGGGTGTTCTAGTAATTCAAACCCTAAATCACGAATTATCTGCATGGCCACATGAGATTTGTGTGCAGGGTCGTTGTCCTGCAAAAACAAAATACCTTTGGATAGCTTTCTCTTCAATTTTTTCGCGTGTAGTGGTCAGTAATGTTGAATAGTACTCTCCGGTTATTGTTGGCAATCCCAAAAAACTGAAGCAAGAACTTTCCCACCAGATTTATGGACACGAAACTTCTTAGATCTGCGAGAACCAGAGTGTCACCATTCCATCGATTGTTGCTTTGTTTCTGGATCGTAGAAATGTACCCAAGTCCCATCCATAGTAACAATTCGGTTTAAGAAGTCTACTTTGTTTTCAAATCGAGCACAGATCGATCGCGATGCTTCTACACTTCCACGAATTTTGGTCAACATTCAAACATTTGGGGATCCATTTCGCAGCAATTTTTCTCAAGTCCAAATTGACGTGAACTATAAATGAACGCGTTCCTATGAAATATTCAGAGCTTCAGACATCCGTTTTAGCCCAATTCGACGGTCTGATAAAATCATGTCATGAACTGCATCGATATTTTCAGGGACTGACACAGAAACTGGCCTTTCCGATAGGTCATCATCTTCAATGAAAAATTTTGAAGCTTGCAGTCCAATTTTTCACGGTCGCATAAGAAGGGCATTGATCACCAATGGTATAAGCATCTTCGTAAATCTGCTTACCTCTTAACCCTTTTAAATAGAGGTACTTGATGATGGCTCGATACTCCAATTTTTCTATTTTTACAATTTTGGTGGACATCTCCTTTCTTTTAATTTATTGCGTAACTCTGGTTTACTTTTTAACCTCAAACTTCACACCGACACTTCTAATGCGTTATTGTTCGTTGCTATGGTAACGCAATACTTTTTTTTATGCATGGAACTGGTCTGGGCTAACTAGATATAAATACATACTGGTAAAGGGTTATTACATAGTTTCTAATACAACGTTAATGTGACGTTCCTTACTTCTTAATGAACATAAGTTGAGGAAACACCATGAAGAAACGTTTTATATTGATAACTAAGGTAATCGGTCTTACATACGTTGATCTAATATTTCTCATTTGATACTGAAGATACGTTCAGGAAATACGATGAAACAACGTTTCATATTGGTGGCTACAGTAACATGCTGCTGAATGGTTTCTTATTCAACGTTGATGTAATGAGTTTTACTTTTTGTGCAAAATAGACTCAACTTTAAAATGAAACTGACAGTACAAATGTTCTGAAACTCAGAATGAATGTGCAGTTTAAGGCATTCTATAAGATTTTTTCGACCAATATTACTGATGAATTTCTGCAGCGATCCTTGAATAAAAATTCAATGACTTCCTCATAGAAAAATTAGACAATGAACGAATGGAACTGTGAAAATTGGACATTGGCATTCGCACATAGAATTTCGGAGGCGTAAAGCTAGCCATGCTCCAATTTCCAATCTTTGTGAAGAAGGAAGCTTCGCAGATATCCCTTCGAATGAATACCGACGAATCGTCCTCGCAAAAAACCCAGCCGGTCGTGGAGATCCACGTGAAAAAAATTCCCACGACGAAATTGCATGTCTAACGGAGTGTCCACACGTGAACATACGATATTCCATCTCTGCAGATCCCCTGCCTGCATTCCCATCTGAGACGTCGCGAAGAATCCCTTTCATTATGCATGAATGGGTATTTTGTGCCTTCAGGTCAGCGAGCAACGTCCCTCTCGGATCCGAACGACTCCTTTGGAATTATTGAACTTCCCTTCAAGAATCGACGGATGACGAAAATGAAATGTGAATGGCCTATTCTGATTCGGCGATCTGATTCTAGACGGCAGATCGATTTCTAGACGTTTAATGAATAGCCCCAAGTATCAGCTCAATATCTGGTGCATGAGAGATACAGGGATGTGCGATACTATCCCTCTAAACGGCCTCAGTCAGGGCTTATTTATGATAAATTGATATTTATTAGCATCTTTTCATTGAATACATTTTCCATGACAACCTTCTCTACATTACATTGAAACCCTCATCAAAATTTTACATCTGGTTGAGTAGTTATGTAAGAACAAACAAAACACAACACTCTCTTACTTAAAGAATAGTATCAACAATATTTTTCATATACACAATCACAAAAATATCGTTATCCACATTCACAGATTGTTTCAATACTGCCACATTCTTTGTACCAAATTAATGAGGTGTCTTTGGTAGTTCTCAACCCTCTCCAGATCAAAAACATCTGTTAGCTGACACATTCAGTCACAATAATTAAACTGAGTTGATAACCCTTTGATGCCAGCAATTTCAAGAAAAATATGCTCTATCAAACTCGAAGTTGATACAGTTCGTAATGTATACAGTATCCAATTAGCTGATTGCACATGGTAGGTAAGAACAATCCCTGTTATGACTACCTATAACCATTTCTCTATTTCTCTTTTACTTCACTCTCTCACATCTGAGCTCTGAAAACGCAACTTTTTTCTGGATTGATTAGATGATGTGTGCGCCTTCTGTTGGAAGCACTCTGATGAAATTAGTTGACACTGTACGTGCATCGCTGTGATTGCATAGGATAGCTTTGTGGGGCGTTGGATGAAAAAGTTTTTTTTTTGGTTGTAGCAATGATAGTGTGGTGTTCATAAAAGAGGGAATAGTAGGAAGAGTTCCACTGTGAGGGAAATTCAATCATAACGGATTTTCTCATAATTTTTTCGGCTTGAAGGAGCTCTTTATCTCAATTCTTAGAAAGAATGTTCAGGGATAAATGAAGCAAAACACATTCATACATAAAGATTTCGTTTATTTGATTCTTAACATGGCACAGAAGAAATTTTCAGTAGTTTTTCTTGGAATAACGACTCTTTATCGTTGTTAATTATCTGCGAAATTCGGAAAAATTGGTCACGTGAGCAGCTAAGCGTCTCCTCATCTCGCAACCAATTGCCTGCCGTAAAATACCCTTCCTGTCTGAGAAATACAAAACGGATATCTTCAAAGACCTACTACATTCACAGTATAACGATGTATTTTAGCCAAAGAGCTTCGAAGTCAGACGAGACAGGTTATTAAGCATTCGGGAGAAAATTTCACATTGTCGCCGGGACCCCATTTCTAGAAAAGAACATCGACTCCCCCCAAGTGAACTGTTTGCCTCGTTAAAATTTTAAATCGCTAGATCGTTTCTCTGCTACCGTGGGGGATGTTGCAGTGTCACAATCTAGAAAAATATTGAACCCTATAACAGAAAACTGAAATGGGGGAATTTCATCCTGTTTGAAATATCGCCAGAATATTTTTCGAGAGGAATCGTTGAGCGTCTGAGATTGAAATCAAGGAAAAACTGAGAGAAATGGTAGTAAACTGTTTATTTTTCTTTTTAACAGTTGGAGATCATACTCCGATGAGTACTCATCAGTTGGTAGTGAGTTGAACAATTTTTCAATTCAGTTAAAGAAGTATTTTTAGTAATCTGAAATTCTTGGATTTTTCAAATGAATTATCGATAGAAAAGGTATAAATCTTAAACTCTGTGTAGACTGGCAATGCAAGTCAATTAGACACACTGCCCTCTGGATAGAATTCTTCAATCACAACCTATTAACATCGATAAAATTCTCCAACATCTGGACTTCTACAAATTTATCTATTTCCCTTGTGACCGACAAACCCTAAAATGTCCTGCTCCAATACCACATAAAAAAGCATTTCCGAAATCTAAATATAGTTCATGATCAGTGCCAAGAGCATGCCATCACATGGGCGTGGTTCTTGTTATTGATTCGTCATCAGGTTGGTTTTCAATTAAGACCAAGTGGTTGCCAGGGTAACGAGCGATGCTGGAAGCGCGAGAACAGTGCTGCCGGCTGGCGGTTAGTGCGCGAAACAGACGCATGCTTTGCATACCTTTCTTCGGATCTGTCAATCTAGACCTCGATTTCCCATCAATTTTTGGGGCGATTTCCTGTATCGACCACATTTTTGAGATGATTAGAATGCATGTTGATTATTCTCACGAACAAAATATCTCTGCGCGCCGGGAAAGGTTGGTTTATCTCGGAAAATGGTGAACTACTAGGATCTCCGAATGTGGCGCATTCGCCATTCTGCAACCATTGAAAATAGGGTTGTTTTTGGAGATTTATGACGCAGTCAATAGAGTTTTTTGTACTCATACATGCCGTTAACCAGGTTACATGACTAATTGATCGGATATTGTATTTCACTGGCGAAAATACTAGTTTGTATTTGAAATTGATTTCGAATCAGGTTTTCCCATTTTTTTCTGGGAAACTTTCATATTTTGACTCACACACTGCTTGATTCTTGCTGAATTTGATTTTTTTTCATCGACCATGTTTCATAACAATTAGTGCATATAATTACAGCTGAGAAAAAAAGGATTTCAGTTCTCTGACAACAGAACCCATGAATAAGCTCTGCAAACGCCTGGATTTTCAATGAATTTCTTATCATGATCAATCTATAAAGCAAATTTGAAATTTTGACTAGCTTAAGTTCTGAAAGAAGCTTCATAGAACAAATATCTCCCTCATCTAAGTATCTATCGCTCAAATATTCATCCCACTCATTCAATGTTGCCGTTCTTCGTTCAATAGCTATCCAATTCTGAACTTTTCGTGTGTTTTTAAGAGGAAAATTGAGTCTTTCGTTGAAAATGCAAATGAAATGCAGTTCCGAGTCTTACACACTAAAAAGTTCGGTATAATATCATGGAGTTGAAAACTTGCGATGGAATAAGCTGCAAAATTCATGCGGATAAGTTTCCGAATATACTACCAACTTTTTTACATTGCCTTTTTTATACGAGTATGATTTAGAGTGAGATGAGCTACAAGAATAATTTTTAAAGTGTCTACAAAGTCTACAAATTGGGTTTCCATAAATGAGTATTTAAGGCAATTTTTCAGAGTTTTCAGAGTAAAATTCTGAACGGTAGGAAGATCGGTTTTTTAGGTGAAATCGATATGTTATGAACGGTGAAAATTTTAGGAGGGGTAGAAACTCTTTCTCTCTGGATTACTGAGGTTTAATTGGAAATAATGAATCAAAAGGGCCACATGCGAGAACTGTAAACATCTGTACCTATCAAATTACTCAAGTATGATGGTTAATCATAATATTTCAATTTGACCTTTGTGCGATCCACCGGAGCAAAGCGAATTAAACTGCAGTGCTCGTGATTGGACATAATTCGAAGCGAAAAGAATTTTATCCAATTTTCATGAAAAATTCTCTCCGCTCGAAATACCCCTATATATAAATGCGAAATGAACTCCTAGTTTGGAAATTTCCACCGAGAAAAAATCGCCCTCGAACTGAGGGGCTCAGTGGGCATAATTCTTCATTTTCCGAGACAACAAGTCTGTAGAAACAGTCCTGGATCGAGTAATCTCTGGGAAAACATCTCTCGGCGACGGGGCGATAGATCCTTCTAATGAAAAATGATTCGGATTCCATTTTTAGCCGACGTAGAAAAGTAGCCGTATAATTGGAGAAAATATAAATGTTTTCCGTTCTTCGCACGATAAATCTCGGGTTTTCATTATGCCCGGCTCACGTCAACTCCTCTATACTCGGAATTAATGATCTGACTTCAGGTCGACTCGTTGAACTGGAGTATCCATTAAAAATCCGCCATCGACTCTGACTCTGATTCGGATCTGTTGAGAGGATGGGCCATTGTTGGTATTGGAGTGGAAGGAGAATGGAAAGTGAACGTGACCATGTGGGGAATTATAATAATGAATATTTGGAAAAAGTAGGCTGATCTGATATAGTCCAAAGAAACCAGAGTTTTGCTCCTTTCTTCCATGTATTCCTTATATCAGTAAGCTTTGATTTTTAAACAACATAGTCAGAAAACTATGAATTTCTATCGATTTGATCTCAATCAGTTACTCATTTATTAATATTCGGAATACTAATCTGAAAGCTGAGGCCATTTAGGCCCGGTACTTTCACCTTCGAATAAATTTTATTAAATGTGAATAAGTATCTGTCAAATAATTTCCCATCACCTTATTTCGGTGCTTTCAGATCATAGACATAGAGATGTCTATATGTCTATGTTTCAGATGAAATTATTTGACGAATAACAATTCTATGAAAGCACGGTATACTACTTTTCACTGATTAATGTAAAATAAGACACCGCATTGTAGAAATTGTCGTAATTTCAACTAGAAACTAAATATTTCGTGAAAATCACACGAAGAATAACCATACATCAAGAATCTAAAAAATTCTACCAATAATGACGTACCGACATTCGATCTATGACAAATAAACTCTTATTATTAAGTTTCTATGACAGATTTATTCGATGAATAACCCTATTTGAAAGTGAAAATACAGCATTTTTACTTATCCTAAAAATAAGACTTATTTATCGAATAAATTCATTTATTCGTACTTGAAAGTACCGGGCCCTTGGTGCAGTAACAGGATAGACATTGAATCCATGGAAACATTACCATTTCATCTTCTATAGATGTTTTTCGATGAAACTCGCCTCTTCCATCCATGGTCTGACCGCCTCATTCATCATTAAAACGACAAAAATAGTTAATGAAGCCCAGTAATAGAAAATGAATTATTCCTTTATTACAGTCCAGAATGTATAATAGAAAGAGATAAATGGGGAAGAATCCCAACCCATTCGGCTATTAATATAATATAATGCATTTCCTCGGACACGTGCTATTCATGTAATATGAGAGATGGGGGAATAATTTTTCGGTATTCATTGTTCCGCGAAATGGATGGCCTAACTATTTGACTTGTGTAATGAAGTTTTTCTGGCGAACCAGAGAAACTACGAAATTTCCATCTAACGAAACTTGCTCGGACGTAGCTTCGCAGTTTCAGTTCAGTTTTGCGATGGGATTTCGGGCACGGAATTCATCGAAATAAATATTGCAGTAGTTAAGCTTTGGACTGTGCATTTTTCGAGTGAGATTCGGTAATAGGAAGTGGTTTCTTTCTTGGTACGAGACTGTTAGAAACTTGCGCTTTCGCCATTTTGCAACACCCAGAGAGAGGGATGTTCTAGTTTAGGAAATAAAAACGTAAATCTCTTGAACCGTTGAAGGGAATCTTTGTTCATCTCCGTTCATTTTATTTTCATTTTTTCCAGCTATGAGCATTTGGAATAGATAAAGGTTAGACATGCAGGGTGAGTCTTTGAGACTGTTGAAAAGCCATAAAAAACATTTTATTTAGATTTTATCAGACGAATTGTCGAATTGGGATATCTAAAGCACTGAATATTTCATACAAACGCGTTCATCATATAGTTACGTCAATTTGGACATGAGAAAAATGGATCACCAAATGTTTGAATGTTGACCAAAAGCGTGCAAGGGTAGAAGCATCGCGTTCGATCTGTGCTCGATTTGAAAACGATGTAGACTTCTTAAACCGAATTGTTACTATGGATGAGACTTGGGTACATTCCTACGATCCAGAAACAAAGCAACAATCGATTGATTGGCTACACTCTGGTTCCCCAAGACCTAAGAAGTTTCGTGTCCAAAAATCTGCTGGAAAAGTTGTTGCTTCAGTTTTTTAGGATTGCCATGGAATACTCATGATTGATTTTTTGGATAAGGGTAGAACAATAACCGAAGACCACTCTACGGGAAAAAATTAAAAAGAAAAGACGAGGAAAGCTATCCAAAGGTGTTTAGTTTTTGCAGGACAACGCCTATGTACACAAACCTCATGTTGCCATGCAAAAAATTCGTGATTTAGGGTTTGAATTACTAGAACACCCCCCTTATTCACCAAATTAGGCTCCATCCGACTATCATATTTGTCCTCAACTGAAAAAAAGTTTAAATGGTCGTGAATTTTCTTCCAACGAGGAGGTAATAAAAGCTGTGGAGGTCTGATTTGCAGGGCAAAAAAAAACATTTTTTTTGGAAGGTCTAGACACGTTGCAGGTTCGCTGTAATAAATGTACCCAATTAAGAGGAGAATATGTGAAGTAATAAAATATTTTGACATTGAAATTTTGTTTGGTTCTATAGTAGGCTAAAAATTATTCAATATATCCTCGTATTCCGTGATCTGTGAAGATCCGAGGCATCATGAGCATTGATAATATAATCAAGTGATAGTCGAGCGATAAATAGGTAACTCTGAAGTTATTCGTAGTCCAATTGTTTGCGAGTCTTAAGGTCCACCGAGAGCTTTACTGATATTTCGTGACCTCTGAAGATTCGAAGACAGGCGAGGCATCATGAACAATGCTAATCGAGTGATTTTCGAGCAACAAATAGCTAATTTTGAACCAGGATTGGGATCGAGATACGACTACAGGGACAATCATAAAAAAATCTTTATCCACATTCACAGATTGTTTCAAAACCGTCACCTTCTTTATACCAAATTGATGAGGTGTCTTTGGTAGTCCTCAACCCTCTCCAGATCAAAAACATCTGTTAGCTGACACATTCAGTCACAATAATTAAACTGAGTTGATAACCCTTTGATGTCAGCAATTTCAAGAAAAATATGCTCTATCAAACTCGAAGTTGATACAGTTCGTAATGTATACAGTATCCAATTAGCTGATTGCACATGGTAGGTAAGAACAATCCCTGTTATGACTACCTATAACCATTTCTCTATTTCTCTTTTACTTCACTCTCACATCTGAGCTCTGAAAACGCAACTTTTTTCTGGATTGATTAGATGATGTGTGCGCCTTCTGTTGAAAGCACTCTGATGAAATTAGTTGACACTGTACGTGCATCGCTTTGATTGCATAGGATAGCTTTGTGGGGCGTTGGATGAAAAAGTTTTTTTTTTGGTTGTAGCAATGATAGTGTGGCGTTCATAAAAGAGGGAATAGTAGGAAGAGTTCCACTGTGAGGGAAATTCAATCATAACGGATTTTCTCATAATTTTTTCGGCTTGAAGGAGCTCTTTATCTCGATTCTTAGAAATAATGTTCAGGAATAAATGAAAGAAAATACATTCACTCATGCCTCATAAAGATTTCGTTTATTTGATGCTAATCGAGTGATTTTCGAGCAACAAATAGCTAATTTTGAACCAGGATTGGGATCCAGATACGACTACAGAGAAATCTCTACCATTCGACAACCAGTCCCGCATACAAAAAAGTTTTCATCCACTACATCCACTACTAGAAAATTCGTAGTGGATGCGCCCGTTCGCATTCTTCCACTTAAATATTTATCGCGTGTCCTGAAAGGATCAGGTAATTCCGTATTCCCGGACGAATTAAACCGACCCGTATCTCTCGATCTGCGGACTCGCGATCCGGGCATTATTCCGCAGACGTTGCGGATCTGCCATCCCCCCAAACAGGTGGCTACATTTCTCCGTGCGAGTACACGGTACGGTCCCTGGGGGGACCCTGGAATTTACACAAATAACCCATCGGCCGTTTCGGGAACTTTGCCTGATGCTGCCGACCATCTACGGACGGCTAGCAAACTCCGTCCCGAATTTATCTATCGGATTTTTTTTTCTGGGAGTAGGCGCGGTCCGCCGTTTATTGGGGGGTGGATGGAGGCGATGACTGGGGTTCGCAGCCAGGTTCCTTGGTTCATCTGCTCGAAGATACGCCTTCGCCTCGGGTTAAGCTTTCGTGGATTCGCGCCAAAATACACAAATAAAATTATGATATTGGAATCGGGGAAAGCGAGCGTCAAATGGGATGTTACGAATATGGTGGATATGTGGAAGGTAAATAGGGTTCCAGCAATATTACCAATCATCAATAGATGATTGCGACTGTGTGCCCTCCTGTGACTGAAGAGACCCAGACTCGATCTACAGATCCTTCCACACTCCGGGCATAAATAGTCATTAACCAGATCTGGCCGTCGCTGTATCCTTCTAGAGTCTCCATTATAACTGTGTACCATAGACCTCCACTGTGACCTGTCTAACGCTGGTTGTTCCCAGTTGTGATTGGCATTAACTGATTTTAGGGATTGATGCAGTAAATCCTTGAACCGCTTAAACTGGCCTCCTGGTCTCCGAGCTCCCTCTGTGAATTCGCCATACAGAGCTTTTTTGGGGAGTCTTGTGTCTTGCATCCTCAGAATGTGGCCGCTCCATCTGAGTCGGGTCCTGGTTAATTGAGTCTCAATTGTTGTACAACTCGCGCGTTGCAAGACTTCTGCATTCGAAACTTTGTGGAACCATCTGATGTGCATTATCTGTCTTAGATGACGTTGTTGCGTTTGTTCAAGCTGTTCAATATGTCGCCTGTAGGGCGTCCAACTTGCGCTTCCGTAAAGAAGCGTTGGTAGGACGACTGCTTTGTAAACAGCTGTCTTGGTCTTCAGATTGAGGTCGTGATTTTGGAACACTCTGTCCTTTAGCTTCCAGAATGCCCGTGATGCCGAATTGATACGGTTGTGTATTTCCGCCTTCAGGTTAGCCCTAGTATTTATGAAGTTTCCCAAGTATTGGAAGTACTCGACCTGTTCTAGAGTTTCATCCTCCAGGCTGATATCTGTTTGAATGCTTTCTGGCGGACTAACCAGGATTTTTGTTTTCTGAGGATGTAAGACGCAAGAAAAGGAGACCAGTATAAGCGGTTTAAGGATATACTGCACCAATCCCTAAAATCAGTTGATGCCAATCACAACTGGGAACAACTAGCGTTAGACAGATAACAGTAGAGGTCTTTGGTCCACAGTTATAATGGAGACTCGAGAAGAATACAGCGGCGTCAAGATCTGGTTGGTGACTACCCATGCCCGGAGTATAGAAGGATCTGTAGGTCACGGTTGGGTCTCTCCAGTCACAGGAGGGCACACAGTCGCAAGTAGCCCTAAGAAATCATAAGTTAGATTGCACCGATAGCTTTGTTTTTGTGTCTTTTTGTAGATTTATTCTCGGTAAAGGGATACAGTTTAATCAGAGCTCCTGCACCAGCAGCACAAAGAACAACCCTTAATTCACATTTTCTTCAAATGTATATTTAGATCCAACAAAGTTCTGATTGGCAAGTACACCGGGATCAGCCCTTGGTAAAATTGTGATAATTTCCCCCCAGCTTCCCTCCGCAGTTGATATTTTTGAGAGTTCTGGAACCTTCCAGCGTCCAAAATTAATTTCGGAGCCTTCCTTTAAAATCCCGTCCGAAACCGCCCCATCAAGTAGGCCAATTTCCTGGATGAACTCGACGTTTAATGTTCGAGCCTAATGAGGACACATGTAGAACGAGAAGGCACTTAAAACCCCTCACGGATTCGTCAGAGTCGGCCTCGTTGGATATACCGCGGCATCAAAAGTGAATTTCGTTTATTCCGTCCCCCATGTTATAAATTTCGTCACGCACTAATCTCCCCGACGGCCACTGCGACATGGCTAATGTTGGCCACCCTGAAGTCGAGCAATTGATGCGCTCGGTTGGCAGCGTCCGCTCTCTCGAGCGAAAAATGTTCCTCGTTTAACGGATTGGTTGCCGATATTGTGATTTCTCGTCGAGTTGTTGGGAAAATAGTTCCATCTGCAATTCTAACGAAAATACAACGCTGATTGAATCATAACTATGTAAATTCATTGTAAATTAACGCGATATGACGAAAACAGCCGTCTATTATTCTATCGCCTGGATAACGCGAACGTATTTTGTTGGCAGTATTTGCCGATTCAATCGGAATTGTTCGAAAATAGCTCTGGGTTATTACTGCATATAATTCTGCTGATATTCGAAATGAAAAAAAGACAATTTGTTCTATGGCATATTTGCTGACAGGCCAATGTGATACAGATGAATTTGAAACGCCATCTCGACATTTCGTCTATAAACACAATCAAAACTTGAGTTCGGTCGAGTAGTGAAGAGAAAGTATCCGCCGATATGATTACTCCATGGCAATCCCAAAAAACTGAAGCAAGAACTTTTCCAGCAGATTTTTGGACACGAAACTTCTTAGGTCTTGGAGATCCAGAGTGTCGCCATTCAGTCGATTGTTGCTTTGTTTCTGGATCATTCAAATATACCCAAGTCTCATCCATAGTAACAATTCGGTTTAAGAAGTCTACATCGTTTTCAAATCGAGCACAGATCGAACGCGATGCTTCTACCCTTGCACGCTTTTGGTCAACATTCAAACATTTGGGGATCCATTTTGCAGCTATTTTTCTCATGTCCAAATTGACTTGAACTATATGATGAACGCGTTCTTATGAAACATTCAGTGCTTCAGATATCCGTTCTAGCCCAATTCGACGGTCTGATAAAATCATGTCATGAACTGCATCGATATTTTCGGGGACTGACACAGGAACTGGCCTTCTCGATCGGTCATCATCTTCAATGAAAAATCTACCTCTTTCGAAGCTTGCAGTCCAATTTTTCACGGTCACATACGAAGGACATTGATCACCAAGAGTATTGAGCATATCCTCATAAATCTGCTTACCTCTTAACCCTTTTAAATACAGGTACTTGATGATGGCTCGATACTCCAATTTTTCGATTTTCACAATTTCGTTGGACATCTTCTTTCTTTTACTTTATTGCGTAACTCTGGTTTACTTTTTTGACCTCAAACTTCACACTTCTAATGAGTTATTGTTCGTTGCTGTAGTAATGCAATATTTTTTTATGCATGGAACTGGCCTAGGCTAACTAGATATCAAAACATCCTCGTAATGTAATGCAAAATACTGCATCATCTCTTGCAATAGAGTGAGGAGAGGAGACAGGATCTTGATTTGTCCTTTTTGTTTTTTAGATGACGGCACTGTCTTCAAGAACCGAGATAATCCATCTACCCCCGGAATCTCCTTTTATTTGCGACCACTCCAACCTATTTTTCGAACCTGAACATCGACGAAAGGGAGTCTCTGAAGTGGCCCTCAAGTTTTTTGCTGGAACCAGGTCTCGCATCCCCACGTTTAATATAATGTTATTTCGAATCAAGCAGTTCCTCTTCCGAGCAAGCACTTCACGATGAATTTGGGAATCAGACAACAATGGGAGGTTGTTGAGAACGTCCCTTTCATGCGAATAATAGATAAGGAAGGCTGTTAAACATATTTGGCGCGTAATGTACAAGAATGGAGGACGAATGTTCCTCTGGAAGTGGGATGCGAGAAAGTTTGAATTCGAGAAGGAAATTTACAAATGACGCACCATCTTTCGGCAGTACACGACGGATACGACTCGTTTGAATTCCCCAGGAAGTTCATCCTAATGAGATCACCGAATGGTGCTTTCACTTAGAATATCTGATTATTATCAAGATATGATTCGAAGTGAATATCTTCGAAATGAGGATACACTCTGTCATTTTAGCCAGGTGTGTTTCAATGACCTTGAGGGTTTTCTGGATATTGCTATGGGACAAGACGAGAGCTGTTAATTGACAGAGTGAGGCCTCTTGTTGATGTTGATGTAGATTTCAGCTGGGTCTACGTAGTCTACTGCTAGTCCTCCAGTTCTAGAGGTGTAACTAGGATCTAGGATGGTTTCAAAGAGACCTCTACAAGTCTCTTGTACAAATCATTTTTTGCTTAAGCTAGCAATGACAAAAAGTGTCACAAATTGAGTATGATACGAGCAGACATTTTGGTTTTTACTGTCAGCGCACCACATAACGTTTTAATAGAAGAAGTGACCTGCTCATGAATGATTGAATATTGGACCAGGTAGAGGGATAGAGTATTGGGTTTGGTTCAACAGTCAGACTAGCTAAAGCTATCAGTAACATCTGTTGTAGCCTACGAAGATGCTCTGTGAACTACACATGAGTCTCAACCTCTTAAAGAATGAGAAAAAGAAGGAAAAGTCCTTTTTGAGCTGTTTTACAGTAAGTTTGTGCACTAAATGTATCGAGGCACAGTTATAGATCTGCCTTGGCAGATGTATAGCTAGGTTAGCCCCAGAACCGTGTTCCTTGTAGATAGATAACCTTGTGTATGAACCAGTATCCTCTGATCTGTACCAAGATGCTAGTTGTTCTGTTTATGCTAGGTTTCTGTAAGTATCATCTCAGATTTCTAGCCCAGCGCCTTCGTTTACACGAACACTAGCACTAATGCTTGAATTACATTTTCAGATTCCAAATTCGCAGATCTGGCTACAGTATGCATCAGCCATTTAGGAATCGAATCAGGTTCGCGTGATTGAACCGTTTTATGCTTCCACGTTAAACCAGTCCCCGTTCAACTATCGTCATCAATCACTTAAATCCGGGATTGGAAGTGTTTCCATGATAAATGGAATTTTTAGCGCCACCTGTTGGGAGTAATTATAGACGTCGCCGTCGAGCGTAAGGTGGATGCCAATTTCGCAAATGAACTGTAGCACGCGATTCAATATAGGCTATATAGGGGGATCATTCGAACAGACCCGGATTATCAATGCGACCGTGAGCAGAATAAACAAACAACCAATCAAGCGAAACGGATTTTTATTGAGACGTTTCGAGGAAATGGGTTTGATTAAAAATGTGAGCGGAAAAGAAGCCTGTGTTAATTTGAATTCGAGAGGAATGGCGAGAAAATGATCGGGCTTATTTCAACCCTGTCTGTTTTATTCACGATCATCCACGTCAAATTCATAAGTATCAAGTTTATGTTAACATTTTCATTCGAGCAAACTATTCAATTACCCATTATTTTATTTAGTCTGGCATCAGGCGTGAAAAATTAGAACCTTGCCTAAAATTTCAACAAATTAATGGAAAATGAATTAAAGCTGCCCATCTGCTGTCCAGAATTTTTTTCGAAAACTACCAGAAACAACTCTATAAGGGTTGATAAAAACTCATCCGATGGGTGTCTCAGCTTTTCACTCATTTCGAGAATATTTAAAATCTCAGAAATAATGATCTTTTGACTCAAATTCGAAGTGATTAGTTAAAATCAAGTTATACAGGGTGAGTCTTTGAATCGTACAAATATTTTAACATTTCTTGGTGTAGTATAGGAATAGAAAACTAATTGTGATTGCCCATCGGTCTAACTTTTCTTCAGAAACTACTCTAGGTAAATTGTGACGAAAATTGACAACAATCTTCCTAGCCTTGGTACCAATATACTCATTCTGAAGATTCGAATGATGTTATAGCTGAAGTTTTGAGTTTACCTTGAAAAGTTACATTCCAAGTTGAAATACCTCGAAATTCAGGAAAAATAGGTCGTAACTATAATATTCAAGATGAAACGTCAGTTGAGTTTATTCAGAACCGCAAAGATAAGAGTACTCCAAATTATAAAACCGGAAAAGGGAGTAAACCACGTTGAATTAATTCTTTTATTACAAAGAAGACAAAGCAGTCCGAATGGTACAAGGAATAATCTAAATTCGTGAAAAACTCCCAACATTTGCATAAATATTACATCCTTGTGAAGTTTTCTCCAGAAAATTTCTTTTGATAACGTAATGTTGGAAATAATGAAACGAATGTAATTAAAGGAATTAAGCCATCATGGGGTTTCATTGTCTTGAAGAGGCGGACCATTGACTTCCCTTTGAGTTGGACTTGAAATTGTTCAGTTGAATGTGGTAAAAGAGTGTAAAATGGGAGAATGGAGTTTTGGACACTTCTATTCTTTACGGAATTCTTGTTCAAACAGTTTTTCAGCTCTTGCAGGACATGAATATGGCTAATTGGGATTAGGTTCAAGTTGCAGCTTTTTATCATCACCCCCAAAAAACGATTTTGATAAACCCCAGCGTTTTCCTTTCTGAAAAAGTCCCATTTTTTCGTCCCCGATTCGATGACGGATGTTGCCGAATTCATCACCTCGTTTCACTCCAAACCGTGACAGGTACCCGTTTCGTCGGTCCTGAAATATCTTCAAGCTGCCGCTTTTCCATTTCATTTCGCGCATTCTGGCTGAAGATGAATCTCCCACTCCGGACGAAGCATCACCTGTTTTTCCCAGCCTATAAAGGGCGGATTTGGCTTGAATAGAGGAGAATGCTGAGATAATAAGTGAAAACATTTATACTAAGAGCGCCAGTAGCACTCTGTCACTATAATGGCGGACCTGGCCCGGTTTGCCGTTGTACCACCGTTCGTTCCTTCTTTTTTCCCGTCCGGAAAGTTATAGAGTTTACACACGCCTCTCACTATACAGCTCGTACGGCATCTTCCAGAATTAACAGCCACTTCCGTTTGAAAGCAGACGTCTTCGAAAACGGGGTCGAACCTGGGGATGCCGCAGTTTCTTTGGATCGGAACAGGACTGGCATTGCAGCTTTTAAGACCGAGATTTACTGGTTTTCAGATTTTGAACGCTCACGAAAATATAAATTGAGGGTGAAGAAATAGGTAAATGTCAACTCGTTAATGAGAGTGACACAGCAAAGAAGTATAAAGTTCATTATCATAGTAGTAGTAGTTTTTTTATTGGAAGAACAATTTTTCGATATCAATGAAACTTTACGAAACTCAAGAGCCAAAAAATGTTCTCTCCGTAGTATTTTGGTTAAAAAGAGAATAGTTTCTACGTGTAATAAACCTAAAATCAACGTGAGGTAGTAACGTTGCTATAAACCTACGATGAAACGTATTTCCTAACGATATTTTGCCGTTTATTCAACGATAAATATTATTACGATTCACCTCATGTAGCTTCCGTGTTCTCTGGTGAAAAATACTGAATACGAGGATATATTGAAATACTCTTAGGCTTCTATAGAAACAAACAACTCTCCTCTTAATTGGATACATTTATTCCAGCGAACCTGCAACGTCTCTAGACAAAAAAATTGTTTTTTCTTGCTCTGCAATCCAGACCTCCAGCTTTTATTACCTCCTCGTTGAAAGAAAATTTACGACCTTTTAAACTTTTTCGGTTGAGGAATGAGATTATAGTCAGATGGAGCCAAATCTGGTGAATAAGGGGAATGTTCTAGTAATTCAAACCCTAACCACGAATTTTTTGCATGACAACATGAGATTTGTGTGCAGGTGCGTTATCCTGCAAAAACAAAACACCTTTGGATAACTTTCCCCGTCTTTTCTCTTTAATTTTTTCCCGTAGAGTGGTCAGTAATGTCGAATAGTAATCTCGGGTTATTGTTCTACCCTCATCCAGAAAATCAATCATGATTACTTCATGGCAATCCCAAAAAAATGAAGCAAGAACTTTTTCAGCAGGTTTTTGGACACGAAACTTCTTAGGTCTTGGGGAACCAGAGTGTCGCCATTCCATCGATTGTTGCTTCGTTTCTGGATCGTAGAAATGTACCCAAGTCTCATCCATGGTAGCATCGTTTTCAAATCGAGCACAGATCGATCGCGATGCTTCTACCCTTGCATGCTTTTGGTCAACATTCAAACATTTCGGGATCCATTTTGCAGCAATTTTTCTCATGTCCAAATTGACGTGAACTATATGATGAACGCGTTCGTATGAAATATTCAGTGCTTCAGATTCGACGGTCTGATAAAATCATGTCATGAACTGCATCGATATTTTCGGGGACTGACACAGAAATTGGCCTTTCCGATCGGTCGTCATCTTCAATGAGAAATTCACCTCTTTTGAAGCTTGCAGTCCAATTTTTCACGGTCGCATACGAAGGACATTGATCACCAAGGGTATTAAGCATATCTTCGTAAATCTGCTCACCTCTGAACCCTTTTAAATACAGATACTTGATGATGGCTCGATACTCCAACTTTTCGATTTTCATAATTTCGGTGGACATCTTCTTTCTTTTGATTTATTCCGTAACTCTGGTTTACTTTTTTGACCTCAAACTTCACACTGACACTTCTAATGAGTTATTGTTCGTTGCTATGGTAACGCGATATTTTTTTTATGCATGGAACTGGTCTAGGCTAACTAGATATCAATACATCCTAGTAAAACGATACTCTTCAACAATTTAGTGGATTTGAGCGATTTGTAACTGCCAAATTACAGGAACTCGATGGAAACTGATGTTGCGCAACCAACCGGATTAATTGTAGCTGAACAACCTGGATTAATGAAGAAACCGATTCGATGAACCTCAAGATCGATGCAGCGCTGAAACGAATAGCGGGGAATCATTTCTCGAATGTGGATTTGCTCGAGCCATTTCCCACGATGGTTGTCGATTTGTGGGATTCAGCTGAAACGACTAGATCTAGTCTATTGCTTCAGTTGAGGCAAAGCTGCACTGTTCAGAGGCTGAGAGGATTATGCCGTGCGTTTGTGTATTGTTAGTTGTCAGTGCAGCAGACACAAACGAGGATTATCGATCGAATAAACTGGTAATGACGCAACTCATTTGAAGGTATAATTGATCAATAGGATCGCGACAAGCATCCTACAGGGTTCCCCGAATTCCATAGTTTGGAATGATGAAATACCTGAGGAGTATTGGGCCATTCAACATCAAAACAGTATAATATTCATAGATACTTTACTAGAATTGGTATGGCTCTCGCTTTTCGAATTATTGAGAATTCCATACCGTTCTATTTGATTCCACCACGGTGGAAAAAAATTTTTCGAAGGGCAAATTTTGACGTGTCTCTCAGAAAAATCATCGTAAATCTAAATGTTATACATATTCTGGAAGAGCATTTTCTTCTCCAGTGATACATTTCGAAATTTCATCGATCTTAGTGCAACCGTTCGGTCCTGACGAATTTTTAACCAACCTCATGTTTTTTGGGATTTTTATTGGGTCAACGTTTGACACGCGTATTTCCCAGGAAATCGTTTTTCCCAATATTTATGTATTACTTAAAATGTTTGATCAAAGGTTTACTGGACTCTCCTTTGACACCCTTTCCCGAATATGAAATTTCATTCTCCACTCCCTCAAATGACTTTCCGGAGATGCTGTAAGTATGAAAAGGGATGAATAGCGAACGAGTTAATGAAGGCCAGTCAAAGATCCATAAACTACCTAAAATATTAATATCCCAGTAATGAATGACACGGTTTTTATACCCAACTTCTCTGTACATAACTCGGCACAGTCGACAGAATGCATTTTGCATGAGCACCGGTCATGAAATTCATTTTCTTGTATATTTCAGCAAACTGACTGAATAATATATGGCTGAGTGAACGTCAAACGATCGTTTTCATTAATGACGTTTCCGACGGCACAGTGTGACGGGGAAACAACATCAGAACACCTCAGAATTTCAATTTTGCAGCAGTCGACTTCCACATCTGGCTGTATTGTCCCTTTTTATACTGGCTGCTTAACCCTTAATTTGATTCCGTATCCTATGAGATACGCCATATTCACGCAATTATTCTTCTGTGTAGAGGGCTGCATCAGGTTGCATCATGTAGTACCTATATTATATATATAGATCTCATTTCATTCAAACCCACAACTATTTTCGCCATGCATGTTTGTTGAAAATACAGTGTCATTATAGTAAGTAAAGTTGGTTTTTTATAAATGCTCTTGCCAAATTAAGGGTTAATAAGCAGGAGATGAAGTAGGCAACGTCTTGAAATTGAGGACTAATTGGAAGTGTATGAATTCATTTCGAGATGGAATTGTCATTTATTTCCACTTTTCTGTTCGTACAGCGACTGTGTGGAATTCGTTTCGTGTATATTGTCAATCTTTCATTTCATCACTGAAATTGATAGCAGGTAGAATAGTAATTTACGTAACAAACTCTGAAAGTAATATTTTACGGGAGGAATAGGAACTAGAATCCTGTAAAATCAATTTTGGAACGTCTAACGTACAATATTTTTTCTCCAGCCTTACTCCTTCCAATTTTTCGGATATGAAAAGAGAAGAAGAGAAATACACTACGATATTGCCTGACAACTTAAAACAGATCGTAAGATCTTCGCAAAAATGAGCTTTTAATCACAATAGGACCTTCAGGTGGTTGAAGGTGAACAGTTTACCTTCACGAGGTTCAGAAACTCATTTTTGTTGAAATCATATAATCTGTTTTGAGTTCAATCATGGATTCTCACCGAGTATGAATGTAATATCACAGGCCAACAAAATGAAAAAAAAATAATTTGGTGCCGGAAATCTAACATCTGATTTTAGATGTTTTTAATGTGCTGATTCCAAAAATGCCACCAGATTTTTTCTATCAGCTCTAGTTTATGAGATACACATTACAGGTTAAATGGTATATTTTTTTCTGATGAAGGACAACAAATGTGTTCTTTTACATAACGGTAACAAATATGGCTCAATTCCTATTGGTCATTCTACTACCATGAAGGAAGAATATGAAACAATAGCATTAGTTTTGAGAAAAATTAAATACGAAGAACATTAGTGGTCAATTTGTGTTGATTTAAAAATGATTAAATTCCTCCTTGGACAGCAGAGTGGTTATACGAAATATCCTTGTTTTTTGTGCCTTTGGGACAGCAGAGCTAAAAATGAGCACTGGGTTAACAAAAATTGGCCTTCAAGAGATGTCATGATTCAAGAAATACAAAACGTGATCAACAAACCTTTGGTTTCAAGAGAAAAAATCTTACTTCCGCCCTTGCATATCAAGCTAGGCCTAATAATAATGAAGCAACTTGTGAAGGCTTTAAATCGAGATGGAAATTGTTTTGGATATTTGTCACGTAAATTTCCTGGCATTAGCACGGAAAAACTAAAAGATGGTATATTTGATGGTCTTTAAATAAGGCAACTTGTTAAAGATCCACAATTCACCACATAAATGAACGAGACTGAATCTAACACTTGGAGTTCATTTGTTCAAGTAGTACAAAATTTTCTTGGCAATCATAAAGCAGAGAATTACGTAGAATTAGTGGACACTATGCTTTCAAAATTTAATATTCTTGGCTGTAACATGAGTATAAAAGTTCACTACCTCCACAGCCACCTAGATCGTTTTCCAGAAAACTTAGGTGATTGTAGTGAAGAACAGGGGAAAAGATTCCATCAGGATATTAAAACTATGGAAGATCGTTATCAAGGACGATGGGATAGCCACATGATGGCGGACTACTGCTGGAGCCTTCAGCGAGACTGCCCTAGTAAACTCCATTCTAGAAAATCGTATAAAAGAAAATTTTTATGTGATTAGTGACTAATGTAATTATGTAAATTAAGTTTTTGCAATAAATACTTAAATCCATGTGTCTTTGTTTTTTTTAACTGTCAATAGTAATATTATATATTATAACAGTTATAACGTAAATTATATACACAATTTTTTTTAAAAATCTCAAAAACTAGATCTGATAGACAAAATCTGAGAACCTTTTTACATTCTGCATCCAAAAATTACTCAGGAACAGTTAAAAAATCGCAGGCACCAAAATGTGTGTTGGCCTGTGATTTGATACATTCAGCCGATGCCGAATTGTGTGACATTCCTCCCAATAAAAACCTTAAACTCCTTCGGCAGTGGAAAAATACAAGGATCGATAACCGGTTCGTGAATAATAAACGATAAAAATTCTCTAAGGAAACGAATCCAATTGGGAGAATTGATATTCACTGGGTACCCGGGATTCTGCGATAATTTTTTCGGGACAGCTCTATCTGCATCGAATTTCATATTTAGATGCATGTGTAGTCTGATATAAGCAAATAGATGCGGATGCAGAAGACGGCGTCGCTATCCCTGGAATATTTCCACATGTAAATTTTGCACATTGAAGTGGACCCTCGGTAGCGACAGAAGTGGTTCGTTTGCCTTGCCATCTCGGTATGTTTATGTGGTGCGGTTTCGCGCAAATGGAAATTACTAAGATTAGATTCTTGAGGAACCTCCAGCTAGGGAAAACTGATTAATTCGATGAAAACTTCTCTAGATATAAGAAAATATGAGAGCGATAAATAAAGAGTCAAAACGACACTAGGCTTCTTGATTCTACGTATAGAAGAAATGAATGTAGAATGTATTGATATCTAGTTAGCCTAGACCAGCTCCATGCATAAAAAAAATATTGCGTTACCATAGCAACGAACGATAACTCATTAGAAGTGTTAGTATGAAGTTTGAGGTCAAAAAAGTAAACCAGAATTAAGCAATAAATCAAAAGAAAGCAGAAGTCCAACGAAATTGTGAAAATCGAAAAATTGGATTATCGAGCCATCATCAAATACCTGAATTTAAAAGGGTTAAGGGGTGAGCAGATTTACGAAGATATGCTTATTACCCTTGGTGATCAATGTCCTTCGTATGCGACCGCATATTGGACTGCAAACTTTTAGCTTCAAAAGAGGTAAATTTTCCATTGAAGATGATGACCGATTGGGAAGGCCAGTTTCTGTGTCAGTCCCCGAAAATATCGATGCAGTTCATGGCATGATTTTATCAGACCATCGAATTGGGCTAAAACGGATATCTGAAGCACTGAATATTTCATACGAACGCGTTCATCATATTGTTCAAGTCAATTTGGACATGAGAAGAATTGCTGCAAGATGGATCCCCAAATGTTTGAATGTTGACCAAAAGCGTGCGAGAGTAGAAGCATCGCGTTCGATCGGTGCTCGATTTGAATACGATGTAGACTTCGTCAACTGAATTGTTACTATGGATGAGACTTGGGTACATTTCTACGATCCAGAAACAAAGCAACAATCGATGGAATGGCGACACTCTGGTTCTCCAAGACCTAAGAAGTTTCGTGACCAAAAATCTGCTGGAAAAGTTCTTGCTTCAGTTTTTTGGGATTGCCATGGAGTAATCATGATTGATTTTTTGGATAAGGGTAGAACAATAACCGGAGATTACTATTCTACATTACGGACCACTCTACGGGAAATAATTAAGGGGAAAAGACGCGGAAAGCTATCCAAAGGTGTTTTGTTTGTGCAGGACAACGCCCCTGCACACAAATCTCATGTTGCCATGCAAAAAATTCGTGATTTAGGGTTTGAATTACTAGAACACCCCCCTTATTCACCAGATTTGGCTCCATCCGACTATCATCTCTTTCCATAACTGAAAAATTTTAAATGGAATCCCCAAATGTTTGAATGTTGATCAAAAGCGTGCAAGGGTAGAAGCATCGCGTTCGATCTGTGCTCGATTTGAAAATGATGTAGACTTTTGAACCGAATTGTTACTATGGATGGGACTTGGATACATTTTGACGATCCGGAAACAATGCAACAATCGATGGAATGGCGACACTCTGGTTCTCCAAGACCTAAGAAGTTTCGTGACCAAAAATCTGCTGGAAAAGTTCTTGCTTCAGTATTTTGGGATTGCCATGAAGTAATCATGATTGATTTTTTAGATAAGAGTAGAACAATAACCGGAGAATACTATTCGACATTACTGACCACTCTACGGGAAAAAATTAAAGAGAAAAGTCGTTTTGTTTTTGCAGGACAACGCCCCTGCACACGAATCTCATGTTGCCATGCAAAAAATT
Organism: Coccinella septempunctata; assembly: GCF_907165205.1. Lineage (NCBI taxonomy): Eukaryota > Metazoa > Arthropoda > Insecta > Coleoptera > Coccinellidae > Coccinella > Coccinella septempunctata. The sequence goes on along the minus strand of NC_058193.1, from coordinate 36,145,122 downwards.
CGTGATTTAGGATTTGAATTACTAGAACACCCCCTTTATTCACCAGATTTGGCTCCATCCGACTATCATCTCTTTCCTCAACAGAAAAAAAGTTTAAGATGTCGTTAATTTTCTTTCAACGAGGAGCTTATAAAAGCTGTGGAGGTCTGGTTTGCAGAGCAAGAAGAAACATTTTTTTTCTGAAAGGTCTAGAGATGTTGCATGTTCTATAGTAGGCTAAGAATTTTTCAATATATCTCCGTATTCAATGAATTTATGCCATCTGATTGTATCACTATTAGATACTCTGAAAATCTTCGAAGGAGAATGCAGATAAACCCTTTTGAACCCTCTGTATCACTCAATGAACAGCCTGCATATCAATTTTGAGATTGTTACGATAGATCAAGCGCATAAACACTCACGCTCCTTTCACACTTCAATGATAGTTTTAATAAAACGCGACATTTTCAGTAACGACGTCATCTAGCCTGTCGTCGGGAATATAACGAAATTATTATGTGGAATATCGCGAGCATCCATGAGCGCTTTCAGTCTTCGGATCCTCCTAGACCGAAGAATGATGCACAGTTTCCTCCTAGATGCATATTAGCAGGGTACCTCTTTCATTTCGACTGAATCGTGTAAGCTCCGAGGGGATATATCCCGTGTTCTGACGATAAGGACGCTACTTAACGACTGCTCCCATTCTCTGCCTATGCTACCTTATGAAAAATAAGGCCATTCATCCTATTCTCCATATATTTCATACTCTCTATACTGAGGTAAGCAATGTGGAACGTATGGATGTTTCCGCTGAGATAAATAATAGATGGATGTGGTTTTATCCCTGAATGGGAAATACGGGCTTATGTGGCTGTTTATGAAGGTGGGGAGAGAGGTTAGCTCGATGTGCGATGGCATAAACTCCAAAATTTGCTTTTCTTACAGGACCATTAACCTGAGGTGGAGTAGAGAGTTTTTTGTACATCCAGGCATTGAGCGTTTAACTACATTTGTCGTGAATATCTGTATAACTAGAGCCTTGTGGCTTTCACAATCTTCTGTCAAAGGAATTCAGCTATTTCTCAGTTTTCGGGGTCATGATGATGGTCCAAGAGATGCTATCGAAGTTCAGTACTGAGGTATTAATCATTAATTCTTGCGACTTGAACTGGTTTGCTTCTGAATCTTCGAGTGAGAAGTGTGAAGAAGAGTGAAAGCGATTTATTATTGTCATCATTGTTCTTCTTCAGCATTCATGGCACTGATCAGAAGGAATCTAATTTATCAATTGTTCTGCGCATTCACCAATTTACAACTAAGAACTGAAGCTCAACTGCAATTGAAATTTACGATGCCTATACACTACTTATTACAGTTATAGTACAGGCGGCCATTCTGGTGTAATCTTTCAATTTTATGGGAGGTTTTCCAACCATTTCCAACCTGACTCATTCATATTTCATGCTATGTATCTTTTTACACGCGGTGTGTTTAATATTGTAAGCTGATGTCTCCTATAACGACGCTCACACTGTAGTAACGGCGCTTCTACAAGAATGAAAAACTGGGGTATTATGAGTACAGTAAAACTCATGAATACAAAAGACCCGAATGATCCATTTTCGAGAGTTAGATAAATAACGAAAAAGTAAAGATTTTTCAATTCAATATTTTTCATTGCAGCTGCAGAGTAATAAAACGATTTTCATGTTTTTCACGAATTTTCCCCCTGATTAAACAAGTGGAAATCGATGAATTCATATCTTGTTAAAAACGAAACATTTTATTGTTATTGGAAATATATTAAATGTTTAGTGGTGCCGAAGCAATTTAATTTCGAATGTTAGAATATTTGAAACAATGACAAGTGCATGAAAAAAATTTAGGCGAGGTTTTTCGAACCGAATTTATCTCCGTTAATTTCATTAAAACCCAATATATATGAAATTCCACGAACCTTTAACTTAATTTCATGGCTGGTGCTGACATTTTATGGAATTCCATACATCAAGATCAGTTTATTTAAACCATAGTAGAGTTCTATCATTTTTACAAGAGAACATCGAATAAATATTGATGGGTTATAAAAATATCAAATGCCAAATTCTCAGCAAGCTTTATTGATCGGGATTCCAATTCAAGTAGTAGTAAAATTAGAGGCAAAAAAGTCGAATAAATAAGAAAGAACCAATTTTAATACTTTTATCGAATGGTTAGTTTTCGTATCCCCGAGATGGGGTAATCAAAATACAGGAATACTGGCCCTCCGGTCTACCACCAATCTAAATTTATACATAACCGTATTGACATGTAAATTTGATTCCCAGCTTCGGCGAAATGATGTAATATATATATCTAAGGTTTCATATCCGAGACTCCCCACATCGAATATGTATGCATACAGACAAATTTTCGGTCTGCGGAAACGTATAATGATATTTTCCATGGGGACTTTCTTATTTTGGAGAACTGAATAAAATCATAATATTTTATCATGATGCGATAAAGACATTTGGGGAATTGAAATGAATAAGGTTATTATTATTTTATCCTTCTTATGATGCTCTTATTCTTATACGATCAAAGTTTGAATGCTTTTTCTGTAGTATCCTCAGTGCTACCATATGAGTGTTGTTTGGGGTTGAATACTCAAAGGTCATACTAAAATTAAACTAAGCTTTGAAATTAAAGGGGCTTCAAAATTGATCACTGGTCGTGAAGCTTTGAAAAAACTGAAAAAGCGATGCGAATCAGTCCTACAAAAAATATTTACTACTCACTTTAGCTGGGCGAGTCCTTCCAGGTGCAAAACCATCCCCTTGACCCCTCTGAAAAAATAATATCGATCAATATTAGGTTTCCTCTGGACGTGTGACTGACATGCATGTGCATCAGTATGTTAGCAGGTGATTTGTTTGTATGAATTATTGTGAGATGTTGATGTGTTTAAGAATAATCCACGTTTGGGAGATTTTTATAAGGATTATCTCTTCTGAAGAAGAAGCGCAAGAGATAGTCAGTAAAAACGATTCAGATCATGGGTGTTACCATAGCAGACACTGTATCTTTCATCGCCCATTGAAGCTGGATGAATTTATACATTCAAATGTAACATGCTGATCAACGAGAACACGAAAAGTAGCCACAGAATATTTAAGAATAAATGAAGCAACTTTTATCGCAAATTGGAGGAAAAAATTTGGTTGAACTAAGTTTCTTTCAGGTGGTTGATTCGTCAAAATGTTGGAATGCCTTTGTTATGAAAAAAAGACTGGCCTTCTTAGCCCTTGAATGAATTCCAAGGCTAAAGAATATATTTCGTGCCTCATTCGCCAGGTATCTTCCCTCTACTTCAATACCCACATACCCCGCTGTATATTTTTCCAGGAGACTTTGATTAAACGTTTCCGATTAAATTAATCCTTTCACTCGATTACACGAGGCCGGAATGAACTCGGCGGATTTGAAAAAAAGTGTTTACGAACACTAATTCCGCGGTTAATAGTGAATAATATATAATAATTGGTTCGCTTCCTGTATACATACCCGTAACTCAATTAATACGGAACCCGCTACACTTCATTAGCGTTCAGTTGTTCCTAAAACAAGCTAAAACATGTTTTCATTAACCTGGTTACGCCAGAACCAGGAATACGCTTATTTAAAAATACGTTTCAATTAAGTTTCGGATTTGAAAATACACCGGGATTCGTTAAGGCGTCGGTCGCGAGCTGCCTCGCTTCGTAATGAAATGAAATCGAAGTTTATTAATTTCCAGTTGATTGCTTCATTTCTTTTTGCGAATGTACGCTCGGTGCATGGATCAATTTGGGGTAATTGATGGAAAATATTGAGATTGTAACTCGTGCTTGAACAGAAGAAAGATGCAAAACACATCCGCGCTTGACGTTGACATAAATTAAAACCTTTAAGGCCTATAATACGAGGATGTATTGAAATCTAATTAGCCTAGACCAGTTCCATGCACGAAAAAAATATTGCGTTACCATAGCAACGAACAATAACTCGTTAGAAGTGTCAGTGTGAAGTTTGAAATCAAAAGAGTAAACCAGAATTACGCACTAAATTAAAAGAAAGAAGATGTCCACCGAAATTGTGAAAATCGAAAAATTGGAGTATCGAGCCATCATCAAGTAGCTGTATTCAAAAAGTTTGAAAGGTAAGCAGATTTACGAAGATATGCTTAATACCCCTGGTGATCAATTTCCTCAGCATGCGATCTTGAAAAATTGGACTACAAGCTTCAAAATGTTCCATTGAAGATGATGACCGATTGGGAAGGCCAGTTTCTGTGTCAGTCCCCGAAAATATCGTTGCAGTTCTTGACATGATTTTATCAGACCGTCGAATAGGGCTGAAACGAATATCTGAAGCACTGAATATTTCATACGAACGCGTTCATCATATAGTACACGTCAATTTGGACGTGAGAAGAATTGCTGCAAGATGGATCCCCAAATGTTTGAATGTTGACCAAAAGCTTGCAAGGGTAGAAGCATCGCGTTCGATCTGTGCTCGATTTGAAAAGGATGTAGACTTCTTAAACTGAATTGTTACTATGGTAAGACTTGGGTACATTTCTACGATCCAGAAACAGAGCAACATTCGATGGAATGGCGACACTCTGGCTCTCCAAGACCTAAGAAGTTTCGTGTCCAAAAATCTGCTGGAAAAGTTCTTGCTTCAGTTTTTTGGAATTGCCATGGAGTAATTATGATTGATTTTTTGGATAAGGGTAGAACAATAACCGGAGATTACTATTCGACATTACTGATACGGGAAAAAATCAAAGAGAAAAGACGCGGAAAGCTATCGAAAAGTGTTTTGTTTTTGCAGGATAACGCCCCTGCACACAAATCTCATGTTGCCATGCAAAAAATTCGTGATTTAGGGTTTGAATAACTAGAAAACCCCCTTTTTTCACTAGATTTGGCTCCATCCGACTATCATCTCTTTCCTCAACTGAAAAAAAGTTTAAAAGGTTGTAAATTTTCTTCCAACGAGGAGGCAATAAAAGCTGTGGAGCTCTGGTTTGCAGAGAAAGATAAAAAGAAGGTCTAGAGACGTTGCAGACGTGCAATATTTTGACATTGAAATTTTTTTGGTTCTATAGTAGGCTAAGAATTTTTCAATATATCCTCCTATACTCTGACACTCAATCAACCAGTAATGGCGTGGCATAAAAATGTCCCATATTTCAAGGATCGCTGTCTCGTCCGAAGACGTTAAAGAAACTCGCAATTACTACTGTAACGAACACCATCAAAACTAGTCTGATAAGTGACTTATGCCGTTATACAGCGGGACATTATGACTCTGTGCATCGAGATGGAAGTGGAGGCATGAAACTAAAAGTGAGTACAATAGAAGGATTCAAAGGCTGTACATAGGGCTCTGTTGATGACAATGGACGCACCACCAGTCCCATTGTTTCAGGATCCCGTTGTTTCAACGACACAATCTTACTTCGCAGCATCCGATATTAGGATTCGGACTTATCTTTTCGTTGAGAGGTTTACTTTCCATCAATTTTTATCTGTTTGATGTCGATCTTGCCCGGTATCGAGGAGCCTCAGTGTCGATCGTATACGGCCAAATTAGAAAACAACAATGTTGCTGTGGGTTCGATAGGTAATCTTGCATCCGGCTCGGCTCTTTGTTTACGGAACAAATGGTTATCTATATCGGATATTTCCTTGTGAAAGGTACAATTTGACACGAATATTATGATTATTTTGGCGAGAATTGCGTTTGGTGTTATTTATTTTGTCAATTACTTTGGTCAACATACCTTCAACTCAATGAATATTGTAAGAATTTAAGATTGGGTTCATTGGAAGATTCAGCTGAATGATGGGAATTATACTCCATTCAAATTTATTTTAGCAGTCGGTTGGCCATGAAATAATTTTCTCAAGTTTTTGTAACTAGAACTGAGTAAGGTTGTCACTCATGAAATGTCGTTAATGTCATAACGCCGTTGCCACAACTAATATCAATTTTTATTACGAAAATGCCGAAAGTGATTGAAAAAAAGAGACAGGGTTTCAGGAAGTGCTATTAAGAATTCAGGTCTGCTCATTCAAATAGTTATACCCTGATATTCTAAAATCCACAATACGTCAGACGGTAGCGAAAAAATTCAATGTAAGAGAATTCATATAATGTTTCATCTGAATCTAAACGACTTATATTTCAGCTGAATATTTCCACAATCAGAAAGATTGTGAATGAAGAGGATGACAAAGAATTTTCCTTTATTGAAAGACCCAAAAAAGTGGAGGCATTTGAAAATTTTATATTTGCGTGAAAAAATGCGAAAAGTTTACTACAGGATTTTCGATGAATGTCATCGTAGAATAAGTTCCCGAAAATTGATTCTCCTCTTTTTCATTTGACTTGTCCTATACATTGTAAATGTCTTAAGTCTTAAGGTACCAATAAATACCTAATTATTATTATTATATCAATGTATTAAATGAACAGCCACAAATACGCTCCAGTTGTCCTGTTAATTGTTTATTCAGGTTAAATTTTTGTTCAAAGGTGAAGTTCATCTTGACTTGAAACTTCCTTTAATTTCTTTTACTTATATTGATGTAAGATGATTTTTGTTGAAGAATTCAACATTCTTGTAATTATCTATTAATTCCCTCGAGAGATGCCCATATGCATCATATGTATTTCATCTTCGGGTTAATATTTTTGGAATCTACAACTGATGTAACGTACTCAAACTCTAGCCAAAGAAGATAACGAACATTAACTCTCCTCAAGCTAGTGCATATTATGATATTATACTGATCTCTTGTATTTTCCATGCAAACAACTGGATTTGGTATAGCTTCAATCAGTTTGTATCAACTTCAATTATGATCGTCACATATTTTCCGAAGAGATTCGACATTGTGATAAAATACGTAATAACCAGAGATATAGAAGGGTAATATCAGAAACTTTTACGTAGAACGGGCAACATAGCGTTGATTTAAAACCAAAAAATGTTTTGACAAGCGTCATAACCCCACATTTTCGTACTATATAGAGTAAAATGTGTCAAAATTCCATGGCCAGCCGAGTGCTAAAATAAAAGTGAATGGAGTATAGTTCAAACAGCAAGAATCTGATCGAAACCTACACTTGCTCAGCCCTGAGCTACTCATTCAGTATCATCTCTTGGGCCTCCACCGATTCATCAGCCCTACAGATTAGAATAAGAACAATCCTGATGAAATATCATAAAAAGCACCCTTAAATCTCAGAAGAACGAACAGTGTTGCAACAACATCTTGGGAATTGTGGATTTCTCTAATCGCATGTCTCAGGAAATTCATATTTCCCGAAGAAGACTATTTCATCAGAACTTCATAGAGTGGTTCGTGATGCTGATAGTGTTACTCCGTTAAAGCTGCAACAGGATCACTTAGTAACACTGTTTACTTCGACCAGAAGTACTGTTGTTCCGTCTGATTTCAATATCTGAAAGATTTTGTATATAACTGCCCTCGAAATCAGTCAGATTGCGATTCTGTTGATCATTTATCTAGGTTCATTTTCATTTTATACAGGATGATTTTACTAATCCTACTAAAGTCCTCCATTTACTTCTGAATTGGTATCAATGGTACCTATATGTAGATGTTTCTTCAGCTCTCTTACTGTCAACGTCAGACCCAACTGAATCGCTTATCACTTCTACTATCACATTACTACCCACTTGAATATTCCCAGATGTCACAAAAAGCTCTGTCTTTCGAAAAATACGACGCCAATGAGATCGTGACTTCACACTTAGCGATTTCCCCTGGAATACAGCTATTCATCATACAAACCCCTTTGCATATTGGAGCATTATCGCGAGAATAAAATCCTATCTCCCATGAATTATCAACGCGACCAGAAGAAAGTACTCTTGTCGGTTCTCTCTTGCTTTGGAGTGTTACCGAACCTGCCTTCGTCAAACAGCCTGTCATGCTGATTCGAAAACGTTCGCCTCCAGGTCTCACCTTTGTGAGTAAATACTTGTAGAGATACAGGCGCAGAATTCCTCATGCAAATACGGCGAAAACGTAACCGTGAGCGAAAACCTACATCGACCGCGATATCGTGTGGCATTCTCTCTAATGCAAATTAAATATACACACTCTGGCAATTTCGCCCCGAAGATTCTCAATATCTGAACGTATCCGCATACGTGAAATTCGCCATTACCGTCTCGGAGTGGGTAGATTGCAGAAAGAGTTCTTTGTCGGGTAGGGAGCTGACGGAAAAATTACTGTGTCAGTTCGTCGAGAGAATATCACTTATGTGGGCGTTCTCATCCTTTGTCTGGATCGAGACTCTGAAGTATGATTTGGTTTAGAACGAATCTTGCAGTTAGAATGCCACCAGGATTCTTGTTTATACTCTCCCTGATAATCAAAAAAAGTCCCACCTAAACAGTGAAGAAAGGTAGGTTCTTCTTTGGTGCTTCCTGAGCTAAAATTCAATCATTATATGTCTCAGAGTTCAGAGCGTAGATTTGCTTGCTTGTCAATCCAATATCCTTGATACTTTTCTCGACTCAGCTTACAGGCATATATGTAGATCATAAAGCCCTGGTCATAGATCATAAGTTCCTAGTCCTGGAGTGACCAAAACAAATGAGGCACTACTCTAGTTGTATTCACACTGTTTTCTAGTAAATTATGATTACAGAGTGCAAAAATTGCACTTTATTGCTGAAGTTAATTGAAGAATTCACACTGAGGACTAAGACCTGAAAAATGAACCAATTACGACGAGTACGTGGATACCCCCTCCCAAGAGATTTATCCTTTCTCAGGAACTCTGCGTAAATCCACCATAAGATTCAAATCCAACTAACGATGATGTATTGATATCTAGTTAGCCTAGACCAGTTTCATGCTAAATAAAAAATTGAGGTGAGAGGTACGCAGATTTACGAAGATATGCTTAATATCCTTGGCGATCAATGTCCTTCGTATGCGACCGTAGACTGCAAGCTTCAAAAGGGGTAAATTTTACATTGAAGATGATGATCGGGAAGGCCAGTTTCTGTGTCAATCTCCGAACATACCGATGCAGTTCATGACATGATTTTATCAGACCGTCGAATTGGGCTGAAACGAAAATCTGAAGCATTGAATATTTCATACGAACGAGTCCATCATATAGTACACGTCAATTTGGACATGAGAAAAATTGCTGCAAAATGGATCGCCAAATGTTTGAATGTTGACCAAAAGCGTGCAAGGGTAGAAGCATCGCGTTCGATCTGTGCTCGATTTGAAAACGATGTAGACTTCTTAAACCTAATTGTTACTACGGATGAGACTTGGGTACATTTCTACGATCCAGAAACAGAGCAACAATAGATGGATTGGCGACACTCTGGTTCTCCAAGACCTAAGAAGTTTCGTGCCCAAGAATCTGCTGGAAAAGTTCTTGCTTCAGGTTTTTAGGATTGCCATGGAATACTCATGATTGATTTTTTGGATAAGGGTAGAACAATAACCGAAGACCACTCTACGGGAAAAAATTGAAGAGAAAAGACGTAGAAAGCTATCCAAAGGTGTTTTGTTTTTGCAGGATAACGCCCCTGCACACAAATCTCATGTTGCCATGCAAAAAATTCGTGATTTAGGGTTTGAATTACTAGAACACCCCCCTTATCACCAGATGTGGCTCCATCCGACTATCATCTCTTTCCTCAACTGAAGAAAAGTTTAAAAGGTCGTAAATTTTCTTCCAACGAGGAGGAAATAAAAGCTGTGGAGGTCTGGTTTGCAGAGCAAGAAGAAAAATTTTTTTGAAAGGTCTAGAGAGGTTGCAGGTTCGCTGTAATAAATGTACCCAATTAAGAGGTAATATGTTGAGTAATAAAATATTTTGACATTGAAATTTTGTTTGATTCCATAGTAGGCTAAGAATGTTTCAATATATCCTCGTACATTAATCGCTTTTCATTCACGTCTTTATTAAACTCATTATATGGACTGAACGAGTTCTTTATCGAGGCCAGCTCCCTTACACCTCGTGTGGCGAGTAGATTGGAGAGACGAGTTCTCTAATTCGGTACGGGGCTCCGATGCAGAGCTGCGAAAAGCGCGGAATCGATAGGAAATTTATGAGACCGCGCCGAGTTCGGATGAAGAGGATTTTGCCGTTTTATGAGAATGTCTCAATCAATTCGCTCGGGATTGTTTACGGTTTGCAGGTCCCGAACGCTATTAATTTCGTAGGTCCGGACGGAGGATGGGAATTCGATGTTTTCGGTATTTCGGAACGGTGGGTAATTAGTACCTGGGCGCGGTTTGGAAGTTTCAGTAGACACTATACAGGGTGAGTCTTTGACTTTGACATTTCAGCAGTAGATTCTTGAGGTCAAAAGAAACACTTTTTTCCTCTGCCATTTTTTCCGAATCGGCTCGGTTTGAAAGATACAGGCTGTTGAAAAACCATAAAAAAAATTTTTTTTTTGGTTCAATCTCATGAACGGTTTTATCGAATGAGATGAATTTCGGAAGATAGATTTTCATTTATTTGATGAATCTTTTCCGAACACAAGATATCACCCACGTCTTCCAGTTCTTTCATTATGACCATTACTTACCATAAAAATACCAATAATTCTAGGAAACCAGTTCCTGAAACTAAGTTGGACGCTATCGAATGAATACTTGAAAGTTTTGTAAAATAAAAGTATTCTTTATATTTTCTCGTATAATGCGCCGTTTTCGAGTAATTTGATGTTCAAAAATAAAAAATATCTGTGAAATTTCCAAAATTAGGTACTTTTGGCTGAATGCAACTCTGTTCAAAACATCCACAGATGCGTAGTGTCACAGATTTAGCTTGTTATTCTGAAGGGAATTCTCTTTCTCCAGGGCATAGCTCACTATGAAAACTTGAAATGGCTATATCTTTTCATCTGGGCCGAATCAGAAAAAATGGTATAGGAAAAAAGTGCTTCTCTTGACCTCAAGAATCTACTGTTAAAATAGTTGAATTAGTCAAAGACTCATATATTCTTACAGTTATACCTCAATCGCATGACTACTTGGTTCAAGCTGTTCGATGTGATTTCACTTGAGTTGGGTCTGAAATTCACGACAGAGTCAAGTTACTGTTATTTCAAGGGCAGTCTCATGCAGTCTCTGAGAGATCATCGAAACATTTCTCAATGTACAACAGAAATTGCTCTCACTGGAGTAAATGCTGATTCTCCTCCTTACCGCAGACTCATGTTCATGATGCCCCATTTTAAGCTCCTCAATTGCCATCTCGCGAAGTTTATTACCCGCGATTCACACCACTAAGACCAAGATGCGATAAAAACACGAAGAAAATTCCCGAGTTATAAATCAAGTAATTAGTGGATCTTTAACTCCAGGTTTATGCCCCAGTTGATAACCTGAACTTCGTCTTCAATTATGCAGTCTTCAGCGTCGGTCGCGGGACTCACATGGGTTGGCTCGATTCCAGTTTGGTTAGGAGGAGCACAGAAATTATCGTATTCTAAGTGAAGAGGACCACATTTAATGGCCTCAGCGTCCTTGGCTGGGAATTATACCGTCACGGAGCCCTCACTTCCATTGTTCTGCAGCTCTAGCGGGAGAGTAATGCCAGAAGGGTCTCGGACCTATCCGGGATGGCTCTTTGAATGGGAAAGATAGCTCTTACGCCGACGTCTCGATAGTTTTCAACGTGAAAAATGTGAAGGACAATTTCCTCTGTTCGCTCTGAAGGACGAGCGTGCTGTATTATCTGGCATAGTTGATTTTTTTCGCTTTGGGAATTGAGAGAATACAGAAAGGATATGCACCACTCTCTCATGTTGTTCTCTGTCAAGAATATGGAAGTCCATCAGAATTTCAGTCTACTTGGGAAAGTGTTGTCTCTTCAGCGAGCTGGACATGAGATGCTGGAAGTAAATGAGAACCAATCTGATGTCTGATGGCACTGGTAAAGGAATAGCCATTTACAAGCCCCTCTGGCAGTTCATATGATTGTTAATTTCGAAGTGGTTTCGTATCAAGAGGCTGGCCAAGGATGCTGGATCAAATTTGGCAACAGAACAACCTAGAATTTCCTAGTGGAGAATTTCAAAATTAACTCGTATGGATTGAGAAGCACAAAAAATTGTACATTACCAAGAATTCGTAGTGGTTTTATATTTTTCAAGTTATGGGACGTGAATTTTCAAATTTGTACTGGGTTTTTTGCTAGCTAGCATCTTCAAAACTAAATTAGGACAACATATAAGAAAGTGTTCATTCGACAAGTGATTGTTTTCGTTCTTCATAGAAAATTGTTGAAATTATAACTCTTACTGAGTTTCAATAATGAGAGTGTGAATTTGCATATTGTAAATTTGAATATATAGCATTAATTTTCAATCCCTTCAACATTCGAATTATTTTTCCTCAATCAAATCCTCATTGCATCATCATAATTCGTTAAGGAACTTGTCAGGGCGAGGCAAACACGACGCGATGTGAACTAGGACAAAGTCAAACAACCCATACTGGCGCTGGACTGAAACAAAGACATCAAGCGTCAGTCACTCGTATAGTAGGCAGGTCATTAATCTAGTGAATATCATAAGCCGTACAAGATTTATTATGTGTACTGAACGAATTCAATTAGTCGTAAATAACTCGATCAAGCCGCATAGCATGGTATGATTCGCACGTTCCTATGGTTCTGACGGACCAGCAGAACGAATTTTCCTGTTTTCCATCTGAATCCAGCGGGAAAATTGCTCTGTGTTGAGCCTAGAAGGGCGAGGGTTGCTCTCGGGATGTTGCAGTTTGTAAAACTTCTATTGTTCTGGTGATTTGTTTTTCTAAACCCCCCAACAGCGCTGTCACAAAACAGTTTTCCATGTTCAAAAAAACGTAAAGCTTCTTAGAGTCCCATTGGTTGACACAAACGCCTAGTGAGAAGTTGGTAGTGAAAAATAATTCGTACATTTCCTATTTGTATCCAGTGTTTACTTTGAATCGTTTCATGTATACTATGGGGTGTGATTAGATTCAGTTTATAATGGCTAAAATTTTTTATTACTTGTTTTTCGACCTACGACAGAATTGTGTGGGGATATGAGTGATATTCCTCCAGTTTCAGCGGTCCCTAGGGACCAAATCGAAATCTTCATTTATCATATTCCGTTTTGATGCTTCCCATTTTCGAAATTGCGAACGAACTTATATCGAATCTAGCTCATTCGACGTAATAACCCTAAATAATAGAAGAACACGTTCATTAACCCAACACTCATCAAAGTCACCACTGAATTGTTGGTAATTACTTCGTGAAACATGTTTAATGAACTATTGTCTAGACTTCTCCACCTATAAGATAGTAAACAATAGGTTCCAGTTCCATAGTGAAACCTTATAATGTGTAAACTGCCACGTGTAGACTTTCATGCATTCATGAACCCCTATAGCACGAACATTTCCGTAAAGGAATTCGACTAGAAAAGTAATGTTTTACTTCATTAGAATATATGGAAATCGTTTCGAAAAAGATCAGAAAAACGCTGATCTCCCTTCCTTGGCGATCTATTTCGACTTCGAATTACGAAAGTACAAACAATTTCTTGGAATCAAAAAGTTCTACTTCGAAACTCATTTAGGGCATAATGACATTAAAGAGATTAAACGGATTTAGAATTTCAAAGTACCTAGACGAAAAACGACGACAATGGAATGAGGTAATGGATTCAACAGCAAAGGGCTCTTAACGTGGACACAGAACGAAATATTGTTCTTCAAGTTCTCGTATTTTTATCGAGATACCGAATAGAGAAGTTGGACACTGTGTTGTTTTGAAGTTTCAATTCGAATTTATTGTTGATCGAATTGATAGAAACTGGATAATTTTGAAAAATTAAGTCTCACTGAGTGGCTATTAGCACAGTTTTCTCAGGAACAAAATTCAGAACATATTGAAATCAAATTTTTTTCATCTTACTACAATTGTTTCCGAAGGGGGTTCATAATTAATGAATCAGTACCAAGTAAAATTCAATTTTGGTTCATGAAACCTCCTTTACTTATTGGAGTGAGCAAGTTTGAGTGTTAACATTTTGAAAATATCGTCATCTGAGACTCCCCCTTGCATGATGCATTGTGTTAGTTTATTTGTTTTTGTATTACCTCAGCTATTTTCTTAAGAGGAAGGATTTTTTTCAGATCAGGAACCGTCCAATCTATGCTGAGTGATAATGAAACGAAAACATCTTGTAATCATCGGAATATGAAGTTTCACTGAACAGAATCTAGCCATTTGGTTAAAATAGTTCAACGAATACTTGTTGTTCTCATTTTTTTTATCATCACTTAGTATAGTTAGTTATAGTTTTCGTTAATGGCGAAAAGATGAATGTTTTGATTATTTTTTCTTCGTTCTGCATGCACTATAAGAGCCTGGTGATAATGAGGTGAGAAGATGTGCAGTGACATACCGAACTCCGCTTTGTGCGTACCTTAGACGACCCTATCTCCCGTGTCGATATGCCCATCTTCTTGTGCTGGCGTAGTTGGACCGGGTAGATGATCTGGTAATAATGGGAGCCGATGTTTCGTACCAGATCTTGGTTCTGGGTGTATTCCCGGAGAAGCCTCTCCACTTCCCCTGAAAAAATAAGGAAATATTGAAAAATACGACAAATTTATATACATGGATAAAACACAAGTACTACATTCACGTTACCAGGTTAAAAAAAAGTGATTAGACAAATGTATCCTATATAAATGTACATATACAACGAATTCATAAGGAAGCAAATCAGCTTCTGCTTTGATGTACTTCTTTGTATGTATATTTGCAGAAGTATCTGGGGTTACTAGAAGTTTCAGGCCTGATATACGCCCAGTCCTGTGCTTCTGGCGCTAGTACAGTATTCTGGAGCATTTGTGAAGTCTCTTTTCTTCGGATGCTCTACAAATGCAGAGGCTCCATTAAGAAATATATGGGTATGAGTGCTACGATATAGATCCCCACCAGTTTGTCTTTGGCATTCCACATATTCTCTCGCAAACCCCACCAAAAGTGTTTCAAAATCACGACCTCAATCTGAAGACCAAGACAGCTGTCTACAAAGTAGTGGTCCTCCCAACGCTTCTTTACGGAAGCGAAAGCTGGACGCCCTACAGGCGACATATCAAACAGCTTGAACAAACTCAACAACGTCATCTAACACAAAGTTTCAAATACAGAAGTCTTGCAGCGCGCGAGTTGTATAACAATTTAGACTCAAGTAACGAGGACCCGACTCAGATGGAACGGCCACATTCTGAGGATGCAAGACACAAGACTCCCCAAAATAGCTCTGTATGGTGAATTCACAGAGGGAGCTCGGAAACCACAGGAGGCCAGTATAAGCGGTTTAAGGATATACAGCATCAATACCTAAAAGCAGTTAATGCCAATCATAACTGGGAACAACTAGCGTTAGATAGATCACAGTGGAGGTCTATGGTGCACAGTTATAATGGAGACTCGAGAAGGATACAGCGGCTACTGTACTGTACTGGTGACTATCCATGCCCAGAGTGTGGAAGAATCTGCAAGTCACGGTTGGGTCTCTTCAGTTACAGGAGTAGCCCTAAGAAATTATAAGTTTGATCGCACCGATAGTTTTGTTTTTGAGTCTTTTTGTAGATTTATTCTCGGTAACGGGATACAGCATTAAATAAGCAGTTAGTCAACACAACCTTATGTTCGTTCTTGTATTGAGACATAAGATAGAAATTTTAATTTCGAAAAGCCCGAAAAAGTAATAATCCTATTATAGACCGATATTGTACCCAACAAATTGTACTCCGAAACATCGAAATTGCCTTCCTTTGTACCTGAGTCGGTAATTGGCAAAATAAGACTACAGAATCCGGGATTCGCAAACTGAAAGCTTCGCGAAAACTAGAAATAGCAACGGGTTACGTAGCGCCATCGTCGTCGATAAACAACGAAAAGCTTTCACAGCATTTATTAGCTTATATCCCGGCCCCTAAACTAGCTCGGAGTCAAGCGACTAAGCAGCGCTCCTGAATGCATCCTAATCTCCTGCATATTTGTCTTCTCGGAGACAACGCAAGTAACGCAATTTGACAGCGTACATTCGTGGTCTCGCCTCGTAAACTGCAGTGACCGTGCGAAGGTAATAAGGCCGCAAGACTACCCCTATTTCAGGCGATATTAACCCGTTTGTTGTTGCCTGATACAATGGGAGAGAATCGCCCCTATTTGCTGGGTTTGTTAGCCGGCTGAACTTTAATCTGGCATTATCTGTCGAAACGAATGCGCTCGGACGAAATTAGCAGTCATCCCACGTCATATTCGTTTTTTGTCTGCGCGTATTTCTATATGGCCTGTTTTCAGAAGTCATACACCCACCTTCCTCACAGATTTTGGATCCTGTTGAACTTCAAACAGTCCAGAATTGATCATATAAGTAACAATTACCACCAAATCGTCATAGGCCATTCAGCTAAGATCCACAAGCGTTAGTTACGCGGATGACAGTACGCTGATGCCTTCGTTCACCTTCGAGCATCTCCAAATTGATCCCAAACAATAACAAACGGAGCCAATCTGGTGCGAAAGCCCTAAGCGGTCTTTTTGCGTTGTTTGTCAACCCAAACAAATGTCAACAATTAATCAAACTAACAGAGAGAACGCATTACTCCGAGAGCGAAGTTATATCTGAAGAAAATAAGTGGAATTGGAGTCTCATGAATAATTATTTCCCAGTCTGGCCCACAATATCACCAGGAATTGTTTTAGTTTTCCAAACTAGTTTTTCGTGAAGCGTGAGTAGCATACACTTTCATTCCATCTTCTCTATATCCTCGCATCTACAGCTTTACTTTCACGAACTCAACGTGAAGCTCTGTTCAGTAGTTTCATCTACGAAGCTAGTTAGTTTGGGACTATGCAAAATTGAGGATTGCCAGCGGTTTGAGTAATTCTTATTTGTAACTTTCTCATAAAATTCCACACGAAGAAGTGACTTACGTGTTGCAAAGCTATGTGAAGCTGGCACCCCCAAATGCGAATTTCGAAAAAAAATTTCAGGGTCGTTTGTCCATCTACGGTTATTTTTATTGAGAGATAAACGACACGATATCTGACCTTCGAAAAATCCCGAAAAAGAAGGGTTCAGTTAAAAATCCCTCAAGACCGAACGGTTATGTCGAGATGGATGAAATTATTAAATTTATTACTGAAAGAGTTGCTCTTTCATAATATGTTTCACATTTCCATCTATGGTTACTTTTTGTGAGAGATGAACGACTCGAAAGCTGACCTTCGAAAAATCCTGAAAAAGATGGGTTCAGTTAAAAATTCGTCAAGACCGAATGGTTGCAGCTAGATGGGTGAAATTCTCAGATTAATTAATAGAAGAGTTGCTCTTTTAGAATATGTATCAAATTTCCATCTACGGTTACTTTTATTGAGAGATAATCCATTCGAAAGCTGACCTCTGAGAAATCCTGAAAAAGCTGGGTTCAGTTAAAAATTCGTCAAGACCGAACGGTTGCAGCTAGATGGATGAAATTCTCAGATTAATTAATAGAAGAGTTGCTCTTTCAGAATATGTATCACATTTCCATCTACGGTTATTTTTATCGAGAGATAAACGACTTGAGAGCTGACCTTCGAAAAATCCTGAAAAAGCTGGGTTCAGTTAAAAATTCGTCAAGACCGAACGGTTGCGCCGAGATGGATGAAATTCTCAGATTCATTACTAGAAAAGTTGCTCTTCCAGAATATGTATCACATTTCGTGCTCTGATCGAAACCTGACTGTAAAAATCCCTATTATTACACATCGCACAAAATAATGCTTCTTCTCAAAGACACCCAGTAACATCCCCATTCAAAATCTAGTCAAAACTTCGAAATTACTCGACTTCTGGAGCATGGCTTCCGTCCCAGCCGAATATCCGGGAAACAATTTCCCTTCGTGCGGAAGGAAATGGAAACGTTGCACATTACGACGACTTTCTCTCCACATGGCACATTGTTTTATCCATCGGCGATTTCATTAGCGACTGCATCGACGCTATCTGGGGTTCCCAAAGGTCCTGTTTGCTTTGTTCTCGGCCGGCTCTAACGACCAACAACTTGTCTCCGCGTCGTTATTTTTTGTTTCGGGCTACGTTTAACTGTGAAAGTTATATTTTTCCTCGGATAGTTTCGGTGTTGTTAGGGTGGGGAAAGTGGGGGCGGTCGACAGGATTGTATAGTCAAATTGCGGACTGGAAAGACGATTCTCCGGATTTATGCCGTTTTCATCGTTATGATTTCGGGGAATCCCATGAAAGAGGAAACGGACTGGGGATTTTCGATTTGCTGGTTGCTTTTGATGTGCGGGTAATTGGTATTGGAAATGGCAGACCTTGAAATATTCCTGGTTGCGTGCAGCTTGGGTTAGATGTATTTATACTGCTCGATTGTTAAAAAAGATTGATATTTCCGCGATTCATGGAAAATTCACCTACAAGAAGTAAACAAGAACTCATTGAGCTATAATTGAATAGTTTTACCTTCGTCGACTACTGCAGGTGTATGGCAGTCATGGATGGGTGTAGGATTCTACAGAGTAAGTGAGGCTTGGTTCAGTCTTGGTAGAACAGGTGGCGCGTCCTCTAATTAAGACACCATCCTCCGGTTGAAATGTGTATCACTTCACTTTACTAATGAGGGACAGTAATGTCGAAATCAATTTACACTTTGTATTTACGGGTTTCAGCCTCTCTACGAATTGCTGCGCTTATTCTTGACTAACTGGCATTATTGGATTAGGATGTCAAACTACTCATTATTAGAAGGAGTAATCTCTTAAATGAAATAATTTAGAGTGACAATCAGGAACTAGTTCTGACGGTCAATATGTATCTCATACATGTTGTTTCCTAGGAACGAAACAAACCTAATCTATTAAAAGGGTGAATGTTTCAAAGTAACACGCCCCTGTTCACATTGTTAAACATTCTCTAACTGTCATTTATCAGGGGAAGGACTATTCAGTTTTTTCTGTATGACGTGTCGTTTCCCAGTTGAAAATGAGAGAGAATATTTTAGTGATCATGAGTTTAAGGAGTACTACAATTTTTTAAAGACGCCCTGAAAAATTTTATGAGGAAAAACAAGGAAAATGACTTACTACATTTATCTTTTAATTTGCAGCGATAATCCTGTCAGTAAAGCATTGATTGAAGAAAATCCACCAATTCGCAACTTTTGAATTCAATAAGACTCTATCGAAAGGTAATAATAAAAGTATTGAAAAGCTCTTTCACACACTGTGAAGGAATATATCAAGAGGTTACCTTTACTTTGAGCCAGAGTACGCTTTTCAGAAGTTATGTTGATGAAAAACTCTGTAAAACCCCTATTTTTCCAAGAATCATAACCAAAAATAGCCGTTTTCGAGATGAGGTTTCGAACCCAAAGAATCTCTTGACTTGTAGTAGATGCAACAATATAAATTGAAAAGAGTTTCATGAACCAATAAAGCCATCAGCATCCACCAATATTTTATATTTGTCTAGAAAGGTATTTTTTTATGTTTGATTATGAGAGTCAGTCCATACAATCCAAATACGGATTTTTATGAATTTTCGACCACTTTTGTTGAATATTTGGAGGAGCTAAGGGATGAACCAACTCGTATAATGAACCTTTCAGTTATGTTACTCGATTTCACATTCTATCCACTTGTCTCACAGAAACTGAAGCTGACAAAACTTCCTTTCTGAAAAGAGGAAAAACTGAAGGCTCTAAAGCAACAAGAAATGTTTGTCCTAGATTAAAAATGTCAAAGGTGTAGGACATCCCTAAGTGGTGAGTTCCAAGCAGACCTAGAATCTACGAATGTTGATCTTTGAACCGTATCACTGCTGACGCGTATCTCCAAACACACCCCATTTAGTTTTTCCAACGTGAAGTAATACAGGAAATTCGAGGAAGGAACTCTTCCACCCATTTACCCAGACAAGAATAATAGGATCACGGAGCTATCTCGTAAGGAAAAGATTTCATCCTCCAAAAATTACGGACAATACTCTTCCAGCAGATAAAATTGTCTCGCATTGATTCACGCCCAGTTAACCTCCTGCACCCCATTTCGGGTCGCGGCATACACTGTGACGTAACTGTACAATGGGCCAATGCACAATTGCACAGTTTTCTATTTTGGACGATGCCGGTCGGGCGTACACATCAGCGATAGCTCTCTCTAAATTGGATCGCTATGCAAAGCCATTATGATGCCGTTGGATTTATGCTTGTTTCGGGATCGCCGATACTCATACGGGGTAGTTTTTTTTTGTCGGGGGTCTCAATCATATCGAACCACCGCTAAATTGTCATTGGGCACAGATACAGGCGACGTAAATCTCCAAGATACGAGGGCCAATATGGCATGATTCAAAACGAAGCGAACAGGATTCTAGAGTTTATGTTTGCCTAGTTCCACTATCTTCCAACTACTCGTACCGTATTTTAACGGTAGATTCTTTAGGTCAAAAGAAACACTTTTTTCCTATACCATTTTTTTCCAATTCGGCCCTGATAAAAAGCTATAGCCATTTTAAGTTTCCATTATGAGCTGTGCCACCCCTGGAAAAATTCAATGACTTTCAGAATAACTAGCTAAATCTGTGGTACTTCACATCTGTGGATCTTTCAAATAGAGGGTTATTCATCCTAAAATTTTTCGAATTTCACCGATACTTTTCAATTTTTGAACATATTCATAAGATAGCGTCCAACATAGTTTCAAGAGTCATGACGTAATGGTCATAATGAGAAAACTAGAAGACGTGGGTGATATCTTGTGTTCTAAAAAGATTCATCAAATAAATGAAAAACCATATTCCGAAATTCATTTCACTCGATGAAACCGTTTGTGAGATAAGACTAAAAATTAAAAAAAAATTCACGGTTTTTCAACAGCCTGTATCTTTTAAACCGAGCCCATTCGGAAAAAATGCTAAAGGAAAAACGTGTTTCTTTTGACCTCAAGAATCACCCTGTATAGAAGCGTAATCTCCAATAGAAATCCCCTCAGGTCCATTCCCAAAATCTGATACAAACCCCGACGAATTATTGTCAACGATTAACCAATAACTTCAGCGTGCTATAAACCCCTTCTCGCATGACTGCCCTTCTTCATCCTTTTCAAAGTATTCAGATCGGCTTATTGACGATAACACGATGTGAAAAAGCTTAATTTTCCCCATGAAGTGACTCTAGAACGTCGGGCGGTGTTCAAAAATGAACGGGATCCATTTTTTGACATTGATAAATTGGGCGATATTCACGAGGTGTGATTAGACAGGCAGGGGCTGAGATGGGTAGCAGTAATAATGGCGCCAAAATATGTCCTGGGCAATGTCCCCAGAGTTCAGATCGATTTTTATCAATCTCTGCTAGTTTGCATTACTATTGTATTATAATGAGGGATTCACTCAACTCGTATGATCCGATCACTAAGTTCTGCATTCTACAGAACGAAAAATTCCCATTCCAACACCATAAATCTCTTTCCAGTCGAATGAACACGTCGGATCTCCTACTCATGCTTCATGAGTTCAACCTTTTCAGACACACAATTGTCACTTCGAGGGTAATTTCCTGAAAATGAATTGGATGTGAACTTGGGAATCACGTAAAGCCCGCTGAAATAACCCTATTTATTGCTGTTATAGTATTCCGCAGATCGGAATAAATTCAAATTGTTTTTATCCCCACGCCGGATCAATTCGAGTAGACGTATATATGCAGATGAAGAAAGAAGTATTGCATAGGTTATTGGGGCTGAAATTGTGTGCACAGGAAATGAGTTCTATTGTGATGGATGATGTTCGAAGATTCCTGGAGCTTTCATTGAAGCCAAGTAACGAGAATGTTGACTAGAAAGATTTACGAAATCTCGAGTGTATATCTCTAAATCTTGAGATACATTGCTCAACAATTGATATTAGCTTCAAGATATTTGTTTTGATCAGATACTGAATGAAGTATGTTCAGTTGATGTTCCTGCGTTTTCTTCATAAAATAATGAATGAAAGAAGAGTTTCCTCGAAAAAATATCACAGTGAAGAAAGTTGAAGGAATAAAAGATGGTAAATCTAGTACTGGGTTGGTCCCACTCTTCTGGGCATACTTTCGATGAGGCAAATTAGGAAAATTGAAGAGTATTGCTTTTCTGTGATATTCTGTTAACTCCATTTATGTGTAGGAGTACCAAAATTGGATTCTTTCAAAAACCAAGTAATGATTTAGGTCCTCAGTTTCACTTGCTTTGTGATATTGTGATTTTTCAGACGGACAAAGCCATATCTCTGTGATGTTATCGTTCTTTGAGGTGAATAATAAATCCCACCCTTTCCAATTTAATTTTCCAAGTTTTTTCACATAGGCCGAAGTCATCTATTCATCGAACCTATAAATGGAGATTTATCATCCCTGGGCCTACATAGTTGAAAGGGATAATGTACGGTGTAGCCGGTAATCATACATAGTTTATGAGGATATCACGCTCTATCAGCAGGTCCGCACAGCCCTGCTTAGCGTGGACCCTTGTAATCTTTGGTCCTTTGTGCTCCGATCAATTCTCATGCGAAACCAATCTGCCCGCAGAAAAATACGGGAAGAGCGTCGCATTTTGCGATACATATACAGCGTTGCGGTTATTTCACCACATTCTACTTCTATTCGTTATTCAAAAATCGAATGAACAAACTACAGGCAGAAAACTGGTGAAAATGGTCCGATGATGGTTTCCGGGGATGTAAAAATGCATAAACTGGTTGGAAAATACCTGGAAATACGAGGATGTATTGATATCTAGTTAGGCTAGACCAGTTCCATGCATAAAAAAAATATTGCGTTATCCTAGCAACGACCAATAACTCATTAGAAGTGTCAGTGTGAAGTTTGAGGTCGAAAAAGTAAATCAGAGTTACGCAATAAATTGAAAGAAAGAAGACGTCCACCGAAATTGTGAAAATCGAAAAATTGGAGTATCGAGCCATCATCAAGTAACCGTATTTAAAAGGGTTAAGAGGTAAGCAGATTTACGAAGATATGCTTAATACCCTTGGTGAGCAATGTCATTCGTATGCGACCGTGTAAAATTGGACTGCAAGCTTCAAAAGAGGTAAATTTTCCATTGAAGATGATGACCGATCGGGAAGGCCAGCTTCTGGTCTTCTGTGTCAGTCACCAAAAATATCGATGCAGTTCATGACATGATTTTATCAGACTGTCGAATTGGGCTAAAACGGATATCTGAAGCACTTAATATTTCATTCGGAGGCGTTCATCATATAGTTCACGTCAATTTGGACGTGAGAAAAATTGCTGCAAAATGGATCCCCAAATGTTTGAATGTTGACTAGAAGCGTGCAAGGGTAGAAGCATCGCGTTCGATCTGTGCTCGATTTGAAAACGATGTAGACTTCTTAAACCGAATTGTTACTATGGATGAGACTTGGGTACATTTCAACGATCCAGAAACAAAGCAACAATCGATGGAATGGCGACACTCTTGTTCTCCAAAACTTAAGAAGTTTTGTGTCCAAAAATCTGCTGGAAAAGTTCTTGCTTCAGTTTCTTGGAATTGCCATGGAGTAATCATGATTGATTTTTTGAATAAAGGTAGAACAATAACCGGAGATTACTATTCGACATTACTGACCACTCTAAGGTATTAAATTAAAGAGAAAAGACGCGGAAAGCTATCCAAAGATGTTTTGTTTTTGCAGGACAACGCCCCTGCACACAAATTTCATGCTGCCATGCAAAAAATTCGTAATTTAGGGTTTGAATTGCTACAACACCTCCCTTTTTCAAAAGATTTGGCTCCATCCGACTCTCTCCATCTCTTTCCTCAACTGAAAAAAAGTTTAAGGGGTCGTAAATTTTCTTCCAAAGAGGAGGTAATAGAAGCTGTGGAGGTCTGGTTTACAGAGCAAGAAGAAACATTTTTTCTGAAAGGTCTAGAGACGTTGCAGGTTCGCTGTAATAAATGTATCCAATTGAGAGGAGAATATGTTGAGTAATAAAATATTTTGAATTGAAATTTTGTTTGGTTCTATAGTAGCCTAAGAATTTTTCAATATATCCTCGTGAGGCTTCCTGAAATTTGTATTTTTTTCAGTCTAAATTTATTCAATCTCCATTCCTCCTGTAGTAACACTTGAGAGGAAAATGAGCCGTGATTGATTACTTCTCACGAAGCTCATCCAGCTCCCAGCTCCATTATAACGCTCACAATAGCCACAAATCAGCTCCGCAATTCTCCAAATCTTACAAAGTGATAACATCCCACCAATTAGCCGCGAAATCCAGGTCGTTCCCAACGCAAGAATGAAAATTTTCATTACAGCCAGAATAACAACGCGCACAAAAGAGGGCCCGGAGAAAAAAGGATTTTCAGCGATGAAAGAAAAACTATTTCCCGGAATAAAGGCTCGTGATAGATTACCAGACAGTGTGGACGATCGTGTCCCAGCGATGAGCTTGATAGAAACATATTTCACTGCAAATTGAATGAAAGGCGTATTTCTGATGATGTTTCAGGGGCCGGAGGATTGGGAACGAAGCCTCTGATTGAGATTTAATGAGAGTTCGGCCGAGGGGAGGCTGCGGCGATACGTTATGAATGATTCTGTCGGAGGATAAATGGGAATTTCTAGGGGGTGATCGATATTTGTGGTTAACGTCGAAAGAAATAATTTCGAGAGTAATGGGGAGAGAGTGGAAAGCCACATTGATTTATTAAATCGAATTTCCAAAAATGCACATATGTAAATGTTGATATTTTGGTCCCTCATTCCGTCAGGAACCAATCAAGATGTTAAAAATGTTTCGCGCTGATAATAATTTGGTAGCTGTAACATCAAAGCTCACACCGTCTAACGCAAACGATGCAGCTAAGTTATGGGGATAGCTCGAAGTTATTTTGGAGATATTGGTATTCGTGCGAGTCTAGCTTTTCCACCAAGTCGTAATTTCCTTTGATCCTTAATAACCTGGAACATCCAATATGTGTGCCTTCTTGCGCTTGACTAATATAAGTGGCTGTTCCTGGATATGTGCAATAAATTTCTGAGAAGAGGTTTCATAACGGTTAAGGGGAGGAATTATAACGATCCTTAGATGTTTGCTTGATTTCTAAAAATGTCTTCTGGGGAGAAATGGGGTTGATGCGAGGGAGATGTCAATTTGGTGGCCTTCGTGAGATTCTGGATTAACAGAAACGGGGCCTGAGATCATGAATCATTATTATATTTGATGGAATAGTATATTTTTGAAAAAATAGAGGATCTTGTTAATAAATGGATAATTTAAACTGCTGAAAATGAGAACTTTATGCCCATTATAGCAGCAGTGTTTCAAGTACGATTACGAGCATTAGACACAGTGCTCTGCTGTATATTTTGTCCTTTGGAGCATCGAGAATGTGCGAAGCCATTGACGAGACTTGGTTGGCCTCCTCGTCTCCCTGTTGCCTTCCAGTGCACTTCTTCCGATGGTTCAACGATGTGAACGTAACAACCACAACATTTTCCTCGTCTGGTATCTTCTCTATGCGCCATATGAGGCCATTTACACAACGTTGTTCTACATGACTTGTAATCCACTACTATGTAGAATTCACTGTTCAACGAACTTCATATTACGGCTGACGCAGTCAACAGGGCTTCCTGTGTTATTTTGTCTACCAAACCGGAGACGTGGAATCTAGATTCCACCACGCAGAACGTCTCCCCCAACTGCACCGCATTCATCCAGAAGTTTCACGAGTTGTTACGTATAAGACAAACGAACGAATTACTCGAATCACTTGCTTCCCTCAATTTTGCATAGTTCAAAAACGGCTAGGCAGATAAAACTACAATGGTGGGTTTAATTTTGAACGGAGTTTTCGATTCAGTTCGGGAACTGGAGGCTCTATATAGTTGCGAGGAAATGGAGAAGTTGGAACGGAAGTGTACGCTGCTCATCGTTCCAGAAAAACTAGTTGGGAAAACTGGAGCAATTCCTTGTTATATTGTGGAATAACTATATCCAACAATATCTAACGAACTTTCCGGTGCGTCCAATTTCTCTTTTTTTTAGGATATAAAGAACTGTATGGTCTGTATGTAATCGCAATTAACCAATAGGTGTACGAGGATGTATTACAATAACCGGAGATTACTATTCAACATTACTGACCACTTTACGAGAAAAAAATAAAGAGAAAAGCCATCCAAAGGTGTTTTGTTTCTACAGGACCACGCCCATGCAGACAAACTGATGTTGCCAAGCAAAAAAGTCGTGATTTAGGGTTGGAATTACTAAAACACCCCCCATATTCACCAGATTTGGCTCCATCATCTCTTTCCTCAACTGAAAAAAAGTTTAACAGGTTGTTAATTTTCTTTTGTGTAGGCTCCACCTCCTCAGAAGCTAACGATATGTTCCCTCGCTGACCACGACTCGTAAAAATAACTCATACTCCATCTGCTCTTCACAATTTGGGCTTCTCGATCCCAGAAATGCGCCAGTCCAGATTGATTCCAGCCTTGGGCGAGCGATGTCTCTCCGATGGCTATTCCAACGAGCTTTTCGAACGGCCAAATCTCATTTTACCAGTACACAAACAGGACAGAACGTGTAATTTGGCCTGGAACAATGGCCGAGGACTAACGATGTGTCGTTAGTGTCGACTCAAAAGCGACCAACGGAGTTTGTGATTGAAATAGCGGGCGGATCGGCGAACGGCTTGATTTGGAACATTCGGATACCCGGATGAAATATTGTTTATACCGCACATTGATAGTATTTTGATGAAGAGGCGGATTGATTATGCCGGAACGTGCTGGCGCAAAAGTTGAACCGATGGCCAGGCTTTTGCTGAGAAGAAAATTGGAAATGCAGTATTTTACTCAGGGACCAAATCATTCGAATAGGAATAGGAGTCGTGCGAATACTGAAACCAAGAAGCTACATTTCTAATGATTAATTGAGATAACCTACAGACCATACAGTTCATTATACAAGGATATATTGAAAAATTCTTAGCCTACTATAGAACCAAACGAAATTTCAATGTCAAAACATTTTATGACTCAACATATTCTCCTATTAATTGGATATATTAATTACAGCGAACCTGCAACGTCTTTAGATCTTTCAAAAAAATGTTTCTTCTAGCTCTGCAAACCAGACCTTCCCAGCTTTTATTACCTCCTCGTTGGAAGACAATTTACGACCTTTTAAACTTTTTTTTCAGTTGGGGAAAGAGATAATAGTCGGATGGAACCAAATCTGGTGAAAAAGGGGGTTTTCTAATAATTTAAACCCCAAACCATGATTTTTTGCATAGCAACATAAGCTCTGTGTGCAGGGCCGTTGTTCTGCAAAAACAAAACACCTTTGGATAGCTTTCTGCGTCTTTTCTTTCAAATTTTTTTCCGTATAGTGGTCAGTAATGTCGAATAGTAATCTACGGTTATGGTTTTACCCTTATTCAAAAAATCAATCATGATTATTCCATGGCAATCCCAAAAAACTGAAGCAAGAACTTTTCCAGCAGATTTTTGCATACGAAACTTAGGTCTTGGAGAATCAGAGTGTAGCCATTTCATCGATTGTTGCTTTGTTTCCGGATCGTAGAAATATACCCAAGTCTCATCCATAGTAACAATTCGGTTTAAGAAGTCTACATCGTTTTAAAATCGAGCACAGAAAAAGAAAAAAAAAGTAAATTCATACAGAGATGAAATAATTCAGAGATAGAATGATTCAGAGATAAAATGAGAGATAGCAGGAGATAGCGATTGAAACATTGTCGTGTTGGTTTCAACGAATTGAAAATGATGCTACAAATCATCGAAGCATTCAGCAGAGTTCAGATTACCACAAGTAAAACCGGGTAGAGTTCCAGAAGCGGGTTAGGTGGCGCAGCATTCAGGACCCGGAGATGGAAGTGGCATGGCGTCCATTCAGATGACAAACCCGCCGAAATCATTTGCTGTTTGTCGCCGCTGAAGGGTATTATTTACGCCCGGCCATTATTTTATGCCATTTTCATGTTAATTGGAGACCCCGGTAGTTTATTGTCTTGATCTGCTAACTCAATTTAAATTGTATGGAAGCGGGAAGGACGCAGCCAAATTCGGTACCGTTGTTCGCCGATGGCGCTCCCTAGACGCCGTAATTTCAGCTGCTGGCTGTGTTAGTTATAAAGCAATTACTTGCTAATGCATTTTTGAGCCGGGTCAAGATATTAATTCTAGCAGTCCCCGCGTCGTCTTGTTCGGACTGCGACTACCCAAGTGGTTCTTGTCGCGCGTGGCTTAGTGAACGTAATGTAATTTCCTCCTTCAATTATGCCTTTGAGGAAATTGTGTCCTAAGAACCTCTGGCTGATACGCGCTGTGTTTTTGTGGGAAGAGAAATGATGCTCCTTCGTACAATATGCAGAATTATCTTATATCAGATTATTTCAGCACTATATGAAGTGTTTTTGATCTGCGTGAAGATGAGAAACAAAAATATCACCAAATATACTCAAAAGTGTCAGCATATCCCGAAAAGCCGTCAGGAAAAGTAAAAAAAATCAGATTTTCTTGAAAAACCTTCTTTGTAAGCCTCAAATTATTTTGCGTCAATCATGAAAGTTGTACATCGTGATATTTTCTATAAGTTTTGTTCGAAACAATTTTTGATACTTTCAACCGTTTTTGAGATAGAGAGCGATGAATACGAGGAGCTCAGCTTTTCATGCCAAAGCTAGTCTACAATATATTCTGCGATTTAGTCATTTGAGTGTCTTTAAATAGCCGTTTGCCTTTTGAGGCTGACCTGCTTATTGCTCTGATTTCTATAGTAGTTACCCTAGCAATCACTGAAATGATTATGAATTAATGTTAAACCTACCTCAAATAAGAAGTGTAGGATATAAGCAGTATCAAAATCTGAAAGGCTCAAGTATTTCCATTTGACTACACTTTTTATTGTATTTTTGACCTCCTGTAGACACTCGGCTATTGAGCACACTTGGAATCAGTTAAAAAACCTGACAGAAACAATTCAAGAACTCTTCACTGAAGTTTTTTGTTTGAATTTTTGAGAGAACTGATTTTGTGATTCAGATTTTCCATATTTAAAAATCTGATATAAGCAGTATCAAAATCTGAAAGGCTCAAGTATTTCCATTTGACTACACTTCTTATTGTATTTTTGACCTCCTGTAGACACTCGCCTCATCGATGAAAAGCATACCTTATGGTACCATTTTTTTTCTTCTACACTGAGTGTGAGGCTAGAGTCAAGCATTGTGGCGCTTAATGCTACCATGAATGCACAAATCTACACAGAAGAAGCCATTCCTCCCTTTCATGCTGCTATTGGGCAAAATTTCATATTTTAGACGATAATACGCCACGCCAACGTGAGAAAAATGTCGATGAAGCTCTGGAAATTCATAGTAATGCGCATTTAGCCCTGCCCCCTTGGTTTACAGACCTTAATTCTATTGAGCACACTTGGAATCAGTTAAAAAAGCTGACAGAAACACTTCAAGAACTCTTCACTGAAGTTTATTGTTCGAATTTTTGAGAGAACTGATTTTGTGATTCAGATTTTCCATATTTAAAAATTTGATGGGAAAAACTAAAACAGTCCGAAATTTCTGAACTTCTTCAACTTTTGTGGGGCAGTATATATGAGCTTCATATTCCCCATGGAACTCTCGAAGAAACATTCATTTCCACATGATCCCATTCAATTCCGACAACAATAAGATTTCGTACGAATCACATACCGCTTGCACCGCGTCCCGTAAACTCATATTTTATAATGAAAATTGGTTCTTCAGCAGTTGCGAGAAGGCAAACTCCGATGAAATATACCCCGGTGTACCTCGAACGGAGAGAAATAAAGTCGTGAATCAAAATGCACAAAAACCACACACCAACGTCTCGAACGTCTGATTTATGTCGATCCTCACTTAAGCGTTTCGATCTGCAGACGTGAATCGGGAATTTTATCGGGCCATGAATTCAATTTTCGAACAGGAAATTCTTCAGATCTGCCGGGGATGGGTTCATTTACGTTTCTTGAAAATTTTAGTGTTCATCTCGAAAATATTAATACGTTATGCAGTCGCCAATCAATTGAGGTATTTTTTCCACTTCTCACAGCTCAGTACCTTGAAATTTCGTTGTTC
The DNA here is from genome assembly GCF_907165205.1 of Coccinella septempunctata. Classification (NCBI taxonomy): domain Eukaryota; kingdom Metazoa; phylum Arthropoda; class Insecta; order Coleoptera; family Coccinellidae; genus Coccinella; species Coccinella septempunctata. The sequence continues at coordinate 36,114,867 of NC_058193.1, read as the reverse complement.
GTGCCTACTCTGAAAATTTTCCGGAGAAAACTTTTCTAAGACATTTCTTGGCTACTGAGCACTTACTGTGCAAGCATCCCCTTTTAGATATGGAGTGTCAAAAATGAGAAGGTTTTTCACGCTTTCGTCGATATAATCAATAGGACAAAAGATATTTCCATGAAATTCTCTATGTATTAATGGGCTTTCACTATTCTGAACATAAAAATAAGCTCATGCGCTTAAAATTCGTTTGAGTGGTATTTTTAGAAGTAATCACACCAAAACTCACCACTGTAGCTTCTCTCAAGATGCCTCCTGCATTTTTGTCGCATCTTCAGTAAACACCCAGTATATTCATGTCATTAGATGCTCGTACACAATGTTTTCTTACATATTCATGAGTTTCACATAGTAAACAGGATGACTCTTTGACTCGTACAAATATTTTAACAATAGATTCTTGAAGTCAAAAGAAACCCTTTTTTCTTTAATATTTTTTACGAATCTGCTCGGTTTAAATTATACAGGCTGTTGAAAAACCATAAAAAATGTAATTTTTAGTTCTATCTCACAAAAGGTTTTATCGAATGAAATGAATTTCGGAATATAGTTTTTCATTTATTCGATTAATCTTTTCCAAACACAAGATATCACCCACGTCTCCCAGTTTTCTCATTATGGCCATTACCTACCATAAAAATGCCAAAAATTCAAAGAACCGAACTCTTGAAAATGAGTTCAACCCTATCTAAAAAATATTTGAGCGTTTTGTATAATAATATCATTCTTCATATTTTCTCTTATCTATAATGCGCCGTTTTCGAGATATGCGACTTAAAAAATTACAAAGTATCTGTGAAACTTGAAAAATTGGGTACTCTGACCGAATGCAACTCCTTTTAAAAGATCCACAGATGCGTAGTGTCACAGATTTAGGTAATTATTCTGAAGATAACTTTGTTTTTCCATGGCTGGCACAGCTCATTAGAAAATCTTAAAATGGCAATATCTTTTCATCAGGCCCGATCTGAAAAAATATTATAGTATAGGAAAAAAGTGTCTTTTTTGACTTCAAGAATCCACTGTTGAAATATTTGTACTAATCAAAGACTCACCTTGTATTATTTTCGACGTGACAGGTATGATCTCATTCTGGATTCTGCTCAGTTCATACCCACGTGAAAACTTGAAATTGCGTCCCACCATCATTTTTCTTTCTGCCTCTAGAACCAACCGAACGTATCTATCCATCGGAAAAATTGAAAACTCCTTTTTCTTCCTCTCTCTCCCTCTCCTAGCAAACTTCGAGACGTCTCTGAAACTGATTAGATGGAAACTTTGGCGTTATGCAAACAACAAAGAAGTACTCTCTTCTGTTTATTACATAAGGTGAACTTTGCCTCGACAACTTCATTATTGCCGTAGCAGCGGCAATTCGATGTTCAAAGGATGCTTCGTAAAAATTTTCGCCATTATGGATCCGTCCGGAGTGTCGAGTCCTAATTAAGACGGTGAGGAGGCGGTGAAAGAAAACGTCAGACACCTTGTCGTCCCACTCAGAAGGTGGCTACAGAGTAACTCGAATGTTCACTAATCATAAGCGCGAAAGGTTTCGTTTCGATCATAATTATGCGGCTGCCATGAAGAGAATGCTAAGAATCCTACTTTGAGGTTTTTCCCTTGTTGTTTTGTCGTCGTAGTTCATGAAAAATTTTCGCGAGTAAGACACAGAGGCTCTGGGGAAAACTCAACAGTTTGTTCGATATTGATTTGAGGATATTCGTGATGAATTGTCTGTAGAATGCAGTGTGAAGTTGATTCACAATGAAACAATTATATACGAGGATGTATTGATATCTAGTTAGCCTAGACCAGTTCCATGCATAAAAAAAATATTGCGTTACTATAGCAACAACTCATCAGAAGTGTCAGAGTAGAGTTTGAGGTCAAAAAGTAAACCAGAGTTATGCAATAAATTAAAAGAAAAAAGATGTCCACCGAAATTGTGAAAATTGAAAAATTGGAGTATTTAAAAGGGTTGAGAGGTAAGCAGATTTACGAAGATATGCTTATACCCTTGGTGATTAATGTCCTTCGTATGCGACCGTGAAAAATTGGACTGCAAGCTTCAAAAGAGGTAAATTTTCCATTGAAGATGATGACCGATCGGGAAGGCCAGTTTCTGTGTCAGTCCACAAAAATATCGATGCAGTTCATGACATGATTTTATCAGACCGTCGAATTGGGCTAAAACGAATATCTGAAGCACTGAATATTTCATTCGAAGGCGTTCATCATATAGTTCACGTCAATTTGGACATGAGAAAAATTGCTGCAAAATGGATCCCCAAATGTTTGAATGTTGACCAGAAGCGTGCAAGGGTAGAAGCATCGCGTTCGATCTGTGCTCGATTTGAAAACGATGTAGACTTTTTAAACCGAATTGCTACTTTGGATGAGACTTGGGTACATTTCTACGATCCAGAAACAAAGCAACAATCGATGGAATGGCGACACTCTGGCTCTCCAAGACCTAAGAAATTTCGTGTCCAAAAATCTGCTGGAAAAGTTCATGCTTCAGTTTTTTGGGATTGCCATGGAGTAGTCATGATTGATTTTTTGGTTAAGGGTAGAACAATAACCGGAGATGACTAGTCGACATTACTGACCACTCTACGGCAAAAAATTAAAGAGAAAAGACGCGGAAAGCTATCCAAAGGTGTTTGGTTTTGCAGGACAAAGCCCCCGCACACAAATTAAATGTTGCCATGGAAACACTTCGTGATTCAGGGTTTGAATTACTAGAACACCCCCCTTATTCACCAGATTTGGCTCCACTCGACTTTCATCCCTTTCCTCAACTGGAAAAAAGTTTAAAAGGTCGTAAATTTTCTTCCAACGAGGAGGTAATAAAAGCTGTGGAGGTCTGGTTTGCAGAGCAAGAAGAAACAGTTTTTTTTCAAAGGTCTAGAGACGTTGCAGTTTCGCTGTAATAAATGTATCCAATTAAGAGGAGAATTTGTTGAGTAATAAAACATTTTGACATTGACATTTTGTTTGGTTCTATAGTAGGCTGAGAATTTTTCAATATATCCTCGTATATCTCATTTGATTTCTATATACAGGTATAAAAAAATTATGAAAGTTGTAAAGAAGGCTGTTCACCCCCCCTATTGGCACTTTTCATAGAAACCTACGTTTTTAATGGAACATCCTCTGCTACCGATTGTCCAAATCAATATTTAATCAACAGAATCTCCAATCCGGATACCTTTGGAATGACAAGCAATAAAAATCAGTCGAGGAACGAGGATGAGGGATGATCCATGGTGAATTCGAAATCAGAGAGTGATCCAACAATGAAAACAAGGAGACCATCGCCCCCATCCGAAAACACAATAGCATCCCTCCGACCATCCCCTCGGAAGGCATTAATCATAGAAATGAGAAGGGGCATCAGTGCCACTAGGAACATTCGCATCCGTCCCGAATTTATGACAGTATATAATAAATTTACGAGTATAACCACTCGATTCCGAAGGTACGGAATTAAAATTCTTCATTTTATGCCGGCGGTACAGACGGAAAAAAACGCCCGACATCTGAGAGATGAGCGACCGAGGCAGGAATCCAAATCTTTATGTGGATATCGTAAAATTTAGCGGGGGTTATCGTCATTTGAAGTCTTATGGGTCATCTCGACCCGTCCCATCTACAATTTGGAGTTTCATGGAGTTAATCATGACATTTCTCGAGCGAAGCTAAAATCTCACGTCAGAAATGTCGAAATTTCTACAAGAGGATGCTGATTATGCAAAATATTTCGATGAAACAATTTCCGAATTATAACCAGTAATCAAAGATTATAGAGTAGGAAGATAGGAAACACCCTCATATCTCTAGTACCAACAACCGACTACATTTTGGCCAGTAAAAACACATTTATTTGATGATGAGATGGCGCTCAAAGATTATAGAGTAGAAAGATAGGAAACGCCCTCATATCGCTAGTACTAAAAACCGACTACATTTTGGCCAGTGAAAACACATTTGACAATGAGATGGCGCTGAAAACGTATTATCAATACAGAAAAACTGCTTAATAACAGTTTTCTCTTTTATAATTGATGGGCGCGAAATTCGAATTCTATTCCTCGTATTCCTGAGCGACAAAACGAAAGGATGGTTTTGTTTTGTGACCAGGATGTTAGTTTTCACCTGAACATTGTTTGAAATCGATTGGTATCAATGAAATACGCTGTTGGATGTGATAAATTTTTATTTGAAATCTATAAAAAATTCACAAAAATTTGAAATTATGGACAACGAATAGAGCTTTGACTAAGATACAAGAGTACTTGGTTATCTGCTATAGTTACGTGAAAGGTGTTTTTTCTGTGAAAAAGTTTCGAATTAATAAATTGAGTTGAATTTTTACAATTTATATCAGAAATTGATATGAACCAATATTCAATTTACCGTCATATGATACATATTTCCGTTACTTACATATTATTTACAAAATTTTCAGAACCACAATTGAAAAAATCCTTACAGAGCCTTACAAGCCTTGTATTCAAGCCCGTCAGTATAACTTCTTCATGCTTTTTCATGATTTCTTCATGGTATGGCCTCTTTATGACACAATATACAAATTGATTGACGAATGAACACTCACAGAAGGTTTCATAAAACTTTGACTTTCCAAACAACAATTTGATAGTCACCCGATTCCCGAATCGAAATCCATAAAACTTTTGCATTTCTGAATATATTGAAGGCAATTGAGAATCTTTGAATGGACATGTAAAAGTCATAATTTCCCCTAAATGAGCCCTTCATGTAAGGGATGCTTCCTGCATACAACAATTCACGTGGATAAACAGTTCTCAATCGACTTGCAGTAAAATGTTCATTACACATGCTGTAGTCAGTAGTGTTTGCAGGACTTTACGCCCTGAAAATTTTATCCACTTCGTAGCACTGAAAACAAAAATCAATGAATGACCGAGTCACATGTTACCAGTTAATACTTACATTCCAATTTTCCTTAGTAAAATTCGTTTTATTTGATCCACAGTTCTTCACCATACAATAATTTTAGAACGATATTCTGAGGTTTTCGCCAAGAAATTAGACAACAATTTCAATAATCAGCAACTAGAACGGGCTCGAAAAACAAAAGGCGATACGAGGTTGTCCATGGATACGAGAATCAAAACATTCAAAACCGGTTTGATCGAAATGGCCATCTGACTCTGACATCTCGCAAAATTTCATATGTCCCTCGAATTAAAATTTCAACCAGTCTTAGAGCCTTAAAAACACATTTGAAACACAGATGGCGCTCACATCACTCTAGTCGCTTCGTTTCCTATCTTTCTAATCTATAATCTTTGATGGCGCTGAAAACGTTTTGTCAATACAGTGACTCTATCAAACACAGTGGCGACAATTGGAAATTTAGCAAGAATATGGCGGCTTAGAAGCCCAGATTTCAATGCTATGATCTCTAATTCGGATTGCGGATCGGCTCACGTCACGTCACGTGACCAAATCCGGCATATTCTCGCCACTGTCTCGTTAGAGTCACTGTAATTGTCACTACAAAGAACTGTTCACTAACAGTTTTCTGTTTTATAATTGAGGGGCGCGAAATTCGAAGTCTATTCCTTTTATTGAATTTCAATATCATTTACAAATATGTATTCAAAATTATGATTAAGAAATAGAGCAAATGAATGGCCATCTGAAATCTTACAAAATTTCATATGTTTCCGCAAATGGCCCCTCAAATTAATATTTTAAGAAGTCTGAGGGTCTTAGTAACACATTTGAAACACGAGATGGCGCTCACATCATTTTAGTCGATTCGTTTCCCATCTTTCTACTCTTATTTTGATAAATAGAAGGATACACCCTTCTGGATGGCAGTTTGTTCTGTTTCTTGAGTTTTCAGTCCAAGGGGGAAGTATTTCAACTACTTTATTTTCAACGATAGTTATCATTAATGAGAAAATACATCTGTCAACCCGATTTCCAATACAATTCACCGAGACAAACGCATAGAAACGACTGAAAGATAAATCATTCGATATCTCAGTTATGACGTTCTATTAGTTGGACATTCTTACATCGTTTTCTTCCCGAAATGGGGGATAATCTTGGGAAAGCCGGGGGGCCGGGGCCCCATCGGACTCGTGCGAGTTTTTCAAATCGCCATCTTATTGTTTGGACGTTTCCTTCCATTAGTCAAGCTGTCATCCGCTCCTGGACGGAATTCGTCCAAGGGTTCGCGCTGTATTATTCCCGTCTAAACAACCGTCTTTCAGGCGGTCCTGTGGGAATCTTATCCCGTCCCAGCGAAGGGGTTCGCAGGATCGTAACGAGCCGGGAGAATGATACGCCTTAAACGGATCTCCGCAGTTTTGGGAGATGCGGAAGCTCGGGGATGTTCAACCGCAATCATACGAGAAGCTGCTAAAGTGTTTATGATGGATGGAATCGTTAAAATTTGGAATAGTTCAAGGAAAATTTCTCTAAAACCCATTTTATGGAAGTATAATACTTAGTTGAAGCAAATTTCAACTCTACAGTCATTTTCTATGCTGTTAGCAGTGTTATTTGAACACGGGTGAATTTTGACAGATTTTAATAACTAAAATTTGCGAATATCAAAAATGAAATTGGGAAAAATTGGTGATGTTTTTCACCAGTTGATTATGGTGACTGGTGACCCAGCATTTATGTTCACCTGTTCATAGAATTAGATTTTTCCTATGATTAGTATTTCAGGAAATAAATCACTTTTAGTGAAAAATTTCGAATAAATTGTTCAACTTTGAGAAGCTGTAGCAGTCAGAAAAGAGGCAATAGATATATGCTTATTCTTTTAAGTGATTGATTGATCCTTTGCGAATAGAAAAATCTATCTTTCATTCACCTACCGCGAACAGTTTAGATTTTATGTTTTTTTCCGCAAGGTCCAAAAATTCCGACTTTACATGGATCATAACTTGAAAACTAATCCTTTCAGCAAAATTATGTTTGCGTATTCGTAATCAACGCCCTCGATTCAGTTAATACTCCAATTTTGATAGAAATCGGAGAGATCGAAAATTTTTCAAATTTTCCATACATATGCATGGAAAAATTGCGATTTTTCGAAAAAAATTTTTGGTCTCCGATCGAAACCAAATTAATACTGTCGACTGATTCGGGGGCGTAGATAACGAATATGCAATTAGATATTTTTAAAAAAATTTACTTTTCAAGTTATGGTCGATGGAGAATTCGAGATTTTGGACCTTCGCGGTAAAAATCATAAAATCTAAACTGTTACAGGCAGATCGATGAAATGTGGTTTTTTCTATTTGCAAAGGATCAATCGATCCCAAAAAAAGATCATCATATGTCCAGTGCTTTCTTTCTGTCTGCTACAGCTGCTCAAAGTTGTCCAATTTTTACGAATTTTTCCATTAAAAGTGATTTTTTTCCCAAAATTATGATCCTACAAAAATTCCAATTGCATATTCGTGATCTACGACCTCGAGTTAATCAGTAAAATGATCTGGGTCGGTATAGCTAGTTGGATAATTTTTTTTGTACTTTAGATTTTATGATTTTTTTTCCGCTAAGGTCCAAAATTTCCGACTTTACATGGATCATAACTTGAAAACTGAACCTTTCAGCAAAATAATGTTTGCGTATTCGTAATCTACGCCCTCGATTCAGTAAATACTCCAATTTTGATAGAAATCGGGGAGATCGAAAATTTTTCAAATTTTCCATACATATGTATGGAAAAATTGCGATTTTTTGAAAAAAATTTTTTGGTCTCCGATCGAAACCAAATTTATACTGTCGACTAATTAGAGGGCGTAGATAACGAATATGCAAACAGATATTTTTTTAAAAATTTATTTTTCGATTTATGATCGATGAAAAATTGGAAAATTTGGACCTTCGCGAAAAAAATCATGAAATCTAAACTGTTCGCAGTAGGTGAATAAAAATTAGAATTTTCTATTCGCAAAAAATCCACCTATCATCAAAAAAATCAGCATATGTCTGATCGTCTTTTTCTGGCTGCTACAGCCCATTAAAATTGACAAATTTTTTCGAAATATTCCACTAAAAGTGATTTTTTTCCTAAAATACTGATCCTACAAAAATCTAATTGCATATTCGTAATCTACGATCTCGATTCACTCAATGTTATGACCGGGGTCGATATATGTTGTACTGTTTAACGAAACAGGACTATTTATCGACAGCATACAAAGAACCTACTCAAAAAAAAAAACTTATTGCAGCTGTAGCCATGTAGCTATATAAAAAGTACTTACCGGCTGGTGTTTCGTCGATCCAAAATGAGTCATCAAGTGTGTAGTCGGTTTCTGCAAAAAAAAAACATTAAAAATTAATATTCGATTTATCGAAAACGTGAATGAAATCGGTGTGACCGTTAGTCCTTTCCTGATGTGCACAATTTTTCAGAATTAAGTAATTTTTCTCTTTCCATTTCCCTTGAACGAATTTTCTTCGACATCATGATGATCGTGGATTCGGATAGGACCACGAAGAATCTTTTTTTAATATTTTGATGTTATCATAAAAAAGTTATGGGTTTTTCATAATACTCCATTCACATTTCTTATCAAAAGTTCGAGGAGAGGTTAGTTTTAGACGCATCAAAATACGAGCCACTCCAGAGCGAATTTAAACAATGAAAAAGTAAACCTCCCGTTCCATCTGAATACGTAATCCTACGCAGCATCACGTTACACATCGAAGTGCCTCCATTTCTTTCCTCATTTAGACCAACCCCCGTTCTAATAGGCTTCGTCCTCTTCTATGTGTGAACGCCACCCATTCCCAAGACGTTCTGTTATTTTTCACTATCTCGTCGCTTTTTCGTGCGGAATTTTTGGCCAGAGTTATAATCTAGTCACGTTGACGCTATAGCATCGACGATAGCTTCTCCGATGGAGCTTTTACTCTTGATGGCCATTATTCTATTCCGGAAGATTGGACTGAAGGGTTTTGGGGTGGAGGACCGAAATTGGATGGAAACAAGATGAAGCTTTCGGCAATGAATGAATACTTGACCCCTTCATTCGGTTCTCTGGATGGGGTTTAGCCTCATTTCCTAAGGGGATCGTAGTTTGTAGAACGACGAGGAAGTTTTTCGTTCCATTTCAATTTATTGGCGATTGTGTCATTGGATCATCTGCATCAAGGACCTATTACTCCAAAAACTGTGATATTATGTGACTTCAGGGGAGTGGTGCACTCCTCTCTATGGCATGAAAATAATTTTTTAATACTCTCAACTCAATGAGGTTATTCTCTTACATATTTCAACCATGTCTTTTTTATGTAACTAAGCAGACTATCCAGGTAAGAAGGTAGCCTCCTGAAAGGATACCTTAAATGGCATAATTACCTTGCTTTCAAATAAAACTCGAATTTTATGAAGCGTTATGCCTCCCTGTTCCTGTAGCACAATTTTAACGATGAAAGAATTTTTGGTCAATTATTCAAATGAATTCTCGAGCACAACGGCATAATTCCGAAGTGAGTTATGAAGAGTACTCAAGAAGATCCATCATGGACCTCTGAAAATTCTCTTCTCGCATCCAATCCCTGGTATAATTCGATATTTTCGCTTTGCCTAACTGAATTTCCAGCTTGATTCTGTTCAACTGGCGTAAATGCCGTAAAAACGGAAAACAAATTCGAGCGTTCAGTGTTAAGGATCCGTTTCATGACTTCTTTAAGGAAATACCGAACGTAAATTTCAATTTGAGAGTAAACGATCGTTACCCAAGCGGACAAATTGCATGTAATGGCAGTGATGCGTCCATTGAATTATCCTGGTTCTTGAAAAATTGAGTGGGAAACAGACGCGGACCAGGTACTTCATTGGAATTTATGGTGCATCGAAAATGAAGAGGTATATAGTGGTTTATAGAAGACACTGATTGTTTCATAGGTGTGACAGTAAATGTGCTTAAGGAAAATGAATTTCAACTTTTTTCTGTTAGCTTCTTCTGAATGAGATCTTGTACATACATAGAATTTTCATTTCACAAGTATTTGGCATACATACATCATTTTTTGGTCCTATTATAGCCGCTTCCTTCTGCAGCTCTAATAACCAGGATAGTAAATAAAACGAGAATGAAAAGGTTACAATGCTCATGCCAGGACCTCAATATCTCTCGAACGCATTTTATTGAATGCAGGGGATTTTACAGAATCATGTTAGAACCTGTTCCCTCCTAACGGAATTCAATTTAACATCGGATATAAATTAGGGGCCATAACAGAACGATCAATGGGAGGGGAGATTTTCGAGTTCCTATTGGTTCAAGATTGATTCCAATGATGGTATGGGTGAGCTTGCAGTTTCTTTCAGTTAGGTGAACTTGAAATATAGACGATAGAAAATAATCGATTCTGAATTTATTTTTTCATATAAGTGTATCCCAACTTTTTGGACACAGAGGTATTTTGTGCAGGAATCAACATCGAATGAGATGAAAGCATTATTCAGAAATGACAGGAAAACTATCTGCATTCGAGGTTTTCTGTAGAAAAACAGTTTCATATGAGTTTTCTGGATGTAGGGCTTGACGAAACAAATATTGTTTGATCAAGTTCAAGGATTGGCATGTTTTATTCGGATGAACAATATAACCATGATCTTCTAGAAAACTTGCGCGCATTCGGGATGTATCATATATTGTTCACTGTAATTAGGTTGTTGATGAGAGGTTTGGCTAATGGTTAGCTTCCTACACCTAAATTTCGCTTGTTAAATGATGGGTTACCATTAACCCTCTCTCTTCAACAGACCGCAACCCACACTGCTGACGGTTGCTTTACTTGGCAGATGGGAAAGTGGGCTGATTACGTCAATATACGTGAACATTTTCCAGCATCTGATAATGAAGTTTTTGTGATAAGTCTACTACGACGTTCATTGAGGATGGGAATGATTTTGAAGGAGAAAAATTTTTTGATTATCCTTCGAATTTGTCGTGAAAAAAAGACAGAATTTCAGAGTGCGATGTTCGTCTTTCATTAAAAAAAAGTACAGATCATTTTTGTAGTAACTTGCAGAACGATATTTTGAAAAGGATGTAGGGAGTATGCAGAATTCACTCTAATGGCAGTTTCATACTTTAGTTAATTTGCAGCAGAAAGGATACAATCTTCAATAGTTCCTTTTATGGGTTTTAATTCTTAGGTAGCCTGCATAGACCTATCATTACCTCTGAATCTGATTTTGTGATGGATTATTTGTCTAGTTAGAGAGTTTGCAGAACTTACCCTAGAGACTGTTTCATATTTTAGTTATGGTAGGTTTTTACAGCAGGAGGGATCAACTGTGATCAGCAGATTGATTCTCTCATTCTAAAGAAGACTGCATAAACCCATCATTACCAGTGAATTCATTTTAGATTGTTTAAAGGACAATAGGTTTATGCTGCTTCCATTTTCAAGAATTTTGTGTTGAATATAGATGTTTCCTCTCGCTTCTTCATGGCACAGTCTTCAGGTTCTTCCTTGTTGCTCTCACCGTGTAGCAGGATTCAGAATCCAAACGCTTTGCCAGGACGATGAACAACGGTAAAGCGTAGGAATTCTAAACCGAACCACACGGTATAATATCCTGTCGCCAAGTGCCCCCTTCCAGAGTTTCCGATGCGACTTTGGTGGTGATTACATGTAGATCTGGCCTCTAGACCGACTCCATCCAACTAGGTGCAAACTTCTGCTGCAAACTCCACTTTCCGCACTTCTGGGATTCGCACTTGGAGCTGTTGAAATCTGTCGGCGGAAGTTGATCGAGTTCTGGGGGGAAAACTGGGATTCTGACGTTATGACGTATGTGGAACGGAGTTCCGTTAATGAGGCAGATATCATTGAATTGGGAGGTTTGATATTAGATGATTCTGACTGCAAGCAATTCAGTCATATGGAAAAGAATATTTGATACTATTTACACAACACGTCTTTGATTGGTACAAATATTTAAACAGTGGATTCTTGAGGTCGAAAGAAATACTTTTTTTCATACCCATTTTTTCCGAATCGGCTTGGTTTAGAAGATCTCTCAAACGGTTTTATCGAATGATCACTGTTCGTGTAATTTTTCTCTGAATAAAAGTAACCATTGATGAAAATGTGATACATTTTCTGAAAGAGCAACTCTTCTAATTATAAATCTGCAGATTTTATTGATCTCGATGCAGCCGTTCGGTCTTGACGAATTCTCAAGTGAAATTTGCAATTTTCGAAAAATACCATTTCCCAAATGAAAATCTAAACGAAGGGAGATAGGCTTTCGAAATTGCTCGAAATATATTCAGCGTGTTCGAAAACCTATATTTTCATACCAAACTTTCGAATATCTAGCACTGTTTAAGAGAAAATAGGTTTTTTCATTTTTCCACTTTTCATTTTCTAGTTTACTTCGAAGAGCTCTCTGGAGCACAATTCTCAATTGAATCATCAACTGTTTGGTTTTTTAGAATCTTCAAAACAAATTCAATGCACTCCATATCCTAGAACAGTTATAAAACATCCTGATTTTGAGACAGAGTAGCAAATAGGTCATTTTAGGGGGGTCTAACCCCTTGCTCATTTTTGACCCAAAAAATCGAGATTTTCGAAATCAAGTTTTTGTGCTAGGTTGGAAGCCTAAGCAACGCTGATTATATAAACGGAAATCCCAATTGGATCAGACGAATATACCAGGAGATATCGCAGATTGAAAATTGCAATTTTTGAAAAATGCCATTTCCAAGATGAAAATCTAAACGAAGGGAGATAGGCTTTCGAAATTGCTCGCTATAGATTCAGCGTGTTCGAAAACCTATATTTTCATACCAAACTTTCGAATATCTAGCACTGTTCAAGAGAAAATAGGTTTTTTCATTTTTCCACTTTTCATTTTCGAGTTGACTTCGAAGAGCTCTCTGGAGCACAATTCTCAATTGAATCATCAACTGTTTGGTTCTCTAGAATCTTCAAAACAAATTCAATGCACTCCATATCCTAGAACAGTAATAAAACATCCTGATTTTGAGACAGAGTAGCAAATAGGTCATTTTAGGGGGGTCTAACCCCTTTCCTCATTTTTGACCCAAAAAATCGAGATTTTCGAAATCAAGTTTTTGTGCTAGGTTGGAAGCCTAAGCAACGCTGATTATATAAACGGAAATCCCAATTGGATCAGACGAATATACCAGGAGATATCGCAGATTGAAAATTGCAATTTTTGAAAAATGCCATTTCCAAAATGAAAATCTAAACGAAGGGAGATAGGCTTTCGAAATTGCTCGCTATAGATTCAGCGTGTTCGAAAACCTATATTTTCATACCAAACTTTCGAATATCTAGCACTGTTCAAGAAAAAATAGGTTTTTTCATTTTTCCACTTTTCATTTTCGATTTGACTTCGAAGAGCTCTCTGGAGCACAATTCTCAATTGAATCATCAACTGTTTAGTTTTCTAGAATCTTCAAAACAAATTCTATGCACTTCATATCCTAGAACAGTAATAAAACATCCTGATTTTGAGACAGAGTAGCAAATAGGTCATTTTAGGGGGGTCTAACCCCTTGCTCATTTTTGACCCAAAAAATCGAGATTTTCGAAATCAAGTTTTTGCGCTAGGTTGGAAGCCTAAGCAACGCTGATTATATAAACGGAAATCCCAATTGGATCAGACGAATATACCAGGAGATATCGCAGATTGAAAATTGCAATTTTTGAAAAATGCCATTTCCAAGATGAAAATCTAAACGAAGGGAGATAGGCTTTCGAAATTGCTCGAAATATATTCAGCGTGTTTGAAAACCTATATTTTCATACCAAACTTTCCAATACCTGACACTGTTTAGTAGAAAATAATTTTTTTTGTTATTTCACTTTTCATTTTCGAGTTGACTTCGAAGAGCTCTCTGGAGTGCAATTCTCTATTTAATCATCAACTTTTTGGTTTTCTAGATTCTTCAAAACAAATTCTATGCACACCATTTTTGAAAATTTTTGAAAATTGCCATTTTCAAAATGAAAATCTAAACGAATATATGCTTTCGTAATTGCTGGCAATGAATTTCGGAATAAAGTTTTTCATTTATTTGATGCATCTTTTCCGAATACAAGATATCACCCACGTCTTCCAGTTTTCTCATTATGACTATTAGGTACCATAAAAGTATAAAAAATTCAAAGAACCAAGCTCTTGAAACTAAGTTGGACGCTGTCTAATGAATATTTTAACGATTTGTAAAATAAAAGTTTACTTTCCCCGAATACAAATCAGTTCAAAAGATCTACCAGATCTCAGGTGATTTTGTTTTACAGGGGTGGCGCAGCTCATTATGAGAACTTAAAATGGCTATATCTTTTTATCAGAGCCGAATCAGAAAAAATAGTGTTGAGAAAAGTGTTTCTTTTGACCTCAAGAATCTTCTGTTGAAATATCTGTACGAGTCAAAGTCTCACCCTGTATAAAGAAGATTTATTCCAAGTTTTACCTTCTGTTGAAAAAGAATCACCTCCGAAAACAGCCTGTATTCGCTCACCATCAATTCGATAACCCATTGTGAAATCTTCCCGAAGTGGGCTGCGGCAAAACCCCGTCCTTTCCCGATTTTTCAATCTCAAAGTTATTTACGAACCGCGAGGCTTTTATTTGCGCGCGTTTCATAATTCGATACTTTGAATTTGAAAGTATAATGAAATTCGAGTTATGTGAAGCACCAACTTTCGGAGATGGCGGACCGAAATGATTAAAATTTGTTTTTTATTTTTCGTTGTCCTTTGGCCGCGTCTCTAATTGGAGGGATTTGAATTCCGCCAACCTCTCCCCGTCCCCCCCAGCGCTCGACGTTCGGTTCCTTCCGTTTATTAGGGGACGAATTCGTTTTTCGGAAGGACGGAGATGCGCCACTCGAAATATTATTCTTTTATTCATTCTTCTCGTTTGCATGATCGGGTCCTTTCTGCTCTCGCCGAATTCGTACTATTGTGGCTCGCACGGAATCGATTTCCGTCTACACCAATCAACAAAACCTCCAGCGAGAAAATCCCCTTCCTCCAATTGACATTTGTCCTCATACTCCAACATTTCATTGATTTCAATCCGTTAAGGATGCAGCGATATTCTGTGAATGGGCTACAGGAATTGATGTGGGTTGATGTTTTTAAATGACATGCAGATACCTAACATTCTTTAATACAGAGAGGCCCATTGAGAATGAAACAGAGGCTCTGACTGTAGATCGGTAGAACCCAATTAAATGAAAACCCAAGGACACAAAATCAGTTTTTTCGAATTATCTCCTCTCCTGAGCTTCAAATTGTTTTCGCATTCATAATAAAAGTTGTAGGGCGTAACATTTTCTACAAATTTTGTCCGAAGCAATTTTTTGTACATCTGAATGTTTTTGAGATATATGGCGATGAATGTAGGTACATTAGACTGGGTTCCTAGATTGACCTTGGCCTTTCGCTTGTGCGGATAAGCTCCTGACTCTTATCGTCCTCTAACTCGAAAACAGTTAAGAATGTAAATCTGTTGCAGACAAAAGTTGTACAGAATTTCATTATCTACAACTTCCATAATGAATACAGAAAGGATTGGAGGTACGGGAAGGGAGATATTTTGAAAAAATGCCTTGTTATCATCTTTAAACTGTCAAATTAAGAAAACCCCCCTGATTAGAGTTAGATTAATGGGTCAACATGTTTTGCAGCACCGAGATTAACCATCTGTATGAATATGTGACAGGTTTAAGTAACGATTTTTTGCATTTTCAAAGAACCACGACCTTGCGTCACGTCCGAATTGTCAGTCTCTTGAAAAGTAGCTTCCTTTCGGTTCAATTAACATATCCTCTAAAAACCTGACAAGCTCGAAATTTTTTTTCCATTTTCAGCTCTTCCGTACGGCCAGTCTTACCACGCAAACTGTCAGATTAACATGAATTCATTATCAGAGACACGTAGGGCATATACTGTATATTAATCTGACACGCTCGAGTATATACACCTGACGATTTCGTTTTACATTTTTGAAAATCTGCAGACGCTTTCCCCACCGCTGAAAGTGCATACATCATAGGATCTTTTTTATTTTTACCATCTAATCCTCAAAATCCACAAGGTCTCCACGACCCTCCAGTGAATCCTGATTTAGCATCGTCGGCTCCCCAACTATAGGGAGACAATTTCTGAGATCAAATTCAAAACCGTACGGCTTCAACCCCAATCCCTCTTTTTTGAATAGGGAAGATGGGGTAACTGATAATAATTTGAAAGGCCTTTCTATTCTATTCTGAGTTCAGCATATTAAATTTTTTTCACTCGCCAGTATTAAACACTGTGTTTTTCATCTTACTTCATTGAACGATCCATCCAGTTTCTATACAAGGATATTTTCTTCTCCAGAACCTCCGTTCCGAACAACCTGTTCATAAAGTAAGAATAGAGTGGTAGAAATGAAGGTTCCCGATGATGTCGTCCTGTCAACTCAACAGAGAGTTAAACAAGAGGACCTATTTAAATTTCGGATGAACGCGCTGCAACCGTTGGTCGACACGCGATAAATTAGCAGATTACAAAATGTTACATTAATTCATCCACTAGAATTTGTGTCCGAATTTATGAAGAATACCATTGTACATTCCCCCCATTTCGACCATCTGGTTTAATCACGTCCGTATTGCGAAAGCAACAGTCATTAATTCTGAAAAAAAAAGCGAGGTCGGTCGTTGGCCAAAATACATATATTTGAATAACGATTTCGGTTTTCGCTGTTCCGTCCCATTGTAACAGTTGTGCACCTGGGCCTTTCCCGGGGATAGTTCTGTTATTTATGGCACTGACAACGTTCAAATAATTCGGAATTGATTTCGTGCGTCCGCTGCATTGTACGTTTTTTATCTGTGCACATTCTCGCAGATTGCACGCCGCTGTCATGTTGTGCGGCAGTATCGAAACGGGAAAATATTTATGTATGCCCTTTCGGAGATGGACATGGCGACGAGCGATACCGCAAATTTCCAATCACGCTGTGAATCGTTACAGTTAATATTTGATATTGGCGATTGAGGGCTGCAGGGAGGCAAAAAAGCCTTTGTTACATCGTGAACACGTTAGGCTCCCTGACTCGGTTTGGTCGGGCCGATTTTGTCCTAGTTGGTGGCGACGCCTCGCGAACAGAAAACAAACTGACAATATCATCATCAGACTTGCTTTGAATAAGGAATTGTTTGCATGATAACATGTGATTTTTACAACACGAAGTTATCCTTAAGGAAAAACAACTTTAATACAAGTTGCCCAATAGAAATCCCAACAATTTTCAGAAGAACTCTTCTGCATCTTTTTTCAAACCAAGCACAAATCTAACTCATTGCTCCGGTATTGACATACATTCTTCTGTAACTAAATCTATACACAATTTCGTTTGATGCTGATTGTTTCATCCTTTCTATCTGATTTCCTGGCCATGACCTCCTGTTATTCCCCCAATCTAGCCCAGACCATTGTAGATATGAAATATGTGGAGTGACGATTATCCCTTGCTCAGATATTCCAGTCACACGTACAGAGATCCGATAGGATACCGCAAATTCTCTTAAGCGTTTTCATTTCGCGTTCGAATTCAGAAAAGATAGTTGATAATCCGGGTACCAGACCCCGAAACCATCCATTAATTCTTAGCGTAACGTAATTGCGGTTTATGTCATAAGCCCGACATTTTATGCACGGGCATGACCCTCGCGAAGAACCTTTCAATATTCGAAAATGCTCAGCCCCGCTAATGGTCCGGAGTATCTGGGCAAATAGAGATGTTTCCGGAGGTAACCATGAGTGTGCCACCGAGAACTGAATGCATTATAGTTGGCCGCGCAGTGGAATACTAATGCATTTTTCTTCGAATGAAGGAATGATATTTGTCTATTTCCGCGGCTTAATCGATAGAATTCACAAGGATTTACGACTTGGGAATAAACGATTCCTACTCGAATTCAGAGTTTCATGTCACAGTTGTATGTTGTGTTTGTCGTTGTCCTCATTGAATGGATGTACAAACACAAGAGTAGCTGTGACACCAAACTACGTCTTCTAAAGCCTCTCAAAACTGATATGGGAGTGTCGAAGGAAACTGAATGAAAGAGGTAAGAACAACAAGGTCCTTAACGTATATGGTCCTTAACAAGTTTATCACTGAACTTCAATATGCAGACGACTGTTCACTGATCGCTAGCAGCTCAGAGGATCTACAGATAATGTTGGACACCTATAAACACATATACGAAGCTTTAGGCCTTAGACTCGATATCGACAAAACCAAAATCCTGGTAAGTCCGCCAGAAAGCCTTCAAACAGATATCAGCCTGGAGAATGAAACTCTAAATAACTCATAAATAACAACTAGCGTTAGACAGGTTACAGTGGAGGTCCTTGGTACACAGTTATAATGGAGACTCGAGAAGGATACAGCGGCGGCCAGTTGGTGACTATCCATGCCCGGAATGTGGTAGGATTTGTAGGTCACCTTTGGGTCTCTACAGTCACAAGAGAGCACAAAGTCGCAATTAGCCCTGAAAAATTATAAGTCTGTTCGCACTTTTTTTTTCTTTTCTTTTTGTTTTTTCCCTTTTTTGGTCTTTTTGTAGATTCATTCCCGGCAACGTGATTCAGCAATGATGATGATGATGAAGTAAATGATAGTCAGTCACTATCCACCACTACTAAGGGTGCCGAAAGAAAGACCGTCTCATCAAGGAAAAGTAGATGCTGACTATGGTTTTGATCTTGTTTGATCTCGCCAGAGCAACACAACCCCATCCCTGATGAGAACAGTTACGGAATTTCCCGAGTAAATTAAATGCTGGCAAGTTCTACCAAGTATCAACATACTCGAGCGCCATCCAGCAGCCAACAAGTCTCTTAAATCTGGGTTCCTGGTCACTCTGGAATTAAACAAAACGAAGAGGCCAACACACTCCCTAGAAACGGAGCACAAACGTCAATTACTGGGTAGAACCTTTCTGTGGTATAGGAAAATGCACCAATAAGAAAGAGTTCCTGGAGAAAAAAGAAACCAAAAGAGAAACACTTATAATTCCAAAAAGTTCCTTCGGGATTTCGAAACAATAAGATTCAAGAAGTATTCTGATCCCGTTAAGAACAAGTTACGTCCCCCAATGGCTTCCTGGCAGAACTTTGTCACCTTAGGAAGCACATGATGAGATTGGGCTCATTAGAAACGAGTGTAGATTCTGTAAGGAAGAGGAGGAGACTCCTATTCGCTTGGTTACAGAGTGCCTTGCCATTGCAAACCTGCGACAGGAATGTCTTGAACAAGGAATGAGGACTTGAACTTCTTGGGGGAGCTCATTAGAATTCTGGAGCTGGAAGATGCTTTGAATATGGCGCAGTTGTGAGATCAGCTTTGATAGAGAGCACAATAGACTTTAAGTAGTGGAATGCACACCCCTTATCGAACTATAAACTATTTGAAGTCACTTGGGGAACATATATTGGGAGATTAAACTTCTGGGGAGCTTTGTAGTGGATGAGCTGCCACACATTTGTAACTCGCATGAACTCAGAAGGGCAGATTTTTCAATTAATCCCCATTCGTTTCATATTTCCGTCTGACCTCACAAAAGATTCAAGAAGTATTCCGATCCCGTTAAGAACAAGTTACGCCTCCTCAATGGCTTCCTGGCAGAACATTATCGCCTCAGGATGCATATGATGTGATTGGGCTCATAAGAAATGAGTGTAGATTCTTTAAGGAAGAGGAGGAGACTCGTATTCGCTTGGTTACAGAGTGCCTCGCCATTGCAAACCTGTGCAAGGAATGTCTTGGACGAGGAATGAGGACTTGAGCTTCTTGCTGAAGTTCATTAGAATTCTGGAGCTGGAAGATGCGTTGAATATGGCGCAGTTGTGAGATCAGCTTTGATAGAGGGCACAATAGACTTTAAGTAGTGGAATGCACACCCCTTATCGAAATATAAACTATTTGAAGTCACTTGGGGAACATATATTGGGAGATTAACCTTCTGATGAGCTTTGTAGTGGATGAGCTGCAACACTCGCATTAACTCAGAAGGGCAGATTTTTCAATTAATCCCCATTCGTTTCATATTTCCGTCTGACCTCACAAAATTTAAATTCGCAGCAAGGGGTGAATTGAAATTAATCCCCGTCGTTCGATAATTTCCTGTTGTTGCCGGACAATTATCATCTGTTCGGTTATTTGGCGCCGAATTTCGATATTCTCGCCTCTGACCCGTTTCCCGAGACCTCCGGGAACGCGCTGCCACCCCCAAACCAGCCGCGGCCCCAGCTCCATCCCCATCCCCGGGGGTAGTAAACCCCCTACTTTGGCGAATCAGGTCTGACTGATTGCTTTCCTCGATTTGATCCACAACATATCTGATGGATAAATAGAAACCTTTTACCGAAAATTCCTCGATATATAGAGGCGAAGAATATATCCGAGCCGTTTCTATGGGAGAGCACCTAACCGTATTTTCAATCCAGATATCAGAAACTCATTTCAGCCGCTGTCGAGGGTATTTCGACCGAGCGACATGTGCGAGTTTGTTGCAATTTTTTTTCGGGTAATTGCTAGTTTTTGAGTGACGTACCGGCTGGGAATCGGAGAAATTATGTTTTCGCGTTGCAGTCGTTCAGATGGGAACAGGTTTCGCTTGTCACACGCCGAAAGGGCCGGAAGGTGATGATTGACGGGAACATGGAAATGATCGCGGAAGGAATACGACCTCATCAAATATTCTTCTAGCTGTGAAGTGATTCAACATTGCATGAAGTCGTTCGTTGTTATAATATCGAACAATATACGAGGATATATTGATATCTGGTTAGCCTAGACTAGTTCCAAGCATAAAAAAAATATTGCGTTACCATAGCAACGAACAATAACTCATCAGAAGTGTCAGTGTGAAATTTGAGGTCAAAAAATTTAACCAGAGTTACGCAATAAATTAAAAGAAAGTCCATCAGTTCATGACATGATTTTATCAGACCGTCGAATTGGGCTAAAACGGATATCTGAAGCACTGAATATTTCATACGAAAGCGTTCATCATATAATTCAAGTCAATATGAACATGAGAAAAATTGCTGCGAAATGGATCCCCAAATGTTTGAATGTTGACCAAAAGCGTGCGAGAGAAGAAGCATCGCGTTCGATCTGTGCTCGATTTGAAAACGATGTAGACTTCTTAAACCGAATTGTCACTGTGGATGATCCAGAAACAAAGCAACAATCGATTGAATGGCGACACTCTGGTTCTTCAAGACCTAAGAAGTTTCGTGTCCAAACATCTGCTGGAAAAGTTCTTACTTCAGTTTTTTCGGATTGCCACGGAGTAATCATGATTGATTTTTGGATAAGGGTAGAACAATAACCGAAGGTTACTATTCGACATTACTGACCAATCTACGGGAAAAAATTGAAGAGAAAAGACGTAGAAAGTTATCCAAAGGTGATTTGTTTTTGCAGGACAACGCCCCTGCACACAAATCTCATGTTGCCATGCAAAAATTCGTGATTTAGGGTTTTAATTACTAGAACACCCCCCTTATTCACCAGATTTGGCTCCATCCGATTATCATCTATTTTCTCAACTGAGAAAAAGTTTTTAATGTTGGAATTTATGTTGTCCTGGAAGTCGTTCGTAAAATAAAGCCACTGTTGTTCGCGCATTTTCATTTTATAGTCTGGAAAACTACTTTTTCAGGGCTGCTCAGTAAATGCACGAAACATTTTGTTCTTCCAAGTAAACGGTGCCTAGAAAAATGAACAGTAAAATGGGTGGACAAACAATGGACAAACTATCCTGAATTTCCGCTATCGAAATTCGCATCTGGTGGTGCAGATTTGGCAGAGCGTGTCAGGTAGCCTTACCGATAGGTGAACAAACCTGACCTCAGACTCCAACGTAATGAAAACGAGCACTTAGGCAATGGGTACACTCGTAAACTACACAACGGGGTAAATTACTGCTTTCAGCTGATTCGCCAAATTTCCCTAGGGCTGAACGTTCAACGTGGAAGCTTTTCTAATAACACGCACCGGAATCACAAAGATCGTGAAGATACTCCAAATGAGAGAGGGGCTAGTGGAACAAACAGTGGAAAATTAGGAAGATGTGCTGATTAGAGTTATTACAGGTAAATATTATACGTCGGCCCATTAAAATCCGATGTTGCAAATGAGGTTAGTCTAATAGTGGCGGGGTTATATCTTGATTTGCGCTTTGCTCTCGCAAGATAGCTGGGGTGGGCTGCTGGAGGAAATGAATTTCGTAAGGGGAATTCGAGCAGTTAAGATAGGGGGTGGAAGTGGAGAACTAAAATCCATATAATAAAATGCTAAAGGAATCGTTTCCAGACACATTCCGAGAGTATTTTCATAGAAGTTTAAGAATTTTTTTCGACATGTGTATCTTCCAGAAAAATCATCGTAGATCCAAAAGAAATACATATTCTAAAAGAGCAACTCTTCTAGGAATAAATCTCGCAATATCATCAACCTCAGTACAACCGTTCGGTTTTGACGATTTTTTAACTGACACCATCTTTTTCGGGATTTTTCGAACGTCAAATTTACAGGCGCATCTCCCGGACAATGCTTCAAGCAATGTTTTCCGAATTGACAACCTGTATAGCGCTTCTTACCAGTTCGTAGACAAACTCCCGCAGGATTGCCGCAAAGCAACATATGAAAAACTTGGGCCGAAGTTCCAGAGCGTCAAGCCATTGTGCTCTGCATAATCCCGAAAGTTTGAAAACAATTACAATGCGGTGAGGTACAGGTACGAAATGAGAAGAGACAGTTAATTCGAATTTCGTCCGAGCACAATGCGTTATTTCGTGGCCTTTGTTCGCGGTTTGAAATGCGAATACCTGGCGATTCCGTGGCAGTTTAAATGGGGGAGAGTTTTGTCGACTTGACTCTTATGAAGTTGTGATAGGTACGTCTGTTTTCATTCCGCCAGGAAAGATTGTCGAGTCTTGCTTATAGGGTGCATTTCTGTCGCTCACACGGATCATGAAGAATTATTCACTAATTGTAACTATGAAGTTACAATACAACTGAATAGTTGCGAAAACATTTAGGGGATGAGCCCTTGTCAAATAGTAGTGCGTGGATTTCATATGATTTTATTGGGTAGCCCTCTGAGAAGAAATTTTTAAGTATCCAACTGGATGAAGTAAATAATTGTAGAGGCTTTTCATTGATCTATGGAGTTGGGACAAATGAGGCTCTAATAGGATATATTTTTACATTTCTAAGAATCCTCTAAACCTCTGGAAAAATTCCCTCTTTTGATGATACAACTGTTCGAAGAAATGAGGTTCAATATGATGAAAGATTTCATATTTCTCCCAAGAAAACATCAGATAACATTGCTTCAGGTTTAGTCAGTTGTCCTCAGAGAAGTTTGCGGATAATGTTACGGAATCCGATATTCACAGTTGTCTATGCGGCTCACCTTGCTTTGAGGATGTTTCAATAATCCTGAAACTGTACAATAATTGATGATCCTCGTGTAGATGTAGACAGCAATCGATACCTACAAGATTGAACTATGATCGGAACCTCTAGGATATCTTATTGACACCAGAACTTCTAGGTTATATTAGTTAGAAGAGCCACCAAAGGTGGCTCACTCAGAGCAAGGTTTTCAGTGAAACCGAAACACCAACACCCAATAAAACGCTGTAGTTTTCTACATTTTCACAATTTTTTTTAGAACATACGATGACCTCTGAGAAACTTCTGAGAAACAATCTAAAATCGCAAACAACATACCATTTTACCCCATGACATGATCAATCATAGTTTTCGTGAATAGAAGTTGCATCAATGGCACTTTTGTAGTGACTGAAAAACACTGAGAGATTTCTGTTATTTTCTTCTGTTTCTACTATACCTACATTACTCAATTTCTTCTCATGTCATTCTGGGTTTCTCGCTTTTTTCTCTTTTTTTTGTTGATTTTTGTCAGTTGTAGTCATGATCATTAGTTAAGTTAGTAATCTTGTATCGAATTGATCTATGTACTTATAATTTCTGTAATTTTGTTCGTTTTATCTGAGTATACATTAGTGGATTTTTGTAACTGTTTGTATCCCCTTGTGAATAAATTAATAAATAAATAAATGAATCAAAATATCCATTCAAACATAGAAAACTTTGTGGAATCAACATTTCTCACCCCCTCGTCACCTGTCAAAGTTTCCCCACTAACTATAGGCAATCATAATCGAAAACATACCCTCCCTTCCGAACAATCAACATCCAATAACCTTTTCTGCAACTTCTAACGACCGTCCGATGGTGCCGCGCGCGAAAAATTCAATTAAAACTTAAATTTGGGAACAATATTGATGAAGGAGCGGAGCCAATTAAAATCTTAATTTGTTTAGGGCAAACAAATGTCACGAATGTCGGATCGAAACAAAGGGATCTCCGGCAGTTTTGCCTGATGGCGGAGGCAGTTCGCGTATTCCACTTAATTTTCCGTGAGAACTCCGTAGGTAATTCCGAATTGGTTTTTCGGGGGATTGAATTATACAGCTGCTCGAACTGATGGGCTTCGTGATAGCTCACTGACTTGGATGTCGACATCCGATGATTTCTGCAGCGTCCTCATTAGTCCTGGGTTTTCATGACTCAGTCAGCCATAGGATATTTAGGCCTGAATCTCTCGCTGATAGATCAAAAAGGAGAAGAGTTAGGTGGATCTGTACGAGGATATATTGAGAAACTCTTAGTCTACTATAGAACCAAACAAAATTTCAATGGCAAAATATTTTATTACTCAAAATATTCTCCTCTTAATTGGATACATTTATTACAGCGAACCTGCAACGTCTCTAGACCTTTAAAAAAAATGTTTCTTCTTGCTTTGCAAACCAGATTTCCACAGCTTTTATTACCTCCTTGTTAGGAGAAAATTGACGACCTTTCAAACTTTTTTTTTCAGTTGAGGAAAGAGATAATAGTCGAATGGAGCCAAATCTGATGAATAGAGATGGTCTTCTAGTCATTCAAACCCTAAATCACAATTTTTTTGCATGGCAACATAAGATTTGTGTACAGGGGCGTTGTCCTGCAAAAACAAAACACCTTTGGATAGCTTTTCGCGTCTTTTCTCTTCAATTCTTTTCCGTAGAGTGGTCAGTGATGTCGAATCTCCGGTTATTGTTCTACCCTTATCCAAAAAATCAATCATGATTACTCCATGCAATCCCAGAAAACTGAATCAAGAACATATCCAGCAGATTTTTGGACATGAAACTTCTTAGGTCTTGGAGAACCAGAGTGTAGCCATTCCATCGATTGTTGCTTTGTTTCTGGATCGTAGAAATGTACCCAAGTCTCATCGACAGTAACAATTCGGTTTGAGAAGTCTACATGGTATTAAAATCGAGCACAGATCGAACGCGATGCTTCTACCCTTGCACGCTTTTGGTCAACATTCAAACATTTGGGGATCCATTTAGCAATTTGACGGTCTGATAAAATCATGCATCGATATTTTCGGGGACTGACACAGAAACTGGCCTTCCCGATCGGTCATCACCTTCAATGAAAAATTTACCTCTTTTGAAGCTAGCAGTCCAATTTTTCACGGTCGCATACGAAGGACATTGATCATCAAGGGTATTAAGCATATCTTCGTAAATCTGCTTACCTCTTAACCCTTTTAAATACAGGTACTTGATGATGGCTCGGTACTCCAATTTTTCGATTTTCACAATTTCGGTGGACATCTCCTTTCTTTTAATTTTGTGTAACTCTGGTTTACTTTTTTGACCTGAAACTTCACACTGACACTTCTTATGAGTTGTTGTTCGTTGCTATGGCATTATTTTTTATGCATGGAACAGGTCTAGGGTAACTAGATATCAATACATTCTCGTATCTCTCATACATCGATCTCACTCAAAAGCCTGCTGACATCCGAAATTTCCGCGCCCTTCTCACCTTTTCAGTCCCATTGCTGGTTGAAAGATCGCTAATTCTGGCACAAACGGACGATTTGTCCGACGTTCAAGTCTGAAAGAAATCGACCGGTACAGATTGGCGCGGTTCGGATATTAAAACTCTCCGAAATGGCCTGTATAATAACACTTTCCGCGCAGCTTACTTCACACATCATTTAGCTCGCCTATGACGAAATGTTTAGACCTGAAGCAATCTACCGGAAACCTGAATGGAGGAGTAAAGCCCTTTCGAAACGAGACCGTGAGAGATTTTATCTGTTCGACAAATTTTTTTGGTATTGACGACGATTCGACGGACGAGGTCTGGAAGATGCGAACAAATTGATTTAGAGATGATTTAGCTGGAAGATGGAGGATTTGGGCTGGTGGTAGGTGCTGGGAGGAAGGATTTGAGATTTTGTATCATGAAAGAAGAAGCAACGAGACCTTAATCTATTGTGCGCCTTGCCTTACTTAGCTGCTTAGGCTATAGCTGCCCATATCCAGTTCCAGACGAACCTCAGCAAACTTCTCTATCATCTTACACTTTTATGCCCAAAAGGGTCCTTGGGTTGGCTCTCAATAGGGAGGTATTCTCCAACTAGGTGCTCAGAAGTGTTGTCCACGCCACAGAATATACATTTGTCTCTTTATGCTGAATCTGTTCAAGGGGTATTTTTATTCAATTAGCTCAAAGCTTCCGCTGTCTTGATACAAGTTATCTGCATGATATTTGACGGATTTTCAGAATATTTCTAAAATGTGCCGACCCCAGTGAAATTATGTATTCAAAATGGGGTTTTGAAGCGGTTTCTATACCAATTTAGGGTTGAAATTGAGCAAATGAAGGAGGGCATAATTGTAGTGATCCTGATTCTCGAGTTCAAACCTCAGAGAATGACGTTTGGTCGAAACATTCTGTTGTTCATTTAACGGAAACGGAATTAATATCGTCTCGAATTATATCGGAAAGGATCAACTTCCGTTCTCAGTTTCCAATTAAGTCTCTGCCCAAACAATCATACTGTTTACCCATATTTTTCCGCCGATTGAATCCTCTATTTCTTCTTCGCCGGTCGGGATAATGAGAATTCCTTCTTCCTTCTCCGGTTCCCATCCCATGGACGGGATTTAATTAATTGCCGATTCCGGGAGTACGCTATTTTTAACCCTACTTCGGTATTGTTGAAATATCCCCGGCTCATATCCGGTTATGTCGATAGGGCGTAGGGTTCTTTTCCCTTTCCAAGTCTAAAAAGAAACGCCCAATGGATGGACAATGAATTCAACGAAATAAATCCGGACAGATTGCTGATCTAATTTGAAAACAACGATTTCCCCATCTCTACTTCAAACTTCTTATTGCCACTCTCCAATTGGAGATATATAATTAATTTATAAAAATAATTATAAAATATCTTCACATGAAAATCGCTTGAAACATCCTACATGTCTCAACAAACATATTGCTATTTAATTTCACGTTTGCGAATTCTTGTTTATGTTAAGATATACCTTCCTCACGAACTTTTCCACAATAATGACCTCCTACCACTTGTGTATCTGTTTAAATGTGAAAGACACTTCCGTTTAATGACTTCTTCGAATAATATCCGTAATCTGACAACCGGAATTCATACACTCTCCATCCGAGTCGGCCTGGTTTACTGCACCCACTCCTGAAAATTAATTATTCCCCAAGCTTTGCGAACTCAAATCTAAACAATCGTCTCACACGTCCTTCTGCCGAACAGAAATGTACGAAATCAGGCTTTTACATTGCGAAACGTACAAATTTAATAATACTCTTCATTATGTCGAGCGTTCCACTATTGAATTAATTCTACGGACTGCATTCCATTTTAATTATGAAGAACTGCGCTCTGTTCGGTCCTCACCAAAATATGATATGTACAACATACGAGTTTCTGATTAAATTTTGTACACTCAGGGGGCAAGGGCCTGCGGTATATAGTTCTGAGGGTAGGAAATTTAACGAAAGGTTATTTTCATGTCGGGAAAATAGCCATGAAATTCTCCTCTCAACTTTTGCGGGAGCTGTTTCAATTTGGAGTTCAGTTCAGGATGGTTTAGCTGTATTTAGTTGGCGAAAAGTTCTTCTGAAAATGCTTTGTTTCCCTATTCTTCACTCTTGATCAAATTGATTATTTCAGACTTGGTGAGACCTAAAGAAGGACCAAGCTTCCAATAGACATCTTTGGGGGCCACCCTTCTCTCTATACTTCATTCAAATTTATTTTAGCAGTCGGTTGGCCATGAAATAATTTTCTCAAGTTTTTGTAACTAGGACGAAGTTAGGTTGGCACTTATGAAATGTCGTTAATGTCATAACGCCGTTGCCACAACTAATATCAATTTTTATTACGAAAATGCCGAAAGTGATTGAAAAAGGAGACAGGGTTTCAGAAAGTGCTATTTAGAATTCAGGTCCGCTCATTCAAATAGTTATACCCTGATCCTGATATTCTAAAATCCACAATACGTCAGACGGTAGAGAACATATTCAATGTAAGAGAATTTATATAATGTTTCATCTGAATCTAAACGACTTATATTTCAGCTGGATATTTCCACAATCAGAAAGATTGTGAATGAAGAGGATGACAAAGAATTTCCTTCTATTGGTAGACCCAAAAAAGTGG
The DNA here is from genome assembly GCF_907165205.1 of Coccinella septempunctata. Classification (NCBI taxonomy): domain Eukaryota; kingdom Metazoa; phylum Arthropoda; class Insecta; order Coleoptera; family Coccinellidae; genus Coccinella; species Coccinella septempunctata. The sequence continues at coordinate 36,086,149 of NC_058193.1, read as the reverse complement.
TGGCATTTGAGAATTTTATGTTTAAGTTCCCTAAAATAGATTTTTCTATTTTTCATTTGACTTGTCCTATACATTGTAAATGTCTTAAGGTACTAATAAATACCTTAATACCTATAATTATTATTATTACATCAATGTATTAAGATGAATAGCCACAAATACGCGCAAGTTGCCCTGTTACTTGTTTATTCATGTGAAATTTTTGTTCAAAGGTGAAGTTCATCTTAACTTGAAACTTCCTTCAATTCATTTTACTTATATTGATGCAAGATGATTTTTGTTGAAGAATTTAACATTCTTGTAATTATCTGTTAATTTCTTCGGGAGATACCCATTCCCAACCACTGCATCATATGCATTTCATCTTCGAGTTAATATTTTTGAAATCTACAACTGATGTAAGCCAAAGAAGATAGCGAATATTAACTCTCCTCAAGCTAGTGTATATTATGATATTATACTGATCTCTTGTATTTTCCATGCAAATAACTGGATTTGGTATGACTTCGATCAGTTCGTATAAACTTCAATTAAGTTCGTCACATATTTTCCGAAGAGATTCGACATTGTGATAAAATACGTAATAACAGAAACTTTTACGTAGAACGGGCAACATAGCGTTGATTTAAAACCCAAAAATTTTTTGACAAGCTTCATAACCCCACATTTTCGTACTATACATAGCAAGGGCGGATCCAGGATTTTTTTCTGGGAGGGGCACAACGGGCAGATAAGCAAAAAAATCAACAGTAAATGTGAGAAATGAACTTCAAGTTTATTTTTGAGAGTTCAACTATGTATAGAGAGATCCGTCCGTCTGGGGGGGGCACGTGCCCCCGTGCCCCCCCCCCCCTAAATCCGCCCTTGATACATAGTGAAATGTGTCAAATTTCCATGGCCAACCGACTGCTAAAATAAAAGTGAATGAAGTATAGATTCTATATTTTGAAGAGGGTAAGCTTGCACTGCGACCCTTAAGATCAATTGAGCCTCCAGTAATTGTGGTTTTTGTAGGGTTAATGTTTAGCCGGTTTAGAGCCACTGGCCAGAACCATTGCTCATGTAGTAACATTACAATGATACCTCTCTCAATTTTATTCGCTGACAAAAGTTGCCTTCAATGTAAAAGTCTGGTAGAAATGTTAACACCGTCTCGAATGACCCGGATCGAACAGAAGCCAGTCCGGGGTTCCGGATGGCGGCTAGATAAATGGACCATTCCATATCTGAAACATTCATAATTCCCGCACTCAGATTAGAAAAGTTCCGCCTAATAGGAAAAGTTGGCGGAAATCGCTGAAATGCCTTTTTTTCGCCAGACCCAGAAAATGTGTTTTCAGGTTGGTTTGCCGTGAAATATGTCCGAAGGGCCCATATTTTCGCCCTTTCGTATGAGGAATTGCGTCTCTCACGATGTCGGTTACTTTCGAATGACTGAATTATGCTTTCACGGTTTTGTTTGCCAAATCCCACGCCCACGCTAAACAAAAAATCAATTTCACGCCGGTTCCCATTCTTTATATACGACGCGTACTTTGTCGCCCCCCCCTTGACGCACCCCACTGTTTCCTACCGATTGATTCGGTAAAAGAACGATGACTTTCTTTTCTGATGATTTTTTCGCATTCACAAAATTGAAAACGCACTAAATTGGGTTTAAAGTGCAGGAAAAGGAAATTACTTTTCATGCAGCCAATTTGTCAGAACATTATACAGAATAATCATCATTAACAGAAAATCAGATTCTTTTCTGCAACGTATTCTCGAATCTGAATCCTTCATCAAAATATAACTTTCGGTCCAAATAAGGGATTTGAACTCTAATTCTGAATAATCTGTCTTCTCTTGCTTTACTTCAAGGTTTCTGTGAATGGATGAAGCTTTCACGAGGACAGCTATGATAATTCCAGTTGGAGCCCTGGTATTCTGCAGTGCTCAATATTATCGCCTACGCTATTTATGATCCATATAATTCTATACAAAACTTCAATATAAAGGTCGATATAAAACCATTTCATTTTTTTCTACTCAAGAGAATCTACATTTTGTATATATCACACAGTACCTTGAGTTGATATTGCTGAAAAACCTGAGGAATAGTAACAATTACAGAATTTCCGGCGATTAGTGAAGTTACTGATAGTAAATTGTGCTCGCTCACAATCATTCACCACGAGCACAAGAAATAATTGTGTTTCTCTGGCCGAGCTTATGCTAACCCCTTATATTTTATCTTGGAGCACGCCGCTGCCCGATACAGAGCATATCCTGCAGATTTATAGGGTGTAATCATTGCTAATGGTTTTTCTTAGATAATATTTCATCTTATCTAGTTCTTGTCAGAGGGGTTCAAACCTGCGAGGGGGAATACAGTTTGCTGCCAAACAATCTACGAATGAAGTATGCGATGTGGGAGATAAATAATGATCATTGCCCCAATTAATTACCAAGATGTGTTAAGCTTCACTGACATACGTCTCCTGATGTTACCCAGCTTGTGGGGGATGTGGCCATTTGGATACTTGGTGTTTCTGGATGTGTAGAAATGGCAGAATGCTTTGAATCCATATTTGAGGTGTATCTGATCCAGTTAAGGGTGGATTTTCCTATACAATTGTGTTTTACACAAAATTTGAACATACGTACCCAGGATCACTCGAATTTGAGCAAAGTACGGTGTAAGGAAAGCAAGAATAATGTGTTAGAGGTTTTTTAGTGAGTACTCAAAGGTCAGCTTGAAGTTTCACATTCCTGAGAGAGAGATATCTCTCATAGTTTGCCTTTAAAAAGTTTTTCTTCTGACAAGGACGAAAAAGAAAATAACGAAGGGTCATCATTTTGTATCTATATGAAATACAATCATGGAGTGAAGTTGAGCTTAAGCCAAAACTGGGCAGAACGATAAAGCCTAGTTCCGAGGAACAAGCGTCCAAAATTTCAAAAAGTGCCGGACTTTTTCTCCCTATTCGATCTTGGCTGGGACCGAATCAAAGATCCACGGCGGTCACACGAGTGATTGCAACGATCAGCCACAGCGACGGAGTCGGCAACTTCCATTTTCCGGTTTCTTTTCAGCGGTTATATTGAAATGTCAGTTAAAGCCCTTATATGGTTTCCAATAACTCGAGAAGGATCCTCCAGATTGAACGAGGTGGAGGAGCCGTAGCAGACGACACAAAATAATTCGGGCCTGAATTGAAACTTAAGCCCAACCTTATCCGACACGAGATCGATAAATCCGAGAGAGCAATTCCTCCATATAGGAGGACTCGAATTCCGGGGCAAGACAAATAAGATTATATTTGTTGGAACGAGGTAAAAGTGTCGTGTTGTGGATAATATGTAACGGAGAGGGATTACGGATCGGTTTCGGTTAACGCTGTCCGCGATGTCGGTCATGAAAATTCCACGATAAAGTTATCGATAAATTGATTTAGTCCTCGCAATATACGATACTTTGTTTTCTTCGTTTTTGGAAAGTTCAATTTCCGTCTAGCGAAACTGACGAGTGCAGATTCTGTGGTAAAGTCTCGCCATTGCTAGCTGTAGCAGAAAATGCTTTGGACGAGGAACATCCACCTCATATACTACTAGTTTCGTCTGAATCTGTCCTGAGATGATCAAGCATTTAGGCAAAGGCCCTTGTCTTGGTTATTATCTTTCTACGATAACTTTCTAAATTCTGCCAATTTTCCGGATTTTCGATAGATGTCATCGTAGAATAAGTTGGCGAAAATTGATTTCTCCTAAAGCTAGTGCATATTATGATATTATACTGATCTCTTGTATTTTCAATGCGAATAACTGGATTTGGTATGCCTTCAATCGGTTTGTATAAACTTCAATTATGTTCGTCACATATTTTCCGCAGAGATAGAATATTGTGATAAAATACATAATAACAGAAGCTTTTACGTAGAACGGGCAACATAGCGTGTATTTAAAACCCAAAAATGTTTTGACAAGCGTCATAACCCAAAATTTTCGTACTATACAGAGTGAAAGGCCAACCGAGTGCTAAAATAAAAGTGAATGGAGTATAGAGTAAGAATTTTTTTAATGTATCTAAAAAGATCATTTTTCGTAGTATATAGACCGATATACGAACATGCTCGCTGAATTGGTAGGCATGGAAGTATCTGAAAACGCACCTCCCATGACCTGAATATAAATTTTTCATTAAGAAGAAAACTTTTTCTCTCACTTCCTAAGGGAGACTGCTCTGACAACCGCGTAACATCTATATGTATGTGTTGCATGTAGAGCGGAGATATGCAGAGGCAGTGGCATGTTTGCATATCAGATGAGGGCTATCTGTAGCATGTGCTCCGAGCATAACTTATCTCTGCGTTCAAAGCCACCCGACAAATTCAAATGGGTTATCTATCAAGCTCAACAGTATATTGGTTTTATCGGCTCTTTATGCGATTATTTATCGTCGCCATTAGTCAATGTCTAGGCCCTTTCACAATAAAGCCATCGAGTAGGGGGTTCGAGGAAAATTTTTCTCGATGATCGTTTAGCATCTTCTCGAAGAAAAACGAGGCTTGGCTATTTCAGTCCACAGATAGGAATATTTCGTTTAAGGCCCTCTGAAATTTGAAACTGAAAAATACGTACGAAAAAATACGTATTCTTTATGAATACATTCGTGAATGAACCTGTTGAGGATGAACATCTTCATTAGATTGTCCATTTGAGTATTGTAAAACTGCTTTCAATTTCTGGGCAAGGGTTAAAATCCCTTCATTCATAAGTTTTCGTTTTCGTTTTCACTACAGCCTTCTGGCTCCCCTTTACATGTAGCGTCGTTAAATTTAGAATTCTCTCGATTCAATAACTAGTAGCAATTTGCCTGGCAGAGAGAGTCTAATTTGGTGAAAATCGTCCGAAATATGAACTCCACTAAGACGGAACGTGTAAAAGTAATTAGAACTCCAGACAATTAGCGTGCTGTAAGAGTTAAAATGTATTATATTGCTCAAAATTAAAGACGAGTAATTACACTAACAACCTTTCAGTTTATAACTTGGTAATTAAGTGTAGGAAATTTATAAGAGCACCAGGAGTGATTGGAGGTGGAGTTAGACGGGGAAATTTCACAAGTTTTGGACTTTTCTCCAGTGCCCTTGGGGATTTGGAATCCATAAATGGAATGAGCGTGCCGATTTAAACATGAGCTCATTATAGGCCTCGTTTTGGAAATGAGAAATATATTTGTAAACATGCTCTTTTAACCAAGAGCATATTAGAATTTTTGACATCAAACGATTATCATAGTATGTGTATTTGTGGTATGTTGTTCGCACATGAGCACTAATTATTGCATCAGCAAGCCATGAAGTACCAGTTATGCAGAATATTACTCCTAGTTTTCAACTTAAGACTCATATTTTCCAAATGCGCTTTGAAATTCATCGAGGAATCCAACTTAACTCCTAGATATTTTGGATTGGAGATATGTTTTCAAAAAAAATTACCGAAAACTACGCTCAATTTTCTAAATTTTTGATGGTTATTTAAGTGGAAACACGAAACCTCGGTTTCATTTGGGTTAGGACGCAGACGTCAATCGAAAAAGTAATTCCACGAAATTTCTGAATCTATAGATAGATTAATCTCTATATACTCCATTCACTTTTATTTTAGCACTCGGTTGGCCATGGCAATTTGACACATTTCACTCTGTATAGTACGAAAATGTCAAAATGTGGGGTTATGACGCTTGTCAAAACATTTTTGCGTTTTAAATCATGTTGCCCGTTCTACGTAAAAGTTTCTGTTATTACGTATTTTATCACAATGTCGAATACCTTCGGAAAATATGTGACGAACATAATTGAAGTTTATACAAATTGAATGAAGGCATACAAAATCCATTTATTTGCATGGAAAATATAAGAGATCAGTATAATATGTACTAGCTTGAGGAGAGTTGATGTTCGTTAACTTCTTTGGCTAAAATTTGAATACGTTACATTAGTTGTAGATTGAAAAAATATTAACCCGAAGATGAAATGCATATGATGCAGTGGTTGGGAATGGGCATATCTCGAAGGAATTAACAGATAATTACAAGAATGTTAAATTCTTCAACAAAAATCATCTTGCATCAATATAAGTAAAATGAATTGAAGGAAGTTTCAAGTTAAGATTAACTTCACCTTTGAACAAAAATTTCACATGAATAAACGAGTAACAGGGCAACTTGCACGTATTTGTGGCTATTCATCTTAATACATTGATGTAATAATAATAATTATAGGTATTTATTAGTACCTTAAGACATTTACATTGTATAGGACAAGTCAAATGAAAAATAGAAAAATCCATTTTAGGGAACTTATTCTCCGATGAAATTTATCGAAAATCCTGTAGTAAACTTCTTCATTTATCATATATAACAGAGATGTTAACGTTGAGATATACTGGTTGACAAAACTGTTTGTTTGCGTCCCTATAATTAGAATAACTGACAGTATGCATACATAAACGATACTACAAACGTATAGATCCGAAATTGAACCAATAAATTCGTGCAACAATGGGATATTTTCGTAAATCTTGCAGTATTAATAGAATCGATCGATCAGGGCACAGAAACAAAGAAACATTTTTTCAACTTGAACGGAATGGGCACTCCGATGTATTCAATTAATTTTCTCGTGAGCCCTCACACTTTATCGGTTCGGCATCCACGTGTGGTCCGCCAATCTGGGAATCTTTTCACCGCTAAGTAATTGAATTAACTCCCTAACTTCCCCCCACGTAATTGAAATAGTTGAAAGTCTCACAAATGTGAACGGATGAAAAGGAACGGGTTGAAGTTTGCATTTCGAGCCGGGGTAATCAGCTTAATGAAAATTTCTGATGTTTTCTGCACATGAAGAATTCCCTATTGAGAAACTTCCGAGTCGTGGTTCCGCCCCGAAGATTCCCTCTCTGTATCGTTGTCCTTGGAAGATGGGAGTGTTGAAAATTAGGTAATAAACGTCGGATGTTCGATTTTGAAGCCGGTGATGAAGAAGAGATTTCACGGTGGCTTTGTAGTCAAAGGAACTGGTTCAAAGTGGAATATCACGACGTGCTATGTCTCCAGTAAAGTTGGTATATTTGAGAGTGGATCTCGTTCGAGTTCCTGATACGTTTCTACCATTTCAAGAAGGCACAGTGGTTCACAGAAGAATTCTATTCAGAATGCGATGATTGGATCGGGTACTAAAAACCTGTGAGTCGAAAATATACCCATTGAAAGACTATTGCAGAATGGCGAAAGCGCAGGTTGAGCTTCAATACACATTGTCTATTAGTACATTCTTCCATAGTACTGAGAATTATCACCTTAAAGATGTAAAATACGAGGATGTATTGATATCTAGTAAGCCTAGACCAATTCCATGCACAAAAAACAATATTGCGTTAACATAGAAACGAAAAGTAACTCATTAGAAGTGTCAGTGTGAAGTTTGAGGTCAAAAAAGTAAACCAGAGTTACGCAATAAGTTGAAAGAAAGAAGATGTACACCGAAATTGTGAAAATCGAAAAATTGGAGTATCGAGCCATCATCAAGTACATGTATTTAAAAGGGTTAAGAGGTAAGCAGATTTACGAAGATATGCTTAATACCCTTGGTGATCAATGTCCTTCGTATGCGACCGTGAAAAATTGGACTGCAAGCTTCAAAAGAGGTAAATTTTCCATTGAAGATGATGACCGATCGGGAAGGCCAGTTTCTGCGTCAGTCCCCGAAAATATCGATGCAGTTCACGACATGATTTCATCAGACCGTCGAATTGGGCTGAAACGGATATCCGAAGCACTGAATATTCCATACGAACGCGTTCATCATATAGTTCACGTCAATTTGGACATGAGAAAAATTGATGCAAAATGGATCCCCAAATGTTTGAATGTTGACCAAAAGCGTGCAAGGGTAGAAGCATCGCGTTCGATCTGTGCTCGATTTGAAAACGATGTAGACTTCTTAAACCGAATTGTTACTATGGATGAGACTTGGGTACATTTCTACGATCCAGAAACAAAGCAACAATCAATGGAATGGCGCCACTCTGGTTCTCCAAGACCTAAGAAGTTTCGAGTCCAAAAATCTACTAGAAAAGTTCTTGCTTCAGTTTTTTGGGATTGCCATGGAGTAATCATGATTTATTTTTTAGATAAGGGTAGAACAATAAACGGAGATTACTATTCGACATAACTGACCACTGTACGGGAAAAAATTAAAGAGAAAAGACGCGGAAAGCGTCTCATGTTGTCATGCAAAAAATTCGTGTTTTATGGTGTGAATTACTAGAACACCCCCCTTATTCAGGAGATTTGGCTCCATCCGACTATCATCTTTTTCCTTCCTTGGAAAAAAGTTTAAAAGTAAATTTTCTTCCAACGAGGAGGTAATGAAAGTTGTGGAGGTCGTAGGTTAGCTGTAACAAATGTATCCGATTAAGATGAGTATATGTTGAGTAATAAAATATTTTGACATTGAAATTTTGTTTGGTTCTATAGTAGGCTAAGAATTTTTCAATATACCTTCGTATTATGGCGTATTCCGTTTTCCATATATATGATAATCATCAAAAGCAAAAAAAGTAGGCTATAATTGGCAAGACTCGAAGAAATTTTTCAGAAAACGAACCTAGAAACGAGAGGAATTCTCAGTAAATTTCAAACAGTATGTAGGGAAACTGATTCTGTTGTAATATCATAATGGTATCGGTACTAGACTTCGTCTCGCAGCTTGTTAACATTTTCTCGATAAAATTCGACCCAGAATCTTCGAAAGGGGGAGTTACAAGGGTAAAGAGGAAGGGGCGAACCACCAGAAATAGTTCGCCAAGTTCATGCTGTAGGTGCACGAGGGAAAATTAACTTAATTTGCTCGGTCTTATTGTTAATAAACGTCAATTAAGGTGTAGTTACCCCCTTGCTTTGTAGCACGGAAGTTTGTTTAATATTCATTTATTCTAGGAAGCTGCTTTCATACGTGGGCTGGGTAAATACTCCGCAGATACCAATTTCTGTTTAATGATTCCCAAGTTTTGACGATGGTCCTATCGGATCTATTGATCTGTGTATGATTTCGCCAGTTTGAAAGTTCTGGTATTGGCTAAAAAGTTTTATTACGTCACTTTCTATTGGAAAAGAGACTCACCTTTGAAAATACCCTCTACATTTGACAACTCAAATCGAGTACCCTTTGTTTATAGAGAATTTCAAAGAATGTGACTTAGGGTTTTCAACAGTTGAGTTGATAACTCACAAGCTGGATATCTGTATGGTTGGCTTCACTCACCTGAAACAAAAACAAAAATGTCAAACTCATTGTAATGGTGTTTGAGGATAACTTATTCTCTGAAACTGAGATCACGCCGTAGATTCTAGCATTCTGAATATAACACAGGCCAACACACATTTTGGTGCCTGCGATTTTTTAACTGTTCCTGAGTAATTTTTGGATGCAGAATGTAAAAAAGTTCTCAGATTTTGTCTATCAGATCTAGTTTTTGAGATTTTTTGAAAAAATTGTGTTTATAATTTACGTTATAACTGTTATAATATTATAATATTACTATTGACAGTTAAAAAAAACAAAGACACATGGATTAAAGTATTTATTGCAAAAACTTAATTTACATAATTACATAATTCACTAATCACATAAAAATTTTCTTTTATACGATTTTCTAGAATGGAGTTTACTAGGGCAGTCTCGCTGAAGGCTCCAGCAGTAGTCCGCCATCATGTGGCTATCCCATCGTCCTTGATAACGATCTTCCATAGTTTTAATATCCTGATGAAATCTTTCCCTCTGTTTTTCACTATAATCACCTAAGTTTTCTGGAAAACGATCTAGGTGGCTGTGGAGGTAGTGAACTTTTATACTCATGTTACAGCCGAGAATATTAAAATTTGAAAGCATAGTTTCCACTAATTCTACGTAATTCTCTGCTTTATGATTGACAAGAAAATTTTGTACTACTTGAACAAATGAACTCCAAGCGTTAGATTCAGTCTCGTTCATTGATGTGGTGAATTGTGGATCTTTAACAAGTTGCCTTATTTCAGGACCATCAAATATACCAGCTTTTAGTTTTTTCGTGCTAATGCCAGGAAATTTACGTGACAAATACCCGAAACAATTTCCATCTCGATTTAAAGCCTTCACAAATTGCTTCATTAGGCCTAGCTTGATATGTAAGGGCGGAAGTAAGATTTTTTCTCTTGAAACCAAAGGTTCGTTGATCACGTTTTGTATTCCTTGAATCATGACATCTCTTGAAGGCGAATTTTTGTTAACCCAGTGCTCATTTTTAGCTCTGCTGTCCCAAAGGCACAAAAAACAAGGATATTTTGTATAACCACTCTGCTGTCCAAGGAGGAAGTTAATCATTTTTAAATCAACACAAATTGACCACTGATGTTCTTCGTATTTAATTTTTCTCAAAACTAATGCTATTGTTTCATATTCTTCCTTCATGAAAGTAGAATGACCAATAGGAATTGAGCCATATTTGTTACCGTTATGTAAAAGAGCACATTTTAAACTACGTTTTGAACTGTCAATATACCATTTAACCTGTAACGTGTATCTCAGAAACTAGAGCTGATAGAAAAAATCTGGTGGCATTTTTGGAATCAGCACATTAAAAACATCTAAAATCAGATGTTATATTTCCGGCACCAAATTTTTTTTTTCATTTTGTTGGCCTGTGTAATTTGAGAACGAGGAAAGGTGTGTATACCGTAATTTGTTGCCAGATCTTCGAAATCAAATCTCACAGTGGAATAACCGAAATTTTCAGGGGCGAAATTTGACAGCGTCGACTTGAAACGAGGATCTTCCTGCCCTCGTCATCAATTAAGGAGAATTCAGATCGCCCCCATCTCCGGATCTCTAATTTATCACCTATTGTTATTTCGAAAACTCGATTTTACGTCCCCCCCTCGTCCTAACCGAATTAGCATCTCTACCCGATCGCCGTTAAATCAACGGAAAGCGCCAAACTTTTTAATCGGATAGAAGTTTTTCTGGGATATCGGGACCTTTGGAAAAAACTCCTCGGGACGATTTAACACTCCTTATCTGCTAAATGGCGAATATTGATCCGGTAGTGGAGCCATGTTAACTCGGTCGCAGCTGCGTGAAATATGGTTGTTTTAAATTAAGAATTCGAATCGAAACCCTTCATCTTGGGGGTGGGTCGAGATTGTTCAACTTTACGAAAAGTTTTTCCAGGTGATATTCAAGTAACATCGAACTCGGCGTAATTTGCAAGGTGTTCTATAGTGGCACACGAAGAGAAGGTTGCTTGGATGGAGGTTACACAAGCAGAAATCGAAAATTTTATTTTGTCGAAGCTTAATTCTGATTACAAATTAGTGGCGATCTCTGGTAATAAATCTCGCAATTTCACAGAGCTCAGTGCAACCGTTCGATCTTGACAAATCTTCAACTGACCTCATCTTTTTCGGGATTCTTCGAAGGATAAATTTTGACACGAGTAACTCCCAGAAAAATCATGAAAGATCTAAATGTGATGCATATCCTAAAAGAGCAACTCTTCTAGTAATGAATCTCGAAATATCATCGATCTCGGTAAAACCGTTCGGTCTTGATGAATTCTAGTTTCTCCAACAAAAATAATCGCAGATTCAAATGTCATACATAGATATTCTAAAAGAGCAACTCTTCAAATAATAAATCTCGAAATTTCATCGACCTCGTTGCAGTGGCGGTCCCAGTATTGATGTTGGGGTGGAGGCATATTCTTATATTTGAAATTCTGTAACGTGTTTGTTGATATGAAATAAATAGATAGATAGATAGATAGATAACAGTCTTTATTTCGAAGCATGTACAGCACAAATACATTTATGCTACACACACAACTAAATAGCGTCAACAAAAACCGCAAATAAAAATACTCCCTACCCCTACTGAACATCAAAATACTCTAGCAGAGAGTAGGGTTCTAAGTTAATAAGCATTTCTTTTACTTTCTTTTTAAATGAATTAAAATTATCAATTCTCTTCATTTCATTAGGTAATCTATTATAAACTCTAATACACATGTATGAAGGATGTTTTTCTGTCAGTGTCAACCTATGCTTAGGGTAATTGAAATTTAGAGTTCTTGTCTCATATTTATGGTCTGGCATATGTATCGCAAAACTGGCCTTGTTTCTGAAGAAATAAATCAGGCATTCATACAAATAAATACCGTAAACTGTCAAGATACAATTTTTTTAAACACTCCTCTACATGAATCAAGAACTCCTAATTTAGACAACAATCTCAAAATTCTCCTTTGTATGACAAATAATTTTTGCACCTCTGAACTAGAACCCCAGCAAACAATACCATATCTTAACACTGACTCAAAGTTTGCATAATATACTATCTTCAAGGTCTTATAATCTAAATAATCTGACAGTAAACGAAAGCCATATCCAATTCTATAGAGCTTTCCTGATAAATAATCAATATGACAAGTCCACTTCAAGTACTGATCTATATAAACTCCCAAAAATTTTGTTGACTCTTCAAGTTTAATATTCAATCCATCAATATGAACAGTATCATTTCTACTCTTAACAGACCTCTGAGTGCTGAATAAAACTACTTTAGTTTTTTCATCATTAATTATTAACTTGTTAGCAGTGAACCAAGATTTTAACTGTTTGAAAGCCAATTCTGCTCTAGTTTCCAGATATTTAAACTCTCTATCCCCCAGAATGACATTAGTGTCATCTGCAAAACATGTTATTGCATCGAAATAATCCCTCTCCAATGTACACAGATCGTTAATGAAAATAATGAATAAAATATATAATAAATAAATCTTCATAATTGTAATATATGTTATATATTCGAAAGAAAACTACTTTGAAACTCATTTATATTTGAAGAGAATAATCACAATTATTCGATTATTGTTTCTGAAAAGGAGGTAGCATGACCCTTGAAAATTTCATCTTTCCATTGTTACTGAGTATTGATGTGTCTTGATGAATCATCTACGATTTATCCTTACCAAATATTGTCATTATCCCGCAAGATAAACGGAAAATAGCGGTGGATTGTAATGAAAACAGGTCGATATTGTCAGTAAAGGAAACGCTCATACACAGAATAACAATTCCACAATATAAACAAGTGCTCGCAATGCTCATAAAATAGAGAACAATCTGAAACCACGTTCCGCAGCGTGGTCTTTTCAAACGTTTGTTTTCGTTTACTGTACGTTGAAATAATATTGAGAGCCTCATGAATATTTAGGAAATCCCACCAGCTTCCGAAATCCACAGCCATAATACACAGAACATTAGAAACGAAACTAGGAAAAGCTGCTACGCTTGGCGTATAGCTGGAGGTGGCTGCATTCGCATGAAAATTCACATGAAATAGTCCCACATGGGGAAATCTTATGAGGGTGTTAATTTTTATAAACGAATCAATAATTTCTCGGCAAATCTGTACAATTCATTCTCTTAAGTTCCCTCTAAAACGTCTTCTTCATTCGCAGAAGATCTTCAAAGGCGACATATGCATTCGCCATAGTAAAGCCTCACAAACGTCCCTACTTCAACCGTTTTACAAGATAGTAGACCGTGACGATTAACTCCCCTTATTAAAATAATTGTGGCATTTTGTTATTAGACGCCTGCCAACCCAAACTGGGGGGAATTAACGCACTACACGTGGGAGAATTTAGGCGCATAATCCTCCAAGTTTACTTGGCGAGAACTGCCGTTAAAATGTTATTAACATTAGGACGAGATTTATGCGGCAAATTTGCCTCAATTGGATGCGAGAGACTGCGTGCCTCTTTTGCCTTTCGCCGAGCACCCGATGGAAAATGGGCCATACCCGGGTAGATCATAGAGTAGCGTAATTAGGTGAATGATACTTTATTTGACGCTTTATGAGGAATGAAATTAAATGAAACGCGACCGGGGATCTTGTAATCAACCCGGAGACGACTTCGTCTGGGGTTATCAGATCGTAATCGGGATGATTTGATATCGTTTCATGCGATTCCTTTTAGGTTAGATGGGACTGAACCTACGGAATATCGATGTTTGATTGCTCTAATAAAGCTGGAAGGGGATCAAATGAGTTTCTTGGTGGGAGATCTTGAACGCTGTGAAATATGGGATGGTATCCTGGTTCTTCCATTTTTTTTTCAGTGTGGAATACGCTAGGGTGCTTTAAGTAATCGATGCCACCTGATGGGGGTTATAATCTGATACTACCCGTGGTGCTGCAGGTTTAGTTCGTGTTTACCTGGATTTCAGCGAGTTGGATCGAAATTTCCTGGAATTGGGAATACTTACAGATCACACAGGTCTATTACACAGGCTAACACACATTTTGGTGCCTGCGATTTTTTAACTGTTCCTGAGTAATTTTTGGATGCAGAATGTGAAAAAGTTCTCAAATTTTGTCTATCAGATCTAGTTTTTGAGATTTTTAAAAAAAATTGTGTATATAACGTTATAACTGTTATAATATATAATATTACTATTGACAGTTAAAAAAAAACAAAGACACATGGATTTAAGTATTTATTGCAAAAACTTAATTTACATATTTACATTAGTCACTAATCACATAAAAATTTTCTTTTATACGATTTTCTAGAATGGAGTTTACTAGGGCAGTCTCGCTGAAGGCTCCATCAGTAGTCCGCCATCATGTGGCTATCCCATCGTCCTTGATAACGATCTTCCATAGTTTTTATATCCTGATGGAATCTTTCCCCCTGTTCTTCACTACAATCACCTTAGTTTTCTGGAAAACGATCTAGGTGGCTGTGGAGGTAGTGAACTTTTATACTCATGTTACAGCCGAGAATATTAAAATTTGAAAGCATAGTTTCCACTAATTCTACGTAATTCTCTGCTTTATGATTGCCAAGAAAATTTTGTACTACTTGAACAAATGAACTCCAAGCGTTAGATTCAGTCTCGTTCATTGATGTGGTGAATTGTGGATCTTTAACAAGTTGCCTTATTTGAAGACCATCAAATACACCAGCTTTCAGTTTTTCCGTGCTAATGCCAGGAAATTTACGTGACAAATACCCAAAACAATTTCCATCTCGATTTAAAGCCTTCACAAATTGCTTCATTAGGCCTAGCTTGATATGCAAGGGCGGAAGTAAGATTTCTTCTCTTGAAACCAAAGGTTCGTTGATCACGTTTTGTATTCCTCGAATCATGACATCTCTTGAAGGCCAATTTTTGTTAACCCAGTACTCATTTTTAGCTCTGCTGTCCCAAAGGCACAAAAAACAAGGATATTTTGTATAACCACTCTGCTGTCCAAGGAGGAAGTTAATCATTTTTAAATCAACACAAATTGACCACTGATGTTCTTCGTATTTAATTTTTCTCAAAACTAATGCTATTGTTTCATATTCTTCCTTCATGGTAGTAGAATGACCAATAGGAATTGAGCCATATTCCAGGTATCCATTTGGCTAATTAGATTCTGGGAAATTTCTATTTTGACGATTAAGTACATATTTATCTCTTTATTTGTTGTCCTTTATCAGAAAAAAATATACCATTTAACCTGTAACGTGTATCTCAGAAACTAGAGCTGATAGAAAAAATCTAGTGGCATTTTTGGAATCAGCACATTAAAAACATCTAAAATCAGATGTTAGATTTCCGGCACCAAATTTTTTTTTTTCATTTTGTTGGCCTGTGTTATACTTCTACCTCTGAAGAGTTCTCCAGGGGTTGGAAGTAGGAAGACTAAACGTCTTTTGATGAAACAATCTGCTTGTGGTTGATTTCGAATGATTTTTCTATGAACCAGCGTTCTCAATTTATATTTCAGAACATGGGGTCGATTCAATGAAGTATACCCGAAGAAAAACGACCAACAGCACGATTCCAACCGCAATTTGAAAGCCCTGCTACCGATTGTCATTCAGAAAACGCATCTAACCGGGACAGTCTTGGAGTTAGTTCGGTCCACTGGAAACCATCGCAATGATTGGCCAATTAGCAATGGTCTAATTGAGGAACTCCTCTGCTGGAAATTCATTGTCGATTTGTACACCTCGATGGGCTAATTCGTTATGAATCTACCGGAGTCCGAGCGTTGATATTGCGGGGTCTAAGAATTCGATAACCGCATATTCGGGGTCATATGACGCATATTATAATGATGGTTGTGGTCTCTTCTCCACCATAAAGGTATTTCTTTAAGAAATATTTGACCAGTTGCTGATTTTCTTTGGTCGAATTATGGGATGATTGTTCGGTTTCTTACTTCCACTACTTTCCAAGAAGTTCTAGTGACTTCATTTCTTTCCCGGGGAAAGCATTCATTTTCATCTTGACCAAGTGACTCAAGTAACACAGGTCAAAAGCCATGTCTGCCACTTTTCTGGTTTCTCAGAAAAAAATTAAAGAATGCTTTTGAAGTACCATCTTCAGGGAGGTGTATCGAAGCAGAAGCTGCTCAGTCAGCTGATTCAAATGGAGAATATTCAAATCAAAATTTCCAATTTGAAAAGTAGTTCACTATTTATTCAAAATAGGTATCATAATCAATTTGGAATACCTTCAACCTAAAACCTTCTTTAAGTTAGTAGTACGATGATCACAGCCTGACTGGTTCCCTTTCCAATCTTTTCTTTATCGCCTCGTCACTAGAAAGAATCGCTGATGGGATGTACTTAATCAGAGGAGCCAGGCTGAGTGATTCCTAATTCCTCATCACCCGTTCCTTCCCTGGTCTTGATTTGGTTAACGTTCATACTCCAGACATAGTTATGTATGTGAGTTCATGGAAGGCACACCTAAACTAACTGAAAAACGTCATTTTTCCCATTGTTTCCCCATGATTACGAGATAGATTCCCAATGTTAATGAACTAAACCTGATATTATTCGATATATTCGCGAACAAAAAGTAATCAATGGATATCCACAATTAAATGAGCTCATTTCCAGATAATATCGCCGGAGGCATTTGTATAATGGAAACGCAGAAAGCCATTACTCTCCGCGTAATTTGACAGATGTAAAACAATTACGCATGATATAAACGACAGCTGTGAAATCAGTATAGGACATTCGTTAACCAAGCCGCGGGTTTCCGAATGCAAATCGATAGACGTTCAGAATTTGCGAAAGAGCTTGGAATAAATTCGTTCATTACTTGAATTGGCTGTCAACAGTTTGCAATTGTGCAACATATAGAGCTACACAAAAGAGAGGGTTTTTATCCAGAAGATAATTAAAATTTGGCGACGCAGTTGGTTCAGTACGAAATATGGTCGGAATATTGATACAACTTGGTCCACTCTGTGTTTTTCTGCTGAAAAATGACCGCAATTCAAAATCACAACCTCAATCTGAAGACCAAGACAGCTGTTTACAAAGCAGCCGTCCTCCCAACGCTTCTTTACGGAAGCGAAAGCTGGACGCCCTACAGGCGACATATTAAACAGCTTGAACAAACGCAACAACGTCATCTGAGACAAAAAATGCACATCACATGGTTCCACAAAGTTTCGAGTGCAGAAGTCTTGCAACGCGCGAGTTGTACAACAATTGAGACTCAAGTAACGAGGGCCCGACTCAGATGGAGCGGCCACATTCTGAGGATGCAAGACACAAGACTCCCCAAAATAGCTCTGTATGGCGAATTGACAGAGGGAGCTCGGAAACCAGGAGGCCAGTATATAAGCGGTTTAAGGATACACTACATCAATCCCTGAAATCAGTCAATGCCAATCATAACTGGGAACAACTAGCGTTAGACAGGTCGCAGTGAAGGTCTATGGTGCACAGTTATAATGAAGACTCGAGAAGAATACAGCGGCGGCCAGATCTGGTTGGTGACTATCCATGCCTTGAGTGTGGAAGGATCTGCAGGCCACGGTTGGGTCCCTTCAGTCACAGGAGAGCACACAGTCGCAATTAGGCCTAAGAAATTATAAGTCTGTTCCTTTTTTTATGTCTTTTTGTAGGTTTATTCCCGGTAACGGGATACAGCAATGAATGAATGAATGTTCCATTAAGAACAGTTTGCCAGGTAGGCATATCGATCCAAAAAGAAGTGGTTTCTATAGGTGGGAGTTTGGATCCCAATTTAGGAGAGCAGGATCGGTTATGTGCCGTCTACGTGGTATAATTTGTTCGCATATAGTTGCTCGAATTAAAGGGGAACGTACACCTTATCGAATCAGGCAGTATTCGCCTATTGCAATGGGATTTGCACCGAGCCGTTTGCAGATCGCGCTAGATACGTGCTTTGATCCAAAACACTGCGGAATAATTGAAATCCATTCCGTTGGAACTGATAAGGAGGGTGTTGATGAGACGTCTGGTGATTACTCAATTTGTTCCTAAGAGATAAATTCGACTAACTCCGAGGATTATGCGCCGGTAGATCTGGATAGATGTACTTCCGTTCAACGCGGATAGGAGTTTCCTATCAGTTTCATGCTAATCCCTGGGTTTCTTGGAATCGACGAGCGCAGGAGATCGATTTGCGGATAAACACGTCTGGTTTGAATGTCTGAAACCTACATTTTGGGTATAGGCTTCGTCCGCCCTAGTGGACTTGAAAGAATCTATTGGATTGTTATCCCTTTCGTCCTAGACATAAGACAAAGAT
Source organism: Coccinella septempunctata (assembly GCF_907165205.1). Lineage (NCBI taxonomy): Eukaryota > Metazoa > Arthropoda > Insecta > Coleoptera > Coccinellidae > Coccinella > Coccinella septempunctata. The sequence goes on along the minus strand of NC_058193.1, from coordinate 36,067,488 downwards.
CTAGAGAATGTCTTAATCAGTCCCCGTATCTGATACAAATATTAATCCTTGAAAAAGGCAATCACTGCATGAAGTTAAAATGTGCTACGTTTTACTTTCAGAATTACAAGGATATATTAAAAAATTCTTAGCCTACTATAGAACCAAACAAATTTTCAACGTCAAAATATTTTAATACTCAACGTATTCTCCTCTTAATTGGATACATTCATTACAGCGAACCTGCAACGTCTCTAGACCTTTAAAAAAATGTTTCTTCTTGCTCTGCAAAGCAGACCTCCACATCTTTCATTACCTCCTCGTTGAAAGAAAATTTACGACCTTTTAAACTTTTTTTCAGTTGAGGAAAGAGATGATAGTAGGATGGAGCCAAATCTGGTGAAAAAGGAGGGTGTTCTAGTAATTCAAACCCTAAATCACGAATTTTTTTCATGGCAACATGAGATTTGTGTGCAGGGGCGTTCTCCTGCAAAAACAAAACATCTTTGGATAGCTTTCCGCGTCTTTTCTCTTTAATTTTTTCCCGTAGAGTGGTCAGTATTGTCGAATAGTTATCTCCGCTATTGTAAGGCAATATTTTTTTATGCATGGAACTGGTCTAGGCCAACTATGTAGATATCAATACATCCTCGTATATGCAGGGTGTAAATGAGTAGTTTCGGAAAAATTCAAGAAGTAATTCCTTGTTAAGTGTTGGTATCCATATAATTTTTATTTTTTTGTGAGTAGCTGCGGCTTAGGTAGAGCTCCCTGAAGATGGCACGTGAAAAGCGATTTTCTGTGATACTGATTAAGGAAGAATGGAAATAATGTAGGTACTTCAAGAATTAATCGTAGATTCTGAGCAGAAATTATACTCTAAACATTCGCGCAGCTTTTATAGAGCTCATTTCGTTCAACCCTATTGAGGAAAATCCACGCGTTTCGCATTCAGAAGAAAGTTACGCTGAAAATTCCAGGGAGCAGCTTCGAGTGTATTCTCACATTCCCGACCAAAGCCACTGGGTTGTAGCTTTTTCGCGGAACGCGTATAGATCACGTTTACCCCAGATGAACAATTTCCTATTCCATAAAGTAAATTTACTCCGGCTTCCTTCTTTACATCCATTTCTGTTTCATGCCCTCCGTATTATTTCGTGCCTGCAGCTAACTGCGTTTATAACTCAGTCCGTCGGACAGATTTTCGAGAAAATATGTAACGGTAATGCACGTAAGGGCGGTTCCTCCTGTTTTTCGGAAGGGGGGAAACTGAAAAATGAAGAATAATTCGGTTGCTGTACCTAGTTCAATGTTGGGATAACTTGATATAATAAACTGTGCGTTGAGCCAGGCTATATTTCAGGAACGTATCCAACAGACTGGCATTTTTCATTTCGAGATAGTTCCTTAATTTCTGATAGGAACAGTACGTGAAAAACGATAGAAAAAAGCGTTATAATATGAAATTTGAGCTAGAAAATTGTTAAGTTTTTGGGAACTTTGGAGTCGCGCATCTTCCAGGAAAATTATCATAGATCTGAATGTGATACACATTCTGAAAGAGCAACTCTTCCAGTGATAAATCTGAGAATTTCATCCATTTCAGCACAACCGTTTGGTCTTGAGAATTTTAAGTTTTAAGTGAACCCAACTTTTTGGGAATTTTTCGAAGGTCATCTTTCGAGTCGTTTATCTTCTAGGATAATGATCGTAAATCCGAATGTTACACATATTCTGAAAGAGCAACTCTTCTAGTGATAAATTTCAAGATTTCATCCATCTGGGCGCAACCGTTTGGTTTTGACGAATTTTCAAGTGAAATGAGCAACTTTTGAAAAATGCCATTTCCAAGATCAGAATCTAAACGAAGGCAGATAGGCTTTCGAAATTGCCCGCCATAGGTTCAGCGTGTTCGAAAACCTATATTTTTATACCAAAATTTCTAATATCTGGCCTAGTTCAGGAGAAAATAACTTTTTTTGTTTTTCCACTCCTCATTTTCGAGTTGACTTCGAAGAGCTCTCAGGAGTGCAATTCTCTATTGAATCATCAACTGTTTGGTTTTATAGAATCTTCAAAACAAATTCTATGCACTCCATATCCTAAGACAGTGATAGAACATCCCGATTTTCAGACGGAGCAGCAAATTGCTCATTTTTGACCCAAATAATCGAGATTTTCGTAATCGAGTTTTTCTGCTAGGGTGGAAGCCTTAGCATTGCTGATTATATAACCGGAAATCCCAATTCGATCAGAAGGATATAACAGGAGATATCGCAGATTGAAATTTACAATTTTTGAAAAATGCTATTTCCAAGATGAAAATCTAAACGAATAGAGATAGGCTCATACCATGAATTTGCACCGTACTCAATTAAAGATAGAGAAGCGGAGGATCCAATTCAAAAAATTGATATCACCCTCCGAATATACTCTCGAACTCGGAAAAACTTCGATCCCGTAGATCTTTTAAGGTTGATCTTATTGGGTTGTTTTTCCCCTTAAAGGAAAACGAGCAATCGTAAAACAGGAATTGCAACCGGTCGTTTAAATCCGACGGACCCAGCAGTTTTTGTGTGTGTAGCACTTTTCTGGCCCTGTTGGCAGTACATCTTCGGAAGTGGACTGTCAACTTCCGCCTCACTCTCGCTTTAATAGACAAACGGCCCCTACTCCTGCCGCCCTAAAGTAGTGACGTTTTTTCTTCCAAACAGAAAGTTTCCAACGATATGGAAAATGCTTGTCGTTTTCCACGGCCAGTAATCGATATTGGGCTTGTGCGGATCTGTTGCGAGAAAAGAATGATTTTTCGAAAGGTAGAGCAGTCAGATAATTTTTTGCATAATAATCCTTATTTTCTTCGTTATTGTTTGGCGCAAATAGATAAGAATTGATAATGTAATATGAAATGAGACGTAGATTTATCTCAGCGACCTGAATCTAATCGCAAACTCATCCGAAATGTGCAAATTCCTCTTGAAAGTTGAATAATTTATTGTTTCTCCTAGGATTGATTAATTGATTAAATTTCTTATCCCCCCATGAGCTGGGGAAATGGAATTTCACCTGCCTTGATGAGGCCCAACTTTACCCTACAAATGCGTTAAGAATTGCTCAAGTTTACCCCGACAGGGTAAGTATTCGACGCAACCTCCGGCTCGCATAAAACTTTTATTGCTCCGCCCTTAATATCAATCGTTTAGCCCCCGCTCAACAGGTTTTAATCAATGAGGTTGTAGGAAGTTTACGGGTAGGTGGGAATCTCGAGAATTTCACATCTTGCACACCAGAAAAAACTAATTATTAAGGGGGTTCAGGCAGTCAGATGCCTACTTGAAATTCTCTTTTAGTTTTATCCTATTCCTGAAACTCTTTCTCATAGGTACATTCTCCTATGGCACAGAAAGATTCTGGTTCAATGAAAGGAGTGTCTGGTCTATTTCCACACATCTTTCTATTGCAAATATTTCTGCCAGAAAGACGCCTACTGATGGTGAGCATCTGGTGCCAGAACAGAATCCTTATGAATCATTTTTGATTTCACATTTTTCACGGCTGCCGTTCGTATTTAAGTCCCTAGAATATCAGGAAGGATAACAGGAAGAACTAAGTGGTTTCGATTCGATTCCTGCTATTACCTACGTGATAAATGAAATCGGTCTTTGTTCGCTATGCCGAGTATCTAACTATCCCTCATACAGTCTTTGCACGTAATCTATTTCATCGTGCTAATCTAACGAACGATCCCCATTTCTGTGATATATATGCTATTGAAACCAGCTGCTTCGTAACACTCAAGTGTATCTTGCGATTGGGAATTATTCATCTTGGGAGGACATGAAGACGACAAGAAGGATAAGGTTCAAACAAGGCGTTGGAGTGGAGAGAACCATGATGGCAGGAAAGAATTTATTCTAATTCAACTTCAGCAGTACGGTTTGTTAACACGACTAAGAATTAAGTTTCTATTTACCAAACGAATTTTGCTTTCTACATTTTCATACAATCATCTTTGTAACGTAAACTTGTTGTCTTTTAAGCTTCATTGCACATAAACAGATAGAAGTTTCAAGAAACTTTTCAACCTCGTTTGAATTGACAGTTGTAGCCTGGTTAAACCTGAAAAACGTTCACTACATCACTTACCCCCGGTTTCATAAAGCTTGATCGGGGAAACAACACTTGATTGACGATTAGACGTCAATTTGTTTTCAATCGATAATTCAATTGTGATCATTCAGAATATCATTCTCGCATCAAATCATGATGTTTATATGTCCATTCAATTATTCTCAATTGCTACTTCCTCAATATATGCAAAAATGAAAAGGTTTTAGTGTTTTTGTTTCAGAAATCGAGTGACTGTCAAATCGTTGATCGGAAAATCGAAGTTTTATGAAACCCGCTGTTAATCTTCTATTAGGTTCCAGCTTCAAACAAGAACTGAAATAATTCTCTGAGCACCGAATGAAGATTGAGAAGTTTACATCAACCTACTCACAAAGCTTAGGACGTCTAATTATCGAAATTCCCTAAACAATTAGTCCAAATCCTACGCCTTCAAGGCTCTCACGAATGTTGTCTCTCGAATTGCACCTTTGATCCCCCTTCAGCTTTACGATTTTAAAATTACATCAGGGGTAAAACTGGCACTAAACCGGATAACTTAATTGCAGCCGAATGTCGCAAATGGTGCAGAGAAGGTGACTATTTAATTTCACAGGATTGGCACTCCCAACTTTCCGGTTTATACTGCGAAATAGTCAGTTCGTGCACTCTAATGATTTAGCTTAGAATGCCGAGACCCCAACTTGTATGCACCGGCAGCTTTGTGTGTTACCAAGTGCATGTAAGTACGCCTAACTTTGGGTTATTTTGTTAGAGTTTCGACTTAATATCGGTAGGGGAAAGAGATCGTTTGATATTAACCCCGAGACGGAGTTCAGGGTTTGATTATATGATTATGGGGACGTTGTTCGCCGTCCATGTTGTTCTTTCCGACGAAAATGGATGGAACGGCAGATCCGGATATGGATTTCGAACCCTTTAATTCACCTGATTAACAACTCAGTTTCGCGAGGCGTGGGTGTAATGAGATAACGGAACTTTGGCTAACGATGTAGGGTGACTCAAAAGGATGAGGTGATACTGCTTCACACTTGATATGGTTTGAGTATTTTTGGCAACATCGATTTTTTTCATCAGGAATATGAAGTCAGCGTATTGGGGTTGATATTATGCGACATTCGATTATTCTGGTACATGAAATTCCTTAATAGACCACCATAGAAACATACTCCCACAGTAATAACTCATGAAAGTTATACCAGTGGGAAATCTTTGGCCCGCATGGAAAAGGTTGATTCCTAAGCATTACTGTATTAACTTCTTACTTCTAAGAGCTACTCCTGACACAAAACTTCCTTCTCCATTCTACTCTCAGTTCGATATTTATATGCATTATGTATTTCAATGTGAATCCTACAAATTAGAAAGATGGAATTTACTCATGATACTCATTCATTCATTGCTGTATCACGTTACCGGGAATAAATCTACAAAAAGACAAAAAAAAGGACTCATAATTTCTTAGTGCTAATTGCGACTGTGTGCCCTCCTGTGACTGAAAAGAGCAAACCGTGACCTACACATCCACCCACACTCCGGGCATGGATAGTCACCAACCAGATCTGGCCACCGCTGAATTCTTCTCGAGTCTCCATTATAACTGTGTACCAAAGACCTCCACTGTGACCTGTCTAACGCTAATTGTTTCCAGTTATGATTGACATTAACTGATTTCAGGGATTTATGTAGTGTATCCTTAAACCGCTTATATACTGGCCTCCTGGTTTCCAGGCTCCCTCTGTCATTTCGTCAAACAGAGCTATTTTGGGGAGTCTTGTGTCTTGCATCCTCAGAATGTGTCCGTTCCATTTGAGTCGGGCCCACGTTACTTGAGTCTCAATTGTACAACTCGCGCGTTGCAAGACTTCTGCATTCGAAACTTTGTGGAACCATCTGATGTGCATTATCTTAGATGACATTGTTGCGTTTGTTCAAGCTGTTTAATATGTCGCCTGTAGGGCGTCCAGCTTTCGTTTCCGTAAAGAAGCGTTGGGAGGACCACTGCTTTGTAAACAGCTGTCTTGGTCTTCAGATTGAGGTCGAGATTTTGAAACACTGTGTCCTTTAGCTTCCAGAATGCCCGTGATGCCGAATTGACACGGTTGTCCGTGTCTAGGTTAGCCCTAGTATTTGAACTGCTCGACCTGTTCTAGAGTTTCATTCTCCAGGCTGATAGGTGTTTGAAGGCTTTCTGGCGGACTTACCAGGATTCTGGTTTTGTCAATATTGAGTCTAAGGCCAAGAGCTTCGAGGTGATACTACTCTTGTAGCAAATTATTAGGGAAAGGGTATTCTGCTACGTATCAAACTCCTGTTTTCTCGGCAGCTCAGATGGCAAAGCGCTTGGTCGGCTTTCAAGAAGTCCCAAGACTGTGGAGGTTTTGCTCTTCTCTTCGTTTCACATTTTTGAAAATATCAAAAATATCATATCCCTCAGAAGCTCTGTGAACTTGTACGAGTTCGGAGAACCACTTGTGTTCAGTGAAGACTTTGTTACTTTATCCTTACGTCACCGTAGGCACAAAACTGTTAAATCTAACCCAACAGTGAATGGTGGCCCGTACCCGTATCGACTTGAAAATTTCTTCCCTAGCCCGGGATCGAACCCAGGACCTTGCGGTATACTAAGCCGACGCTTTAACCACCAAGCCACGGAGATAAAGAGCTCGACACGATGAATATTCCGCAGGCCATCTCTGTATTGCAGATCCTTTATAAACATACAACAAGAAGAGACACGGGCAAATCGTCCGGCCCAGCTCGTCAGTTAGCCGGATATCTCTCCACCGTCCCTGTTTTTCCGCCGAAAAAGAACAGAGCCCTGGCAGCGATTCGTCATATTCAAATACCGAATAAAAATGGCTTATTTTAACCTTTCACCAGTATACATTCTTCACGCGAGGCCGGGTCTAGGTGTTAACGTGCATTCGTTGCGTGGCGGAAATGGGTGCCATCAAACGACGCAGAGCGCGGCACTTTACTGCCTACCCGGCGAGTCGTGACACGCAGAAATGTCGGGTTGGGGACCACGAGTCCAAACATTACGTTAGCGAGTAGATATTTGTATTCGTAGATTCGGGATTTTTCGGGCGATGTGTGTGGGATCGGGAGGGATACGTTTTGGGGTGGAGGGAGAAATGGTTTATGAGCCTCTGTTCGGGAAAGGGAAGAAAATGGGATGCATGGAATAATACGGTGCAAGTTAATGTGACCGTAACCTAACTTGAAAGGACTTGTCACATCTATTCACGGCTTGCTTCTATTCCTTCAGAAGCAACGATAGATAGGGGTTGAGCTGTGTCATCAAATTGTTTCAATACAGGTATCAGCTATACAGGGTGAGTCTTCGACTCGACGTTCTTCACTCTAGAAAGATTCAAGTATTGTGACTGTGATCAATATCTGTGTACTGAATTAATTGATGCAGGATTCTGTTGTCATAGGAGCCCCTTTAGCATATTATAGAAATGCAGGACACCTATTGTTTTCATCAACATTGCTGAGTATACACTTCCTTCTGGTCCCACTAAACTATTCAAATTCCACAACAAGCCGTCTGAAATTCACTGCAATATGGTGAGACGAGAATCTGGAAAAATCTTGACCACCCCTACGGCAGCTATGGAGTGTCTGCTGGGCCTACCACCTTTGGACCTTGTAGTTACACAGGTGGCCATGAAGACAGCTCTTAGAGTTTGGGAACAGGGACAATGGCGCGATAGAGGACTATTCAGGGGGCATGCGAGGGCTCTCAAGATGGTGAGGGATGCCAACGCATCCCTTCTCCATAGAGGGGACCGCGCGGGCACCAGCTTCTATTTTGCCGAACCCTACAGGGTAATTGTCCCTGACAGAGACCTATGGTCTACATCAAACAGGCTTCTTGAGCCCGAAGGTCACACTTGGTTCACCGATGGCTCTGTGATGCCCACAGGGACTGGAGTGGGAATTGTGGGACCTCGTTTCAATCTTTCCATCCCCCTAGGGAGGGACTGTTCCATAGTGCAAGCGGAACTGTATGCTGTTCTAGCCTGCACACTGGAGAATATCCGCAGAGGGTACTCCGGAAAACACATCTATATTTGTTGTGACAGTCAGGGAACCCTGAAATCCCTTTCTGAGGAAAGGGTTAACTCACACCTAGTGAAGGAATGCAGAAAGGCTCTGCGGGAGCTAGGTTCTGATAACATTGTGAAAGTTATCTGGTGCCCGTCTCACGCAGGACTTCCGGGGAACGAGAAGGCAGACATACTTGCAAAGCAGGGAGCCCGCTCAGCTTTTGTAGGTCCGGGACCGGCGCTGCCTATCTGTCGTACATCTGTCAAGAACTTCTTTAATAGTTGGCTGGACAGGAAATTTTCCTCTGGATGGAGCATAAGAGGTGGTCTCAGACAGTCGAGGCTTCTCATTGAGAGACCATCCTCTGTACCTGAGGTCAAAAAACTCTTAGCTCTTGAGAGGAAACAACTGAGTCTAGTGACTGGAGCAATGACTGGCCATTTGTTTAACAAACACTTAAATAGAATGGGACTGACTAGCCGTTCCCTGTGCCGCTGGTGCAGGAGCACGGAGGAAACGGTTGAACACATTTTGTTCTTCTGTATCAACCTTGAGGACTTAAGGATGACACATCTAGGAAACAGAACACCCACAGCTCCTATGGTGAGAGGGACACCTCTCTGTCGACTTGTGGCATTTTTGTCAGCATGTCACAGAGTTCAAGTCTCTCCAACTACAAGCGGACGAACAATGGGTCACGAGGCCTCAGTTCAGCCCGGTGGGGCACCGCACGTAGAAGAAGAAGAAGAAGAAGATTCAAGTATTGTGGCTGTGGTTAATATCTGTGTACTGAATTAATTGATGCAGGATTCTGTTGTCATAGGAGCCCCTTCAGCATATTATAGAAATGCAGGACACCTATTGTTTTCATCAACATTGCTGAGTATACACTTTCTTCTGGTCCTACTAAACTATTCAAATTCCACAACAAGCCGTCTAAAATTCACTGCAATATGGTGAGACAAGAATCTGGAAAAATCTTGACTTGACTTCCGAACAAGACGCTATGGAATCGCTGGCTGAACTTGATCCCACAAGTTATGTTCGAGCCCCTCCCTGCGACAGAGCCAAAGTAACCGGAGGTTTTGGATTGTGGAGCAACCCCGCGGCGTGTTGGAAACTTTCACCGGTTCCGCTTGTATATGACACGACGCTTTTGGGGGTGACAGCCAAGTCTACCGTTTGATGCAATTAAATTCTTAATAGGGTCACCGAGAGGCGGTTGATTGGGGTTTTATTGGATTGATTTCATGACATCATTTCTGTCGGTTCATCACAGGTTACGCAATAACCCCAAACGGAAAATTAACGCCGCGTCCTGCCTCCCTGGACATGAATATAAATGAACGAGTACCGGGCCTGTGTATATATACGGAATAATAACGTGCAATATTCAGATATATGAAGCGTTGTATGGTCCTGATTAACGAAGCAGATTATCTAGGGGTTGATATCTGGCGAACTTTCGGTTCAACGATCAGGTAAAATACCGATCGCCAAATGTGGATATTTTTTTTTTTTTATAGCAGGGGGAATTTGCGACCGTGAAAACACGAGGCTCTATCTCTCGCCCAGAGGCACCCATTTCTAGGGAACACTGTGGGGTTACTCACTCTTCCGAGTTCGCGACCCACTAAACCTAACCTGCTTTTTATTGGTTCCGGGCATTTGCCTATAAACCATTTATCCCTTAATCGGTTAATTTCTTCTTGCACATTATCGTGCTAGGGTTTTCATGTTCGTCCATTTCGGATATCTCTTCTTAGTATAGTTCTAATAATAATAATAATAATAAACGCAATTTATTGACCAAAAGGCCAAATGGCCATCGACAGTATTAGTCCTACAGCCAGGTAAGTTTATAATAATGAAATGTGAGATTGCACAATATTTGGAGATTGATTGTTTGAAAATTCAACATTTGTACCGATCAAAAAAAAAAAAAACAAACTCAATATAGTATAGTATAGTATAGTTCTAATAAGTTTCCGTACTCATTTTAATCTCTCCTCAGTTGATCTCGCGGTCTCCTTTTGTAGATTCTCATTCTTCTTCTGTCTTCCTCCGGATCGTAGTCCACTAGTCTCCTGAGTTCTTCGTTTGGATGTTCCTTCGCTGTTTCGAATAACTTTTCAGCTTTCCTCTTCATAAATTCGGTGATGGTTTCCCACTTCAAATCTCGATATATCTGTTTGTTCCTGACAAACCAAGGCGCATCTATGGCACATCGTAGTAGCTTGTTTTCTGTTGGCTGAATTCTTTGTATATGGCTCTTTGCCGCGAATCCCCAAGCACCTGATCCATAAGTCAGTTGCGGTCTTTGATTATTTTCAATTTTGTCTCATTTGACATGTGGCTCTTTCTACCTATCAGAGGGTAGAGCATATTCATCGCTGCCTTGGTTTTGTCAACGGCTTGTTTGATATGGCTTCTCCAAGTTAGACCTTTGTCTAGGGTGATACCTAAATATTTCGCTTCGTTTTTCCATTCGATTTCTTCTCCATCTACCTCTAGATTTGTTGTAGTTCTTAGTCTCCTCTTCTGCAGTAATATCGCTTGGCTCTTTTATCCGTTGAGCTTTATTTTCCATTTAATACACCAGTCATTTGTGTGTGGATAATTATTATTTTATCGCTTCAAAAATGGTCCAGTCATATTGGGATCCAATCAGGGTTCAGCTTCAATAAAAGATTTCAATATTTGATTGGTTTGACCTTCTGCTTCTTCTCGAGTGGCTTTTCGTGGCTTTCACTTCATCTGATGCTTCTCGAAAGAGTCCGGTTGCTGTTGAAGAGAACCACTGTCTAAGATTCTACAGCCAAGTGTTTCCTTTTTTCCTGAGCCTCGCTTTCCGTAAATCTTGCTCTGTAAAATCAGCTACAACATGCCATATCTATGTTTATCACTATTTATATATCGTAGATATTACAGCTTTCGCTGTTTGATTCTAGATGACAGTTCTCGCTTTCGCCATTCCTCCTCATTTGGTACGTGATTCACCTAGGGTAATCTCCTACAGCACCACATTTTGAAAGCTTCAAGTTCAGTCATTGTCCATGATTCAACACCGTATAGAAATACGGCATCGCAATAAGCGTTAAGTTGTTAAATCATGGCTTCTGAAGATCTTCGACATGTTGCAGAATGATGCTCTGGCCTTCTCAATGCGTCGCTTCATTTCCCTTGAATGATCCCAGTCTTGCTGCTGAAGTACTCGCCACATTTAGTTGTCTGTAGGTGGAGGAAGATTCTTCTCGATCCTGACCGACTCTAATCCACCAATTTTCAATTTCCGAATCGACTCACCCATCGAAATATCCCTTATCTCGGCTTATTCCTTTCCTGGACCACCTCCCGAAGAAAGCGTCGGAATCTCCAGCTCCCAGGCACGTAAATTTGGCCAATTAGACAACCAGAACCGTACAGAACGTCCATTACGTCCACGTAGCGGGTTTTCCGTCTTCCAGAGGGCACGCAGACAATCAGCAATGATATTAACGTAGGCGAAATAACCGCTGTGGTCTCTCGGTCCGATCCGCTGGATAAAGCGTCGCGACGGTCGCGTACCGACGTCACGTTTAGCAGCGCGAAAATTCAGAATTCGATTTGGGGCAGAGCGGAAGCGGTTCGACGGACGCGTTCTCTTTTAATGCCATTGTCCCGGTCCGGTTAATTCCTGAGCGGAATTTATATCAGCGGTGAAAAATTTTCGGGATTGCGCCTTCATCACCACAGTAACTAACTTTTTTTTCGATCTGATTAATGTGCCAATCATCGTTTGAAAGTATATTTACTTTTACTAGGATATATTGAACATTTCTTAGCCTACTATAGAACCAAACAAAATTTCAATGTCAAAATAGTTTATTACAGCGCATAGACATATAGACATGGACTGTGCCTTCCCTTTCTATCTATGCATGAAATACGGTCAAAAAGTGACAGAGAGAAACGCACGTCGGGAATGCAGTTGTCTCTTTCTAGAATTTTGATCGGTCTACACTCACCTCTATGTGAACAAAAAAGAGACAGGTAAATTCCCGACGATCATTTCTCTCTTTCTATAAAAAAGCCTATTTCATGCTGACATTGCTCAGTCCATGTCTCTATGTCTATGTTACAGCGAACCTACAACGTCTCTAGACCTTACAAAAAAATGTTTCTTCTTGCTTTGCAAACCAGACCTCCACAGCTTTTATTACCTCCCCGTTGCAAGATAATTTACGACCTTTTAAACTTTTTCTCAGTTAAGAAAAGAGATGATAGTCAGATGGAGCCAAATCTAGTGAATAACTGTGGTTCTAGTAATTCAAACCCTGAATCACGAATTTTTTGCATGACAACATGAGATTTGTATGCAGGGGCGTTGTCCTGCAAAAACATAACACCTTTGGATAGCTTTCCGCGTATTTTCTCTTTAATTTTTCCCGTGGAGTGGTCAGTAATGTCGAATAGTAATCTCCGGTTATTGTTCTATCCTCATTCAAAAAATCAATAATAATTACTCCATGGCAATACCAAAAAACTGAAGCAAGAACTTTTTCAGCAGATTTTTGGACACGAAACTTCTTAGGTCTTGGAGAACCAGGAGTGTCGCCATTTCATCGATTGTTGCTTTGTTTCTGGATCGTAGAAATGTACCCAAGTCTCATCCATGGTAACAATTCGGTTTAAGAAGTCTACATCGTTTTCAAATCGAGCACAGATCGAACGCGATGCTTCTACACTTGCACGCTTTTGGTCAACATTGAAACATTTGGGGATCCATTTTGCAGCAATTTTTCTCATGTCCAAATTGACGTGAACTATATGATTAACGCGTTCGCATGAAATATTCAGTGCTTCAGATATCCGTTTTAGCCCAATTCGACGCTCTGATAAAATTATGTCATGAACTGCATCGATATTTTCGGGGACTGACACAGAAACTGGCCTTCCCGATCGGTCATCATCTTCAATAGAAAATTTACCTCTTTTGAAGCTTGTAGTCCAATTTTTCACGGTCGCATACGAAGTACATTGATCACCAAGGATATTAAGCATATCTTCGTAAATCTGCTTACTCTTTTATCCCTTTTGAATACAGGTACTTGATGATGGCTCGATATTCCAATTTTTCGATTTTCACAATTTCAGTGGATATCTTCTTTTTTTCAATTATTGTTCGTTGCTATGGTAACGTAATATTTTTTTTAAGCATGGAACTGCTGTAAGCTAACTAGATATCAATACATCGTAATAATTGCAAACTATGAAGCTGATGAGTGATGATCCCCCTTAGTTTGAATGTCACGCTGGATGGCTATGTCACTGACGAAAGTACAAAAGGTGGCTTTTTTCGAAGCGTTCATCGCCGAAAATGATCGAGCAGAAAGATTAAATATTCCCCGATCAAATATCCGCACCTACTCCCAACACACATCGAAAATTTCCATATGACAGTCGTCTTCGAAAATTCCTCCAAGAATTTCCGGAGCGCTCACTGATTGAAAATCATCTGGTATATGAAATTCCTCCAACGGATCCGGGGGCTGTTCCGGAAAAAACCCCTCGCTCTGGAGGTCGGCAGAAATATCTCCTCCTCCCGATTTAAATCGTCCATGACGAATGGATGGAATTCATTGGAGTAAAAACTGACTCATATTTATTACCTCCAACATCTGCCTCCAAATTCCGTGAAAACTTTCTCTACTCTCACGCCTCGCTTGCTTCGCACAGGAGAGATCGTTGTTTCCCCTATTTTATTTAGAACATTTTCAGTTTTTCCCATCTCGCTTCTGTTCATTAATGGAAAACCATCACGCGACTACCAGAAGGCCTTTAGAAATATGACTTTTACATATACAAGGTGAGTCTTTGACTCGTACGAATATTTCAACTGTAGATTCTTTAGGTCAAAAGAAACACTTTTACCAAAAATTCAAAGAACCTTTGTGCAAAATTCGTTGTCTCCTGAGGGGATCTCGAGAATTATAAGAGCTTGAAGAAAACGAATAACACATTTTGACGATTTCGAAAAAGTCTCAGAACATTATTGTTTTTGAAGTTACAGATCTGAAACTTGAACCTTTACATACCCTTTTTTACGTTGAATCCACTTCTAACTTTCATTCTTTTCAAATGCAAACTTTTGTTGACTTTGTTATTTATGAATTGAAAAAGAACCTCTTGTCCTCAGATTATACTCATTAAAGTGCCCAAGAAGGTTTCAAGTTTCAAATCTGTAACTTGAAAGACAAAAAAAGTTCTGAAAACTGAAATTCTCAGTTTTCAGCATTCTTTGTTTCTCTGAAATAGATATGGGAAATGTGTCTTTCGTTCTAGCTTTTATAGTTCTCGAGATCCCCTCACTAGACAGACAATTTTGTAAACCCTTTACAAACGCAAATCATCCACTTCAATTCACCGCAAATCTAACATCTGATTTTAGATGTTTTTAATGTGCTGATTCCAAAAATGCCACCAGATTTTTTCTATCAGCTCTAGTTTCTGAGATACACGTTACAGGTTAAATGGTATATTGACAGTTCAAAACGTAGTTTAAAATGTGTTCTTTTACATAACGGTAACAAATATGGCTCAATTCCTATTGGTCATTCTACTACCATGAAGGAAGAATATGAAACAATAGCATTAGTTTTGAGAAAAATTAAATACGAAGAACATCAGTGGTCAATTTGTGTTGATTTAAAAATGATTAACTTCCTCCTTGGACAGCAGAGTGGTTATACAAAATATCCTTGTTTTTTGTGCCTTTGGGGCAGCAGAGCTAAAAATGAGCACTGGGTTAACAAAAATTGGCCTTCAAGAGATGTCATGATTCAAGGAATACAAAACGTGATCAACGAACCTTTGATTTCAAGAGAAAAAATCTTACTTTCGCCCTTGCATATCAAGCTTGGCCTAATGAAGCAATTTGTGAAGGCTTTAAATCGAGATGGAAATTGTTTTGGGTATTTGTCACGTAAATTTCCTGGCATTAGCACGGAAAAACTAAAAGCTGGTATATTTGATGGTCCTCAAATAAGGCAACTTGTTAAAGATCCACAATTCACCACATCAATGAACGAGACTGAATCTAACGGTTGGAGTTCATTTGCTCAAGTAGTACAAAATTTTACAAAATTATGAAAATTAAGTTTTTGCAATAAATACTTAAATCCATGTGTCTTTGTTTTTTTTAACTGTCAATAGTAATATTATATATTATAACAGTTATAACGTAAATTATATACACAATTTTTTTTAAAAATCTCAAAAACTAGATCTGATAGACAAAATCTGAGAACTTTTTTACATTCTGCATCCAAAAATTACTCAGGAACAGTTAACAAATCGCAGGCACCAAAATGTGTGTTGGCCAATAATATTATTGGCCAGTGTATCAGTAAATGAGGGTATATCGTTTACGCGTTACTCGACCAGTCGACGGCCAAATAAAGGAATCGATCGGATGAAGAAATTCATTCGACGAACTCCAAATCCCA
Source organism: Coccinella septempunctata (assembly GCF_907165205.1). Taxonomy (NCBI): domain Eukaryota; kingdom Metazoa; phylum Arthropoda; class Insecta; order Coleoptera; family Coccinellidae; genus Coccinella; species Coccinella septempunctata. The sequence goes on along the minus strand of NC_058193.1, from coordinate 36,051,835 downwards.
AAAATCTAAATGTACAAAGCTAACGGACAATTAATTCCGAATTAGACGCGTCGATAAATTCGGGCCGTTTCCAGACCGCACACCGATCACCACAATAAACCTGGAGCGAATTCCGATAACGTGCAAAAAATAAAAAAAAAGTCATCTCTCTACGTTCCGAGTCGATTACCGGGTGAAAGGAGAGGGCCAGAAAGGCCGAAACGTGTTTATTATTCGAACTTCGCGGGATTCCGACCTGTTTCGATAATAAAGTAGGCTATGAAAATTCAAATTCGGTATGAAAGGCACGGGATCTGCGATGAATATTGAAATATTGTCTGGGGGCACCTGGGTTAGCGAGCAAAATTCGGTCCCTGGAAAAAAATTGATGAGGAGGATAAATCATTTATTTCCCTTTGTGAACAGGACCGTTGTATCGGGCGTTTTCGATGCTTTCATGTAGCTTTGGGTTTTCTCCATCTCTCGTAATTGGTATTTATAGGTTTCGACAACTTTGGAATGAAAAACTGTATACAGAATGTCTGGAATTTGCGTGAATATATTTCAGAAATATTTTATAGGTAAAATATGGACCAGGGCGGATCTACTTCGCTACCCCAAGGGCTCCATGACTGATAGCGAACAAAAGGTCTATTTCGAGCGCAACTACGGGATTTCACTGACGACAAGCGGTACCTCTTATTCTCTACCCCAAGGGCTTACGCACCATGAATATACACCTTCTTCCCTGAATGCACAGCCCTCATGAGTATGACCGACATGTTAGCAGTGATATAGCATGGCCCTTGGCTTTATATCGAACATTAAACGTTTTTAAACCATTTGCACAAAGCCTTATTCAAAAAAGGGCTCGGCGTTTGGGTGATACACCCGTGGACACAAAAAATATAATGGATCGAATTTGAATCTGCTAATCTTCGGCCTATTTCTTGAACGGATGGTGACTTGGGGATGAGAAGGCAGCTCAAAAGATGGCCAAAACGGAACTTACAAGACCAGGAGAATCCTGCTGTCCATTTCACTCAATTCAGATCTCTACTGTCAACGATTTGGACAACACCAGACCAGGAGTTTGGAGGAAGTTTTGATAAATCCACCTGGCACTTGCACCAAGCGACTACCATGTTTTTCTTCTATTACGAAACTCCCCTAGTGACAAGAAATTGGTATGTGAGGAGCATTGTGAAAAGCGATCACAAGAGTTTTTCGCCAATAGTGACAATAAGGACGTCCATGATTATAATTTCTTAAGGCTACTTGAGGCTGTGTACTCTTCTCGAAGACCTCCACTGTGACCTGTCTAACGCTAGTTGTTCCCAGTTATGATTGGCATTAACTGATTGTAGGGATTGATGCAGTGTATCCTTAAACCGCTTATACTGGCCTCCTGGTTTCCGAGCTCCCTCTGTGAATTCGCCATACAGAGTTATTTTGGGGAGACTTGTGTCTTGCATCCTCAGAATGTGGCCGTTCCATCTGAGTCGGGCCCTCGTTACTCTCAATTGTTATACAACTCGCGCGCTGCAAGACACATTCATGAACTTCTCTGCTCATTCCAATCAACAGTTTCGAGTATTCCGAAGGCATAACACAAATTTTGGAAGTTGTTGGACGAAATCACCGCCAAATCATTCCATACAAACCAACTGAAAGGCCGGTTTCTGAGTTGCAACGATGAACCGCTACTTGTTCAGCTGGAGAGATATAAATAACCACCCCCCAACAACCCCATTAAGTAGGGTACAACGCCGCTCAGCCTTAAGACATCAGTTTTCCTGCTGGAGCCGGGAAGTAATAGCCCCATAAACATTTTCTGCGTATTGTCCAATAGGCAACGGTGGGTAGGCGTTGACAAATTCGCCATCTTCTGTCATGTTATTGCTGAAATATTGCCCGCCGAGCACGCTGACATTAATCTGAAGCCTGCTTTACATAAATATTTAGCGCTTGCCGAATTGGAGGGTAGCTGTTTGATTAACCGGAAAACAGAGAGATGCTGGGGATTCATTTCACCGAATATCCGAACTGTATCATGAAAATTTTCAGTTCTTCTGAGAACTATACAGGGATATGTCTTGGTGGGTGCCAAATTTTGAAGGATAATCCCGAAAATGCATGTTTTTGTGGATCATGATCTTCAACATAGGTTTCAATCTCTCCAAAATACTGAATGAGACACTCAATAAACTTATAGGACGATGATTGTTCTGATCTAAAGAATTTTTACTCTGTACCACGGTTATTCGCCAGTGAAAAAAGTCCCGACCTCAATGCGAAGTCCAAAACAAACATTTCCCACGGGAATGACGTATTCCAACGGGAACAGGGGTATACCGATCCCACTGCATCCTAATGACGTCATCTGTGGAAGCCTCGTACATCTCCTTGGCAACGGCATAAACGTGAATGCCTCCTTGTAAATACAAGCCAACCCAGAGTGTTATTAATTATGCCGGAGCTCTCCTGAACTCCCGGAAAATACGAGGCAGGAATAATATTTGCTTCTGCTTTTCAAAATCCACGCCAGTATAGATTTGTCCGTCTATATCGGATTCTTGTGCAAACTGCTCCCTGTAATTTCTCATCTGGAAGTTATGGTTGAGCCCAGAGGGAGCACGGCTTGTATTGTTGGTTTTTGGTCGAATGTATCGATGATGTGTTTCAATAAATGGATTGTGGGAGGGTCGGGGGATGAGGATTTATGGGGTTTTGAGAATCCGGGTGGAAAAAACGTTCGATTGATTTTTTTTCATCGCGTATATCCATAACGGGGAAGGAAAAGAGAACAAGAATCCTGTTTATATTTTTAAAGGATGATTTGCATTCGTATAAGTTACACAATGAACACTATAGTCTTAGTAACCGAAATTCTACGGAGAAATAACGATGCAAATTCGTTTCGAAATAACGTTGTTGAGATATGCCATTTAATCATGTTTCTCATTCATCCTCATCCTCATACAATCGTAGATATTGAACATAAATTATAGTTTGTGTTTGTATTGTCTTAAAAGTATGACTACTTTTAAGACAATACAAACACATATACCGTAAGGGACGGGTAAAGAAGAAATTCAACGTTTTTGAAACGTTTCTTACATCACAGTGATTAAACGTTGAGGAGACACGATAAGGTCATGTTTCATATTGGTGGCTACAGTCACATGTTATGATGTTATTGAATCGTTTTGCATTCAACGTTGTTTTAACGTTTCTTACTCCACATTGAATATACGTTGTAAAAGCACGATAAAGAAACGTTTCTTATTAGTGTCTATAGTAACGAGTTTAATCCTTCACGTTGATTGTAGGTGAAATCATCGAGTAGTTGAATATAGGTTTCGAAAAACACGTTAAGAGATTTAACGTTCCATATCACATTAAAACACACGAAGTATGTGTTTATTGGATATAACAGGATATAAATTATATACCTCTGTGATTTAAACTGTTTATTCGTGAAATAAACATTATTTGATTTGATTTGATTGATTTTGATTGGGTATAGTTTAAACAGTAGACATGACCAGTCAGCTTAAGCTGCGATGTGTTTTCTCCGATGGTCTTTGATGTTATCCAGATTCGTATATCAGCATAAGGATTGATTATTATAGACCAAGTCTGTTCAAAAAATAAGGTTCAACCCAGAAGGTGAATATATGAAAGCTTCATGACTCCGCATACCAAATTTCCTCCAAATCCATTCGGCCCCAAACACGAAAATATCCCCGCAGTCTTCCACAATGCCGACCCCGTTTCGGTGCAAACGTTTCCATGAAAGTCACTCATTCCCGGAAAAGTGTTAGATATTTCCATCCCACGCTGGAGAAATCCGGGATCCATTTCAATTCCATTTCAGGAACAAGCATCAAAGCTCTCTATTCCAATAATAGTTCGCACGTACGATACAAAAGGAAACCATTCTGGATGCAACACTTTGTGGTACAATGAGCGTTGACGGGATTTGGCCTGAGGGGAAGGGGTGCGGGAATAACCGTGACGTCACCGCGGGAAACGGTGTCAGTCGGAATATGAAGAATTCCATTTGCAAAGACGTAGTAACCGGGTGCACATGTAGGGAATTCCATTTGGGATTTCTCCTGAGGAGAAGACAAATTGCTTCTCTCTGTTTCTGTTGCACGAACGAGGAGGAGGAAGTTATTGCTCGATACTTGTATTTCTGCAGGCTAAAAGCTGTGTTTCCTCTCGAGATATCTGCTGTTCGAGGGTAGGATGATCTAACTGTTCTTTTCGATGTAGGTAGTCCCAACGTTTTTCAAGTGTAACCAGCTCAAGGGTCAACCTTGTTGATGCCCCAAGAGAATTACTATTGTAGATAGTGTTGAAGTTTAAACAGCCTCATCAGAACGAAGGCAGAGCTCTAAGTAATGTTTTATCAAAACACCAACAAGGTCTTCATTGAAGAATCGGTCTGTTGAGACACCTTGAGATGGAAATTAAGACACACCATTGATTTTCCTTCTGATCTGTGAATGTGCTAAGATCAAGCAGTGGACTTTCAAGCTCCATTCAAGATGAGGAATAAGTAATTTCTGATGAACTTACATTGCAAGACACAGGAACTACTCCTGCTCTCGTAACTTCGAAACTTTTTCTCCTAGAAGGCCCTGTCATAACCTAGGCAGCCCACGCCACTGGCACACATCAATACCTCAATGACGCGCAGCGAAATTCATTCAGCTCCTGACCCAAAACCTCCGGATCCGTATCTCGAGTGGTCTCTCACTTCGCACGTCAATTCGTTTTTATATTCTGGCATTTTTCATAATCACGTGTGAAAATGAGGACACGGATTAATGCGGTTCGAGGTAGAACTAACGAGCAGCCAGAATGGCCTTAATTGGACGTAGTTTCAGCCGGGAGAGGTCTGTATTTCGTGATTCTACGGAACCTGTGGCTGAATGAGAATTAATGACATAATTCCGGTAGCCTCTTTTGTCGCCTTTAACGCCGGTTTGCTGACACATCCAATTTTGATCTTTCCAGGTGTGAAGGTTTTTTTAAGTAGGATGTGCCTCATGGCACACAGTTGACGCCCTGAAAGTCAGTTATGGCTGGCTTATATTCTTCTCGAAGAGTTAGAGGTTTCGGAATGAGCCTAAAACATTGCTCTAATGTCTTAGTGACTAGATTATTCATCGAATTTCAGTTTCTCCTGCAGAATATGTAGTTTATATACCTATTTCGTAAGACAGTGGATCTATGTCATCTTGTACCATGATCAAATGGAGAATACCTAGGATCATAATGAAGAAATTTCTGAATGCCTTTGAACCATCAACATAATTGTGATATATACGAGAAAAGTCAATTGGAGTTTAAGGTGACAAACTCCTCAAGGTCTTCCTGAAACATCTCTATTAGAGACCAAACCATCAAGCTCAATGTCGAAGATGAAAAAGAGGATAATCTCCTGTTTTTGGATGTTTTGTTCTAGAGGAAACCAAACGGAAAACGTTCATTACTTCGTTTTCAAATAATCTTTGACTTTAGCCCATTAGGTTTGGCACTCCTTTCCAAAGAAACATTCAATCATCCCAGATATCTCATACACCAAAATATTTGAGCCCTTTCTTGGTTATTTGGGTCATGGTGGTCGGACCCGAGCTGTTCCTCGACTCTTTGATGTCGTTTGGAAGTTCTGATAAAGCAGCTTTCTCCAGGAGATATTCTCGAAGTCCTTCGATTTCCTGAGACATAAGATTGCACAAATCAACAATTCCTAAGCCCCCATGATGTCCTGGCATCTCTAAAAAAAATAATATCTCATTTCTGTTGATGCCAGATGAGGTAAGACAATCGTAACTGAAACAATTCTCATCCACTCAACATCCACTCGCGCTCTGCAATATCATAAATTAATTTAAACATAGCTTTTTGGTTTCCCATCTCCAGCCACAACGGCTTAATTAACTTTTACGAATTTAGTCTTGAGAGCGGATTATTTCGCAGTCGAGTTTTCAGACGGCTCCAATCTATTCATATTCTAATGGACATCTGTTTAGGTGGATTCCGGATATGCGAATGGATCTGTGACAGATAATATGGCGGTTGGCGTGGAGAAAGGAGAGAGAGAGGCCGGATGGGATTGCGATTACTTGATTAGTTCTCCGCACCATCTGGAAAACTCCCCGGGAAGAATGTCAACGGAGGAAGTAATGTGGAAAGATTGATATAACCTCAAAATCAACCGCCTTTGGTATCATTTGCGCCTCTCCGGTTCGTTATAATCGTCTTGGAATTAATGGATTTTCAGGCGGAGTAAATTCGAAAGATCGATTAACACCTGAAATTTTGCAGTTTGGGGAATTGAATTTTCAGTTATGGTTGCGTGTACTTAAAGAGTATAAGGTTCCTACTCTATAATGTGCCTCAAGAAGAGTTTACGACCATCGCATGTAAGACGTAAAGTGGTTTGTCAACAACACACTAGGTTAACTGTCCAGAGAGTGAGGATATGCTACCATAAGCAATAATCTGATTGTCTTGTGGCCATTATTTCCAATAGCAAACCCAATGACACCTCTTCTTGTGAAAACTGCAATAAAGAATAAGAAATTGACCATAGCTCTCCATCCCCCCTCAAATCATGTTGTAAAAATGGAGGACATTCCTAATTTCTGCGATTATATTTGAGGATATAGTATCAATTTTTCATTTATGCCAAGAAAGAGGTCTTCCCGAATTCAATTTCCGTCAGCATCGGCGCCAGCTTCACCCTTCTTTCTCCTACAAGACAGAGATGACACAGATTGCTTTTTTCGATACAAACACCGTGTTAACAATACGGCTTTCGACGGGGGCTTCCTCGAAGCCAAAATTGGTGCATGGATCGTTGTTAGAGCCACGACAAGGCGACTGGGGATCTCAGTCGGATTATGCAAAAAGGAGACGCCTGACACTGTCAAAGTTTGTAGGAAACATGACGCAATATACCTACGGTATACGCCGCCAGCCGTTCTGATGAAATAAGTTCGCGGATTCTTGTTGGATTGTTGGGATTTTCGTCGTGGATGGTATGGGTTTATGTTGATATACGTTGGTGTTGTCCTTATTCATCTATTCAGTCAACAGCGAAAGAGATCAAAGGTAGGTATATGTCGAATGGGCAATTTGACTTTAGGATCTTAATATGCAATCATGTTGGTGATTGTACCTTATGCAGGGTGTCAGTTAAGACAAGGAGATGATTTCTGGATTAAAATAAGCAGGGGTAGTTCCTATAAATTGTTTTCGAAATCGACCTCATTTCCAAGATACAGCCTTTGGAGGGCGATGACTAGTTGAGAGTTTTTAAGATTTTACGGGTTCTAAAAAACACTGAGTCATAAAACTATACATTATATTCGATTTCGAAAAAAATTTACCCCTGCTTATTTTCATCTAAGAATCATCTTCCTGAGTCCTTCGCATTTGTTTACAGACACCCTGTATAATTTTGGAATATACGATAAGAGGAACTTCAAAGGCTTATGAATTTTGTACTGTGATGTCATCTATTCACAGGCCAACACACATTTTGGTGCCTGCGATTTGTTAACTGTTCCTGAGTAATTTTTGGATGCAGAATGCAAAAAAGTTCTCAGATTTTGTCTATCAGATCTAGTTTTTGGAGATTAAAAAAAAATTGTGTATATAATTTACGTTATAACTGTTATAATATATAATATTACTATTGACAGTTAAAAAAAACAAAGACACATGGATTTAAGTATTTATTGCAAAAACTTAATTTACATAATTACATTAGTCACTAATCACATAAAAATTTTCTTTTATACGATTTCCTAGAATGGAATTTACTAGGGCAGTCTCGCTGAAGGCTCCAGCAGTAGTCCGCCATCATGTGGCTATCCCATCGTCCTTGATAACGATCTTCCATAGTTTTAATATCCTGATGGAATCTTTCCCCCTGTTCTTCACTAGAATCTGTTTTCTGGAAAACGATCTAGGTGGCTGTGGAGGTAGTGAACTTTTATACTCATGTTACAGCCGAGAATATTAAAATTTGAAAGCATAGTTTCCACTAATTCTACGTAATTCTCTGCTTTATGATTGCCAAGAAAATTTTGTATTCATTCATTTTGTTAGATTCAGTCTCGTTCATTGATGTGGTGAATTGTGGATCTTTAACAAGTTGCCTTATTTGAGGACCATCAAATATACCAGCTTTTAGTTTTTCCGTGCTAATGCCAGGAAATTTACGTGACAAATACCCAAAACAATTTCCATCTCGATTTAAAGCCTTCACAAATTGCTTCATTAGGCCTAGCTTGATATGCAAGGGCAGAAGTAAGATTTTTTCTCTTGAAACCAAAGGTTCGTTGATCACGTTTTGTATTCCTTGAATCATGACATCTCTTGAAGGCCAATTTTTGTTAACCCAGTGCTCATTTTTAGCTCTGCTGTCCGAAAGGCACAAAAAACAAGGATATTTTGTATAACCACTCTGCTGTCCAAGGAGGAAGTTAATCATTTTTAAATCAACACAAATTGACCACTGATGTTCTTCGTATTTAATTTTTCTCAAAACTAATGCTATTGTTTCATATTCTTCCTTCATGGTAGTAAAATGACCAATAGGAATTGAGCCATATTTGTTACCGTTATGTAAAAGAACACATTTTAAACTACGTTTTGAACTGTCAATAAAAATAAAATATATAATACCATTTAACCTGTAACGTGTATCTCAGAAAATAGAGCTGATAGAAAAAATCTGGTGACATTTTTGGAATCAGCACATTGAAAACATCTGAAATCAGATGTTAGATTTCCGGCACCAAATTTTTTGCAGAAATAGGATGAAAAGTGAAATATTTGCTCGGTGGTCTCCTAGTGTCTGTCTCTTCAACTAGCAGAAAAACAGTGAGCAGTCTAGGAATTGGCGTGTAGCGTTATAATTCTATTTCCCCATGCTAGGTTTCAGAGGTTCATCGAGATGAATATAAAAAAAGGAATATTGAATATTCCACGCTCAACCTTATCTCAAGAAAACCCTGATGACACTAGGTTTCACTCATCCGTTAAAAATGATTCTTTTTCAGTGCGTATCCGAAATAAAAAAACTCGGATATGACGTTTCATCTCGCCACCACAACGATGAGGGATGCTGGATAATGACGAGGCAGAAACTCCGGGCCTAACCTAACCGATCCCGAATTAGTTTCGTTTATTCCCGGAGTAAGACGGGCCGGGGAATATCTACCGCATTACGAATGTAATTTCTGTTATTGTTATGGATTGACCTGGCCCCAATCCCGACATGTAAAACTCCATCCCGGTTTAGTCCCTCACCGACGATTTGATTTATCCTAAAACCCCATCGGTTCGGTCGGAAGGGAAATGGATTCGCAAATCGAATTCGACAAGTTATTACACCTCGAGTTATTAGTACGTGTACAGTTGGCGTGTTTGTAATAATCAAGCCCGTATTCATGTCTCACATTTCGAGAAAACTGTGGATAAAGTAGATTTTCGAGAAAACTGTAGTGAAAATAGATTATCGAGAAAAATTCATAGAGTTAGTGAAAACCTGACATAACCAAGCTAGTTCTTGTTTGAGTTATTATACTACAGGGTAATTCAAAACTCGAAAAAGGCACAAAAGTAAAAGTTATCTTAAATTATCTTCTTTGAAACTTTACCTATTACTATTGTCTATCGACACGCCACTGCTAACGGTCCCAGATCTGTCAATCGAACTTGGCTCTGCCACCTTCTACGTCATCTACCTTCCAAACGGTTTGAAGTGAATTGCAACTTTTTTCTACACATTCTTGATTATCACAAAGTGGTAGTCTTATTTTACCATTAGTGACAATGACTCTTCAGTAAACAGAAAGTCTGCTGAGCCATTTGGCTCTGATTCTGACAGTCAATTTGGACAAGAGAAAAATTGCTGCAAAATGGATCCTCAAATGTTCGAATGTTGACCAAAAGCGTGCAAGGGTGGAAGCATCGCGTTCGATCTGTGCTCGATTTGAAAACGGTGTAGAATTGTTACTATGGATGAAACTTGGGTACATTTCTACTATCAAAAATCTGCTGGAAAAGTTCTTGCTTCAGTTTTTTTAAGATTGCCATGAAGTAATCATGATTGATTTTTTGGATAAGGGTAGATCAATAACCAGAGATTACTATTCGACATTACTGACCACTCTACGGGAAAAAAAAACACACGGAGAGTTATCCATGTTTTGTATTTGCAGAACAACGCCCCTGCACACAAATCTCATGTTGCCATGCAAAAAATTCGTGATTTCGAGTTTGAATTACTCGAACACCCCCCTTATTCATCAGATTTGCTTCCATCCGACTATCATCTCTTTCCTCAACTGAAAAAAAGTTTAAAAGGTCGTAAATTTTCTTTCAACGAAGAGATAATAAAAGCTGTGGAGGTCTGGTTTGCAGAGCAAGAAGAAACATTTTTTTGAAAAGTCTAGAGACGTTGCAGGTTCGCTGTAATAAATGTATCCAATTAAGAGGAGAATATGTTGAGTAATAAAATATTTTGACATTGAAATTTTGTTGGGTTCTATAGTAGGCTAAGAATTTTTCAATATATCCTCGTACCTACCTTATATTGACCGAACTCTTATTTTTAAATAGAATTAAATAACCTACTCCACCTCTGATACCCTTCAAAAGTTCATTCGATATCGAAATAACCATACTTCGATATCAGATGAAATTTTAATCGTCAGTACCTACTTGCTATCTGTATAATATTAGCTGACTACATATTTTGACTTCGGTTGCATGCACCCTACATTATACTCTACCAATAACAAAACAAGCAGTTTGAGACCGTAATACAACATAATTTGAGATCGATCCCCAGAAGGGCTTCGGAACTGCATAACACCAAGTTCTGGGAAAACATCTAATGGTGTTCCACCCTTGAAACTTTGTGCACCACCTAAACCGTGAATGCAGAAACAAGGAAAGCGAAGTTTCGCAGAATTTCCGCGTCATGAAAACGAAACCCAACTTTCCGGCACAAATACACTCGACTATCATACAGAACCGGCTAAACGTTTCGCCCGTCCATGTGTAGATTATACTCCATCCAACTACTTCTTCTTCTTCGACTTCGGGCTTGATAAATGGTCTTCCGCCAGAAGTCCCACGGACTTTTTCCTGGTTGAATATATGGTTTTTTGTGCATGACGAATTTTTGGAGGTGATGGTTGTATTTTCCGGGAGCGGTTTGATGAAGTGAAAATAAGAGAAAGTTTCGAAGCGATTAAGTTCCTATTGCACGAATTGAAGCGTCTCTGTGATGACTAAGGAAGTTTATTCATAGGATACAGCAATAAAAACAAGGGGATTGTTGTAAAAGTTGAAACTCAACTTTTCGTAAAATGCATTTTAACTATTTTCCAGTTTCTTTCAATATCACCCTGATGATAACGAAATTTTCAATATGTTCACTTTGATTATGAGCACGACGCTACTATGAAACCGTAAACTAAAAGCACCCTTCTAGAATTTCCTTCCGCCACAGTAAATTTCGCCAAAACTTGGATTATTAGTTGGGAGACTGCTCGTAAATCAAATATTTATCCATGCTCCCCTTTTTTCAGACAATAAAAACGTCCAAACGTTTCAACACCGACTTCTATACATTATTTGATATCGAGTGACGAGAAAGTGTGTAGCAAAATATGTCAATTTAAAAGCTATCTGAGAAGTGAGAGCACTATGGGGAATATCTATCAACGTGTATGGAAAATTCAGCGAATTTTTTATGGATTGATTAATGTTCAGAGCATGCATATAATATGAGTAGTATTTTACTAGAAAAATCTTATACCATAGTCCGTTTGCTCCTGTCTTGCATTGTTTTCAAATAACAGGAGCAACAATTCTTTGCTTCAGCTTTCATATGACGAAAGACTCTACTCAAAAATCCAGGTGTATATTGCGCTTGAATCAAATTTTCAGTATTGCTGTACATACCATGCGGAGTGAGGTATATTTGCAGACAAAATATGGTCCTCATGACCGTTCATGGCTTCCTTGAAAAAAAAATAAGAAACTCAATATAATGAGTTTTCGTTTCATTTTTGAGGTGCCTAATCCGAAACAGGAATGAAAAAATTGGACTTGTATTGGCTATCCTTTTCAATAGAAGGGAACGAGATCCATCAGCCATGAATGATGAGAAGGAGAAACCAACAAGATGCTCCTGTACCATCCCATTTCATTCTTCATTTGAAACCTGAAATATTGTTCTCGTAATTGAGAATCGCAGAAACCCGGCCTTCCCAAGGGAGCATCCTCTACGAATTGGACGATGCGATGGAAGAATAAATAAAAGATGCCGAATATGTATCTGCGGATTTCGCGAGAACTTTGAAGCTCCCGATAAAGCGTTAAACGTTGATGAATGAGTAGCGTGGCTAAGAAGTCGAAAAGTTTCCGTGTTTTTACCACTTTCTCGTTTCCTTTAATATCTGCAAATGTTGAGCATAAATTCTGAATACTTCATGGGGCCATTACCGAAATTGTGATGCCTGTAATATGGGGAATATTCGTCTTTCCCAAATAAAATATTAACAGGCCATAAAATATTTCGGGAAAGTTAGCAGACTTTGCCGAGTCAAAGAAATATGCTGAAGCCGAAGTTAAGACCTATTTTGACTGAGCTTTCTGAATTATAGCTCCGGACTTATAAATTATTCACATTGTCTTATTCATCAGCGGAATAATTTTCGTGGAAATTTCGTTTCAAGATGCGAAAATGCGTTGGAAAGTTTTGTATTTTGTTTCTTTCGGTAATATGTGGATTACAAAGGGAATTTTTAGTTTGAATATTCCCTGTAGCTGGATATATATACTCCAAGACTCTTTTTGATCACATTAGAATCTTTTCTCTTTTCCAAAGTTTATCCATCTATGCCGTATAAAAAATGGACAAACCTACAGTTGTCTTTAGTCTCGTGTACTGTTGAATCGAGACTATTGAAAAGTTTAACATTTGATGATCAATTTATGGAAGTACTCGGCCAGTTTCATAATGAATTTTAGAGTTCTGTCAATTTTAAAGCTAACTTAAAGATTATTCTAGTCTAAGATGATATGGAAGTGCTGAAAGATGCTCAACTAATTAGGCAAGAATAGAGATCTGTGTAGCTCTTTAAACACTACATTCTCGGGAGTAGATATAGCGTGAGACGTTATATATCATCAACATATCATCAACCTGCACTTAGTTGTGTGATTTGTACTTTTTCCGTTTCATTTGGGAGATCACTACTTCGATGGCTGCTAGATTATGAAAGCCCTTAAGATTACTGAAAGTATTTCAATTGATACTAAAATTTTTTCATAGATATAGATGTATTCCAGTCCTTCGAAGACATCCTCTTGAATCCAGTATCATTTCCTGGTGAAACCACGACAAGAGTGATCATTTCAACAGTCCATATCCTCAGTTATCTGAACGCATCGTTGTATGCTTCTTCCATTTCATCCATACTGGATATCACATTGTTTCTGTTTATGGTCAGACAGCGTATTTTTCGCTGTCCGCGAATCGAACGAAAACAATTCGTCCAGTCCATTTATAATCCGTTCGAAACGATGGATTTTTTTTTCAGGCGTCTTCCGCAAACTGCGGAATCATCAGTTTTGGGCCATTACGAGAGACGGGTTATTTCATATCGAACATGGAAATTGCATTTACAAATTACCGGCTAATTCCATTTTGTTATCGAAAACGGTAGTCGTAACGTCCCGTGAAAACGATTTCCGCCATCATGCAGTGCTCGAAAATCGATCGTAAAATCTTCAGTTATGGGAAGTGGGTATTGGAAGTACTCGAACGATGCGTTGATACAACTGTTGGATTACTCCAATAGGTACGAGGATGTATTGATATCTAGTTAGCCTAGACCAGTTCCATGCATAAAAGAAATATTGCGTTAGCATAGCAACGAACAATAACTCATTAGAAGTGTCAGTGTGAAGTTTGAGGTCATAAAAGTAAACCAGAGTTAAGCAATAAAATAAAAGGAAGATGTCCACCGAAATTGTGAAAATCGACAAATTGGAGTATCGAGCCATCATCAAGTACCTGTATTTGAAAGGGTGAAGAGGTAGCCAGATTTACGAAGATATGCTACTCTAGGTGACCAATGTCCTTCGTATGCGACCCTGAAAAATTGGACTGCAAGCTTCAAAAGGGATAAATTTTCCATTGAAGATGATGATCGATCGGGAAGGGCAGTTTCTGTGTCAGTCCCCGAAAATATCGATGCAGTTCATGACATGATTTTATCAGATCGTCGAATTGAGCTAAAACGGATATCTGAAGCACTCAATGTTTCATACGAACGCGTTCATTATATAGTTCACGTCAATTTGGACCTGAGAAAAATTGCTGCAAAATGGATCCCTAAATGTTTGAATGTTGACCAGAAGCGTGCAAGGGTAGAAGCATCGCGTTCGATCTGTGCTCGATTTGAAAACGATGTAGACTTCTTAAACAGAATTGTTACTATGGATGAGACTTGAGTACATTTCTAGGATCCAGAAACAAAGCAACATTCGATGAAATGGCGACACTCTGGTTCTCCAAGACCTAAGAAGTTTCGTGTCCAAAAATCTGCTGGAAAAGTTCTTGCTTCAGTGATTTGGGATTGCCATGAGGTAATCATGATTGATTTTTTGGAAAAGGGTAGAACAATAACCAGAGATTAGTATTCGACATTACTGACCACTCTACGGGAAAAAATTAAAGAGGAAAGACGCGGAAAGCTAGCCAAAGGTGTTTTGTTTTTGCAGGACAACGCCCCTGCACACAAATCTCATGTTGCCATTAAAAAAAAACCGTGATTTAGTGTTTGAATTACTAGAAAACCCCCCTTATTCACAAAATTTGACTCCATTCGACTATCATCTCTTTCCTCAACTGAAAAAAGTGTAAAAGGTCGTAAATTTTCTTTCAACGAGGAGGTTAATAAAAGCTGTGGAGGTCTGGTTTGCAGAGCAAGAAGAAACATTTTTTTTTAAAGGTCTAGGGACGTTGCAGGTTCGCTGTAATGAATGTATCCAATTAAGAGGAGAATATGTTGAGTAATAAAATATTTTGACATTGAAATTTTGCTTGGTTCTATAGTAGGCTAAGAATTTCCCAATATATCCTCGTATAAGCATTAACAGATTATGCTTTAGGCGCACAATAGATCATCGTAGAGCTGAAAGTGATACATATTCTCAAAGAGCAACTCTTCTAGTAGTAAATCTCCATATTTCATCTACTTCAACGTTGATTATGATGAAAAACTCAATAATTGGTAATTATTTATTGACCCACACAGGATAACCTGACAGAAGGACAATGCCAAGGCACTATGATCAGGTGAACAGTAGTACCTCATCCTCTAAATCCAATTTTTCTGTACCAAGGCGGCTCATGCGGACGAAACACAGCAGGGGCGGAAGAATTGAGACTTTCAGACCGAATCAACGATTAATTCCTGTTCGAGCCATAACCTGGGGCATCGCAGTCGACCCGCGGTCGAAAAATGCCGCGGTAAATGTTTTTCTGAGCCCCAAACTCGGCGCTTTCGAATGGGCCAGCGATTTGACTGACGCATGGGAGGTCCCGACCTCAGATTAATGTGTTTGGCGGTTGCCCGCCTAATTTACTACAGTAACATCGAACTTTTGCGCCGTTCGGGCGTTTTCAACTTTTCATTCGGGGCTTTTTATCATCCAGGAGCGATCTGAGAAATTTATTTCTGGTCCTGGAGACGGACACGTTTATGTCTGATCGCTCCAATAACTCCTGACGAGTGTTTTAGTGCATGTTCGCCAGGACAGCTAATGTGATGGAAAGGGGAGGTGGGAAACTTTCATCTGAAGGGAGATTCTTCCTCTTTTCCCAATTATTTTACGCATGAAGTTTTCGGAAAAATCACACGCTTCAACAATACCTACATACAAGTGAATATTTATGGTTTTTATACCTCCTTCGAATGAGGTACGAGGATATAATGAAAAATTCTTAGCCTACTATAGAACCAAACAATGTCAAATTATGTTATTATTCAACATATTCTCCTCTTCATTGGATACATTTATTATAGCGAACCTGCAACGTCTCTAGACCTTAAAAAAAAATGCTCGTTCTTGCTCTGCAAACCAGACCTTCACAGCTTTCATTAACTCCCCGTTGGAAGAAAATTTACGACCTTTTAAAAAAATTTTCAGTTGAGGAAAGAGATGATAGTCGGACGGAGCCAAATCTGATGAATAGGAAGGGGGGGTGTTCTAGTAATTCAAACCCTAAATCACGAATTTTTTTGCATGACAACATGAGATTTGTGTGCAGGGGCGTTGTCCTGCAAAAATAAAACACCTTTGGATAGCTTTCCCCGTCTTTTCTCTTTCATTTTTTCCCGTAGAGTGGTCAATTATGTCGAATAGTAATATCCAGTTATTGTTCTACCCTTATCCAAAAAATTAATCATGATTACTCCATGACAATCCAAAAAAAACTGAAGCAAGAACTTTTCCAGCAGATTTATGGACACGAAAGTTCTTAGGTCTTGGAGAACCAGAGTGTTGCCATTCCATCGATTGTTGCTTCGATTCTGGATCGTAAAAATGTACCCAAATCTCATCCATAGTAACAATTCGGTTTAAGAAGTCTACATCGTTTTCAAATCGAGCACAGATCGAATTCGATGCTTCTACCCTTGCACGCTTTTGATCAACATTCAAGCATTTGGGTATCCATTTTGCAGTAATTTTTCTCATGTTCATTGACGTGAACTATATGATGAACGAGTTCGTATGAAATATTCAGTGCTTCAGATATCCGTTTCAGCCCAATTCGACGGTCTGATAAAATCATGTTACGAACTGCATGGATATTTTCGGGGACGGACACAGAAACTGGCCTTCCCGAACGGTCATCATCTTCAATGGAAAATTTACCTCTTTTGAAGTTTGCAGTCCAATTTTTCACGGTCATATACGAAGGACATTGATCACCAAGGGTATTGAGCATATCTTCGTAAATCTCTTACCTCTTAACCCTTTCAAATACAGGTACTTGATGATGGCTCGATACTCCAATTTTTGATTTTCACAATTCCGGTGGACATCTTCTATTTTTCAATTTATTGCATAACTCTGGTTTACTTTTTTGACCTCAAACTTCACACCGACAATTCTAAGGAGTTATTGTTCGTTGTTATGGAAACGCAATATTTTTTTTATGCATGGAACTGGTCTAGGCTAACTAGATATCAATACATCCTCGTAATTCATTATATCATTATTATATTCAACTATGATATTTTCTTCTTCAATTTTCGATGTTCATAGTTCCGAATTTCGCGCAGAATCGTGACATTCACGAGTTAGTATTTGCAGTGGCTCAAAAAATAACCCTTCTCAGCTAGTCATCCACCAGCGCGAATAATTGATATGCAGAATTTAATATCGCTAAGAGAAACCAGCGTAACGCCAGCACCCAATTCAGCTAATAAGCTGCAAAGGCATAACAGCGACGTCATTTTCATATAAATGCCTTCTTGGAAGAAGGGAATTGTATGCATCACTTCATTCGCAGTCATAATATCAAGCGAAACCCCAAGGTTATTATTTGCAAAACCACTTTATTGCTATACTGAAATCCAACCCTTGGGTAAAATTTAATGGACAGGTTTATAGTTTTACTAATGTTTTGGCTGCTCTAATGAATTGCCACGGCATTTTCATTACGCGGAATGGACTCATTCGTGGATAGGTGAAATCCGACATAAATCCATATGCCAATATGTGTTGGAGGGCTTTGCGTCATATAGATTTACCATGAATAATGATGAATTTCCTAGTGAACTGATAACAACGGCAGTTTGGTATTCAGGCTCTTGGAAATTCGATTCATCAATGGAATTTCGGATAAAAACAATTGCATTCATTGCTTGTATTGTAAAAAACATAAGAACAAAAGTTGATTAATCGTGCAAGAATACAAAGGTTCCATAAAAATACTGTCGTATACACGTGAAGAAATTTCTTCCACCAAGATCATGAGTTTACTCGAACTTTTCAAATTCTTGTCCCAAAATCTACCCTCCCTATTATACTTTATACATCGTGAAACCAACCTCAAACGTTTCCCGATTACTCGAAGCTTGCCACGAAGTTAAATTGACAATTTACATCAGAATAGCCACGAGAAAAAAGCAGACTCCCCCTAGTGGCGACTATAGAAGCGGGTGTTAATACGGTCGTGGGGCATGAACAACCTTCGATCCATTTTATTAAGTAAAAAGGTATGCCGGCTTTTGATAACCTCCGATAAATCCCCGAAAAGTCAGTAAGCCACCGGGATTTTGATAATTTATTGATGACTCCGCGTTCTGCATCCCTTATCACCTTGAGCTGTGGGTCCAGGGAACAGTTCCAGCATTGTTTAAGGGCTTCCCTGTCAGATTAATTCAGATGTCGCCTGTGATACAGGACGTTTATTCTACCTTCGGATTCTGCAACTGAAACGGCGAATCCCATTCTAATCGATGTCTTTCTTCCTCCAAAATCCAATTTAATACTATACACTGGCGTATAATCTAGCCTCTGCTTTGTCCAATTCAATTATTATTATTCAACAATTGGGAGGCTTAGGTACGTCTATGACATCTCGACATCACAGAATTTTTGTACCAAGCATAAATGAGTCGTGTAGATTTCTGCTATTCCGATTGATTCAATAGAAAAACCTATTGGAGCAAGTTTCTAGAATAGTGGATACCGAAGATATGAATTTGAAGGTCTTCCACAAGGAGTAGTTTCAGCATCTCTTCTTCTCAATTTATATAGTTAGGTTAGGTTAGCAATTTTTTAGAATAGTGCATGGGTACCGAAGATATGAATTTGAAGGTCTCCCACAAGGATCGGTTTCAGCACCTCTTCTTTTCAATTTATATAGTTAGGCTTTGGTTTTTTCGACTGCTGAATATTTTTGCTCCGTTGATGCACAGCCAAATCAACGGTCATCAGGAATAAATTTCTTCTTCTTTCCCGACTCATTTCCAATTCTGTCCCAAATTCCACAAAATAGGATTTCCACACTGAAGTCGCGTAAACCCTTATGGTCCAAATCTTCCCTCTATTCGAATGTAAGGAACAAGGACATTTGGCAGTCTGAATAGAATATGTGCACTATTTTCAACCAAGAATTAGTTAGTGATACCTCGAATAGAGTTCCTGGTTTTGATCTTCCCAAGAAAATTTATGTCAATTTGGCATATATAACAAAATTTTATTGTCGCACACTTTTCTGCTTTTGTTTCTTTGAATTTAGGATGAAATTTTCTGTTAAAAAGACTCCCTGGATTTTTTTTCCTTCGGAGAAAGGATCAATTTTTGCAGTTTCATCTCTTACAATCCACTACACTCACGAGGATACAGGGTTTTTTACAAGGGTTTTTCCCTAAGCTCTTGTATCATACGAAAAATTGTTTGGTACTAAAACTGTATCTCATACGCATGCTATGATCATTGTCAGATGTTAAAAATTGTTATGCTCTCTATCAAAAGAATATATATAAAACATTCCGCCAGGAGTGAAACCTTTCAAGTATCCAAGCAAGAATTCAACTCACCACGTCAACAATACCTATCCAATTCCGAAAAAAACTCCAATATCTGCGACTTCTGGTCTAGAAGCAGCCGGACCGGACGAATATTCGAATACGCCGTTTTTTTTCCTCACGCCTCGCAAGAAGTGTATTCTGGAAAGGTGCCCATTGGATAAACTCATACTTTCTCTCCCTGTCGTCGAGCATATGTCGAAGTTATATGTGATTTTGCAACCGTGATTCGCATCCGAATAGGAATAATATATCTGGCGCGCATATGGAAAATCTCGGTGTTGAATGAGGCCATTCTGGATGCAAATGGAAGTAGTCCGGAGAAATATGCCCCAACAATATGCTGGATGGGTTTCCTATAGACACTGTCGATATTTCGTATTCCACCTACATGACCCTCGTGGCCAGAAACGGTCGACGTTGAAGGATTTATGGTACTAAATAGAGATGGTTCTCTCATTGTTTCAAGGTGACCTATTTCCACTGCTGTAATGATACTTTTTTTGTGATCCCACTCATTGGAAAAGAATGGATTTCCTTTGAACAACTGCCTCAGAATGGAATTCACCGAGTGGATAGTTTTCAAGCTTGTTGAACATTCACCTGGTCGTGGTCATCACTACCAATTTTATGTCCAGGACAGGTGTTCCACAGGACTCAGTTTTGTTACCTCCTTCTTCCTGATATCATTGAATGTTCTCCTTAGTTCACAAAGAAAGCTGTCACTTTTGCTATTGAGTTTGGTCACACAGGACTTTTTGAGGAAGTCTTCCAGATAAATCCAAATTGTCCTCTCAAAAACTAGATGCAATCTAAGCTATGCTGGTATACGGTCCAGATTTCACAAGAAAATGGAGAGAGTGAAGTCTGCAAAGAGGATGGAAAATCTCCTGATCACTGTCCTTGAATATCAACATGATTTCCCATGAAAATATCACCATGATGACTCCTTTTTTCCCTACAAAGTTATCCTTCATAATCAGTGATTGTAGCCCGATATTCAAAACTCAACACGCTTCTGGATCTCGAAGGAAAATTGAAAAGAATCAATCCCCAAAAGGGATTCCCTTCGACCCCACGAAAATATCTAGGGAAAGAATGAGGACGAACCCTGACGAAACGGGGGGCTGAATTACCCTATCATTCCATTCGAAAAAAGTCTATGGCGCAATTCACGAAAGCCAAACGAGGTAGTTCGGTCGCTTTTGGGACGCCTCCTAGCCACTCCGAAGGAACAACATTGCTGTTGACCGGCATTCCTTCGGAATAATGATAGTGGGAGGAATTTTCAGACCGTTAAGATTCGTCATCGCGTTCATAAAGGAATAGATACGTTTTTTGATCGGGAGAACGCCTGTATTTCGGTTCAAAGGGGCGATCTACAGGGTGGCCCTTTGACTTGTACAAATATTTCAACAGTAGGCCAAAAGAAACACTTTTTTCTTCACCATTTTTTTCGACTCATCCCTGATAAAAGGAAATAGCCATTTTGAGTTGTCAAAATGAGCTGCGCAACCTCTAGAAAAACAAAATAACCGTCAGAATAACCAGGTGAATCTGTGGCACTACAATCTTTTGAAAGGAGTTAAACCGTGCAGAATCGAAAAAATAGTTTGGGAAGAGTGTTTCTTTTGACCTCAAGAACCTACTGTTGAAATATTCGTACAGGTCATCCTATATAAATGGCTAAAATTGAAGCTTGTACACTCCAAATCTTTTTCAATCGATATTTACTGAAAATAAAGAATTCCAAGCCTCTGCACGCAGCCCACGGCGTAAACAGCGCAGTTAATCTTTGAATCCCAATAATTAAACATTAATTATCGGTACCTCGAGCGTTTTCACTTTACCTGTTCACGTGTCAACGAACACAGAATCGATAAAAACGTTTAATTGGCATTTTCTGGAACCAGGCTAACGGAAAATGAAGAATGGAATGGCATAACAATCAGATTTTAATCGGGAATGAACCGAATGCCGATATCGATCCCCTGTGTACGTGCAGTCGGGGGTGAGTCTGCCGGAAAATTGAAAATGAACGTCATTGGGTCCCAAAATCTGAACGGGGTCGCGGAAATTCCGATTGCTTCGTTGTTTGGGAGAATTTCCGAGGTAGTTTTGGCTTTCGGATGGTCTGCAAGAGAGTATTATTCGTTCAGTTATGAAAGTGTATATGATGAGGGGTTTTTCAATACTTTCTAGGGGTGCTTTCTAAGGACCAAAATGGAGAAACATCGATTAACCAATTTTCAAACATAAATGTAGATATAACGTGATTGTGGAAGAATCCAAAACTAACTGAGGGAAGAACTGAAAGAGAACAACAATGAGCGAAGGTAACAACAACTTCACAGTATCCAACAAACAAATAGAACAATATATAACCCCTAGTCTCAAGAGTACCTACTTCAAAAACATATTGGATGAAATTAAAAACGGTTCAAAACTGTGCTAATCTCGTAATATTTCACATCGTGAATTGGATTACTTGGGGCAACTCAATATAGTTACTAAGGTAACGGAATTATTAGTTACAGCTTGTTGGATACAGGAGCAGACAACGTGCCATAATTTGAATCTTGTTCATCTCCCGTTTGCCAGACAGGAAATAATTTTGTGCGCATTTCAGGGCTATGGGGGAGGGAGGGGAGGGTTTCAGGGAGAATTCCTTTCGATACTTCAACCGGTTACGGTTGTTTTCATCAGGTTTATTTGCTGGAAACCAGTTGTAGTCAGTTACAGAAGGAGGAGAATGTTTATGTGGAGAAGAGGTGAAAGAACATTACTCTATGTGTGTGATTTGAAAGGCCTTCTTTGAAAAAGAGACAGAATTGAACTACAAACTCAACATTTCTCCAGATCCATAATGCCTCATCGACTGTTGAAGTTTGTGAAAATTTCATAGTCGATAGGTTGATATTTCCGGTTAACTAACGGTAGTTTGAAACACTCGCATCCATTCAAAGTCCAACCCTTGGATGGTAATGCATTATTGACTCCATTACCCTTAACTCAGTTATCAACGTTTGATGTATCCAACAATATTTCGACGTAGCATCGAGGTCATATCAATTCATGACTTCCTTTGAGGCAGTGGAAGGTAATATCGTTTGCGAAAATATCGATGGCTTATATTCATTCCAAAACTTTCTGTTCGAATGAGTCCATCAAAATTTTCACTTCAATATCAAATGACCTATGACATAGTTTGTCCAATTTCATCCTCGTGCTCGATACAATATTTCAATTATCGGCCTCTATAACTACTGCGACTGAATCGATAAAGATTACACGGGAATCACATCCCTTAGCAATTTTTTTATCGAATCATCGAGAACAGCTCCTCGTATCGGATTCCACCGACATAAGTTTCTGCTCTCGGTGACATCCTCTCCGAAATCTGCTATTCCATTTTCCTGGATAGAACGAAAACAAGGGACGAAGGTCTGGCGGAGTGGATGTCATTCAATATTTCGATAACATAGGTAGTCTGAGGGGGTAGGGCGTCTATTTTTGGATCTTCTTTCCTTTGTTGCTCGCCGAGATTTCGCTCTGCCTGCGGCTGGTCGGATTCCCGAGGAACACTGGAAATTTCCAGGTCGAAATATGGGTTTTCCCGAGAGTTTGTTCCTCCGACCGTTTTCTCGCAGAAAAGCCGTATTTTATTACTCGGGTTGGGGTCTATCAGATCTTTTGATCATATGGAAATAACCGTTTTGATGTACCCCATCGATGAATATACAGATGGCCTACATAAGACAGACCTGCACATCGCTATGCTGCTCAATTATTAACAATACGTAGGCAATACAAATTTTGGGCCACAAAATCTCAAAGTTCTGCGATCTAGCAATATCTCTTCGACAACTTGAATAATTCAAAAGGGATTTTGTATATATACCTACAAACATTCTAACGTCTCAAGTTAGGTGTCTACATACGGTTTATTTTCCTGAAATGGCAACAGTTATATGTTGCCTGCTTTACAGCGACAACATATGTAGTAGAGAAATGAATAAAATTATTATCTATCTGGTGAAGTCTGTAGGTCTGAAAATGTTTCCTTCCCCTACCCTTCCTTCCACTCTGAAATCAAAATTTGATACCAGGTGGTTCCTTTCCTAGTTCTTCCTAGTGCCATTTTCTGTTTCAGTCCCCGAAAATATCGATGCAGTTCATGACATGATTTTACCAGACCGTGGAATTGGGCTAAAACGGATATCTGAAGCTCTTAATATTTCATACGAACGCGTTCATCATATAGTTCACGTCAATTTGGACATGAGAAAAATTGCTGCAAAATGGATCTCCAAATGTTTGAATGTTGACCAAAAGCGTGCAAGGGTAGAAGCATCGCGTTCGATCTCTGCTCGATTTGAAAACGATGTAGACTTCTTAAACCGAATTGTTACTATGCATGAGACTTGGGTACATTTCTACGATCCAGAAACAAAGCAACAATCGATGGAATGGCGACACTCTGGTTCTCCAAGACCTAAGAAATTTTGTGCCCAAAAATCTACTGGAAAAGTTCTTGCATCAGTTTTTTGGGATTGCCATGGAGTAATCATGATTGATTTTTTTGGTAAAGGTAGAACAATTCATTCAACATTACTGACCACTCTACTAGGAAAAATTAAAGAGAAAAGACGCGGAAAGCTTTCCAAAGGTATTTTGTTTTTACAGGACAACGCCCCTGCACAGAAATCTCATGTTGCCATACAAAAAATTCGTGATTTAGGGTTTGAATTACTAGAACACCCCCTTTATTCAGCAGATTTGGCTCCATCCGACTATCATCTCTTTTCTCAACTGAAAAAAAGTTTAAAAGGTCGTGAATTTTCTTCCAACGAGGAGGTAATAAAAGCTGTGGAGATCTGGTTTGCAGAGCAAGAAGAAACATTTTTTTTTGAAAGGTCTAGAGACGTTGCAGGTTTGCTGTAATAAATGTAACCACTTGAGAGGGGATTATGTTGAGTAATAAAATATTTGGACATTGAAATTTTGTTTGGTTCTATAGTAGGCTAAGAATTTTTCAATATATCCTCGTATGTCTGGGGAACGTTTTGCCAAATGTCAGTCGAAGCTTTGGCGAGCTGTTGCAATGCCCGCGGTCGGTTTCTCTCCAACATCCAATTTCTTTGAAGAATTGGAGCGAGTGAAACGAAGCAGCAAAATATGAAGACCTAATCAGGAAATGCCATCAGCGCCGAATTGAGATTTAGCTTGTATATTCCATTTGCACTTCAAAAGCCTCCCGAAAATACCAGTCGCAATTCACCTCGACTGGAACGATTTTCTGGATGCTTCGCCAAACGACTAAAAATGTCATTAAGTCTCGCCCGACCTAAAAGTGTCAATAGATATATTGGAGAGAGAGAGATAGGTAGGATGCCTCGCGATGTAATAAAACGATAAGAAAGTACACTTGAGCGCATGTTCTGGCTATAATCGAGGCTTTGGATCGAAAATAACCAAACGAATTCCGGTTTACGATATTCAAGGCAGCAGAAGATGGAAAACGTCTTCGAAAGTTATATTGGAAGGTATCTGCCTTCTGAAATATGCATGTGAATATTTCTCGGAATTTTCAATTTCGCGTGGGAAAACTCTCACTATCGCTCATTTTCCATTCGAAGTGAGCTACAGCCTGAGGGATTCACTAGATGGAAGTGACTTCTAGTTTTTTTCACATTAATATGTATCATTATTCTCCTAGACACCAGAAGAATACCTCTCAGGAGCTCTTTAAATAGCTTGTACGAACTTAGAACAGCTGATGTGTCCTGTGTATTCTCTGTTTCTGTGTCCAACGCCACCTTATTCAAAGAACTGTTAATTTTTATCGAATAGCGCCAATTTCCCATCATGCTGATCGATATTTCTTCGATGGCTGATCAGGACTCAAGGTATGAATAACTCTATGGTACTAATAGAAACAAATTTCGTTTCAGATTTGATTTCAATCATCATTTCATTCAGAAAAAAGAATTTCGATGTATATTAAACTGGAGCAAGTCATTCAAGACGCAAAGTTCCCAGAACGAACCCAAGAAGAAAACATTTCGAACACATCTGAACACTATAGGGACTTTTAATTCTTGAGGACCTTCGAAGCACTCGAAGAAATTCGACATAAACATACAAATCCTTCTCAACTGTCGTCCAAACAGCAATCTCTGCTCGAAATTCAGTAGTATCAAAGTATAGGCTAATAAAGTGTTTATGAGCCCATTGTTCCCTTGGGATAGATCGTTCACGATAAAGTTCCAGTTTTCCCATAAGTGAAATAAACTGAAAACTTCAATTTCCTGCCTTACTCTCAGATAGGCTGGGTTATCTCATTCTGATAAATTTATCCTCGGTATTAACATCATGGTGATAATTAACAGGGATCATTATGGAGGGGATTTGTGCGATTAGGGTGTGGTCATAAAGTAGGCTGGCTTTGTTGTTCATTTCAATCAAGCGACTCAATCAAATTTCTTGAGGTCACAAGAAACACTTTTTGTCCGAATCGGCTCCGTTGAAAATATACAGACTGTTGAAAACCCATAAAAAATGTTATTTTTAGTTTTATCTCACGAACGGTTTTATTGAATGCAATGAATTCCGGAATATCGTTTTTCATTTATTTGTTGAATCTTTTTCGAATACAAGATATCACCCACGTCTTCCAGTTTTCTCATTATGACTATTACGTACTATAAAAGAACCAAAAATTCAAAGAAGCCAACTCTTGAAACTGAGTTGGAAGCTATCTGATGAATATTTGAACGTTTTGTAAAATAAAAGTATTCTTCATATTTTCTCGTATAATGCGCCGTTTTCGAGTAATTCGAAAATTAAAAAGTATCTGTGACATTTGAGAAATTGGATACAGGAGACAGAGTTCGCTGTTATCTAGGGTGATAGCGATAACGAAGTAGTCAAAATCAAATTATGTACTAGTTTATTCCCACCTTCGGAAACTGATTATATGTACAACGGAGATATGTGTAGGTATGAAATATGAGCGAATCTATCAGCAAACATATATTCGGGAAATTCTATCCGGTCACGAGCACTTTATAAAGTTTGTACCGGGTACAGTGAAAAATTAAAGGTTGTTCAAAAAAATGCGCCAACCAGAACTGACGAAATGAATACTAAGGATGACCTCGCGAAGTGAAATGACTTGCTTTACGGTATCGGGATGTAATTAATTGTATTTCTCCAATGAAAAGAAACACAACCAGGGCGGATCTATTCGAGACTTTTATTCGCTACCCCAAGGGCTATAACGCTCCATGACTGATAGCGAAGAAAAGGTCTATTTTTAGCGCAACTACAGGATTTCACTGACGACGAGCGGTATCTCTTATTCTTTACCCAACGGCTTACGCGCCATGACTGATAGAAAAGAAGAGATTTCGGATTCAACACTTATGACGCGGAACGCGGACAGGGGGGTTGACGGGACTTTCCCTTCAGTACCCCAAGGGCTTACGCGCCATGACTGATAGCGAAGGAAAAAGTCAGACTCGCGAAACAGGGTAAAGTACGATAAAATATAACAGAAAGCGATACAGTACAGCAGTGTCAAAGAAGTAACCGGTGTAGGTCTAATTAAGAAACTGAACAGTAAAGACGGGGACCTACCTCCTTTATTTCAGGCACTAGCGGAAAAGAAACAAAAAACTAAACATTAATTCCTGATAGCACTGATACTCGCAACACAAAATTATTTTTAAAATTGTTGAACGGCTTGTCGTGCACACAATTAACGTCGAATCGCAGAAATGTACGGAGCGTAAAAGAGCAGAAATCAAAAAGTAAAAGAGACTGAAGTAACAGAGAATCAAAAGTCAAAAGTGACCGTCGCGGGGGAAAATCTGCTTTTATAGGCAAATCTCCCCACACGCTAAAAATCTGAAAATTCCAGAATGCGACAAGAATGAAAAACGTCGTCAGCTCCGGCTTATCGCATATCAACATGAGAAAAACGTCGAAATCTTCAACGGCATGCAAGAAAAACAACGTTAACCACAGATAAACGGTTTTTTACATTTACTCTGCCTATCGGAATGAATGTACTGAATATTTGAGAATTAAATATTTTCAAAGGCGGAAATATGAAATGAAATGAATGCACTAAAATGAACTCCAATTTTCCTCAGAAAACTGGGATTCATTACAAAATATTCGTACGAGTCAAAGACCCTGTATGTTGTTTTTCCAGGGGTGGCACAGCTCATCATGAAAACTTAAAATTGTTATATCTTTTTATCAGGGCCGAATTGGAAAAAATGGTATGGGAAAAAAGTGTTTCTTTTGACCTCTATTGGAATATTCGTACGAGTCAAAGACCTTGCATATGTCTGAGAACGCGAATGGAGTTATGCCTTCTCTGGTGTCCAATTAGCCAGTTTTGTTATCGAAAAAAAAAAAGAACAGAATATGCTCGAACTCAGAGAGCACTTGCACGCTGCTTTCCAATTTCCAGGAGATACATCTAACGAGTTGCTGCCTGGAACTATGCACTGTATGATTCGCGTGGGGTCAATCAAGGACTCCCGTTCCGCGTCAGGTGGTCTAATTAGCCCCCCACGAGTTGATTGTTATGGAAACCGAATGATCGGGCTAACGACGGCGGGGTGAATCGCTCAGAGGGCTCTGCCGAAGTAACGATGGTCAAACATGAAGAGATTATTCATTTTCAACGTCGCGAATCTCATTTCGTCGGATGGATGAAGGTTGATTGTTCGAGAATTATACGGTTTTAATGAATGGAGTTATCTGATCGTTCGTTCGCATCGGCCTGGCTGCGAAACGAATGGACCAGTTTAGGCGTGGCAGTGCCGAGGTTTGAATTCGGACTTATTCATCGTAAACGTATCTTTCTCGCTCTATGGAGCATTTGGAGCATATTCTTTCATTTCGATTTTTTTCGTAGTCGAAGGGTTCTTACCCTTCGTTGAAAATAATGAATCGAATTATTAGTAAAACAAACTAAAACCCACAGATATCGCAGATTGAAATTTGCAATTTTTGAAAAATGCCAGTTTTAAGATGAAAATCTAAACGGAGGGAGATAGGCTTTCAGGAATACTTGCAGTAGATTCAGCGTATTCGAAAACCTATATTTTCATACCAAACTTTCAGATATCTGACACTGTTTAGAAAAAAATCGAATTTATTGTTTTTCCATTTTTCATTTTCCAGTTCACTTTGAAGTGCTCTCTGGAGTGCAATTCTTTATGGAATCATCAACTATTTGGTTTGGTGGAATCAACAAAATGAGTATTATACACTCCATATCCTAAGACAGCAGTAGGACACTCTCCTTTTCAGGCAGAGGAGCAAATAGGTCATTTTAGGGGGGTCTAACCCCTTGCTCATTTTTGACCCAAAAAATCGAGATTTTCGAAATCGAGTTTTTGTGCTAGGATAAAAGCCTTATCAACGCTGATTACGAAACCGGAAATCCCAATTGGATCAGACGAATATAACAGGAGATATCGCAGATTGAAATTTGCAATTTTTGAAAAATGCCGATTCCAAGATGAAAATCTAAACGGAGGGAGATAGACTTTCGGGAATGCTTGAAATAGATTCAGCGTATTCGAAAACCTATATTTTCAAACCAAACTTTCAAATATCTGACACTGTTTAGAAAAAAATTGAATTTATTGTTTTTTTATTTTTCATTTTCCAGTTCACTTTGAAGTGCTCTCTGGAGTGCAATTCTTTATGGAATCATCAATTGTTTGGTTTGGTGGAATCAACAAAGTGAGTATTATACACTCCATATCCTAAGACACCAGTAGGACACCCTCATTTTTGGGCAGAGGAGCAAATAGGTCATTTTTGGGGGGTCTAACCCCTTGCTCATTTTTGACCCAAAAAATCGAGATTTTCGAAATCGAGTTTTTGTACAAGGATAAAGGCCTCATCAACGCTGATTACGAAACCGAAAATCCCAATTGGATCAGACGAATATAACAGGAGATATCGCAGATTGAAATTTGCAATTTTTGGAAAAATGCCATTTCCAAAATGAAAATCTAAACGAAGGGAGATAGGCTTTCGAGAATGCTTGCAATGAATTCAGCGTGTTCGAAAACCTATATTTTCATACCAAACTTTCAGATATCTGACACTGTTTAGAAAAAAATTGAATTTATTGTTTTTCCATTTTTCATTTTCCAGTTCACTTTGAAGTGCTCTCTGGAATGCAATTCTCTATGGAATCATCAATTGTTTGGTTTGGTGGAATCAACAAAGTGAGTATTATACACTCCATACCCTAAGACAGCAGTAGAACACCCTGATTTTCAAGCAGAGGAGCAAATAGGTCATTTTTGGGGGGTCTAACCCCTTGCTCATTTTTGACCCAAAAAATCGAGATTTTCGAAATCGAGTTTTTGCGCTAGGATGAAAGCCTTATCAACGCTGATTACGAAACCGGAAATCTCAATTGGATCAGACGAATATAACAGGAGATATCGCAGATTGAAATTTGCAATTTTTGGAAAAATGCCATTTCCAAGATGAAAATCTAAACGGAGGGAGTTAGGCTTTCGGGAATGCTTGCAATAAATTCAGCGTGTTCGAAAACTTATATTTTCATACCAAACTTTCAGATATCTGACACTGTTTAGAAAAAAATCGAATTTATTGTTTTTCCATTTTTCATTTTCCAGTTCACTTTGAAGTGCTCTCTGGAGTGCAATTCTCTATGGAATCATCAACTGTTTGGTTTGGTGGAATCAACAAAGTGAGTATTATACACTCCATATCCTAAGACAGCAGTAGGACACCCTCATTTTCAGGCAGAGGAGCAAATACGTCATTTTAGGGGGGTCTAACCCCTTGCTCATTTTTGACCCAAAAAATCGAGATTTTCGAAATCGAGTTTTTGCGCTAGGATGAAAGCCTTATCTACGCTGATTAAGAAACCGAAAATCCCAATTGGATCAGACGAATATAACAGGAGATATCGCAGATTGAAATTTGCAATTTTTGGAAAAATGCCATTTCCAAGATGAAAATCTAAACGGAGGGAGATAGGCTTCCGAAAATGCTCGCAATAGATTCAGCTTATTCGAAAACCTATATTTTCATACCAAACTTTCAGATATCTGACACTGTTTAAAAAAAAATTGAATTTATCGTTTTTCCATTTTTCATTTTCCAGTTCACTTTGAAGTGCTCTCTGGAGTGCAATTCTCTATGGAATCATCAATTGTTTAGTTTGGTCGAATCAACAAAGTGAGTATTATACACTCCATATCCTAAGACAGCAGTAGGACACCCTCATTTTCAGGCAGAGGATCAAATAGGTCATTTTTGGGGGGTCTAACCCCTTGCTCATTTTTGACCCAAAAAATCGAGATTTTCGAAATCGAGTTTTTGTGCTAGGATAAAAGCCTTATCAACGCTGATTACGAAACCGGAAATCCCAATTGGATCAGACGAATATAACAGGAGATATCGCAGATTGAAATTTGCAATTTTTGAAAAATGCCGATTCCAAGATGAAAATCTAAACGGAGGGAGATAGACTTTCGGGAATGCTTGAAATAGATTCAGCGTATTCGAAAACCTATATTTTCAAACCAAACTTTCAAATATCTGACACTGTTTAGAAAAAAATTGAATTTATTGTTTTTTTATTTTTCATTTTCCAGTTCACTTTGAAGTGCTCTCTGGAGTGCAATTCTTTATGGAATCATCAATTGTTTGGTTTGGTGGAATCAACAAAGTGAGTATTATACACTCCATATCCTAAGACACCAGTAGGACACCCTCATTTTTGGGCAGAGGAGCAAATAGGTCATTTTTGGGGGGTCTAACCCCTTGCTCATTTTTGACCCAAAAAATCGAGATTTTCGAAATCGAGTTTTTGTACAAGGATAAAGGCCTCATCAACGCTGATTACGAAACCGAAAATCCCAATTGGATCAGACGAATATAACAGGAGATATCGCAGATTGAAATTTGCAATTTTTGGAAAAATGCCATTTCCAAAATGAAAATCTAAACGAAGGGAGATAGGCTTTCGAGAATGCTTGCAATGAATTCAGCGTGTTCGAAAACCTATATTTTCATACCAAACTTTCAGATATCTGACACTGTTTAGAAAAAAATTGAATTTATTGTTTTTCCATTTTTCATTTTCCAGTTCACTTTGAAGTGCTCTCTGGAATTCTCTATGGAATCATCAATTGTTTGGTTTGGTGGAATCAACAAAGTGAGTATTATACACTCCATACCCTAAGACAGCAGTAGAACACCCTGATTTTCAAGCAGAGGAGCAAATAGGTCATTTTTGGGGGGTCTAACCCCTTGCTCATTTTTGACCCAAAAAATCGAGATTTTCGAAATCGAGTTTTTGCGCTAGGATGAAAGCCTTATCAACGCTGATTACGAAACCGGAAATCTCAATTGGATCAGACGAATATAACAGGAGATATCGCAGATTGAAATTTGCAATTTTTGGAAAAATGCCATTTCCAAGATGAAAATCTAAACGGAGGGAGTTAGGCTTTCGGGAATGCTTGCAATAAATTCAGCGTGTTCGAAAACTTATATTTTCATACCAAACTTTCAGATATCTGACACTGTTTAGAAAAAAATCGAATTTATTGTTTTTCCATTTTTCATTTTCCAGTTCACTTTGAAGTGCTCTCTGGAGTGCAATTCTCTATGGAATCATCAACTGTTTGGTTTGGTGGAATCAACAAAGTGAGTATTATACACTCCATATCCTAAGACAGCAGTAGGACACCCTCATTTTCAGGCAGAGGAGCAAATACGTCATTTTAGGGGGGTCTAACCCCTTGCTCATTTTTGACCCAAAAAATCGAGATTTTCGAAATCGAGTTTTTGCGCTAGGATGAAAGCCTTATCTACGCTGATTAAGAAACCGAAAATCCCAATTGGATCAGACGAATATAACAGGAGATATCGCAGATTGAAATTTGCAATTTTTGGAAAAATGCCATTTCCAAGATGAAAATCTAAACGGAGGGAGATAGGCTTCCGAAAATGCTCGCAATAGATTCAGCTTATTCGAAAACCTATATTTTCATACCAAACTTTCAGATATCTGACACTGTTTAAAAAAAAATTGAATTTATCGTTTTTCCATTTTTCATTTTCCAGTTCACTTTGAAGTGCTCTCTGGAGTGCAATTCTCTATGGAATCATCAATTGTTTAGTTTGGTCGAATCAACAAAGTGAGTATTATACACTCCATATCCTAAGACAGCAGTAGGACACCCTCATTTTCAGGCAGAGGATCAAATAGGTCATTTTTGGGGGGTCTAACCCCTTGCTCATTTTTGACCCAAAAAATCGAGATTTTTGAAATCGAGTTTTTGTACTAGGATGGAAGCCTTATCAACGCTGATTACGAAACCGAAAATCCCAATTGGATCAGACGAATATAACAGGAGATATCGCAGATTGAAATTTGCAATTTTTGGAAAAATGCCATTTTCAAGATGAAAATCTAAACGGAGGGAGATAGGCTTTCGAGAATACTTGCAATAAATTCAGCGTGTTCGAAAACCTATATTATCATACCAAACTTTCAGATATCTGACACTGTTTAGAAAAAAATCGAATTTATTGTTTTTCCATTTTTCATTTTCCAGTTCACTTTGAAGTGCTCTCTGGAGTGCAATTCTCTATGGAATCATCAACTGTTTGGTTTGGTGGAATCAACAAAGTGAGTATTATACACTCCATATCCTAAGACAGCAGAAGGACACCCTCATTTTCAGGCAGAGGAGCAAATACGTCATTTTAGGGGGGTCTAACCCCTTGCTCATTTTTGACCCAAACAATCGAGATTTTCGAAATCGAGTTTTTGCGCTAGGATGAAAGCCTTATCAACGCTGATTAAGAAACCGAAAATCCCAATTGGATCAGACGAATATAACAGGAGATATCGCAGATTGAAATTTGCAATTTTTGGAAAAATGCCATTTCCAAGATGAAAATCTAAACGGAGGGAGATAGGCTTCCGAAAATGCTCGCAATAGATTCAGCGTATTCGAAAACCTATATTTTCATACCAAACTTTCAGATATCTGACACTGTTTAGAAAAAAATTGAATTTATCGTTTTTCCATTTTTCATTTTCCAGTTCACTTTGAAGTGCTCTCTGGAGTGCAATTCTCTATGGAATCATCAATTGTTTGGTTTGGTCGAATCAACAAAGTGAGTATTATACACTCCATATCCTAAGACAGCAGTAGGACACCCTCATTTTCAGGCAGAGGAGCAAATGGGTCATTTTTGGGGGGTCTAACCCCTTGCTCATTTTTGACCCAAAAAATCGAGATTTTCCAAATCGAGTTTTTGTACTAGGATGGAAGCCTTATCAACGCTGATTACGAAACCGAAAATCCCAATTGGATCAGACGAATATAACAGGAGATATCGCAGATTGAAATTTGCAATTTTTGGAAAAATGCCATTTTCAAGATGAAAATCTAAACGGAGGGAGTTAGGCTTTCGAGAATGCTTGCAATAAATTCAGCGTGTTCGAAAACCTATATTTTCATACCAAACATTCAGATATCTGACACTGTTTAGAAAAAAATTGAATTAATTTTTTTCCATTTTTCATTTTCCAGTTCACTTTGAAGTGCTCTCTGGAGTGCAATTCTCTATGGAATCATCAATTGTTTAGTTTGGTCGAATCAACAAAGTGAGTATTATACACTCCATATCCTAAGACAGCAGTAGGACACCCTCATTTTCAGGCAGAGGAGCAAATAGGTCATTTTTGGGGGGTCTAACCCCTTGCTCATTTTTGACCCAAAAAATCGGGATTTTCGAAATCGAGTTTTTGCGCTAGGATGAAAGCCTTATCAACGCTGATTACGAAACCGGAAATCCCAATTGGATCAGACGAATATAACAGGAGATATCGCAGATTGAAATTTGCAATTTTTGGAAAAATGCCATTTCCAAGATGAAAATCTAAACGGAGGGAGTTAGGCTTTCGGGAATGCTTGCAATAAATTCAGCGTGTTCGAAAACTTATATTTTCATACCAAACTTTCAGATATCTGACACTGTTTAGAAAAAAATCGAATTTATTATTTTTCCATTTTTCATTTTCCAGTTCACTTTGAAGTGCTCTCTGGAGTGCAATTCTCTATGGAATCATCAACTGTTTGGTTTGGTGGAATCAAAAAAGTGAGTATTATACACTCCATATCCTAAGACAGCAGTAGGACACCCTCATTTTCAGGCAGAGGAGCAAATACGTCATTTTAGGGGGGTCTAACCCCTTGCTCATTTTTGACCCAAAAAATCGAGATTTTCGAAATCGAGTTTTTGCGCTAGGATGAAAGCCTTATCAACGCTGATTAAGAAACCGAAAATCCCAATTGGATCAGACGAATATAACAGGAGATATCGCAGATTGAAATTTGCAATTTTTGGAAAAATGCCATTTCCAAGATGAAAATCTAAACGGAGCGAGATAGGCTTCCGAAAATGCTTGCAATAGATTCAGCGTATTCGAAAACCTATATTTTCATACCAAACTTTCAGATATCTGACATTGTTTAGAAAAAAATTGAATTTATCGTTTTTCCATTTTTCATTTTCCAGTTCACTTTGAAGTGCTCTCTGGAGTGCAATTCTCTATGGAATCATCAATTGTTTGGTTTGGTCGAATCAACAAAGTGAGTATTATACACTCCATATCCTAAGACAGCAGTAGGACACCCTCATTTTCAGGCAGAGGAGCAAATGGGTCATTTTTGGGGGGTCTAACCCCTTGCTCATTTTTGACCCAAAAAATCGAGATTTTCCAAATCGAGTTTTTGTACTAGGATGGAAGCCTTATCAACGCTGATTACGAAACCGAAAATCCCAATTGGATCAGACGAATATAACAGGAGATATCGCAGATTGAAATTTGCAATTTTTGGAAAGATGCCATTTCCAAGATGAAAAACTAAACGGAGGGAGATAGGCTTCCGAAAATGCTCGCAATAGATTCAGCGTATTCGAAAACCTTTATTATCATACCAAACTTCCAGATATCTGACACTGTTTAGAAAAAAATTGACTTTATCGTTTTTCCATTTTTCATTTTCCAGTTCACTTTGAAGTGCTCTCTGGAGTGCAATTCTCTATGGAATCATCAATTGTTTGGTTTGGTCGAATCAACAAAGTGAGTATTATACACTCCATATTCTAAGACAGCAGTAGGACACCCTCATTATCAGGCAGAGGAGCAAATAGGTCATTTTTGGGGGGTCTAACCCCTTGCTCATTTTTGACCCAAAAAATCGAGATTTTCCAAATCGAGTTTTTGTACTAGGATGAAAGCTTCATCAACGCTGATTACGAAACCGAAAATCCCAATTGGATCAGACGAATATAACAGGAGATATCGCAGATTAAAATTAGCAATTTTTGGAAAAATGCCATTTCCAAGATAAAAATCTAAACGGAGGGAGATAGGCTTCCGAAAATGCTCGCAATAGATTCAGCGTATTCGAAAACCTATATTATCATACCAAACTTTCAGATATCTGACACTGTTTAGAAAAAAATCGAATTTATTTTTTTTCCATTTTTCATTTTCCAGTTCACTTTGAAGTGCTCTCTGGAGTGCAGTTCTCTGTGGAATCATCAATTGTTTGGTTTGGTGGAATCAACAAAGTGAGTATTATACACTCCATATCCTAAGACAGCAGTAGGACACATTCATTTTCAGGCAGAGGAGCAAATAGGTCATTTTTGGGGGGTCTAACCCCTTGCTCATTTTTGACCCAAAAAATCGAGATTTTCGAAATAGAGTTTTTGTGCTAGGATAAAAGCCTTATCAACGCTGATTACGAAACCGGAAATCCCAATTGGATCAGACGAATATAACAGGAGATATCGCAGATTGAAATTTGCAATTTTTGGAAAAATGCCATTTTCAAGATGAAAATCTAAACGGAGGGAGATAGGCTTTCGGGAATGCTTGCAATGAATTCAGCGTGTTCGAAAACCTATATTTTCATACCAAACTTTCGGATATCTGACACTGTTTAGAAGAAAATCGAATTTATTGTTTTTCCATTTTTCATTTTCCAGTTCACTTTGAAGTGCTCCCTGGAGTGCAATTCTCTATGGAATCATCAATTGTTCGGTTTGGTGGAATCAACAAAGTGTGTATTATACACTCCATATCCTAAGACAGCAGTAGGACACCCTCATTTTCAGGCAGAGGAGCAAATAGGTCATTTTTGGGGGGTCTAACCCCTTGCTCATTTTTGACCCAAAAAATCGAGATTTTCGAAATCGAGTTTTTGTGCTAGGATAAAAGCCTTATCAACGCTGATTACGAAACCGGAAATCCCAATTGGATCAGACGAATATAACAGGAGATATCGCAGATTGAAATTTGCAATTTTTGAAAATCGTTAATTTACACTGAAGATAAAGATCTACACACTTAGTAGTTAACCGTATGGCGACAGACTTGAGAATTGGCGTTAACGAATATACAGGTAACTTTCGCTATCATTTTCCAATCGCCCTTTTCATCTGATACAGGCAATAATCCAGTCCAGAACGTGATATCAACCCCTTTCGCAAGACCCCGCACTCGGCGATAAAATAAAGAGCAGTTAATGAATTTTTTCACGCCGTAACACTCATACCTGGCATTCGAAAAACAAATGAATTAATTATTGGTCTCATCCCCGCAACGAGGCGGAGGAAAAAGCGGGGAAAACGTAGAAAATATGGTATTTTTTCGAGATAACGACTTGAGCCCCCGTTACGGTACATTCTGGCCTGATATTTCATCGTTATAAACAGATGAACACGCCCTTGTTAGCCCCCCTTAATAAGGCCCCATTTCGCACATTTTATAATTAGTCTCGCGGCGCACTTAATCTTTGGATGAAGCGGTCACGTGCATTTGAGGCAATCTTTATTTAATTAAAAACTTCTAATGAATCCCCGTGGCAACGGCTACACTTGTCCGGAAGAGATGCGGCGAAATTAACAAAAATTAATTTCGAAATTGAACTGCGCCATTTTGTGTTCTCGAAAATTCACATGTACAAAAGAGCGCGCATCGTATGGAGGTTGTTTCATTGCTTGATATACTAAATGACTGAATATGGACATGTTTCATAAGGAAAACAGTCGACGTATAGGCCATAAAAGTCTTTCTTATATCAGCTTGTGCATTTTTATAGATTAAGGCCCTTTTGAATAGACAGATTTTAGGCAAGCTCACTTATTTCTGTTACTTTATCTCGAGGTGCAATAGAAATCATTGCAGTAAGTTACCTCAACGTTGTATCGAATAATAAATAATGCTCGAACGCAGGAAAGAGTTAGGGTAGTTTGCTATCCATTCTTTTTGTGCTGTTGCCTAAAAATGTCCATATAAAATGTGAAACTCTATTTGGTGTCAGGAAACTCACTACAAAATTTTCATACGCAACCGGTACAGTACATTCACATACAACTTCAAGGGAACACAAGGGATAACAATTCGAATTTCACTCGGAAACTTGTTATACAACTGCTACAGGAGAAACTTGCGTCGCCGACGGGAATTGAATTATCCCGAAAATTGAATTCTTTTATGCTCCTCCTAATATTTCCTATAAAGTTACCGAATTCAAGGAAATAACGAAATTCGATGAATTATTTTCCGCGTGAGTGTTACGATTTCCAATATCAGAAATTCAGTACGCTTCTCATCTTGCACAGTCGCTTTCTTTCAATATCATTGGGGGAAACATCAGATGAACCGCTGGAAGAAAGAGGATCTCAGAGATCGACATCAGTGAAGGAATTGGTTGCCCCTTAAGATTTAGGTATACTACTTTGAAGAGAGATCCTATTTTACCTGAAGGATTCAGGAAGTGTCTACAAAACGTGTTGCTTTTTTCAAATATGATACAGCATTGCTATACCAAACTTTTGTCCCCTATTGAAGCTCCCTTCAGATCTAATCGAAAAGAATGCTGTAAAACGTGATATTGTGGTTCTCATAGAGGACGACACGACGTGGTCAGAAAAATATCTGTTGCCTCGAGTCTCAACGTTTTTCTGCACGTCACTCCCTGTTCTTTCATAACTGGGATGGATGCCCGTGGGCGATTTGTCGAGCTGGAAGCTTCCCATTCTGAAACGAAATGGTAAATTGAACTGGAAGTGGGCCGCTATGGTCACCATGATGTCAGCTCATAAATGCGATGTTTGTTCGCGTTAATGATTTTCGTGGATTTCCAGCCAGATTGATAATCATTGCGTTGCATCTCCAGCGTTTGCCGTTCGCCAGAAATCATGGTCGGAAATTTGAGCTAGGTCTTTTGGGAACTTCAGGCCAAGAGTGGATTAATAGAGCGTGAGTTGAACTGGAGTAATTCCAAAAAAAATTCTGAGTGAATGGAGTTTTTCCTGAAAACTTCCTTCCTGAATGTAACATCTTTTGATTGTGAATTCATCAATTCTTGAAAAAGCTGGCAAGGCCATTGGCGTTTGGTCTGGGCAACTTGAGTGCCATTTGATGGAACACCTCTAATGACTGTTTGCACAGACCCAACGTTGAGCCTCACTTATTTTCCTGATTTTCACAGTCTGCCTCAAATAAGTATGTGCAGAAGGGATAAGCAACCCAATCTAAGAGCAAATGTTGATCCAAAATGCTTTGTCTGAAAAGACTTGTTGAGAGATCTGCAAGATCTCAAATATCAACAACAATGAACAATTTTTTATAGGTTATATGAAAATGTTTCAACCGTTTTCTTCTAGATGGTAATTTGTCGAAGACCAATAGGGGCATCTCGTGAAGGAAATGTTGAAAGTACTTTTGAACATATTTCAGGATTTTGGCATCTAAAAATTCGTTTGAAAACTTTGGATTCGTTGTTCCAATACTCATTATATATGTTTATATAGACGCCAAATTTTCAGTAAAAAAAATAGTCGGGATGGACTTTTTCCACTGAGGAAAATCGAGGTGTTTTGAATGCTCAACCCTGTATATCACAATTCAAATCAGATTAATAAAAATGCATATACATGTGGATGATAAATCTTACCATAATTGCTGGTTATCTGTGGTTCTCTTACCTGAAAAAAACCAATTATGTCATAAATTGAAACTGATAATAGAAATATGCAGTAGAAATAAAAAGAGTCATCGTTATTCTCTAGGGAATAGACCAAAGTGATTGGAGTCAGCAACAGAAATGCAAAATATCCATATATAAAAGCAGACACCTGAACAAACTTCGAGACAAAGCCAAGTTACTTGTTTGATTTAAGCAGAAAGTTTTACCGGATGCATGCAAAAGTCGTCCGGATTAATTGCTTCCGAGGTTAAGGAGGTTAGCAGACGGCACTATTATTCCTTATTATACTGCGAAAGCAATGCGGATGAGCCCTAAGGGATTAGATGCAGATATCTCCAATAGATGAAGAGATATTCAGATAATCGCTTGATCAGGAGAATCGAGCCTGTTGGAAATGACTGGTCAAAGTTCTACTATAACTCATTTTCCGACGGATCGATACAATGGAAGCTGCAAGCTGAACCGGAAAACTAATTTATTTCTTTTTTTCCTTCCAAAACTCGATCCACGAGGATGTAGTAATATCTAGTTGGAGGTTATGAAAGCTGAGAACGCCTGCAAGATGAAAATTGCTACTGGTAGTTGCAAATATATCCAATCACGTGGAAAATTGGTTTTACTATAAAATGCATTCTTCTATGGCAGGCTGGGAAGTTTTCAATACGCGTATTTTTCAAACAATTAGGTAAAACATTCACGTATCTGTCTGAAATTCTTCGTTGTTTTTCGAAAAAGGTTCCGAATTCAAAAATAGTCACTCAGAAAGTGTCACTCAGCACTCTTCACTTGGCATACCCTGTGGTGGCTCTCCATTACCATTTGACAGACGATACGAGCTGCCTAGGTAGAGCATTGGACTTCTTGACGATAGGTGGCTCACCGGTCTGTACAGATCTCGATGGAGTCTCTCTTTTGCAATTATATGAGCGTATAATGGTCAGAGACTTCACATTTGGCCCGAGTGATAGCTGGGTCAAACTCAATGATGATTCCTTCATTCTCATAATGTTGAGCTAGTCCATATTCGTCATTATCCCGAAAAAAATTCAAAACCACTCTACTCAACATGATATGCCTCCCCTGTAGTTGCAGAATTATAAATTTCGTGGAGTTGACTGGAGCTGGACGCATCAAACTTCATTGGCATCCGAATACATCATGACCCAGGAGATTGGCACGGGACAGAACCAGATTTGCTGCTCTGTTTCCACTATATCAAATTTTATGTTTAGTGCTAATGAAGCCGTAGATATCCAACTGTCTAGTTACTATTATTTCATTACTTTGGGCAGAGTCCATTTACGATTTGGGTCGACCATGTTACCGCACATTTGCTGAATATTATGCAGGGCAATGACTCAGTTAGTACCATATCCTGTGACATGAAACCCTGCTGAATGAGAATTAGCTCTGTTTAGGTCAGTGATAAATCTTACTTGCGAGATAAACCGCGGAAGGTATGAAAAGTTTTGTGGCAGTTTGAAAGTTCTGACGGACTTTTATTTCACCCAGTTCTGCTAGTGGCTAGCATTTGGAACAGAAATGAATTTTTTGAACAACATTTCGAGCTTTATGTAGTGGTTATGGAGGACAGAGAATCCCATACTTCAAGAAACTGCATAATCATTTAAAACGAACTCCTAAAACACCCTGGACAGTGACATCCCGACAAAATATGAAAAAAAAATTACTGTGAAATGAGAAGGTACAAGACTTTTATTTTTTCCGACCATAAATTGACATAAACCTAAAATCCTTATGGATTTTCTAAGAAGCAGTCTCTTGATTCTTTGAAACTGCATCTCTGTTATAACGTAACACAGATTCAAAGTGAATCTCATGAGGGTTGTCACGTAAATATTAGGGTGGAGTAGCAACTCTATCCAGGGACATT
Organism: Coccinella septempunctata; assembly: GCF_907165205.1. Taxonomy (NCBI): domain Eukaryota; kingdom Metazoa; phylum Arthropoda; class Insecta; order Coleoptera; family Coccinellidae; genus Coccinella; species Coccinella septempunctata. Next base: position 36,010,193 of record NC_058193.1, on the reverse strand, counting down.
TTCTCGATTTCCTCAACCTGGTAGTAACGTTAACTTTATCGAGCGACAGAATGGCAGCAGGGATGTACAGAATGATGGGAAACTCCCTGAAACTGCCCTAATCAAAGCAGGAAGCCTCTTCTGCATTTCAACTGCTACTTATACAGAAATCCTCAACTTGATTGAAATTTATTTTGGAAGGAGGGAGATGAAATGAACATATCAGTTTTATCCTATCATTGTTACTGTGACAAATTGAGTTCTATTAGCGTACGAGATAGAGTAAGATTTTTCTCGACTGTATCCATTAGGAGTATCATAACTCAACATACTCATTATACGTAATTGAATGAACTTAAAACAGATAACATGATTATCACAAAAATGATTTTTTGAACCACGTCACGTGTTTCGCTATCGCTATCAGAATAGCATCTTCAGGTGGGTGAAGATAAACTGTTTACCTTCAGAAGCAGAAGCCTACTTCATAAACCGTGAAAGCATAAAAAATATGCAGGCCTAAGTAAGAAGATCAAACAAAAAATGATCAAATTAGTGTACTAGTGAAAGATTTCATCTTCTGTTACTACTCCAGTCCCTCGCATGTCTTTTTGTACGACTCTCAGCAATCCAAAATCGATTAATTCCATCCACTTCGCCCGTCTACGTGCAATCCAGTTGCGTAGCTTTATTAGTGTTTGCTCCATTACCAATGGAAATGCTTGACCACGTATAACAATTAACAGTGCATTGTTTCGTTAACTGGAAACAGAAACCAGTTATTGATGGAGGAATTAATCTGCGGATAGCCGCATGTAAGTGTTGTCCATAACACTGCTCTACAGGGTGGAACGCATTCGAGTATTCAACTGGAATGATTTCTATCGAAGACATTTTTGGGATAAACGCAGGGGCAGGTTAACTTTTATATTTGGTCTTTCGATCTTCAGGTGATCAAGAACGTAGAATCCATCAAAGTTCTTCACTCTGACACTAAACTGAACGAATTGGCATCAGGGGTGTTTCCACCCCTAAAGTTCATTCATTATCGAATTGTCTTTAATGGTGGTATGGATTACTTTGGTAATGTCTTGATACAAGTAATACCATTTGCATATTGATCATTGGGTACATAATTGAATATTGCGAGCTAAGTATGCAATATGTATGCAGTTGGAGGACCTAGAGCAAGTTAATTTCCTCTTTCACTCTACTTCCTCTACTTCCATTTAAAATCCCAACAGAAGGTTCCCTGCATAATAAAGCCAGGCACAAAATATTCCCACATCCGATGAATATTTCAGGAAAATGGCCTCTACTTCGTGGTTTTGAACCCTTGACCCCTTGTCCCTGATCGTTTTCGCTCCCCCTGAGCCCCGATCATGCCAAGCAATAATGGGGTCGTTCGGATCGGCGATGAGATGATGTCCATTATTGAAAAGTCTGTGCGATGAGAGTATGGGATTTGTTGTGGAGAACCGAAAGTAGTACAAGGCTTCTTCAGACGTCCCTCTATGAAAAGTTTGCCCGGTAATTCTTTTTTGACATCAGACAATTATTCCAGAGGTTCTAATTGCTATCTGATCCCTATGTGTGGGAGACAGTCAGAAATAAACCTGAGTAACAAGAAATCAGATACAGCTAGTCTTAACACTCATGTTTCACTCCCCATTGTGTATCAAAAAATGAGTCAAACAGATCTAGGAAGATCTTTTTCATATGGCATTGGGTTTTTAAAGAAATTTCATCGGCATACTGCCAGTATTTAGGTGAAAAGACTTCCTTCAGAAGTTTCTTGAAATGTACCTGGTTTGCAACGTGGATATTGCATACAGGGTACTGATTAAATATGGTACCGAATGAAATCTGTCGTGAAGGAACTTCCATACTTTATCGGTCTATTAAATGGCTGGTTATAACTGATTCCGATGCCGTTCAATCATGAACAATAAAATTAAAATCGCTGAGAATCCATATAGAAATTCGATGGGTCAAATTTGAACGACCTTAATCGAAAATAAAGACCTCAATCATGTAATGTAAAGAACTTGATACGTCCCCAGATTACCCCTCGTTTCATCCGTTGGATCACGAGTATATTGAATACACGGCGATGAGAACCCGAAATGAGAATTTTCCGCATCATCTACCATATGAATTACCCCATATTTCTCGAGTACTTTTCTAGAATGCCCTCTGGTGACGGTTCTGTATAGACTCTCGTGTATGTAATCGAATAACAGTTTGTTGGTGTTGCGAAAATACGTTTTGCTGGGAAAAACACGACGGAAAATATATATAGCATCTCACGAGGCTGGATAAGGAAACTAATAACAGATTATCCCTTCTGTAACGGGGACCGTGAGCCAAAAAAACTCATCCTTTCATATCAACGTCGCCTCTTCTTTATTTTCAGAAAAATGGGTGAAAAGTGTAAGATGATCTCACAACTTTTTCTCATTGAGGGTTTTGGGATATCTATCGTCATTTCAATGTTTGATTTTCGTCCAACTTTCATTCTTATCCTTCTTGATAGGGATTTAAATATCAATGGACTCGTGTCAGCAAGTGCATGAGAAATATTTGAATCCTCGAATTAAAACCCAAGAAAAAAGTCATAGAGAATCAGAATTCTTTATATGGGTTAGCGTCAAAATCTAGAGGTTAAGAACATGAGTCAAAACAATACATTTCCTTCATTCCTACAAGAAAATTCTCAAAACCTATTATTATTCGGAAATTGACAATGTTCGTAATGCAGGAAATATCCCCTTCGATATTGGTGCTGATATTACCCGGAAATACCCGGTTAGGTATTTAATTCCACGACCCGATCACAGAGGACGCCAAACGAACAATACGACAACTATTCCTCCAACTATGCGCCAATGAATTAATTAACTGCGTTAGGTTATTAGCTGATAATTAAGTGCTAGATCGTTGCGTGGCGACCACAAGACACCAGTTATTGGTTGTTGTCAGAAACGTGACCTTCCATTTCCAGTAGCACAAGGGGATGAATAGGATGCACGGGGAGAGAATGAAACAGATTCCAGCACGAATCGTGTGGCAAGGTTAAATATTGAATTGTTGATGATGAAGATGAAAAAGGCAGTTGGTCAGAGAGCTGTGTTTGATTTGTACATTTTGGTTGGTTCCTTTCATGAAAATTCCCTTCAGCAGGAGTCTTCCTTCTACAAAGATAAATTTTCTCAGGAATAATCACTTCAATCATTGAGCAGTTTTTCTTTTCCCTCAGGAGGTTCTATTGAAAAAGCGACACTTTCTACACAACCTATTCCAAAAAAATCAGAGTAACGAATCCAAATCATTGAAACGGAGCCTGATGCAGTTCGACAAAGCCATTTCCCAGAACCTGAATTAAACTCCGGCCGTCCAAAACACAAGCGCTTTCCCAGTATTTGCCCAATACTTCGGCCCAGTCGACAAACACGCTAACTGCATTAAAAATTCGAATTTAAATATTTGTCCCGAAGTAATTTGGGCGACGTGTGTCGGATTTGGAAATCGGTTCGGAATTATCTACGCAGATAGAGATGTTCTGATGGGGACATGTGGAAGGGCTGAATATTGAAAATCAATGAATTTCAATTCGAGCTGCCGTATATCATTGATTGGATTTCGCCAGAGTTTGTTATTCTTTCGAGGGGTGAGACAGGGAGAGTTTGCAGGTTGGGCAGCTTCCAAATTCGAATCGAAACTTGCGTTTTTGGTCATTTTGGTTCATTGTTCTTTACAGTGAATTGAGCAAGAATGACCAATTATTACCCTCATTGAAGATAGCTTGGTATGCAAAGGATATATCGATCACGATATTGTTGCAAGTTAAACCCTTGCATCAAAAACTTTTTGAACCATCACATGCCTCAATTTACCAAGGACATCTACAGGATGTGATGACGAGGATAAATCAGATCTACTACGAATGAACAGCCCTCAACAAAGAACAAATAAATGATCATTTCATACGTCAAAAGTTCACTTCTGAGTAATCGTTCTCATCAGAAGCGAATAACAAAAAAAAAATGGATTAAAACTGTTTATTTCCAAAGTAACCTCCGTAGAAAAATATCGCTGATATCTCGATCTGAACTGAAGAATTCTACGAAAGTATAAGGCATCTAAGTGCAACAAACATCGTCATATGGATACGCAGCTTCCTATTGATTTTATACACTCTGAAAATGTTTTGGGTGAATGACCGCTCCCCAAACGTTCTTACAAGGAGGGGTGCGTCTGCTGTGTGCTTTAACGAAAGGGGGGATGACTAATGGGAGTTCTGGAGAAAACTTCCTTATCGAGATAAGCCGAAATTCCTGTGTGCTAACATTCTAGATGCATCTAGCGAAATTGAATTGGAAAGAACGGAAATATAAAAATCAAAATAGCCCTGCAATCTAGTGGTGTGAGTTTCATTCCTAAATATATCAAAGAGATTCACCAACTGCTCTTTTGAATCTGTAGGGAAGACCGTCCATTAAAATCAAAATAAGGTTTGTTTGAAGATTTCCTAAGAATTCCTTCAATTAATTTCGCTTTATTCACATCCACTTTCATCTGAAATGACGCGTAACCCAAGTCACGACCACTTGGTATATAATCTCAGGGCCATTCTTTGAACCCTAGGAAAAATTCCATAAATAACAGGCATTCATAAGATTCACCCAGGGTAATATCTTACGCTTTGCAAACCCCCTCAGGAGCTTCCAGAATATTAATTAGTTGAGTATGTATTGCGGCTTGGCGAAAGCACTTCTTGTGGATTTAAAATATGGTGTTGGGAAGGGAAAATGAAACTGAGATATTTCACAGTGAGGAGATGGTCCTAAAAGGAGATAATCATGAGAAATAGCTGCAATTTTCATCAGTTTTGGGATATACGAATCATATTCGAATTTTTTCGAGAACACCTGTGTGAGAACTCGTTGACAAATCCTCAAACTTTCTGTTAGTTCCATAGGTCTATAGCTGAAATTTTTTGCATCGAGGACACATTATGATGATTTCCTCAGATAAATTGAATAGATTATTGAACAACTGAGCATCCAACTCCTTGAGGAAATGCATTACCAGACCAGAAAATAGAAGAAAAATCCTCCCCATATATAACAATTTATCTCGCTCGAAACATAGGGTATCTTTTATCCGAAGAAAAATTATTCAATCGCATCTATATCATGCTATCGATTTCATATTTTCTCGTCTTTTCTCATTATATCCCGACACGAATGAATGGATACCTCGGTTGAGACTTCAGGTTATCCATTGAAAGATGAATTGGAGGTGCAATATATATCCAGATGATTGAATTCACGTTTATCCCGTTTTTTTTCTTTTTTATTGAAGAAAAGTGGGGTTTTGAAGTGAGTCAGAGTAAAAGAGACTAATCCAGGTTGAATAATAAACACGCTAAAAAACTTCTGATCACAAAAATGGCTCAACTAAGGACTACTCCTTTGAGTGGATCCAGAAAGGCGAGATATGATGTCATTTACTTGGTCTTAGGAACATGTATAGGATAAATTCTCCAACTTTCAAGAAGGTTTTTAATTTTTTTGGGAACTCTGCTCATCCTTAGTGAATACAAACCATCCAGGGTTGTATGGAAAGGAGGAAAAATGGAAAATTCAGCCAATAGGTCTACGATCCACCAATTGATATAGGATACCCATTCAGGTTGATAGAATCCTTCATCTTCCTGTATAAAAGTGAAAGTATAGAAGATCCCCCAGTCATTTTACGAGCACGGAATGTAAATCGACAAGCCTGCTTCTGAAGCCATCGAAATATACCCCTATTCTTTTCGCAAGAATTACGTATAGCAAAAAATTTAATGACGATCCTTTCTTCGCGTTAGGGTAATAATTCATTGATGGAAATCTTTTTTTATACGCCAGGAGGAGCGATAGGGACACCGCCTTCCTTGACGTCCAGAATTCTTCCTGAAACTTTCGATAAAAAGCGGGGATCGAAGAATAAGAACAGGGCACCACGTGACCGGAAGGAGCGATTTATTGTACTGCTTCAGAGAAACCTTTATTTCCTGACCATCAGGTCTTTTTGTCAATCGGTCTAGAAAAATTTGTTTCTGTCGATTCTGCCCTATTCTATTTATTTTGATAAACTTTGTTTTTGATGAAACTACCAGATGTATGACTATAGTGATCGAATGGGGGATATTTTGGGAATTGAGGAATTTTTTAAGCAAAGATGACAATAATTGGATGATAGTACCTTCATTAGGAATACGAAGCTTTCAATTAATAAGTGAGTTTTCGAATTAAATCAAAGAAGACGAATTTTTTTGGCAGTGTAGTGTGGTTTTGTACAAAAACAAAAAGTGGAAAAGAAAGGTTGTATTCTATGATATTTTCTCCATCGATTGTGGGCAGTACATCTCAGATCTGCAAGATCTAGCTGGAGTAAAGCTTCATTTCTAGGAAATTTCGGAAGAAAAGCAGACTAAACTACCATGAAATCTGGAAATTTCACAAGTGGTCCATCGAACGCTGCAGAAACAACTGGATCATTCCATCAAATGGAAATTAGGAAGAGCTAGAACTGCTAGAACAATTACCTTGTCATCTAGAGAGCTCTCGATGGTTGTTGATGCGACAAAGCTTTATATAGCTATAACCAATGTCATGAACCATCACGTATTGAAGATTATTCCATTAAATCAGTGCTTCTAGAGAGCCGAGCCTCCTTCGGCCGTCGCTTAAAATCGAAGAGATTTTTTCCATCCGAGCCGCAGGACCAAATTGTCTTAACGTTCCGCATTCCGCAGGGGAATTTCATTATTGTAATTTCCCGTAATACGGAAGTGATGCAGACGCGCCTAAGGGCGCAAAAAGGAAGGAAAGAGCGACGAGTGTATCTTTGAGAGCGTCTTCATTAAGGCGAGACCCGATTAGAGAATGCCGGTAACTTCTATATCTTGCAGGTGACAGGTTCGTTAGACACACACTGCTCAGCCAGCCCTTCCAAAATCCCGATAATGAGAACGAATGTCCCAATAAAGAGTTTCTGTTGCGGTCGACGGAAATATTGCTCTGTTTCTGGGTACCCGAAAAGGATGATGCAGGTCGCGACCTTGACGGATTCATTCTAAGCTGATGGAAGACTTCAGGAATTCACCAGAGTACGATAGGACACTCTAACTACTTTTATTTTTGTGATCGATGGAAAAAATTGAATATGAAGTGAATACCGCTTTGAAGTATCAGTACTTCTGGATGTTCCAGAGTAACTATCTACTGGAATCTACGAGTAGTGATGTAGGAATCAGGTGGACCATGAAAATGTAGCAGGACAGGACCATGACAAAAAGCAGACAGGCTGAGAACAGCAGCTAAGCGAATGATGTGGTACTCCAAATCTGGACAGGGACCTAGAAATGTTCTGAGGACTTTTAGCGATAATGGAATAATAAAAACAGAGCATAAACTGATTAATCGACACAGCCAGAACAACATCATACAGAATAAAAACTTAGTTCAAACTTCTTTGTCCTGTTTTCTCCACGAGGGGTATGCGAAAGAAGCTTATCTTAATCACCGATGAAACTGCCCCAGACAATCGAATATCTGACCTCTGGAAATTGCCTACAAACTCATCTAAAATGGAGTAATGGCCTAGGAATAATTCAAACACGTTTAACGTTCGGACTATCGGTCACTTCAAGGGCCTATTTGGGATTAAATCATCTTGTGTTAATTGTTTCTCTGAGTGGATCAATCAGATTTGTATCTATGGTATTTACTTCACATAGTCGATCGATGAAATAGACGAAAGAATGACTTTCATCTCATAAGTTTGAATGAGGCATATACACTGCGCAAAAAAATTAACGCACATTCTGAAAATCTCATTTTAATGAAAGTTAACTCTACATTGACTTTATAACTTACTTTTTATGTTCTCTCGGGAAGGTTTTGAACGAAACAAGACACATTAAATGGGAGAAAAATTCAGGATTTCACCGAATCTTATGTCAAAGGAGAGAAATGAGAAATTTTCAAAATACTGAAATGATGATAAGTGGTTTAATACTTGGTATTTCCACCCCTTGCGTTAATTACAGCTCGGCAACGACGGTTCATACTCAAAATGAGTGATCTTAAAATGTTCTGATCTAATCCTTCCCAGATTTGTCCGAGTTGGATTCCTAAGTCATTAAGGGTAGCTGGATGATTTTCTGAACTTCGCAGCCTTCTATTGAGGTTGTTCCAAACCTGCTCAATCTGGACTTCTTGCTGGCCATTCCATTCGAGAGACTTCAACCTCTTCAAGGTACTTCTGAACGATGCGCGCACGATGGGGTCTGGCATTATCGTCCATAAAAATGAAATTTTCACCAATGTATGGGGCAAATGGCACTACCTGTTCTTCAAGAATGTTCCTTATATACTTATCAGCATTCATAGCTCCATTATCAACGACCACTAGGTCTGTGCGAGCAGTCAAAGATATTCCACCCCATACCATAATCGATCCTCCCCCGAAACCAGTAGTATTCAGGAAATTGCACTGAGCATATCTTTCATGTGGACGTCTGTATACAAGGGAACGTCGTTCACAATGGTAGAGGCAGAATCTAGACTCATCTGTGAAGAGAACTCTTTTCCAATCGGCCTCTTCCCAATGGATATGCTCTCTTGCAAAATCCAAACGCGCCCTTCGATGGGCTGGGGTAAGAGCTGGGCCTCTTACCGCGACACGAGGCCTTAAATCATATTCTCTGAGGCGATTTCTTATTGTCTGAGTGCTAATTTGCACCTCATGAGTTTGCTCAAGCTGAATTTGAAGGAGGCGAGCGGTTGCAAACTGTTGTCTCAACGAAGAAACTCTCTAGTAACGTTCTTGAATGGCAGTTGTTACCCGTGGTCTACCCTGTCCTGGTCTTCGGACATTCATACCTGTCTCCCTGAATCGCTGCAACATTCTGGACACACTTGTATGGGAAACTCCAAACCTTTCTGCAATTCTTGTGTATGTCCACCCTTCTTCTCGCAAAACTACTGCTTGGGCACATTCCTCTTGGGTCAAATTGCGTGTTCCGCGTTGCATAGCGATCGAGTGTAGAAAATCAAACGAAAGAAAAACTATTGATCACTAGAATTGTTCGAGAACAACTGATTTTAGAATGGAGCCAATACATTCAAAATCTGATAATATCATCTTTTTTTATTCCTGCTGGAAAAAAACATCTGTATTGAAGAAAACCGATGAAAGTGGATAACATATGCATGCATAATTCTGATAAGAATAATTATGATTGGGAACACCTTCAGTTGTAGAATAAATTTGAGATTTTCATAATGTGCGTTAATTTTTTTGCGCAGTGTAGTACCAACGTTAATAAAAATATGTGTTTTGCATTTGAGGGTTAGAAACTCACGTAGCTACTAGCATAGGAAAAAATCACAAAACAATACTCAATAGTCATGAAATTTTATGTATATATGTCCTATACTTCACAAAATCCGATTCCAAGACTGAAGTTGCGTAAACACTTATGGTCCAACGCCTTCCTTAATTCGAATGTAAGGAACAAGGACATTTTGCAGTCTGGGCTATCTTTATCAAAAGCACGTATATATGGATACAAACGATGAAAATCATTTGTTTCAGTGAGAGATGTGAAATTGATCAACCAAGAGTAAATTTTCATTGTTTTTTCCTGCGATTGAAACCGATAACCAATTGCAAAGGTCAATCTCATTTGCAACTAGCGAAAAAATATGCTCAAAAAATCGCTTCAAAAACAATTCCACATCGTGGAACAAACGTGTAATTGGACCAATTATTCCGACAATTCAAATTTGTGCGTAATCACGAACCGTGAAGGGACCCCCTTAACCTTTCGAACTCGACAACTCCTACAAGAATGAAGCGAAGCATAAAAGTGTCACGTCACCCTCTACCCCCTTTCTAATTAGTAAATAATTTGATTTGGCACTCCCCCTGGATTTCCTAGGAGCGTTCTGAAATTGGCACGAAAAAAGTTCGATATTCAGTAGCTGCTGCTGCTTTCTCGTGGAATTTAATTAACCAATTCCATTAATTATATCGACTGCGCCGATACGATTATGGTTGATGGGAGTGGAAAAAAAATTGGAGAGAATAATAGGGAGTTTTTCCCTCCATTCACCTCCGAATTGGAGAGGAGTTGATTGGATGGAAGATATACATTAACTTAATGTTTGACGAGCAGATGCTGCAGTTTTTTCAACATGAAGATGGTGAACAACATCAATATGGGTCCCAAATCTCTGAACTAGAGAAGCAAGTGTATACAGTGTTAGTAAAAAGTAAAGCACAAGAATCATATCTTCGTTATTTGAAGCACAAAAAAAGGTTTGCCATCAAGAAAAAACCCAACTATGCTCCATCCCAAAGAGGCTAAATGACAAACTCCTCATTTATAAATGGAAATTTATAATTTAAATAGTAAATATCGAAGATATGAATATTGTGCTTTTCTATTCACTCACTCTGTATACATTTCCTTCTCTAATTCTCAGATTTTGGTTTCATATTTATCTTGTCGCCATCTCTGAACTTATATCTCGAAAAAGAATCAATAATTCATACATCGCTCAGCAAAAACAACAAAACGAAAATCCTCCAATTTTGCAGTGCATTTCGAACTTCTAATTCAAATTTAAACCAAAATCCAGGCCAGACGCCCTACCGAGGACACTTCAATTATACTCATCCCCAACGGGAACGTCAAAATTATCACTCAGCTGCCATTTCAGCCAGCGAAACTCAATTTGGATCAGAACTTTTTTGTACGTCCAAAGGAAAAGCTGAAAATTATGTGAGCTGGATATATTTATCATGCCATGCTTCCGGCCGAATTCGGCCCTTATCTTAATCTATTAGATGTATAATAATGAAGACGAGTCCCGGCTCTGTACCAGCTCGAAATCTAATTTAAAATCCATTTGGGGTCGCTAAAGAACCCTTCAACTTCGTATTATTGATAATTATATGCATTCCTCTTTATAGCTCGTCTATATAACTCAGGGAATATTAGAGTGCGGCCATCTCATCAACGAATGGAATAAAAGCGAAACTAGTAATGGGTTTTTTTTAGAGAACAATTACACAGCTCACCTGATCCACCACAGACATTACAATAGCTAGGCGATGCATTGACGGATATTCCTCAAACTTTCAATGTTAACCTCATTGGCACAACGCAAATAGAGTAAGAAAGATCTAGAGGAGGCTCCATACCTGATATTGGAGCTTTATTTCAAGGTGTGAGCTCCAACAGACTCAACAAAGCTAATCCTTGTGATGTCTAGGGTATCTGGGATGAGTGAAATCACGAATTTTTTTTATGGCAACATGAGATTTGTGTGCAGAGGCGTTGTCCAGCAAAAACAAAACACCTTTGGATAGCTTTCCGAGTCTTTTCTTTTCAATTTTTTCCCATAGAGTGGTCAGTAAGGTCGAATAGTAATCTCCGGTTATTGGTCCACACTTATCCAAAAAATCAATCATGATTACTCCATGGCAATCCCAAAAAACTGAAGGAAGAACTTTTCCAGCAGATTTTTGGACGCGAAACTTCTTAGGTCTTGGAGAACCAGAGTGTCGCCATTTCATCGATTGTTGCTTTGTTTTTGGATCCTAGAAATGTATCAAAGTCTCATCCATTGTAACAATTCGGTTTGAGAAGTCTATATCGTTTTCAAATCGAGCACAGATCGAACGCGATGCTTCTATCCTTGTACGCTTGTGGTCAACATTCGAACATTTGGGGATCCATTTTGTAGCCATTTTTCTCATGTCCAAATTGACGTGAATTATATGATGAACGCGTTCGTATGAAATATTCAGTGCTTCAGATATCCGTTTTAGCCAATTCGATGGTCTGATAAAATCATGTCATGAACTGCATTGATATTTCCGAGGACTGACACAGAAACTGGCCTTCCCGATCGGTCATCATCTTCAATAGAAAATTTACCTCTTTTGAAGCTTGTAGTCCATTTGTTCACGGTCGCATACGAAGGACATCGATCACCAAGGGTATTGAGCATATCTTCGAAAATCTGCTTACCTCTTAACCCTTTTAAATACAGGTACTTGATGATGGCTCGATACTACAATTTTTTCGATTTTCACAATTTCGGTTGACACTTCTAATGAGTTATTGTTCGTAGCTATGGTAACGCAATATTTTTTATGCATGTAACTGGTCTAGGTAAACTAGATATCAATACATCCTCGTATATTTCGTGCAGTTCAATTGATATTCTATCAATATTCCCTGGATTTAAGGTGTGATCGGATTTTGGAACAGATAAAAGCTGAGATTTCAAGTTTTTTTTTTGCATATATGAGTTCGATAAGTTCAAAAGCACGCTTCTCCACCAAGATCGCAGTCAAACGCTAACGAAGGAGTCAAGGACCCCATCAGCGATCCTCTGAAGGGATAACCCAACGTAATGGCATTTTGCAACCCGTCTGATGGTCAAATACAAAGTGAACATAATTCGTATGATGGACGGATTCGACAAGAATAAAACGCAACATAGCCAGATAGGATCTTTCTTGGACAAAGCGGATTGGAGAGGTCGATGAGAAGATTTGAAACGGCCAGCGAATTTTTGAGCCACCGTGATAGCCAGGAAGGGTAGATTGTCCGAGCATAGGGAGTAATAAGCGGGGTATTGTCCGCTGCATTGTTGTCCGTACCGGGAGATTATTCAGTGGAATAGATATATAAAGATAACTTTAATGTCTGTCAGTGAGGCTAGCACAGGCCTCGAAATGCTCGCAATGCAGGAAATCTCATTTGTTCGAGCTTTATTCCGTCTGTTTTTCACCGTTCGCACGCAATGGGAAATAACGAGTGGAACTGATGTATTTTTCAGTTTGCGACATTCGTTGGACAGCTAATTGATAGAATCGAAAAAACATGCATAATTGAATGGAAAAATCAGTTCTGAAACTGTGATTTCAATTATCGATTGAAGGCTACACCGTTGTTACAGATGAAATGAGAAAAACAATACGAAAGAAACAATTACTTGAAGTTAGAATCGTCAGTCTCCGCATTTTTCAGGTGACCCTCCTCAGGATTGTTCTTCCCGAAAATTCCGTATTCCGGGAAGTGATTAATTTCCCTTGACAGGAATGAAAGCTCATTAAAGTTTGCCAAACTTAATCCGGTGAATAGTTTGCACCAGACAGGCGCAATTGAAGAGAATCGTTGCTAGTTCGGAAGTTCAATTTGGGCCCATAGGAAGAAGGACCTGCTCTTTCGAATTAATTCAGAGAAGAAAGTGCAAGATACGATCACAGTTTCTGAGAAAAGGCCTTAGGCCAAGCGTCTTTATTACCATCTTGATTGAAAACGGTCCAAAACCCTTTCTTTCCCTGAATGATTCGAATTTATTGATGGGTGCTCCATTTGGGAATGGACCGAGTTTAATTCAATGAATATCTGCAAGGTTGAAGTAGGAGGGGATTTGATAAATTGGGAAACTTGGGAGTATTTCAGGGATTTCATACAATTGGAGTTTTGCAAATAAATATGGAGCTGCGAATGGTAGAGGAAAATGCATCTGCCGGAAAGTGTTAGATTGAAAATATTAAGCAGAACTTTAGTAAGTGAGTTTATATAACGTGAAGAAGAGATCCAAAACAAACAAAAGAGTTTTGGACACCCAGGCAAGTAAGAGTGATGCTGCAGATTGTAGATAAACTCCAAGGGTTAGGTTCTCCAAGACCTAAGAAGTTTCGTGTCTAAAAATCTGCTGGAAAAGTTCTTGCTTCAGTTTTTTGGGATTGCCATGGGGTAATCATGATCGATTTTTTGGAAAAGGGTAGAACAATAACTGGAGATTACTATTCGACATTACTGACCACTCTACGGGAAAAAATTAAAGAGAAAAGACGCGGAAAGCTATCCAAAGGTGTTTTGTTTTTGCAGGACAACTCCCCTGCACACAAATCTCATGTTGCCTTGCAAAATATTCGTGGTTTAGGGTTTGAATTACTAGAACACCCCCCTTATTCACCAGATTTGGCTCCATCCGACTATCATCTCTCTCAACTGAAAAGAAGTTTAAAAGGTCGTAAATTTTCTTCCAACGAGGGGGTAATAAAAGCTGTGGAGGTCTGGTTCGCAGAGCAAGAAGAAACATTTTCTCTGAAAGATCTAGAGACGTTGCAGGTTTGCTGTAATAAATGTATCCAATCAAGAGGAGAATATTTTGAGTAATAAAATATTTTGACATTGAAACTTTGTTTGGTTCCATAGTAGGTTAAGAATTTTTCAATATTTCCTCGTATCACAATTCCCAGCAGGTTGATGGTTCCTGGCAGAGATCAATGGGATTCTTCACAGGCACTGGTGATGGGATTGTTGCATCTGACTCAAATATCTCATCTCTCCTAGGAAAAGACTGTGACATAGTGCAGAAAGAATTCATGTGTACACGATAGAGACAATTAGTGAGGAACTTTCCAGCAAAGACATTTAAATATGTTATGATAGTCAAGGAACACTGAAAACCTTCTCTGATGTCTAGGTTAACTCCTACCTAGGAGGATAATGCAAGAAAGCTCTGCCTAAGCTAGTCTCTATTCATTTTTGTGAGTTTTTCAGTGCCGGAGATTCGGTGGAGTTTGGAGGTAGATGCATCAGCTGAGTGGGTGGCTATTTATGCTCTTTTCACACCGGAACTGGCGCTTCCTGAGGTCAAAAAGTTCCTGGTCCTTAGAAGGAAGCAACTGACCCTCTTGACCTGTCAAATCACACCTATGGTGTACCAATGAGCCGTATGGCTTTCGCTCAGCCTAGAATCGCCGCCACACAAGCACAAGAAGAAGAAGATAGGGATTCTGATCCACTATTCACAAGACTAGGCTGACGAACAAAGTTACTCTTTTCAATTTATCCCAATAGTTCCAACGCTTTCTCAGTGATCCAGCTCGGATTTAGGGAAACGCAGGACCAAACTGGAAATTGTTTCTCGTCGCCTTTTTCCATGGCAAACGATTCAGATATACCGGATCTAATTCGAGCGAGACCGCGTTTACGAAAACTTAATCGGCACTCCGGAGCGTTCCTTTTACAAATCTAACAAACTGTCAGATTCGCAATACATTTGCATTGATTCGCGCGACGAACGAACGAACGTTCAGGAAGACTGCAATAACGGAAACCGGAGCGGACCGCAGAATAAATTCTGCCCCGCTATTATTTATTACCGTGTTGGTCCCGCTCATAAGCCGGGGGTAGGCGGCCTCTCTTTTTGCCCCAAATCGCATCGATTCTTCCCCTCCTACGGCGGTGTCATTCGCAGGTGTTCCGGATTAATTCCGGAAATAACATTCGCGAAACAAATCCACGTTGGCGGGGGCGAATGGAAGAGTTACGCGCGCGCAAATGCCGTTCGTTTTCTTACCGGAAACTCGGATCTAAGTTTTTAAATTTTCTGATGAGTTTCTTCGGGACGCGCTCTGCTCTGGGCTGAAGCGAGAGGTCTTTTTATCGGATTGCGGGAAGTTTCTGGATGTACTCGCAGATTACCTTATACTTTCAAAGGACCCATCCTTTCAAGGGCCCCAACTGGATCAATCTGGAAGAATTGTCTTAAAATCCTTACGACAAAAATTTCGTTTGACGGAGTTGAGTTTTCTTATATCTCTGAATTAGCTGAACCCTTATGGTGCAACTGGATTATGTGTAATTGGATGTAGACAATTTCGGCAATTTCAATATGAACATAGGGATTCCACAAGGCTCAGTGTTGGCGCCCACACATTTCAGCTCCAATCACTATCGTCAATTATATGGAGTCAAATTTTAGGTAGAGATATCCGTTACTGAGGGGAGTAATACGAGGATATATTGACAAATTCTTAGCCTACTACAGAACCAAACAAACTTTCAATGTCAAAATATTTTATTACTCAACATATTCTCCTCTTAATTCGATACATTTATTACAGCGAACCTGCAACGTCTCTAGACCTTTCAAACGAAATGTTTCTTCTTGCTCTGCAAACCAAACCTCCACAGCTTTCATTACCTCCTCAAATCAATCATGATTACTCCATGGCAATCCCGAAAAACTGAAGCAAGAACTTTTCCAGCAGATTTTTGGACACAAAACTTCTCAGGTCTTGGAGAACCAGAGTGTCACCATTCCATCGATTGTTGCTTCGTTCCTGGATCGTAGAAATGTACCCAAGTCTCATCCATAGTAACAATTCGGTTCAAGCAGTCTACATCGTTTTCAAATCGAGCACAGATCGAACGCGATGCTTCTACCCTTCCACGCTTTTGGTCAACATTCAAACATTTGGGGGTCCATTTTGCAGCAATTTTTCTCATGTCCAAATTGACGTGAACTATATGATGAATGGGTTCATATGAAATATTCAGTACTTCAGATATCCGTTTTAGCAGAATTCGACGGTCGGATAAAATCATGTCATGAACTGCATCGATATTTTCGGGGACTGACACAGAAACTGGCCTTCCCGATCGGTCATCATCTTCAATGGAAAATTTACGTCTTTTGAAGCTTGCAGTCCAATTTTTTTGATCACCAAGGGTAACGAGCATATCTTCGTAATTCTGCTTACCTCTTAACCCTCTTAAATACATGTATTACCTTACCTGCAGGTACTTGATGATATCTCGATACTCCAAATTCTCGATTTTCACAATTCCGGTGGAAATCTTCTTTCTTTTAACTCATTACGTAACCCTGGTCTACCTTAAACTTCAAATTGACACTTCTAATGAGTTAATGTTCGTTGCTATGGGTTGCTATGGTAACGCAGTATTTTTTTATGCATGGAATTGGTCTAGGCTAACTAGATATCAATACATCCTCGTTCAAACGCCCAAAGTAAAAACCTTTTAAAGCCTAGAAGAGAACAAATCAGAGCAGTAACTGGTAATTTAAAAAGACACATGCACAAGATGCATATTGAAAGAGTGTGTAATACGGAGGGAGAAAACCCCATCTTCAAGTGAGAAGCTCTTTTCTGAAGGAGGCACAACACATTCTACATACTCTGAAAAGAAAATAAACTCCTTAATCTACTCCAGATCACCTCCTTTGGTCCTGAAAATCTACAATCTCTTCTGATTCTTCTAGATGCAAGGTTAAGACGTTTATTTCGCTTGATTCCACTCCATCACTGAGAATATAATGAACATTCTTTTTATTATATGGTAGTAATTTACAATACAGTCAGTGTCTGCTGCATGGGGTGAGAGCTTCTGGTTCTGAGCCTTCAGTTTTGCCTTGAAGACTAGAAATAATAGACAGATATACTTCTCAGAATGTTCTCTTTCCAAATGTGAACTCCCATCACTTGTAGATCAGAAAAGCACCCACGAGCTACGAATATTGCAACAACTCCAGCACTGCATCCTCGCCTAGCAACCCTCAGCGTCCCCATGAATTCCTAAATCTGCAATCCCATCTTTTCAGATTGCCACGGGTTACAACAATAACACTAATCAAAGTCGCCTCGATCTGGACCACTTTCTAGCAGCCAGATATCTGTTCCCCCCACTGGGGGATTCCTTTCGCGGGAGAAGATATAAATCAGTCCTCATTTGATTATTCCGAACTTCTTGAACTCATTCATCTTCGGCTCGGAATATAGCTCTCATTGTATCCTCCGGGGTCTCTGGGACAGGTGATGCAAATTCGGTTCTTTATCCTTTTACATTCTTCTCCGTTCGGCTCTTTCTTCTCCGAGTCCTCACTTATGGAAATTCAAACTTCCCAAGTTTCAATTCATAGTTGCGATCTAGTTCACCTATTGTGTAATGCGGTGGGGGACAACGAGCATGCGTTTTTATGACTATGGTTATAGAAATTCACCAACCTGAAACTCGTCAATCCCTCTTCAAACTCGTCCATTATAGGTTAGGTTAGGCTAGGTATAAGGATGAGTAACAGCAGTGAACTGTGACGGAGTAAACGAAAAGAATTCATCGTGGCTTGCAATATGCATTTAGGAGGACCCCTATCCTATAATCAACCTGAAACAAAAGCCCCCATTCCTCATTCGAAGGACCATTATTCGGCTTTTATTTGTTTTAAGCCGTAGATGTGTAAATTCTGTCTATTGTTGTCGAATCTGGATCTAAAGTGTTGGGACCTCCCATCCATTATTGGTTATAGTCGGTGTTTCCCGATAATGGAACGCCGTGTAGATCCGCTGTTCCCAAAATCGAAAACGTTGGGGTTGGGGGGAGGGGGGCAAAGGTCGTCCCATTGTGAACTTGTATACGGATGTCATTTTCAGTTATTGTTCTGCTCAGAATGAAATGATGGACCCGAGTTTGGTTCCCATTATCGTTTAAGTGCTACCTTATTTCCTCCGTATCTTAGTTGAGTGAAAGGGGTATTGTTTTGTGTCGTTTCCGAAGCTCGTTTCACGGCAAAGAATCGGGCACTATAGGGCCTTGAATGAAACGGCCGCGTAGATTAGGGGATTTGTATTCGCTGTTCATATTCGACTCGAATCGCCAGGAAGGGTTGGAAATATATTCACGTTCTTCTTGGAAATATATAATCCGCTCCATTATGACTGTACACGAAAATGTAATGATTCTTTCAACTGAAGGCCGATACTTAAAGCCTTCATCAAACTTTCATCTCTCTCTTTTTTGCCAAAACATAATTATATTTCCTTCTTCTCGTGAATTCCTATGAGGGCTAGGGCATCATGGTATGGGAAGAAATTAAGAAGCTTATGAACTTGCTAAAAGGTCATCAAGCTTAACACCAGCTGGACATTGAACGTTATGTGGATTTTGGAAAAGCCAATAAGAAGCAGCAGTCCAAAAATGCCAGGTCAACAATAGAAATAGCTTCTGGAGGTAACACCCTCAAACTTGCGAAAATTCGTGGTACCTTCATCGACCTAGACCAGAAAGCAACTGAAGCTGCTACAAACTAAGTTTCGTGTGATGCTAGAACTGATGGACAAGCCAATACACAACCGTATCAATTCAGCATCACGGGCATTCTGGAAGCTAAAGTTCAGAGTGTTTCAAAATCACGACCTCAATCTGAAGACCAAGACAGCTGTTTACAAAGCAGTCGTCCTCCCAACGCTTCTTTATGGAAGCGAAAGCTGGACGCCCTACAGGCGACATATAAACAGCTTGAACAAACGCAACAACGTCATCTAAGACAGATAATGCACATCAGATGGTTCCACAAAGTTTCGAATGCAGAAGTGTTGCAACGCGCGAGTTGTACTCAAGTAACGAGGGCCAGACTCAGATAGAGCGGCCACATTCTGAGAATGCAACACACAAGACTCCCCAAAATAGCTCTGTATGGTGAATTGACAGAGGGAGCCCGGAAACCAGGAGGCCAGTATAAGCGGTTTAAGGATACACTGCATCAAAGCCTAAAATCAATTAATGCCAATCATAACTGGGAACAACTAGCGTTAAACAGGTCACAGTGGAGGTCTTTGGTTCACAGTTATAATGGAGACTCGAGAAGAATACAGCGGCGGCCAGATCTGGTTGGTGACTATCCATGCCCGCAGTGTGGAAGGATCTGTAGATCACGGTTGGGTCTCGTTAGTCACAGAAGGGCACACAGTTGCAATGAATCCTAAAAAATTGTCTGATCGCACAGTTTTTTCTGTCTTTTTGTAGATTTATTCCCGGTAACGGGATACTGCAATAAATGAAATGAATTTCCAGTCTTCAAGTCAAAATTGGACGCTTAGAACCCAAAACTTCATCCCATAAAGCAGACACTAACTGTATTATGAATACCTACCATAAAATAAAAAGAATATTCATTACATTCTTAGTGATGGAGTGAACTCAAGCGAAGTAATTGCTTAACCTTGCATCTAGAAGAAAGACAAGATTGTAAATTTTCAGGACCAAAGGAGGTGATCTGGAGTAGATTAAGGAATCTATGGGTTGTTTTCCCTTCAGAGTATGTTGAGTTTTTTTTGCCCGCAGTGTGGAAGGATCTGTAGGTCACGGTTGGGTCTCTTCGGTCACAAGACAGTCCTGGATCCTCACGAGATATCATCCAAGGCTCCTATTATTGTTGTCTGATTGGCAATACCACTGACAAGGCCCGGAAGAAGAAGAGAGGTGAAGAAGCCCCCATTCTCCAAGTGGCATTTTAGAGCATAGGTTAATATAACAATGGTTTTCCTATTCTCAGCACATGCATACGTGCTGCATCACGTAAACGATTATTCCGGATATCCGTATACAGAAACGCAAAAAAAATACGTCAATTTGTATTGCGAGGCGCATATCTCATGGACGTATAGTGTTATTAATTTCTAATCTCAGTGGTCGCCGAAAAGTCGCCTGAATTCGAAACATTTCAGATCGACTATTTCATGATCGATGATTAAAAGGTTTAGCGATTCAAGTTTGCTATACGTCGATGTGGTACATTAGCGACCAAACTCCCGTTGTAACAATTTAATAATTCATCGGCGGCATTATGCAAAACGAACCGTATGATCGCTCCGTTCCATCCGCATAAACGCTATCACTGGCCGCTTCATAGTGGCAATTTACCGGGCATTCAGAGCCGCGTAAAAAAAAATGGAGATTACACGTTCGTTAAATTCTAGGGCGAGAATTTCAGCGCACAGCCATGTTGGGGTGCATTTCGCATAGGGACAGAAGCTGATTATCGACGTTTGAGGTTAGCAAATAGGTAGAAGAATGTACTGTAGGCTTTCGGTCAACTGTCGACCACGTTTCTAACCGATCCGAAATTTGCAAGGCATCAAAACGAATTGATGACGGTTTATAGCTCAACCGCATTTAACGGTTCTTGCTGAGTGGTTCGATTTCGAGCACGCGTATGATGTGACTGATCAGGGTTAACGACATCCTAGAATTGTAAAACAAAGATATTCATTCATTTATTCATTGCTGTATCCTGTTTGCGGGAATTAATCTACAAAAAGACAAAAAAAAAGGTGCGAACAGATTCATAATTTGAAGAAGAGACCCAACCGTGAAATACAGATCCTTCCACACTCCGGACATAGATAGTCACCAACCAGATCTGGCCGCCGCTGTATTCTTTTCGAGTCTGCATTATACCTGTGGGCCAAAGACCTCCACTGTGACCTGACTAACGCTAGTTGTTCCCAGTTATGATCGGCATTAATTGATTTTAGAGATTGATGTAGTGTATCCTTAAACCACTTGTACCGGCCTCCTGGTTTCCGAGCTCCCTCTGTCAATTCACCAAACAGAGCTATTTTGGGAAGTCTTGTGTCTTGCATCCACAGGATGTGGCCGCTCCATCTGAGTCGGGCCCTCGTTACTTGAGTCTCAATTGCTGTACAACTCGCGCGTTGCAAGACTTCTGCATTCGAAACTTTGTGAAACCATCTGATGTGCATTATTTATCTTAGATGACGTTGTTGCGTTTGTTCAAGCTGTTTAATATGTCGCCTGCAGGGCGTCCAGCTTTCGCGTTGGGAGCACCACCGCTTTGTAAACAGCTGTCTTGGTCTTCAGATTGAGCTCGTGATTTTGAAACACTCCGCCCTTCAGCTTCCAGAATGCCCGTGATGCCGAATTGATACGGTTGTGTATTTCCGTGTCTAGGTTAGCCCTAGTATTTATGAAGCTTCCCAAGTATTTGAACTGCTCGACCTGTTCTAGAATTTCATTCTCCAGGCTGATATCTGTTTGAAGGCTTTCTGTCGGACTTACCAGGGTTTTGGTTTTGTCGATATTGAGTCTAAGGCCTAAAACTTCCTATAGATATATGTTTATATGTGTCCAGCATTACCTTCAGATCCTCTGTGCTGCTAGCGATAAGTGCGCAGTCGTCTGCATATTGAAGTTCCGTGATAAACTTTGTACGGGTTTTTGCTATGAGGTGCTTCAGGTTAAATAGGCCACCGTACCTCGATTTGGTCGAAAGCCGCACTGGGATTCAGAAAGATATAATAGCAACCGCCGATTCAAATCTACGCAAATGTGAGGTTTTGAATAGGACTGGCCAACCAGTATTGAGAATGCCGGAAGGAAGAACGTCCCATTGAGGACGTGATGTAGGAAAAAAGTGTTTCTCTCGACCTCAAGAATCTACTGTTAAAATATGTACGAGTCAAAGACTCACCCTGTAGAAGAGAAAAATTCAACGTTTTTTTCGATCGTTTTCTCCACGAACAACCTCGACTCAAACCACAATTTTACGAGTGGGTTTTACGCTGACACATCTCCAAAACCCCCCCTTTCCCCAACGCAATCGTTCGCGGTTCAACCCAGCGGAAAAAAGCAAAAACACGGCGAACGTCTCGACCTGGATTCAAAACAACAACACGGGACTTTTCCGCAATCCGAATATACTTGGCGGCACGTTCAGTTTTTGCTTTTTCATCGCGAAAAAGTTCGAAATGCTCCCCCGTCTGGTTCCGCGTGCACGGAAGACCGAACGAGAAGAATGGAGAAAAAATATTTCCCATGCCAATGATAATGCTCGAATCCCTTTTTACCTCTTTTCCGTCGCTACCCCCATCGGGGGAAATGGGCAGTGTTGCCAATCGGCGGATTTTTATCCGAATTGCGGATTTTTTTAGCTCTCGCGGATTTTTTTCGGATTTAAAAATATTTCGGATATTTTCGGATTTTTTATGTTATACAGTTTTAAAGAATTTCTAAAGGAATTGAGTTATTCAAATCAATTATTGAGGCTCTTGCCACTAGATGATTGAATAATTCAAATCAATAGTAGAGGCTTCGTGGAATATTCCTATTGGGAACTGAAGAAACCACGTTAAAAAAACGCCAAGAACACTACTTAGGGAGTGGAGCGAAAATGTGTGCATGTAATTTGAAATACGACTTTCTCACGAATAGAATATTTTTTTGTACGATCTGCAAAGTTTCTTGAGGTTGACCTCAAATAAAAAACTGTACAATCGGGATCGATCTGGATTTTTGAAAAAGTATTTGTTTATGTTTAGGTAACGAAATAAATAACGCATTCGGTATTTAGACCTGGTACAAAATTCAGCTACCACTAGGGGCATCATATTCGCAGCTCAAAAAGGGTAGTGAAGATTTTTCAAATTGAAAAAATGATTGGAATATTGAGAATAGAAAATTGTGTTATCTGTTTTCTTAATTATTTAATCGTTCGATGAACGAGCGGATTTTTTTCGGATTAAGTTACGGAAGCATTGGATTTTTTCGGATTTTTTGTCAGATATTTCGGATTATTCCGTAAATTACCATTGGCAACACTGGAAATGGGGTTGTGCAGCGTCAGTTGTTGTGGCGCCTGGCCCAGGCTGCACGTAACAAGGATTCCATCGCAATCTTCGCATCGATCATTTGCATATAGGATGAACGCTCAAAAATGCTCGCTCGGAGTGGGGAATTCCCAGATGATGGCTGGCCTAGGTGGTAGAAATGATGTTCTGTGATTCAACCTAGATGACAGGGGCTCGGAGTGAAAAGGATCGCGACATAATAGCTGTTCTCAATTTAACAGTCAGCTCAGTAGACACAAGACCCTTTGAATGCAGCCCTGGAAGGCCACAATATTGATGTTACCAGATCCTTTGAGATCAGACAATTTAATTTGGACGAGTATTTTGATATGTGATCGATTTCCTAAAATTACCCTTCGTAATGTCAACTTCTTTCATCGGCCTGGAACCTCTCTATGGTATAAGAAAATGTACTTACCATGAAGGGTTTCAGGAGAAAGAAAAAACACTCCAAAAATTTCTTGAAACCTTAAATACTTCAAGATCTAGCTTTCTAGTTTTCTGGATCTTAATATGGATATGCTACACCTACATACTGGATTTCCTACAGAGCACTGCCGCCTCATGAAGTACCTAATGAGAAAAAGTCTAGCAGTCAACTGATGAGTGTAGATTCTGTCGCTGGTGGCAGAATGCCCCACGATTTCTGACCAATGCAAAAAATGCTTCAGACAAGAAACTTGAAGGAGCGAGGAGTTGACCACCTTGAATCCATCTCAAATACTGGAGTTCATTGGAACTCTGGAATTGGAAAGCGAGCTGTAGATGACAACGGCTGTGAACGGTAGCACAAAAGATCTCAAATAAGAATAGACACTTTTAAAATCCAGAAATCTAGAAACATTTACAATGCCAAACACTTTTAACTGAAATTAAGAATAAAAAACCTAAAAGCATTGACCCACAACATATATTTATCGAATTCAGAACAACAATAGACAAGTTATAAGCAAAAACTCAAATTTCCTCCGATACTATTTTTCGTTGTTCACTTCTAGTATCGACTGATTCCGAAAAATCCAATTTTCCAAGTGAAATATCCCAAAACGTAGAAACTTGAATCATCGCGACGCATGACAAGTCTCTCTGGTATCCTCCAAATCCTTCCCTTTATCAAATCATCCTCTAGGGCTGCATAATTAGTGTTTCACCTAACCTAACCTCGTGGGACATGAATAATAGCACGCAACACATATTCAACATAAGCTTATTAGGTGTCGCATATGGCGGGGAAATGTGTAAACTCCCAGGAGATATAGGTATACGTATATACACTCATCCTTTCAACTGTTCCAGATAAGGGTGGCTCACAATAGACCTAACAAAAAGAGGTTTCATTTATACATTACAAACACTTTCATTTAGTCATCATTATCAGAGGTAAACGTCAACTGGAGAACCAAAAAATGTATTTGTGAAAACTTTTCAGGTGTAGTATGTGAGATAGATCCAGAACGACCGCAGAGTAGCCATATCTGAAATAAAAATATGAATAAACCCTCGCGAAGGGTCGAATATAATATGATCAATCTGAGTCAGCAATGATGAGAACCGTAAAAGAGGCATTCTCGACGAAAATGAATTTTAATGATATCAAGGATGGGCATATATTTTATTTTATCGTTATTACGATCTTCCGTTATGAAATGAGGAGTAGGGCCCTTTGTTTACTGTTCCGCCATCATGAAGAACATTATATAATGAACCAACAAAAGGTTTTATGACTCCATGATTTTGATCTCTCCCTAAGATCAACCACTAGGGTCATTATGGTACACCCTACTCGTTTTATCGCAGTTATGTATACCTTCCCCTCATAACAATTCATCAGGAATTATTTTGTCACAACTTATCCGGGGATTCTGTCAGTTTTAATAGTTAAAAAAATCATTCCAGGCAAATCTAGCTTTCTGTGCCTGTGTCAAACTCCATTCCAAACCATCGAACGAATTATGTCTCATCAAGTCGTAAAATCAGGACTGTAATTATTGAACACAAAACATCCGCAGACAGACTGTCCCCAAAGTAACCGTTAGCAAATTAGATCTCTTCCCAAAACCAATAATCTCGCCAGCTCTTGCAGCGTGCGTTTTTGTTTGGCCCAACCTAATTTCTCCGGGTTTTCAATCTGCGTCCGGATCATTCAATTAGGAACCTCAAAATCGAAACAAATTGACGAGTTAATCACTTACGTCGGACTGCGGTCATCTATTCAACCGTCCGAATTTAATCCGGATTCTGGTTTCTGGAAAATTTCACAGGGAATACGATCGATAATGACACACGTTCAGAGTTGAACCTACACAGGCTTGTGGATATGAAAAAAATCGATTTTTTCCCACATTCCTCATTAACCCACCCCCAGGTCCCTTACTGCACCTCCCCAGGATTGAATCACATGGCGCGAATTTATTCGGCGTTGTTCGATAAAAATGGACCTGTCCTTACCCGGCCCGGATTTCCATTCCCAATCGAACATTATGCTGCGTCTTACCTGTAACAACAAAGTTCCATTAATATTTTATGAGGATTATGGAATGGGTTCATTTTCTATTCACATCGCAATCAATTTGAATTTTAGAGGCAGATACTCAGGTCCGCCGAGCGAAAGCGAATTTGCATGGAAGGAAAAATGCCGAAATCACGTCTCTCGGCGTTTAAAATTTACGGATCCATAAACGGCGGCGTTTGGATGTTATGGAGATGTGGATTTAGCTCCGCGACAGGCAGATTTGTCACGAAATTACCGATTTTAAAGACAGAGTATCCTACTTTGTCGATGCGAATGAGTGAGCAATATACAGGCATGTACGCCATCTATCGCCAGGTGGACGTATGTGCTGCCTAGGCAGCACGTGGAGTCTACAGGTTTCTGTCAAGTGTATGTGAGCACCATGTTGGAAAGTCGCCACAGGTTCCATTGTTTCCATTAATAGAAAAATTCGCAGGTTAAACAGTATAAAGTGGGCTCATTAATCTTTGCATCATGTCACAGCTAGATATATGGCTTCTTCTAGGAAAAATAAGCTGTAGACACTTGGAGGAGTAATTTGTGATTTCCTCCTCCTAGTAAAAAGTAAAATCAAGGTTTTACAAGCCTTAAGGGCTAACTAAGACCTCTGAAGATTATAAAAATCAAGTAATAAAATTTCCCAAGATTCAATGACGTGTGCTATATCTGATAGTGGCATATTAAATTCATGTCTTCAGGATTCTACATTATTTTATCTCTGGATATTCAAATTAAGAAAGTCTCAGTCATCTATTGTCAAATTACGTAACAGACAACCAGATCAATTTCAAGTTGGAGTTCACCATGGTTCGGAAGTTTCACCCTGCACAAAATGTGGAGTAAGATGTCAGAACCCTCATTGTACCAATCGCAGTTGCCTTAAATGAGCATTAGCGAAGTTCAATAGATCAATATCTGCTCTCCATTCATCAGAACAAAGCCCACTTGAAGACTTCACTCCGAAGCCTATAATTTTCCAAGTTTTACCGTCGAATGAAAATGAACCTCCTCTAGAAACTCCCGATATTAAATTCTATGCCAGATCTCGATTCTCGTAATCTCCTCAGAATCTACATTAGCAGATTAAATGTATTCATGTTTTTGATGGCATTTCGGTATATACCCACCCCTCGATAACTTCGTCAGTTATAAAGATTTCTATCCGAGAATACAGATATGGAAGTTTATTAGAAACTTCTTTGATGCTGCGCTCATAATGGTATTGGATGATATAAAGGTAGGAAGGGGAGATTTATGTTATCTTATTGATTTCTCGAGGAGAGTTATGTTGTCGTTTAATCCTATAAGTCAACGGAACTTTTCGCAAAAAGACCATTGTTGGAGATCGAAGAGTTATGAACTATCGTTAGTTCACAGACAGTTCAGCTGAGTCCGATTATTCAATGATTATAAAGTAGCATTTTCAAATCGACTCATCGAATTCTTGACGAACTAACTTTAACAGTCGTAAGCTTAAATCAGTAATTGCAGATTTTTTGGTGACCCTTGGTGATTTCGCTGAATTTCATTCATATATCTGCTGACATATTTATGTTTCACCAAAATAAGCGATCATACTTTCTCAAAATCACTAGATTCATTTTTTAGGGTCGCATTTTATTGTGGATTTTCATTATCATTCATGGAATGAAGATTTTATTGGGAACTTTAGGGGCATGGTTTATAGACAGTGCAGCTGAGGGTGGTCATGAATTTTTTACCGTATCCACGCGCCGACGTTTCGGTATTCTTGGGACGCGGGACTTTATTAACAGCCTCCTTCCTGATTCAATAAAGTTTATAGCTTCTGGGGTACAATAAAATGATGATGCTCGAATGGCAGGTCCAAATATTTCATCCTCTCGTTCGATAATTCGGTAGTCTTGATGTAACAACTGCTTTTTATTTCTCAGATGAAAATATAGAGGTTTGAGATGGAATTTTCGGGTATTAAATCTATCAGACAGATTTTATATTCCAATACGATCTAAACCGAACTAGCCAATCACATTTCCTCAGAGTATCAACAGAAAGGGCATTCCATCGAAGAGAGTAGATGCTGACATTTCTGACCATAGTTAAGGTCTTATTTGACCTCGTCAGAGTAACACACTCTCCGGAGAGAAAGCCTGAGAGATACGAGCAAAAAACCCAATATTTGGTTCACTTGAATTCGAGTTTTTTTTTGGCTCGTGAGTTAGCACTTTCCTCGATAAAATCCCCCAGTCCCTTGTGTTGTTTCAACAGAATATCGTTCTTGCCCTGATGCTGAATTAAGCATCAACGCACAATGGAATCAGGAAGGTGAAACTTTTCGGAATTATTGCCCGTATAGGGCAGTACAACGCAGACCGAAATTATGCGAAAGCCTCCGGGAATACCTAAAATAACACGAACACCCTGAATTTTTCATGTACTGGGTGAAAGTACCGTAATCATTCTGTTTGAGTTTCATATTTTTCCCCGTGAAATTTTGATACGCTTCAGTCAACGTTGGCGCGTTTGCTAGTGGTAATTCCTGTCGGAAAAATAGAGAACTTTGGTTTGAAAACCTCGCAATATCACTCCAAGGTAAGCTATGTCCATGCAGCGCTCCTAAAAACTGAGACCTAATAAAGTGATCAATCTAAAGATGGGTCTATAGTTCCTAAGAAAGGACAAATTGCCAACTGGTTCCTTTTTTAGGTTTTTTTTTCTTAGTAAATCTGCATGAACTCACAACTATAGGCAAGTTGTTCTGTGACTCTGAACAGTTTCAAAACTGTAATCTCCTAACCAGTTTCCTCAGATCAAATTATCCCACATATCCAATCATATTTTGGGCAAGAATTTCTCTGTAATATTACCGCCATGTTAACAGGACATGGTGCCAGATTATTTGGGAGTGGATGGAACTCAGACCAGTATATTTTGTTGGTGTCAGCCTTTTGTGAAAATCTAAATTAGTCAAACAAACACGCATGTTATTCTGTACGTGGTCCTTTTTCGTGAAAACGACGCTTGTTGGGCAACGAAACAAACGACGCCCCAGAACAGAGAGGAAATTGTTATAATGAATATCCATTCGGGTTTTGGTGATTGTGGGTGAGGTAGTCAGTTCCCTTTGTGAGATGTCGTTTAAACAGGCGGTTTGTAGGTGCTTTACTGCGGTGTTCCGTTATGAGGCCGTGATGAAAATTCGGCGGATAAATAAGTTCGTTGTCATTCCATTACCCTGATATAGTTGTCCGCTTCTAATGAACCGGTTTATGCTTCAATTTCAAAGAGAAATGAAATATTTTTGCCCTTTCTTATTTACATTTTGCATTATTCGTCAAAATTGTTATTTTCTTCGAAAGAAAACATTGAATGTCCTCTAGAATAGTTTAGAAATCCGTATCTCGTACTAAGGTTCTCCTTGAATCTTTATTTTCTACTGAATTTTCAGAAAGGGTACAGAAGACACTGCCAATTTCAAGTCTCTTTTTCAGGTTTACTGGTATAGCTGAAATAGTGCCGAAAAAACAATCTTATCTACATATATATTTCCTAAACTTTTCACCTCCAGTCAAAACCTCAAGCTTTCGGAATATTTATCACATTGTCAAGATCTACGATGATTTTTCTTGGAAATACTCGAAAATTGACGTCCCAAAAAGAGGTGATCAGTTGAAACATCGTCAAGACTAAACGGTTGCACCGAGCTTAATGAAATTTAGAAATTTATTAATAGAATAAATGCTCTTTTAGAATATGTATCACATTCAGATCCACGATAATTTTTCTGGGAGATATGCGTGTCAAAACCTCTGAAAATTCCGATGGGGTCACAAAGTTCGTCAAGACCAAACGGTTGCTCGATGAAATTTCGAAATTTATTACTAGAAAGGCAGCTCTTTCAGAATATGTATCACATTCAGATCTTGAAGAAGAACAAGCCAGGAAACTATGGAAATGGACAGTTTCCTAATGTCATGTCATCTAAGGTTTCCCTTGGAATCCATAGGACAATCTCCAATCTAATCTGCTGTTGCTGCATAACCCATATTAAGATGAAGGATAAAGAGACCTACAACAATGGATCCTACTCATGATATCCCACCGGATAATCGGATATGCCATATTAAGAAAAACCAGGCGATGTGACTCTTCCATTCTCCCTCCATGAAACAGAGATGAAGAAGACTCTCCCTGAAGAAACCCTACTAGTGACGTAGACCTGGCGTCCCGGAAATCTCGTCTCTCGGGCTCTACCTGCGCTGCAATCCTCTCCCAGCCCTAATTATTATATATCTGGTCCTCAAATTCATTTGCCGAGATAATCTCTCATTCCATTTTTCACGGCCCGAAGCCCTCCTAGTCGGTGGATGGTAACGCTCGGGACGCGCGGATTAATATGTCATACTTGTCATCCGTCATTCCGGCATAGGGGCTGATCAAAAGGACAGATAGGTAAGCACTGCTTTGTGCGTCATTAATATCTTCATCCGTCCTAATTGGAAATGGAGGAACGCGTTCGAGGCTTTGCAAATGTTGAGGTACGGAATGATTGATTTGTATACCCGATGGGCCGTGTGACATACGCGAGCCCGGGTCTGATAAAATCTGACCTAAACCGTTTTTTCTCCTCGATTCTGGGGTGCCCCATCCATTTCACAAAATTCAATGTTCAAGTGAGATGAGTAGGTTGGGACTGGAGCCACTAAACTCTGGATAAAGTCATACAAGGGGAACTACCCTTCATTATAATTGGGGAGCCCAAGTGGGGAAATTCGGGATTTACTCGAGCTAGCTTGCCAGATTAATACAAGAGGAGATACCTTGGACACTGTAGAGTACCTCTACCAAAAATTAGACCTCTATATAGGGGGATTTGTCTAAGACAGCCTGTGAGAATAGTAAAAAAAACCGGTCATTGTGCATACTCGAGTGTGTCAAATTGAGATATATGTGGTCAATCACATGTTGAAATGTATATATTCTCTTAATCTGACAATTTGAGCGTGACGAAAATGTTTAGGTTGGCGACAAACTGGCAAAAAAAACGTCACGTGTACATTCTCGAGCGCGGTGGCTTTCTTTTCTCATTTTGGAGCTACTGGTTCAAGAATAACGGAAAAAATATAATCTGACAGTTTCTGCAAGCCGAAACAAGAAAAATTGGTCATAAAGGTCACAAATAAAAGTTTATTTGAATTATCTCCTCTCCTGGGCTTCAAATTGTTTTCGCCTTCATTATAAAAGTTGTAGAGCATAATATTTTCTACAAATTTTGTCCGAAGCAATTTTTTCTTCGTTTGATCGATTCTGAGATATATGGCGATGAATGTTACTTAGACTGGGTTTCTACATTGAGCTTGGCCTTTCGCATGTGTGGCTAAGCTCCTCGCCTTTATCACCCTCTAACACAAGGGTATGAAAAATTGCTTCAGACAAAAGTTGTATAGAATTTTATTATCTACAACTTTCATAATGAATACAGAAACGATCAAAGGTACTGGAAGAGAAATATCTTGAAAAAATGCCTTGTTATCATCTACTAACTGTCAGATTAAGAAATCCCCCCTGATCAGTCAGATAAATGAGTCAAAACGTCTGCAACACCGAGATTAACCATATGTATGAAAATCTGACATCTGACACTCTCGAATATGTACAAGTAACGATTTTTTTTTTAATTTTCAAAGGACCGTTGTGACCTTGCGTCACGTTCGAATTGTCAGTCTCTTGAAAAGTAGCTTCCTTTGAGTCCAATTAATATATTGTCTAAAAATCTGACACACTGACTTTCTTTTTACCATCTAATCTTCAGAATCCACTAGGTATCCACGACACTCAAGTTAATCCCGATTCAGCATCGTCGGCTCCCCAACTATCTATATTAATAAAAGAGGATCTATGGTTTACTTCAAAAGGCTTTATTGTTCAAACGATCGCACCAAATTGGACAATTCTTTTTTTGTTGTGTTTATTATTGTTAGGGCAAGGTTTATATAACAAAATATTCCCAAAAAAAATTGAACAGAACAGAAAAAAAGGCATTCCTTTTTCTTACGATCAATCGAGCAATCACGATGAGTTAGTTATTATTAGGCTTGTTCGTAGAGTGGTTCAAAACGGTTGTGAACTGTACAGAGCAAGCGCAAATGGATTTTCGTCCCCCTAAAATGGAATTGCGCTTGCTCTGTACAGTTCAAAACCGTTGTGAACCACTCTACGAACAAACCTATTATCTACCCTAGAAATAATTTAAATGGCAAAACTAGGTTTGCCGGGTCAGCTAGTTAGAGATAAAAATACTTCTTATGCTCTTAAGGACTGCCACCTTCTGTTTAGAGCATCACCGGGGAAAAACTATTCCTCCAATTATCGTAAAAATCGAAGGCACCACAAATCCCACATCCCCAAAACGCCCATCTTTGACAACCACGACATCAGCAGTTACAACCCTCGGAAATCAAACAAATCGGCCGAATTTTCCAGCTCGTAAAAATCAAACGAGAGTCCTCCCTCTTAGAATCACTGCAGTGGTGTCATATTTTGATGGACAGCGAACAGTAAAACTCCAGAACGGGCGCAACTTGAGAATATAAAAATAAGGTAGTTGGGGGGCGGTGGTAGACTGGCAATAAAAGTGGATAGTGGAGGGAGTTTTATGGACGCGGAGGTTCTCCCCCATATCTCCTAAAATTATGTTTTTTACGAACTCGTTGTCTGTCGGTACGTCGGCTGGAACATTAGCTAATTCAGCCCGATCTTCCAGCTCGGAAAAGGGCGCTAGGTACAATAATAACTCATCGCCCCTGAAAGTTTTTTACGCGCGAACTTTCTGCTCTGCATAGGACGACTCTGGGTGGGAAGGCGAAGTGATTCATTTCTGACGTGATTTCTGAGGTTCTTGGTGGAATATTTCGAAATTAATAGAGGCAACCTGGGGTCTCGGAGGGTACGAAATGAGTTATAATCCCAACAGCCAGTTTTACAGCAAGGGATGAGATGAAAACTTTATTAGAGCGAGACTCAAGGGTGTGAATTTTTCGCAGTTTGCTCCTGGACAATTTCAGACACGACGAATATGCATCGAATTTTTATGCAAATAAGGACTACGAGATCACTTCGATGAAAACAATGTTATAAACATCCTGAGGAGGAATAATAGTCAGAATGGCCCATGTAGTTGACCAAAGAAGCTCTAGAAACTCAAAATATCTCTTTAATTAAGAAAAGTTGCCATATAACTCTTACTCTCAACCTAACATCTTCAAGCTAGATGTAAAACTGCATTGATCCACCTTTTTTCAACTCATAGTATTCATATAAACATCAGAGCCCATATATTTTCTTCAATAACGATGGCTCCTTCTCATATCATTTTCCAAATGAATTGTTGTTTAAATAATCGCTGATTTCTTGTATTCATAAGCACAAAGAATCATTATTTCCAGGGCATCAATGGCTTTTAATAGGATTTATTTCGAAATCTAGATGAAAAATGTCTGAATATCTAATTCGAAGAACATTGAACATGACAGAGAAAATGATATAAATAGATCAGAAAAATTAACCCTGGAAAAGAATTCATTTCTTCGACCAATGAAAATTGAGATTATTGAACCGAACAGACCAAAAAAGTCAACCCTAAAACCATCAGTATCCTTATTAGTTTCAGGAAAACCTCTGTGCTTGAAGTTGCATTAAATAACAAAAAACCTTTTCAGAAAAATCTTCCTTGGTTATTCTGATTACAAGGTTATATTCATTATCGTTTCTTTTCTTCCATACAAGTCATACAGCAACGCACCCGTTAAACGAATAAATTGCAGGACCATGTAATTGTGCAGTTGGCAGTATCTGCAAATGGACTTGTTAGCCAATTTTCATAAAACGACTCGGTGAACCGAATCAGCGTTCCGAGCTGAACTGCAGGCTGTAAAGAGCGAAATATGTATCCTGCACAACTCCTTCCTCCTAAAAATTCGAATCTCTCGCTGAATATGTAGCCATTTTTCATTGTCGCTTCCAAACTAGGTGCAACATTAACATGATAACATGAAATATACTATCAATAAATTTCCATATCGCCCATCCAGGGATTTATGGGCGAAATTTGGCATGTTTATGTAAATGCGGGGAAAAATGGAGGTTTTTGTTGCAGAAGATTCATTTCCGTTTGGGACAATCTGAGTACCTCTGCATGTACTCAACTCCACGCAGGAATTCATACAGATAAAAATTACAAAGCTTTTACATAAATGGAAAAATAAATCATTACCTAAGAATTGAAAAACGAAATTTAGTAGATGGATGTCCTGAGGTGCGCCTTATTTTTTGAGCAGTGTATACAGGGTGACTCTTGACTGGTACAAATATTTCAATAGTAGATTCTTGAGGCCAAAAGAAACACTGAATCTTCGACACTACACGTCTGTGTATCTTCTAGATAGAGTTGTATTCAGCAAAAGTACCCAATTTTCAAATTTCACAAATACTTTTTAATTTTTGAACATCAAATTAATCGAAAACGGCGCATTATACGAGAAAATATGAAGAATACTTTTATTTTACAAAATATTCAAAGATTCATCAGATAACGTCCAACTCAGATTCAAGATTTGGGTTCTTTGAATTTTTGGTATTTTTATGGTACGTAATGGTCATAATGAGAGAACTGGAGGACGTGGGTGATATCTTGTGTTCGAAAAAGATTCATCAAATAAATGAAAATCTGTATTCCGAAATTCATCTCATTCGATGAAACCGTTTGTGAGATATAACTAAAAATAACTTTTTTTTATAGTTTTTCAACAGCCTGTATCTTTTAAACAGAGTCGATTTGGAAAAAATGGTAAAGGAAAAAACTGTTTCTCTTGACCTCAAGAATCCACTGTTAAAATATTCGTATACCGTATATACCTACAAAACTATCCCAAAAAATGAGATTATCTTACGATATTGCATTGAGAATGAAATTGATCGATAACGACTGTTTCCACGATGGAATCTGAAAAATTACCGATCCGAATTTTCACATTTACACCACCTTACTGCATCGCCAAAAACAAACACCAAACGAAAAATGAAAATTAATTGGAAACGGTATGCGTCGAAGGGCTCTGTGATGCAAATATGAGGTTTCGAACGCTGTCATGAATGACTGATGACTGTAAAACGGTACGAATTCAAATAAATCCCGAAATAACTCTGCGACTCATTTTCAAATTGCTGTGAGGATGAAACGAAAAATGGTCGCTTTTGTTCGAAAAAAATTGCGATTGAAGTATTGACGAATGAACGGATTCGGAGTATGAAATGATTGCCTCCGTTTCATCCGGTGTTTTTCATTTTCGAACGGCCGATTTTGGATTACGTTTGTCCCAATGGCAGCGCGGTTTCTGGATTCACTGTCGATGCATGTTGGTGGAAAATGTGAATATAAACGTATACTCCATTCACCTTTATTTTAACAAGTAGGTGGGCCATGAAAATTTGACACATTCCACTCTGTATAGTACGAAAATGTGGGATTATGACGCTTGTCAAAACATTTTGGGTTTTAAATCAACGCTATGTTGCTCGTTCTACGTGAAAGTTTCTGTTATCACGTATTTTATCACAATGTCGAATCTCTTCGGAAAATATGTGACGAACATAATTGAAGTTTATATAAACTGATTGAAGGCATACCAAATCCAGTTATTTGCATGGAAAATACAAGAGATCAGTATAATGTCATAATATGCACTAGCTTGAGGAGAGTTCATGATCGTTATCTTCTTTGGCTAAAGTTTGAATACGTTACATCAGTTGTAGATTTCAAAAATATTAACCCGAAGATGAAATGCATATGATGCAGTGGTTGGGAATGGGTATCTCCCGATGGAATTAACAGATAATTACAAGAATGTTAAATTCTTCAACAAAAATCATCTTGCATCAATATAAGTGAAAGGAATTAAAGGAAGTTTCAAGTCAAGATGTCACCTTTGAACAAAAATTTCACATGAATAAACACTTATCAGGACAACTGGCGCGTATTTATGGGTGTTCATCTTAATACATTGATATAATAAAAATAATTAGGTATTTGTTGGTACCTTAAGACATTTACAATGGATAGGACAAGTCAAATGAGAAATAGAAAAATCAATTTTCGGGAAATTATTCTATGATGACATTCATCGAAAATCCTGTTAAACTTTTCGCATTAATTCACTCTAACATAAAATTCTCAAATGCCACCATTTTTTTGGGTCTCCCAATGGAAGGAAATTCTTTGTCATCCTCTTCATTCACAATCTTTCTGATTGTGGAAACATCCAGCTGAAATATGTCGTGTAGATTCAGATGAAACATTATATAAATTCTTTTACATTGAATATGTTCGCTACCGTCGGACGTATTGTGGATTTCAGAATATCAGGGTATAACTATTTGAATGAGCGGACCTGAATTCTAAATAGCACTCCTGAAACCCTGTCTTCTCTTTTTTTCAATCACTTTCGGCATTTTAGTAATAAAAATTGATATTATTTGTGGCAACGTCGAAAATTCTCCAGAAAATTATTTCATGGCCAACCGTCTGCTAAAATAAATGTGAATGGAGTATATAATTTTTGTGTACTGGACGTCGCGATTTGTGTACCGGTTTTCAAACCACATCGATTGCGTCCCTAGGAAACTTTTTCATTGTGTTTCCTTCCGATTAACTACACAATCTGGAAATCATATCCATTATCCAAGATAGGGCCTAACAAAAAATTTTAGCGCGTTACAAGGCCGAAGTGAGCTGTGAACTAGCAGTTCCCTAAAAGTTTTCCGATTTTCCCTTAGCGACTGCCAATTCAAAAGCCCAGCCGTTAAGAGCCTTCCAACCGAGACTGATATATTATGGGACGTCAGAAATTTTTTCGGCCCAAAATCGTCTATTATATAAATCGCATCATCCGAATAGGTCTTAATTCCATGACGCTCCTAATGGACCCTAACAAAAACTGGAATCATTAATTTGGGCGTCGATTCTGATGGGATAAAATGGAAGAAATAATTGGTTTCCGTCCGAGATTGCCAAGTCATCGGCTGGATTAAGGATGGAAGCTGCGGAGGAATAGGGGAAGAAGTCATTCGCATAATCAAATGCTTAGAATAGCGCTGCTATAGTGCAAGATTGAAGGAAGAAGGTCCGTTCAATATAATAATTTTGTAATGGAGATTCCTCCCTCAGAATTTCAAATTGTGCCCTTTTGATTCTCAATTTTCAAAATATTCATCGACAGAGTGCATAATTTGACTCTGATTGACGTTTGTATCAAGGCTGGATTTAATTCAAGGCAAACTCACTTATTTCAGGGATTTCTCTGAAGTGAGGAAATGAATATTTTCTAACAGTTCGAAAATTTCGACTGGAAAAGCATTTCAAAAGAGGTGAACTTTTCCGATTAACTTGAACAACTTAAAAACTATTCGATTTGGGTATATGGAACGTGAGGTTCCAGAAAATTTTTCAGTTTTTCGAGAAGAATCGGTATGGCCAGTATAATTATCATACTTGAATTTATCGAGTTTTCCTAACTCTGATTAGTTAAAATTGTAGAATTTTTCCCAACTATCCATTTATAATCTGTATACTTATAATGTACTGCTAGCTAAATACGAGGATGTATTGATATCTAGTTAGTCTAAACCAGTTCCATGCAAAAGAAATATATTGCGTTACCATAGCAACGAACAATAACTCATAAGAAGTGTCAGTGTGAAGTTTGAGGTCAAAAAAGTAAGCCAGAGGTACGCAAGAAATCAAAAGAAAGAAGACGTTCACCGAAATTGTGAAAATCGAAAAATTGGAGTATCGAGCCATCAACAAGTACCTGTATTTAAAAGGGTTGAGAGGTAAGCAGATTTACGAAGATATGCTTAATACCCTTGGTGATCAATGTCCTTCGTATGCGACCTGTAACCTTTAAAAGAGGTAAATTTTCCATTGAAGATGATGACCTATCGGGAAGGCCAGTTTCTGTGTCAGTCCCCGAAAATATCGATGCAGTTTATGACATGATTTTATCAGACCTTCGAATTGGGCTGAAACGGATATCTGAAACACTGAATATTTCATACGAACGCGTTCATCATATAGTTCACATCAATTTGGACATAAGAAAAATTGCTGCAAAATGGATCCCCAAATGTTTGAATGTTGACCAAAAGCGTGCAAGGGTTGAAGCATCGCGTTCGATCTGTGCTCGATTTGAAAACGTCGTAGACTTCTTAAACTGAATTGTTACTATGGATGAGACTTGGGTTCATTTCTACGATCCAGAAACAAAGCAACAATCGATGGAATGGCGACAATCTGGTTCTCCAAGACCTAAGAAGTTTCGTCTCCAAAAATCTGCTGGAAAAGTTCTTGTTTCAGTTTTTTGGGATTGCCATGAAGTAATCATGATTGATTTTTTGGATAAAGGTAGAACAATAACCGGCAATTACTATTCGACATTACTGACAACTCTACGGGAAAAAATTGAAGAGAAAAGACGCGGAAAGCTATCCAAAGGTGATCTGTGAGCTTCAGAGATGATAAGATGATGGTCTAATCCTTTCCTGTACAGTTGAAGGTGGTTCATGAAGTCCAAATCGCTGGGCAACACAAGATTTTCCAGTTCGAACGAAAATGACATCCCGAATTATAGCAAAGATGTGAATTCCGTTCTAACCAGAATATCGTGTATTATAAAAATCTTCTTAGCGGCGGCGGTCCTCTAGTCAATCTTCTGACGACTCCTTCAGCCAAATATTCATAAGTTATCTCATTTGTACATCAACCTCTGCACCAGTATTTTCCGTTTATGTCTATCCATCTTTTATAGGGTTTATTAATCATAATCCTTATTTATCAGGTTATCACCGCCCATGAAATGGGTCTTCATCATGTCCTCCACTGATGTCTATAAGTCCTACGACACTTGATGCTATTGTATCGATTCTGTCAGCTGACAGATGAAAAGAATGAGCCAAGGCTGCTGCTCTTTCCAACTCTTGAAGGATTTAGCAGGTTCTTTCTGTTTTGCTTGGCTGATACGTCCACTATTTAAGCAGTAATAATTTGATATAATTCAAGGTTCATTGGACTGGAGACGGAGAGATTTGGAGAAGAAATATTTATTTCAGCGATCTCTTGATGCTCAACTGCCTTTATTCTTGGAATCGAGTCGGGCTCTGAACGCTCAATCATTCTTGCAGCTTATCTGTGCCACGTCTCATGCCTCTAAATCTCTTGCAGTTGTTGCGGGAATATTCCAGGAGAATGGTACGAAATCCGCAGGCCACGTTCATCATTTCGTAGCCGTTGAAATCGAAAGAATAGAGAATAGGAGCTATCCATTGGCCTTTTCATCAATCCGACGCTCCTCGGAATAGCTTCCTCGGGAAATAAAGAAAGTACAAAGTGAAAAATGGACCAGTATAAGGGGGAAGTTCACATCTCCTCGATAATTTATGGCGCATTTGCGGGTTCGATTCGAATTGTTTTCGCTGAAAGGATATTGTGACGTTAAATATTTTTCGGATTTATGCAGCGGGTCCTAGGGCTGGGCGCGGCCAACGTCTCCGGACAGATAGACGAAGGGAAGTAATAAAGGAAAACGAATAGAATGTATATTGCATAGCCACCTCGTGGGAAAAATCACCGGCCATTTCTCTCGGCTCTATCATTTATCAGGGAAGAGCAGGCTTCCGTTCCATATTGGTTCTCGAGCTCTAGCTACACCTCAGATTCGATGAAGTGGCCGTAACCTTTCATTTCTCCGCATAAATTCTCCTCTATTTTATTTATGATACAATAATTCCTCCGGGGTATTGATTTATGAATTTTTCCCGGCGGGGTTGGTAGTGCAGCTACTACAGCTCAATTATTCTCTCGATTTCTGTAAAATAACCAACCGCGGAACTAATCGAACATCACCATGAGTTCAGTTCTCTAACTGCAGCCTCCCTAGAGATTTAAGTCGATTTAACATGAAAATTTTTCCACTCTAGAGTCATATTTTTGATACAACATCATTATAGACATAAAAATGCAACATCCTCAAAAGGTAGATTAACAAGATAACAAAAACAACCGTATAGATTGAACGAATACATTCATCAAATAGACATTTTTGTGAGAATCGAAAAATTGGAGTATCATCGAGTACCTGCATTCAAAAAGGTTAAGAGGTA
This sequence comes from Coccinella septempunctata, assembly GCF_907165205.1. Lineage (NCBI taxonomy): Eukaryota > Metazoa > Arthropoda > Insecta > Coleoptera > Coccinellidae > Coccinella > Coccinella septempunctata. Next base: position 35,970,187 of record NC_058193.1, on the reverse strand, counting down.
AGCAGATTTACGAAGATATGCTTAATACCCTTGGTGATCAATGTCCTTCGTATGCGACCGTGAAAAATTGGACTGCAAGCTTCAAAAGAGGTAAATTTTTCATTGAAGATGATCGATCAGAAAGGCCAGTTTCTGTGTCAGTCCCCGAAAATATCGATGCAGTTCATGACATGATTTTATCCGACCGTCGAATTGGGCTAAAACGGATATCTGAAGCACTGAATATTTCATACGAACGCGTTTATCCTATAGTTCACGTCAATTTGGACTTGAGACTTGAGAAGAATTGCTGCAAAATGGATCCTCAAATGTTTGAATGTTGACCAAAAGCGTGCAAGGGTAGAAGCATCATCGCATTCGATCTGTGCTCGATTTGAAAACGATGTAGACTTCTTAAAACGAATTGTTACTATGGATGAGACTTGGGTACATTTCTACGATCTAGAAATAAAGCAACAATCGATGGAATGGCGACACTCTGGTTCTCCAAGACCTAAGAAGTTTCGTGTCCGAAAATCTGCTGGAAAAGTTCTTGATTCAGTTTTTTGGGATTACCATGGAGTAATCATGATTGATTTTTTGGATAAGGGTAGAACCATAACCGGAGATTACTACTCGACATTACTGACCACTCTACGGGAAAAAAATTAAAGAGAAATGACGCGGAAAGCTATCCAAAAGTGTTTTGTGTTTGCAGGACAACACCCCTGCAGACAAATCTCATGTTGCCATGCAAAAAATTCGTGATTTAGGGTTTGAATTACTAGAACACCTCCCTTATTCACCAGTTTTGGCTCCATGTGACTATCATCTCGGTCCTCAACTGAAAAAAAGTTTAAAAGGTCGTAAATTTTCTTCCAACGAGGAGGTAATGAAAGCTGTGGAGGTCTGGTTTGCAGAGCAAGAAATAGTTTTTTTTGAAAGGTCTAGAGACGTTGCAGGTTCACCGTAATAAATGTATTCAATTATGAGGAGAATATGTTGAGTAATTAAATATTTTGCCATTGAAATTTTGTTTGGTTCTACAGTAGGCTGAGAATTTTTCAACATATCCTCGTATATCTATTATGTTCGAGGTACTAAAACTTCTTTTCATTTCTTCAGCAGCTGAAACTTCCAACTCTACAGTTCTTCCAAAGTCTGGAAGATTCTACGAACCAATGATAGGCAATGAAACTAAGTAACTGTAATCTCCAAATCTTTCGCAGATAGAGCCTTAGGAGTTGTAGATGCTCCTGTAGATGCTATCAAATGAACTCTACCAGATTAATCGAAAGACAGAATCAACTTCCTTAACTAACACCTTTCGAAATGTCACCTTTTGACAATCCATACGGAAAATCCCTCCTAAACCATCCCCCCAAACAGTCTCTTCGAAGACATCGAACAAATGAACGCGTAGCATCTCATCAGAGGAGCTTTCCCGTGACGTATGCGCGCCAAATCTTCCGTAATCATTACCGGGGCCTAGGTTTTGATAATTTGTCAAGCCAACAAGCCGATATTGGCAACGGACCGCACAAATGAAGTGAACCGCATTCAGATGGGACAGATGAGCTTCACGTAGAAGAGGAGGCTATTGATCGGAGTTGGCCGCTTCACTTTGTCCTTCGTGCTACGTTCGGGGCCGCTCACTTGATGAAATGGGGTTTCTGCAAGACACTTCAGGCTTATAACACTTGAGGTTGCTTATAAAAGGGATGCTTGAAATTTCCGCAGGCGGTTCATTTTTAGTTTGCGCCGCGGGGTTTGATCGAGATGACAGGTAGGCCTCAGAATGTTCAAGATTCCGCCGGGAAAGAGCCTGTGATTTTTTTTTTTTTAGAACATTGAGATTTTTCAATTTTCCTTTCAAGGAGAAATCTATTCTTTGAAGTTATTTCAATCCTAGGGTTTTTGCCTACAAGTCCACAATCACCCTTATATTGACATTCAGCATTAGAGAAGTTTTGACTCACTGTACACATAACAAAAGCTCGCCAATGATTTGACAGCCATTTGACAAAACAATCCTCAAACTTTGAACATCGAATTACAAAAACTTGAATGAATAATTTGGCAGGCAAACAACTCAATATTACTTTCGCATCGATGAAATTTCAATTCTCGATTGAACTCGGTGGACTGAAATTCCATCAGCTAAAATCATATTATTCCAATGATGAATGCTGATGCTGACGCATGCAACGTCCGGGCAGGCTAACAACTAACAAACATTAATGAACTAGCCGCCCTTTCAAAGCATCCCTTAACGAAATAACAGCCACCTCATCGAAAAAGATGATGAAATTCGACCTAGGCCAGACGTGGATAAACAAAATTACTATTCAGTCCACGGACAACGTTTTCAGTTTGCTTTCTATGAAGTTATTGTAGCTAAAAAGTTCAACAACCCGAAAGTTCCCTTTAGCTCGGATATTTTTCATTTAAGTTGAACTTCGGCAAGAAACAACAACATGCGGAATCTTTGGAACGTTGTCTCCACTGATTAGCTAGCCTTTTACAACCTCCATACCCCTTGATTTTTCCCTTTGGCTTCACCAAGGATATTTTGGCTCATAGATTAGCTGCTTGAGCTCTGCTGCTTGCCTTTTCAAAAGGTAGAATACAGAGAATTATGAATATTTTTTGAGGTCCTTGGAGTCCATTTAGGAGCATCAAACTGATCAAGTTCAACCCTTTCTGCCAAGGGCTTTCTCCCTAAATAATGGTTATACTGTATATTGTTAAAAATTGATTGATTGAACACCACAATAATAAAAATATGACGAATGTACAAAATTCACCTGACTTTTATGGGTACTTAAGGCATCGATCATCCTCGAGAGTTGAAGCTTTCATCTGAAGTTAATTGTATTCTGAGTTTAATGCCACTATAAAACACAACTCCTAAACGGCGAAACAGTTTGAAGGAAATAAATACGAGAAGATTGATTGAGAGTACATTCTCAATCTCGAACCAATTATAAAATTCGGATTGACTATCATAAATTCGAGAATAGCAGTATTTATTACAGGGTATATCAGTATAGTGAAACGTTATCCTGGATGTAGCCTTGTTATAATGAAAATAGTTTATGGAAAAAGGATCCGGATGCTACTTATTCATTTTTCAAGATTTGGCAGTTATTATACTACTAGAAGATAATTGCACTCTGTTAAAGCCTTAAGTAAAATTGTACCACGTCTGTGCCACTTTTAATTTCCTATACTCAACATGCAACTCCTTTTCCCAACATAATAAACAAGGGGACTTCCTTCTGACTTATGAAACTTGGAATTGGAATATTCCCAACTGTTTAGAAGCCTTCAGGTTGGAAAGCCGTTCTCGATGTCAGCGTACATACGAAATTTAATATTTCACCTGCTCCCTTGAAAAATCGATCTTTGATGCGGAGGGTCTTTAGAGAACTTCCTCCGCCAAGCAGAAAAAACCGACGGATAATCCTACCACGAACAAGATTCATGAATAAACTGGATGCTACTTTTCTTCGGTAATTCCACGCGTCATTTCACTCTTCGAGTGATGGCGAAACAAATTAGATTTTTGGAGCTGTAATTCCGTAGATGATTCCGGGGGTTTAGGTTAGGGGGCGAGGGCAGAAAGTAATTTGTTCTTTGCCGATATTTCCAGCAACCTGGTCACGTTTGGTTGGAAATAACAGGAAAAGAAATATCCGGTTTATTCATTTTGTCGACTTGGATGTCGATTCGGTTGAATTTCTATCAGTTTCTCAACTCAATTCTTATCAACTTTGAGCTTCCAGTGTTGAGAATTACGAGGTATTGATATCTAGTTAGCCTAGACCAGTTCCATGCATAAAAAAGTATTGCGTTACCATAGCAACGAACAATAACTCATTAGAAGTGTCAGTGTGAAGATTGAGATCAAAGAAGTAAACCAGAGCTAAGCAATAAATTGAAAAATAGAAGATGTCCACCGAAATTGTGAAAATCGAGAAATTGGAGCATCGAGCCATCATCGAGAACCTGTATTTGGAAGGGTTAAGTGGTAAGCAGATTTACGAAGATGTGATCAATGTCCTTCGTATGCGACCGTGAAAAATTGGACTGCAAGCTTCAGAAGAGGTAAATTTTCCATTGAAGATGATGACCGATCGAGAAGGCCAGTTTCTGTGTCAGTCCCCGAAAATATCGATGCTGTTCATGACATGATTTTATCAGACCGTTGGGCTAAAACGAATATCTGAAGCACTGAATATTTCCTTCTAACGCGTTCATCACATAGTTCACGTCAATTTGGACATGAAAAACATTGCTGCAAAATGGATCCCCAAATGTTTGAATGTTAACCAAAAGCGTGCAAGGGTAGAAGCAGCGCGTTCGATCAGTGCTCGATTTGAAAACGATGTAGACTTCTTAAATCGAATTGTTACTATGGATAAGATTTGAGTACATTTCTACGATCCAGAAACAACGCAACAATCGATGGAATGGCGACACTCTGGTTCTCCAAGACCCAAGAAGTTTCGTGTCCAAAAATCTGCTAGAAAAGTTCTTGCTTCAGTTTTTTGGGATTGGCATGGAGTAATCATGGTTGATTTTTTGGATAAGGAGAGAACAATAACCGGAGATTACTATTCGACCTTACTGACAACTTTACGAGAAAAAATTAAAGAGAAAAGACACGGAAAGCTATCCAAAGGTGTTTTGTTATCGCAGGACAATGCCCCTGCACACAAATTTCACGTTGCCATGCAAAAAATTCGTGATTTAGGGTTTGAATTACGAGATCACCCCCCTTATTCATTAGATTTGGCTCCATCCGACTATCAACTCTTTCCTCAACTAAAAAAAGTTTAAAAGGTCGTAAATGTTTTTCCAAGAAGGAGGTAAAAAAAGCTGTGGAGGTCTGGTTTGCAGAGCAAGTAGAAACATTTATTTTGAAAGGTCTAGAGACTTTGCAGGTTCGCTGTAAAAAAGGTATCCAATTGAGAGGAGAATATGCTGAGTAATAAAATATTTTGATATTGAAATTTCGTTTGGTTCTATAGTAGGCTAAGAATTTTTCAATATATCCTCGTACGTTACGTGTGTTTCGGTTATACAGGGTGTAAATAAATAGTCTTCTCAAGGGCCCGGAGTTTTTGAAGATTACTGCTTATGCTCTGAAATCTACCCATCTAATTGTGGCAAAAAAATGAACCGTGTTCATAGGGAAGTTTTTATCTGAAATGTTCAATCTGAGATAGCGCGATGCTGATGTTCGACAAGCATCTACATCCTCATAAAACTTTCCAACATCCAGAACTTTCGTGCGCCGGTTATCAAGCATCAAAATATCGTTAATTAGCAGCAAGTGAGCGGATAGGAGGCTGCCGAAACGCGATTTAAGGGTTTGTCGATCATCAAAGCCTTCTGCGAATTTAACAGGTAAGAAGTCAGAGAGTCCGGGTCGGCTTCCAGTTACCGAATCAACGGAAACTTTTCCACTAATTCGGCATACCTTGGCAGTTACTGATTCCCATTAAGTATTCGCGAACTCTTCGTGGAATGCCCGGCATTCGTTTGTTTGGAGTTGCTATTCGCGAAATGTGTAAAAAGTTACCTTAGTTATGCATTCCGTCGTTAGTTCGCAATTTGGTCTGACTCTGCGGCTACGAATCGATGTTCTTTAGGGAAATTTCGGTGTCTAGGGTGGTATTTTAACCGACCAGGTTGAAGGTTAGACGTGGAAGCTGCTCGTAAACCTGGAATTTCACTCTGAAAGCTTCATTCGCTGAAATACTGGCTTAGCGTGGTCATGGTTCGCACATTATCTCAATCTCTCAATGTAATAAAGATCAATTCTTTCGGAAATTGAACTGACCCAAAATTTTTGGGAATTTTTCGAAGGTCTTATTTCGAGTGATTTATCTTCCAAAAAAATCATCGTAGATCTGAACGTAATACATATTCTGAAAGAACAACTCTTCTTTTAATAAATCTGAGAACTTCATCCATTGCGGCACAACCGTTCGGTCTTGAGAAAGTTTTAACTGAACCCACCTTTTTGGGAATTTTTCGAAGGTCATCTTTCGAGTCGATTATCTTTCAGGAAAATTATAGTAGATCTAAACGTCATACATATTTTGAAACAGCAACTTTTCTAGTAACAAATCTGAGAATTCCATCCATCTCGGCATAACCGTTCGATCCTGACGAAATCTCAAGTGAAATTCGCAATTTTTCAAATATGCCATTTCGAAGACGAAAATCTAAAAGAAGGGAGATAGGCTTCCGAAATTGCTCGCAATAGATTCAGCGTGTTCGAAAACCTCTATTTTCATACCAAACTTTCGAATATCTAGCACTGTTTGAGAGAAAATAAGTTTTTTCGTTTTTCCACTTTTCATTTTCGAGTTGACTTCGAAGAGCTCTCTGGAGCACAATTCTCAATTGAATCATCAACTGTTTGGTTTTCCAGAATCTTCAAAACAAATTCTATGCACTCCATATCCTAAGGCAGTAATAGAACATCCTGATTTTCAGACAGAGTAGCAAATAGGCCATTTTAGGGGGGTCTAACCCCTTGCTCATTTTTGACCCAAAAAATCGAGATTTTCAAAATCGAGTTTTCGTGCTACGGTGGAAGCCCTGGGAATGCTGATTATGAAACGGGAAATCCCAATTGGATCAGACGAATATAACAGGAGATATCGCCGATTGAAAATTACAATTTTTGAAAAATGCCATTTCCAAAATGAAAATCTGAACGAAGGGAGATAGGCTCCTGAAATTGCTCGCAATAGATTCAGCGTGTTCGAAAACCTATATTTTCGTACCAAACTTTCGAATATCTAGCACTGTTTAAGAGAAAATAAGTTTTTTCGTTTTTCCACTTTTCATTTTCGAGTTGACTTCGAAGAGCTTTCTGGAGCACAATTCTCAATTGAATCATCAACTGTTTGGTTTTCTAGAATCTTCAAAACAAATTCTATGCACTCCTTATCCTAAGGCAGTAATAGAACATCCTGATTTTCAGACAGAGTAGCAAATAGGTCATTTAAGGGGGGTCTAACCCCTTGCTCATTTTTGACCCAAAAAATCGAGATTTTCGAAATCGAGTTTTTGTGCTAGAGTGAAAGCCGAGGCATCGCTGATTATATAACCGGAAATCTCAATTCGATCAGTCGAATATATCAGGAGATATCGCAGATTGAAAATTGCAATTTTTGAAAAATGCAATTTTCAAGATAAAAATCTGAACGGGAAATAGGCTTTCGAAATTGCTCGCAATAGATTCAGCTCGTTAGAAAACCATTTTCATACCAAAACTTCAAGTATCTGGCTCTCTTTTCGACGTCAAACCTGAAGGCCAAATGAAAAAGATTCCTGCAGGCCAAAATCGCCAATCCAACTGTCAAAAATCTGTAAACAATCTACCCTACCCGCAAGCTCGGGTCCTAATCACCAAGAGCGACACCTGCCGAATTCTGATTGACTGGTAATCTGTAAAATATAGGCGGTTTGATCGTCGTTTTTCGCGAGCAATGATTTGCATCATTTTTCTGTCGGTGGCTGACGCCTGAGACGCGATTGATTTCGAATTTTGAGTTGATGTAATCCATCATTTAGCTACATTAAAATTCGCCGAGAACACCTTGCGAAATTTCTGGGAGAGGCTGCCGTATTGGCAGTGATAAAGTGGTTTTTCAGGACCGGCATCCGGAAAGTCAGTCATTTTCCATACAATACAATCAACGCAGACCATGGTTTCGATATGATATCCTCCAAAAACGGACCAAAATTATTGAAAGTCTTCGAGATATCAGTGTGCATCTTCAGTTTCTACAAATTTGAATGTTCGTGGCACTTCAGGGATGGACTAGTGAAATTTATGCCTGATATGCAACTGGGAAATTAAGGAAACTCAAAAACTATTTTCGTTTCTGACAACCACTGTATTCGACATGAAATAACTCAGGAAACCATTCTAGCCTCAGGCAGACATCTTGACTCCTATGAATCCCAAATAACCTGGAAAGAAAACACGCGAAATTCTAGGGTGACTTGATTCTTGACTTGGTAAAGTTTCTAAGGCGCATTCGCCAATTTGCGACCAGTATACTTCATTTAATTTTATTTTAGCAGTCGGTTGGCCATGGAAATTTGACACATTTCACCCTGTATAGTGCGAAAATGTGGGGTTATGGAGCTTGTCAAAACATTTTTGGGTTTTAAATCAACGCTATGTTGCCCGTTCTATGTAAAAGTTTCTGTTATTACGTATTTTATCACAATGTCGAATCTCTTCGGAAAATATGTGACGAACATAATTGAAGTTTATACAAACTGTTTGAAGGCATACCAAATCCAGTTGTTTGCATGGAAAATACACAAGATCAGTATAATATCATAATATGCACTAGCTTGAGGAGAGTTAATGTTCGTTATCTTCTTTGGCTTACATCATTTGTAGATTTCAAAAATATTAACCCGAAGACGAAATGCATATGATGCAGTGGTTGGGAATGGGTATCTCCCGAAGGAATTAACAGATAATTACAAGAATGTTAAATTCTTCAACAAAAATCATCTTGCATCAATATAAGTAAAAGGAATTGAAGAAAGTTTCAAGTTAAGATGCAACCGTTGAACAAAAATTTCACATGTATAGACAAGTAACTGGGCAACTTGCGCGTATTTGTGGCTATTCATCTTAATACATTGATGTAATAATAATAATTAGGTATTTATTAGTACATTTACATTGTATAGGACAAATCAAATGAAAAATAGAAAAATCCATTTCAGGGAACTTATTTCCTCGAAAATCCTGTAATAAACTTTTCGCATTAATTCACTCTAACATACAATTCTCAAATGCCACCACATTTTTGGGTTTCCCAATAGAAGAAAATTCTTTGTCATCCTCTTCATTCACAATCTTCCTGATTGTGGAAATATTCAGCTGAAATATAAGTCGTTTAGATTCAGATGAAACATTATATAAATTCTCTGACGTATTGTGGATTTTAGAATATCAGGGTATGACTATTTGAATGAGCGGACCTGAATTCTAGCACTTTCTGAAATCCTGTCTCTTTTTTCAATCACTTTCGGCATTTTCGTATAATAATATTAATTGATATAAGTTGTGGCAACGGCGTTATGACATTAACGACATTTCATGAGTGCCAACCTTACTTCGTTCTAGTTACAAAAACTTGAGAAAATTATCTCATGGCCAACGGACTGCTAAAATAAATCTGAATGAAGTATAGCTAATAAATTTTAGGTGACATTCATAGCTTCAACTCGCTAACAATAACATGTCCACTGAAAATTATACAAACTTTCACACGCACACACCCTAACACTTAAATTGACCTTGCATATAAAAAATATACAGGGTGACTCTTTGACTCGTAAAAATATTTTAAAAGTAGATTCTTGAGGTCATAATAAACACATTTTTCTTCAACCAGTTTTTCCGAATGGGTTCGATTCAAAAGGTACAGGCTGTAGAAAAACCATGAAAAAATTTTATTTTTAGTTCTATCTAATAAACGGTTTCACCGGCTGAGTGAATTTCGGATTATAAATTCTCATTTAATTGCTGAATCTTTTCTGAACATACCAAATCTTGAAACTCAGTTGAACGCTAGCTGATGAATCTTTGAACGTTTTGTAAAATGAAAGTATTTTTCATATTTTCTCGTAATCTAATTCACTTAAAAAGTGAATTTTGAAAAATTGGGTACCAGAGTACAACTTAGTTTGAAAGATCCACAGATGTGTAGTGTCACAGATTTAGGTGGTTATTCTGCGGGTAATTTTGCTTTTCCAGGGGTGGCACAGCTCATTATGAGAACTTAAAATGGCTATAACTCTTTATAAGGGCCGAATCGGAAAAAATGGTATAGGAAGAAAGTGTTTCTTTCGACCTCAAGAATCCACTGCTGAAATATTTGCATGAGTCAACAGAGAATGTAGGTACATAAGGAAAACGCACATAACAACACACATTTTGCTTCTACGTACTCTGAAAGAGATTCCTGACATACAGAACGACAGTCCTGATACCCGATCACTAGCTTGCAAGAGATGAAAAGTGCATAACATTTTCAGATCAACCCCCGAGCCACTCCTGCCAGCAAAGAACTAGTTACAATATTTATTACATACCAGGATATATTGAAAAATTCTTAGCCTACTATAGAACCAAACAAAATTTCAATGTCAAAATATTTTTTTACTCAACATATTCTCCTCTTAATTGGATACATTTATTACAGCAAACCTGCAACGTCTCTAGATCTCTCAAAAAAAAATGTTTTTTCTTGCTCTGCAAACCAGACGTTATCAGCTTCAATTACCTCCTCGTGGGAAGAAAATTTAAGACGTTTTAAACTTTTTTCAGTCGAGGAAAGAGATGATAGTGGTATGGAGCCAAATCTGGTGAATAAGGAGGGAGTAATTCAAACCCTAAATCACGAATTTTTTGAATGGCAACATGAGATTTGTGTGCAGGGGCGTTGTCCTGCAAAAACAAAACACCTTTGGATAGCTTTCCGCGTCTTTTCTTTATAATTTTTTCCCGTAGAGTGGTCAGTAATGTCGAATAGTAATCTCCGGTCATTCTTCTACCCTTATTCGAAAAATTAATCATGATTACTCCATGGCAATCCCAAAAAACTGAAGCAAGAACTTTTCCAGCAGATTTTTGGACACGAAACTTCTTAGGTCTTGGAGAACCAGAGTATCGCCATTACATCGATTGTTGCTTTGTTTCTGGATCGTAGAAATGTACCCAAGTCTCATTCATAGTAACAATTCGGTTTAAGAAGTCTACATCGTTTTCAAATCGAGCACAGATCGAACGCGATGCTTCTACCCTTGCACGTTTTTGGTCAACATTCAAACATTTGGGGATCCATTTTGCAGCAATTTTTCTCATGTTTAAGTTGACTTGAACTATATGATGAACGCGTTCGTATAAAATATTCAGTGCTTCAGATATGCTGAAATATTTACATAAGTCAACAGAGAATGTAGGTACATAAGGAAAACGCACATAACAACACATATTGCTTCTACGTACTCTGAAAGAGATTCCTGACATACAGAAAGACAGTCCTGATACCCGATAACCAGCTTGCAAGAGATGAAAAGTGCATAACATTTTCAGATCAACCCCCGAGCCACTCCTGCCCGAAGAACTAGTTACAAATATCGGGAACCAGGGTAAATAAGAGCCACGACGACGATGCCTCCCATGCCACCCATATTTTCGGGACGCGGTCCCTCGGAAAAGATGCTCAGGGCTCGAAAGTATCTCGACCACAATTTCTCGGATCGATCGAACGTTCGCAGTCTGTTTACTTATAGCGAGCAATTATTTCCTGGGGGTATCTGTGAGTTTCCATCTCCTTCACAAGTTTTTAATCGGCAGGTCGGGATATTTCACCGTCTTAATGGATGTTTTGATAAATTGAGGGAACCCGGGCGTCTTTGAAGGGGAAATTAAATTTTCGATCGACGCGACGCCTCTTTTGAAAGAATTCGGAGGGATGTTTCTCGCGGCGGCGTTCGCTGAAATATTGTTCGATTTTCAGACGGTTTGTTTCCGATTTGTATCGCTTTATTTTTAGCGAGCGGGACGACAGAAGCTTCTATTGATTTAAATCGTCGATTTGGAAGCGCATCGATTGGATTTTATGTGCCCAGGGCACATGTACAGGGTGAGTCTTTGACTCGTACGAATATTTTAGCAGTAGATTATTGAGGTCAAAAGAAATAGTTTTTCCCTGTAACATTTTTTCCGAAAGAGCTCGGTTTAAAAGATACAGGCTGTTGAATAACCATAAAAATGTAATTTTTAAATACGAGGATGTATTGATATCTAGTTAGGCTAGACCAGTTCCATGCATAAAAAAAAATATTGCGTTACCATAGCAACGAACAATAACTCATTAGAAGTGTCCGCGTGAAGTTTGAGGTCAAAAAAGTGAATCAGAGTTAAGCAATAAATCGACAGAAAGAAGATGTCCATCGAAATTGTGACTATCCATGCCCTGAGTGTGGAAGGATCTGCAGGTCACGGTTGGGTCTCTTTAGTCACAGGAGGGCACACAGTCGCAACTAGCACTAAGAAGTTACAAGTCTGTTCGAATTTTTTTTTTTTTTTTCTTCTTCTTTTTGTAGATTTATTCCCGGTAACGGGATACAGCAATGAATGAATGAATGAATGAATGAATGAATGAATGAATGAATGAATGAAAATCTCATACTCATACTCTTTTATTTCCCTCAAAAATTTACAGGGTGAGTCAATAAAAATCTATATAATATAAAATATCTTAACTGTATAGACACGATAACAACATAATCATACACACCTAAGTAAATTATTCACATAAATTAAAATACGAAACTTTTGAGAACTAGAACTGGTGATTCATCAATGGAATAAAAGGCGCCTTCTAGAAGCAGACTCTTCACAATCTTTTTGAAAGCTACTCCACGAAGGGAAATCACGTGATCAGGAAGTCTATTGTACATCTTTATACCATTAAAAACGTACATATTTTGTGTTCTTTTTATGCGGTGGATGGGAGTCACAATTTTATTTCTATTTCGGGTGTTGTGATCATGTACACACAATCGAAAAATTGGAGTATCGAGCGATCATGAAGTACCTGTATTTGAAAGGGTTAAGAGGTAAGCAGATTTACGAAGATATGCTTAATACCCTTGGTGATCAATGTCCCTCGTATGCGACCGTGAAAAATTGGACTGCAAGCTTCGAAAGAGGTAAATTTTCCATTGAAGATGGTGACCGATCAGAAAGGCCAGTTTCTGTGTCAGTCCCCGAAAATATCGATGCAGTTCATGACATGATTTTATCAGACCGTCGAATTGGGCTAAAACGGATATCTGAAGCACTGAATATTTCATACGAACGCGTTCAACCTATAGTTCACGTCAATTTGGACATGAGAAAAATTGCTGCAAAATGGATCCTCAAATGTTAACCAAAAGCGTGCAAGGGTAGAAGCATCGCATTCGATCTGTGCTCGATTTGAAAACGATGTAGACTTCTTAAACCGAATTGTTACTATAGATGCGACTTGGGTACATTTCTACGATCCAGAAACAAAGCAACAATCGATGGAATGGCGACACTCTGGTTCTCCAAGACCCAAGAAGTTTCGTGTCCAAAAATCTGCTGGAAAAGTTCTTGCTTCAGTTTTTTGGGATTGCCATGGAATAATCATGATTGATTTTTTGGATAAGGGTAGAACAATAACCGGAGAATACTATTCGACATTACTGATCACTCTACGGAAAAAAAATCAAAGAAAACAAAACGCGGAAAGCTATCCAAAGGTGTTTTATTTTCGCAGGACAACGCCCCTGAACACAAATTTCATGTAGCCATGCAAAAAATTCGTGATTTAGGGTTTGAACCACAAGGACACCCCCCTTATTCACCAGATTCGGCTTCATCCGACTATCATCTCATTCCTCAACTGAAAAAAAGTTTAAAAGGTCTTAAATTCTCTTCCAACGAGGAGGTAATAAAAGCTGTGGTGGTCTGGTTTGCAGAGCAAGTAGAAACATTTTTTTTTTAAGGAATAGAGACGTTGCAGGTTCGCTGTAATGAATGTATCCAATTAAGAGGGAAATATGTTGAGTAATAAAATATTTTGACATTGAAATTTAGTTTGTTTCTATAGTAGGCTAAGAATATATCCTAGTAGTCAGGAATGAAGGTGGAAGTCGCTTTGCTCTGAAGAGAATAAATGATATCAAAACCATGTCAGCAATGTGAATTCCCTCATCAAGATCTAACAACCTAAAATCTCAAATTCCCCTCTACGAACTCTGTAAATTTCCGAACCCTCACATGGAACTAGAGATAAATGATCTTATTCTCGAGACAATCCGAAAGAAAATATCCATTGTCATTTCAAATTTGAAACATAGACCTTAATGGCATGGAAAAGCGAGTATATGTGAAGCCGGAAAATATTCGCATGTCTGCCGGGAAAATGTAGAATCAATACGTCAAATTTTCGTTTCGCCCCGATGCAAGTTCCAGAGTGTCGTTTTACTCCCGATTCACGTAATATAAGTCTGAAAGGTTCGCCGTTTATGTAGGTACACGTTGATCAAAGTGGAGCGGAAAGAGGCAGACAACTGGGCAGCAGGTGTAGCAAATTGAGGTAATATTTACATTTCGCAAAGACGTACTCGTCGTAAATTTCAATGTTGCGGAAATCTCGGCGCTCCGTCCATCGTTTTCACATTTTCCCCCCGAGGATTTCGTTATTGGAATACTAAATCGTTATAAATAAGGTCTGCGAGAGTCCTTTTCGTACAAAAGCAACGGTTTTCCTATTTTATACGCAACAAATCCGGCCTTGCTCGGTTCTCGAAGCCGACATGCCAGGATCGAGAGAATGTCTGCCGGAATATAACGAATATTTGTTACAAGTCTATGCGAAAATTCGTCTCGGCTAGTGCTCTGAGTTCACAGGGAAATTGCTTCGGAATGAGAGGATTGGGTTGCCAAGAAAGGAATTTTCGAAAGGATATCTGGTTTGTTTCGTTTTGAAGTGGATGGTATTGCTTTTTGGGAAATCGAAGGTTGATCTCCCGAAATTACACCTTGAATTCAAGGTGTTAAGACAGAACAGAAGAGTAACTCTTCTAAGGACAACTTTCGAATCAAGTATCTCCCAGAAAAATCATCGTAGATCTAAAAGTGATACATATTCTCAAAGAGCAACTCTTGTAAAAGTGCATCTTGAAATTTCATCGAGCTCATTGTTAAAGCCGGTTGATTGCATCACATGATATACAATTTTCCTTCATTACATACGAGGATATATTGAAAAATTATTAGCCTACTATAGAACCAAACAAAATTTCAATGACAAAATATTTTATTACTCAACATATTCTCCTCTTAATTGCATACGTTTATTACAGTGAACCTGCAACGTCTCTAAACCTTTCAAAAAAAAATTTTTCTGCTTGCTCTGCAAACCAGATCTCCTCGTTGGAAGAAAATTCACGACCTTTCAAACTTTTTTTCAGTTGAGAAAAGAGATGATAGTCGGATGGAGCCAAATTTGTCGAATAAGTGGGGTATTCTAGTAATTCAAACCCTAAATTACGAATTTTTTGCATGGAAACATGAGATTTGTAAGTAGGTGCGTTGTCCTGCAAAAGAAAACAACTTTAGATAGCTTTCCGCGTCTTTTCTCTTTAATTTTTTACTCCAGAGTGGTCAGTAATGTCGAATAGTGATCTCCGATCATTGTTCTACCCTTATTCAAAAAATCAATCATGATTACTCCATGGCAATCCCAAAAAACTGGAGCAAGAACTTTTTCAGCAGATTTTTGGACACGAAACTTCTTAAGTCTTGGAGAACCAGAGTGTCGCCAATCCATCTATTGTTGCTTTGTTTCTGGATCGTAGAAATGTACCCAAGTCTCATCCATACTAACAATTCGGTTTGAGAAGTCTACATCGTTTTCAAATCGAGCAAAGATCGAATGCGATGCTTCTACCCTAGCACGCTTTTGGTCAACATTCAAACATTCGTTTTGCACCAATTTTTCTCATGTCCAAATTGATACGTTTCAGCTAAATTCGACGGTCTGATAAAATCATGTCATGAAGTGCATCGATATTTTCGGGGACTGACACAGAAACTGGCCTTCCCGATCGGTCATCATCTTCAATGGAAAATTTACTTCTTTTGAAGCTTGCAGTCTAATTTTTCACGGTCACATACGAAGGACCTTGATCACCTTGGGTATAAAGCATATCTTCGTAAATCTGCTTACTTTTAATTTATTGCGTAGCTCTGGTTTACTTTTTTGACCTCAAACTTCTCAATGACACTTCTAATGAGTTGTTCGTTGCATGGAACTGGTCTAGGCAAACTAGATATCAATACATCCTCGTATACGCGTATTGTTCACTCCACTTTTTGAGCTATAAAACTTCTAGACAAAATTCTAGAGCTTCTGTGTAACATTGGCGCTCAACAGAATCGAGAACGTAATGCTCGTCATCATGTACACCCTCAAAATCGTCGTATCCGACAACTATGAAACCTTCAAAAACATCGTTTATTTATTCAGACAGCCCGGACTCCGGTTCTTGGTTAACAATCAAACTTCCCCGCTGCATCGCGGAATTAAAGCAGACCGGAATGCAAAATCGGAGAATTAATGCCGAAGATAAAGGATTTTATTCAAATTCGAGTAGGAATCAGCGGAATCTGCGTCGCCTTCCGTCGTGTTTACGATTTTAGTTTTAATTGGATATCCCCGCCTGGTAAAAGGTAATTAAAACTTGAAAGGAGCTCCTTGTTTCTCGCGAAAAATTGAAATACGCCACATCTGCGCCTGTTTCCCTTTGATCCGTTGAATTTTTCAATAGTTACTTCTGGTAATATAAGAAAAAAAATCAAGTAAATCCTCAGTTTTCAATTTTAGGTTTGTTTATCAATGTCATTGCTATGGAAAGTAGAGGAAAGGGGAACGATCACCGTACTAAAAATGTGCCTCCAATAACGTGGAAAATAAGGGTCGCTGCCATCGCTAGGAGAATCAATAATGGTGGGAATTTTAGCGTCAATTTGAAATGCCTTCATTTTATTCTAGGTTGAGTGTCACTGTAGTATCCTCTGATGATTTTTCAAATACGTTTCTTCGAATCTGTACCTAATGAATATTAATTTTCTGCTTTATATGCAGAATCGATGGTTGACGTAAAACTATCTCACTTCAACTTACAACATCATAAAATATACTTCATTCAAATTTATTTTAGCAGTCGGTTGGCCATGATATAATTTTCTCAAGTTTTTGTAACTAGAACGAAGTTAGGTTGGCACTCATGAAATGTCTTTAATGTCATAACGCCGTTGCCACAACTAATATCAATTTTTATTACGAAAATGCCGAAAGTGATTGAAAAAAGAGACAGGGTTTCAGGAAGTGCTATTTAGAATTCAGGTCCGCTCATTCAAATAGTTATACTCTGATATTCTAAAATCCACAATACGTCAGACGGTAGAGAACATATTCAATGTAAGAGAATTTATATTATGTTTCATCTGATTCTAAACGACTTATATTTCAGCTGAATATTTCCACAATCAGAAAGATTGTGAATGAAGACTATGTCAAAGAATTTCTTTCTATTGGGAGACCCAAAAAAGTGGTGGCATTTGAGAATTTTATGTATGAGTGAATTAATGCGAAAAGTTTACTACAGGATTTTCGATAAATGTCATCGGAGAATAAGTTCCCTAAAATGGATTTTCCTATTTTTCATTTGACTTGTCCTATACAATGTAAATGTCTTAAGGTACTAATAAATACCTGATTATTATTATTACATCAATGTATTAAGATGAATAGCCACAAATACGCGCAAGTTGCCCTGTTACTTGTTTATTCATGTGAAATTTTTGTTCAAAGGTGAATTTCATCTTAACTTGAAATTTCCTTCAATTCCTTTCACTTATATCGATGCAAGATGATTTTTGTTGAAGAATTTTACATTCTTGTAATTATCTGTTAATTCCTTCGGGAGATACCCATTCCCAACCACTGCATCATATGCATTTCATCTTCGGGTTAATATTTTTGAAATCTACAAATGATGTAGCCAAAAAAGATAACGAACATTAACTCTCGTCAAGCTAGTGCATATTATGATATTATACTGATCTCTTGTATTTTCCATGCAAGCAAATAACTGGATTTGGTGTGCCTTCAATCAGTTTGTATAAACTTCAATTATATTCGTCACATATTTTCCGAAGAGATTCGACATTGCGATAAAATACGTAATAACAGAAACTTTAACGTAGAACGGGCAACATAGCGTTGATTTAAAACCCAAAAATGTTTTGACAAGCTTCATAACCCCACATTTTCGTACTATACAGAGTGAAATGTGTCAAATTTCCATGGCCAACCGACTGCTAAAATAAAAGTGAATGAAGTATACGTTTCATAATATGTGACAGAATAGTTCCGTTTAGGTCGACAAGATATCTGACAACTTCTTTATCGTCGAATCTTTCTCTGGTATTCCTTTCCATAAAGAACTGCTTCCACCATGCCGTTGTGTTTCAAAACGACTATTGATTCGAGTAACTGACGACAATATGAGAAAAAATAAACATCGAACTTGCCGAGACCCGGTCCCAAAGGAAAACAATATCAATCGAAACCAGAGCGCATCAAACAAATATTTATTTTATCCGTTTCTTTGTGAGGGGATATTTTGGCTTTGTGACTACCGCAGCTGAGGGTAGGGCACAAAAGAAGGAGTAATCACGAAAAAGCTGAAACCTTGATGGAATAATTCCCATTGTATAGCGCCATTCAATTATATCGCGTTTTGTTAAGATGAATTCAATCAGGATGAACTGAAATCAGGGGGACAATTTTGTCTTCGCCATTATTGTGCTCGCTTCCTTTGGAAATTAAGCAAATATCTCGATTGGGAGCTTTACATCTGATCTGGGAAATTATCGAGGCTCAGGATCATTCGTTATTTGAATTCTCCAGTCTGAAAAAAGTGCTGAATTGTCTATATTTACACCAACAATACAAAATTTCATCGATATTGACATTATGTAACAAGACAATTACTCGCAAACAAAATTAATCTTTCAGTAAAAATTTAATAAGAAAATCACCCTTAGTTTTCTCGATAACGATCAGAAATTCTGGTGTATTTTCCTCATTATACTTCTTCCCATTCATTTTGATCTGTTTTCCCGATAGAAAACCAAACAGTTCTCCTTATATCCCGAAGGAGCAAGGTTTCCTGGATAGTTTCCTTTCGCGATATTGTTTACCCATGAAGATACTCGAATAACTTCACTGTGCAGGGCTTCCTTAATTATCATCGCCTCAAACTACGAGCAGCCGTTCAAGATGTGTTTACAGAAGATACAGCTGGTTCAGGTATACGCTGAAATTGCAGATATAACAAACAGGCTAACGTTCGGGAGCTTAGAGAGGCAAAAGAATGGAGGTCCTGTTGAAATTTAATGAAAACTGTGAGAAAAAACCTGGTTGTCTGCCATGGTGAAAAAAGTCGTTGCCAAGGGCCAGAATTATTCATGCTGAATATATCGTCTACTATCTCATACAGTTCTGGATCAGATGTTGGCAGAACAGAAAAAAAGACTATTGAAATTCTTCGATTTGTCTTTATGGACAACCATTTTATTAGTTTTTTCACGTTTGCAAAAAAATATGGCACAAGAGAAGTGCCAGTGGTGTAATTGTTTGGACTCACTTGCAAATCTCCAATTCACCATATAAATAGCTCGATGTTCAAAAGTTGCTTTCTTTATTCTGTCTTTCAAATATGCCTGAAAGGAGATCTAGCTCACATAACAGTCTATCTTTTCACGAAACAAAATTAGTGATACTGAATATCCCAACTCAAAGAAGCCACTCTTTATAACTAATGACGCAATTAAATTTGTAAAACTCTCCAACACTGACAATAACTGTCGTTTCAAGAAGAGACACATTTGGGATTATGAGGATTTCAATCATTCATTGAATCTCCTTCGTAACTACCCTGCTTCCACGCGGCCCTGGTTGATCAAACGATGAGCTGCGTGTCTGTCAGATGCAGACCACTACAACTATTCATTATTGATAACCAATCCGGACCACATATACATATGATTCGATAGAATATTGTATAATTGATCACTTGGGTGATATGAGGGTTCAGTCAGTTACGTTATCCCAGACAGATTGAAGCACATATTATCATTCCCAGAAAGGCTTTGTGCTCGACCATGAATATTTTCAGGTACCTAACAACCCCTGTCGAATCTTTTATTTTCAAATCGAGTGAAAATCATTGAAATTTTCTACTGTAGTCGAGAGCCTGGTCCTCCCTAAACGATTGATACCTGGCGATAAAAAGTTAGCATTGACAAGATTTTGAACAGGGTGCTATGTAAAAAAGGAGAATATATGCGAAAGGGAATACACAACCCGAAATCTCAAAGCAAATATCATAAAATGGTGCAAATATGGTTCAAGAACCACGAGAAGAGCTGACGCTGGAAGGCAAGGAATTCCTTGGATGTGGAAATATAAGGAGAAACAAGGACTGAGCTTGAATCCCTTCCAGATACTGGAAGGCACAAAATACCTAAAGGGAAGAGTGAAATGTAACCCCCTTTTCAAACTTAAAACTATGTACTAGGTGTTTTCTGATCCAGGAACAAGGCTTTGTTGGATATTCTAAATATTCTTCCACAACAGATCGACACTTAAAAAAATATATAAAAACCTCTCGCTCCTTCTCCATCACTGCCTCGTCTCAGAATGTTCGAAATTTCGACACCTATCTCTTCGGCATTTCCCTCGAGCTCGCAAATTTTTTACCTGATGCATCGACTGAATATCCAGCGGGAGACGATAGGTGTCAACGAGATGAAACAGAGTGACGAGATGCTGATATATTGAATCTACAGGGAGCATTTTGCCTCGGACACATGTTGACTCGGGTCGTGAAATAAGAGAAAAACAAAGCTTTCACGTTTTCGTCCATTGTATCCGACGTGTCAATTGATTGATGGATAGCTTTCGAGAATTCTAATTTTCATGTGAACTCGAGGAATGGATGCGGTGCCCTTCCCTTGTGTTTGATGGCCCCCTGTTTTTTATTTTTCCAACCTTCAGTCACCAGCAGAACTCGAGACCAGAGATCTCGCACGAAAAAGTTTTTTTAGTCAGAATTATCTAGATATTTTTATGGAAGAATTTCCATCTTTGCGGATGACATTACGCTGATGCCTTCATTCCCCAGTGATTTTTTTGGGCACTGTTGGATAGCTCCTTAGATTCTCTAGCAGAGATGAAAAGTCAATATTTGATATATACGTTCCACCCCCGCTCGGAGAGAGTAAAGAAAGTTACAGGCCCATCCGATACCTTTGATCATCCTTCCAATCGAAAATCATTCGAAAAAATCCAGAACCAGAAGGAAACAGAAATGATTATGAACTTTGAAAGTTTGAAGGATCCTGTTTGCGAAAAAGTTCGAATTCCTCCTCGTCTGTAAAGTGGCCTTGTTTGTTTTTCGAAGTTCCAGCCGTGGAAACATGGAGTTCATTTTCATTCGAGCGAAAAATCCGTAAACTCGCGAACTTTATAATAAGAGGGTCTCGTTAAACAAATCAGAAGATTCGGCTACGGAGGAATAAAGTCATTACGTCTACGAACCGTGTTGACTTAGGGGGGTTGTTAGCAAATTCTCCCCAGCGCGTGAGGAGATGTCTCGAAGAAGATCTGTACATCCATTGAATTCTCCTGGCACCTCTTGGAGAACAGCATTCGAAAATTCACTTCTGCTTCTAGGTATTCGAAAAACTTTTTCAGTCGTTCATAGTCCAATAGTTCGAAAAACCTCGCCATTTTCTTAGGTTAATGATGTAAACTGCGCAAAAAAATCAACGCACATTATGGAAATCTCAAATTTATTCTACAATCCACTTTCAACGGTTTTCTTCAATACAGATGTTTTCTCCCAGCAGGAATAAAAAAAGATGATATTATCAGATTTTGAATGTATTGGCTCCATTTTAAAATCAGTTGTTCTCGATCCATTCTAGTGATCAATAGTTTTTCTTTCGTTTGATTTTTTACACTCGATCGCTATACAACGCGAAACACGCAATTTGACCCAAGAGGAATGTGCCCAGGCGGTAGTTTTGCGAGAAGAAGGGTGGACATACACAAGAATTGCAGAAAGGTTTGGAGGTTCCCATACAGGTGTGTCCAGAATGTTGCAGCGATTCAGGGAGACAGGTATGAATGTCCGAAGACAAGGACAGGGTCGACCAACTGCCATTCAAGAACGTTACTTGAGAGTTTCTTCGTTGAGACAACGGTTTGCAAACGCTCGCCTCCTTCAAATTCAGCTTGAGCAAACTCATGAGGTGCAAATTAGCACTCAGACAATAAGAAATCGCCTCAGAGAATATGATTTAAGGCCTCGTGTCGCGGCAAGAGGCCCAGCTCTTACCCCATCCCATCGAAGGGCGCGTTTGGATTTTGCGAGAGAGCATATCCATTGGTAAGAGGCCGATTGGGAAAGAGTTCTCTTCACAGATGAGTCTAGATTCTGCCTCTACCATTGTGATCGACGTTCCCTTGTATACAGACGTCCACATGAAAGATATGCTCAGTGCAATTTCCTGAATACTACTGGTTTCGGGGGAGGATCGATTATGGTATGGGGTGGAATATCTTTGACTGCTCGCACAGAACTAGTGGTCGTTGATAATGGAGCCATGAATGCTGATAAGTATATAAGGAACATTCTTGAAGAGCATGTAGTGCCATTTGCCCCATACATTGGTGAAAATTTCATTTTTATGGACGGTAATGCCAGACCACATCGTGCGCGCATCGTTCAGGAGTACCTTGAAGAGGTTGAAGTCTCTCGAATGGAATGGCCAGCAAGAAGTCCAGATCTCAATCCGATTGAGCAGGTTTGGGACAACCTCAATAGAAGGCTGAAAAGTTCAGAAAATCATCCAGCTATTCTTAATGACTTAGGAATCCAACTCGTAGAAATCTGGGAAGGATTAGATCAGAACATTTTAAAATCACTCATTTTGATTATGAACCGTCGTTGCCGAGCTGTAATTAACGCAAGGGGTGGAAATACGAAGTACTAAATCACTTATCAGCATTTCAGTATTTTGAAAATTGTTCATTTCTCTTCTTTCACATAAGATTCGGTGAAATCCTGAATTTTTCTTCCATTTAATGTGTCTTGTTTCGTTCAAAACCTTCCCGAGAGAACATAAAAAATAAGTTATAAAGTCAATGCAGAGTTAACTTTCATTAAAATTGAGATTTTCAGAATGTGCGTTGATTTATTATATAATTAACAGTCAAGTTCGTTGATTTATTTCATCAGAAGAAGCTCCCAATACAACCCTTATGAACATTGTCCTATCTCGTCAACTAACAGAATTGTCCTTGATTGGGTGGAGACTTGTCATGCTCCAAGAAGCCGCGATGCAACATCACCCCTCCAAGATCGCTCTCATCTCCCCCAAATCCCACCCTAATATCCCATCGAAAAAACCGATATCTAGCCCCGTTCGTTTCGGAATTGCTAGCACCCTCGTCATTTCCACGTTGAAAACAACAGATTTTCGAGTCCTATCACTTATACGATCATCAGTCGCAATATCGCCCTTCGATTTTGGCTTAACAGTATCAAGATGGCAGGTCTGTCGTTGTTAGTCGATACTTGTAGGCCATAAACAAAACATTCGGCGGACATTCGGAACGACTATGGGGACGTAAAGGGTCTCCAGGGCTCCAATTAAGGGATTCTCTGCTGGCGACAGAACGATTCCAATCATGGAAAGGACGTCTTTAGCTTCCGGTCGATATATATTCATAAGTCAGGGGTGCATCTGATCTCGGCTTGTTTTTACGAAGGCTCGGGTCGCAGCTGCTGATTTGACATGTGGTGCTCTATCCTGTTTTCTCTCTTCCCTCAGGGAGACGAAAGAGTTTTGCAGAAAAGTAAAGTAGACTGTAATATGTGCCTTAGCTATTCGTCCTATTGACAAACGATAGGATTTATTGATCAATTTATATCTAAACTAGAATTTGAACACATTCCGCATTTTTTTTTACCTTGTCGAGTCATCTTTTTGCTATAACTGCTATAAGATCCCTCGAAAGCTTGCTGAATACTGATTCATCGAACCACACTAGTATAGCTGTTTCCGTGGTGTAGTGGTTATCACATCCGCCTAACACGCGGAAGGTCCCCGGTTCGATCCCGGGCGGAAACACTTTTTTAATTCTTACACATAAGTCATAATCGGTTCTCACACAGCCTAGTACTGAAGTGTCTCTATAGACGGCGGTGGTTCTTACTGGCGATCAGCGACACAGAGTGCTCATATCATTGAAAACCGAAAATCCCCACTGAGATATACCCAAATGGTTGCGCCACCTACCGTCAGGTAGGCGGATATGTTACCTAAGTAGCGCGTGCCCCTTCTAGATTCCTGTAAAATGGGTATGAGCACAGTGAAAGAGAGTCATCACAACTTTTTTAGATCTTCTTCCCTTCGTCTCGATGGGTTGAGGACCTCAGACGCAGAAGTTGAAGGTTAAACGATTTGACGAATGTTAAATTGACGTAGTCGGGCCTGCCGGGCAAGAAGGTCTCCTGTATTCGTCGATATTCGCCAAATTTGATTAGGGTGGTCTGATCCTGAATGGGGCGATGATGACTACGGCTCCAGTCCGAGACGCTTTGCCTAATTCGGAATTTAAACATTTCGCGAAGTTTGCCGAATTTCCTGGCCCCAACTTCGCGCTACGCCTGGAAACTTTCTATTCAATAATAGTTATAGTGCATACCAATTAGGGCACGTAAACGCAAGAAGTGTACGTTTTGCTTAACTTGTTCCGACTACTCCGGTCGCCTCACGTGCTAGCCGGGATAGAGTATTTATGGCGCCATACAGGGTGGGGCAAGGAAGCAGCTGTAGCTATGTTCAAATACAGAGAAGGATTTTTGGAGCTTTCTTTTGGATATGCGTGAGTACCTTATCGCAAAAAGCAATGGAAGGTGTTACAAGACAGCCATTTTGGCTGTCATTATGCCACATGAGTGTATAGTTTGTCAAATCCATAGAAAACTGTTGACAGTTATGAAACACGAAGAGCTAGATATTGCTATATGAATGGCGAACGAAGTTGATTTGGATGATTTTCCAGACTACATGTCAAAAACAAAATGATCTTTTAGCAGAACTTTCACTTAGTTATGTGGCTTGAGATCTTTTGCTATTTCACAGAAGCTTCCTTGGCCATTGTTCTTTTGGGTAAAATTACCACCACGGCTTGAGAAATTTGCCAGAATACAGTATACTATAACAAACAGATGAGTTTCGGAGATCTAGGACGGCAGATTATTTCCAGAACATTCAACAATTCTGTTTAAAAGATCTGAAGTATTAACCAAAAGGACATAAATTTCAAAGGAGAGTGAAAGAAAAATCAGAACACATTACTGTTGAGGAGTAGAAGCTAAAATAAGAATTCTAGGAATAAACATGTTCATATTATCAGGAAGAAAAACAACTTTAGGAACCATTCCGTAGAAAATAAGGGTGAATTAATTCCCCCTTCAAAACAGTATTCATTTCAGTTTCTAACAATCCCTAACTTCCCCCAATAACAATGTCATTCTGAATCCCACCACAAATAGAAACAGCAGCTCAGTTTCTCCAAATGGGAAGACACTTCAAACTCCTGCTTTCCTACTTTGGGATATTGTATCCCCGAGGATATACCGTAAAGGGTTGGAACATAATTCCCGAGCTATCTACGCCATTTTTACCGTGTAACTTGTAAACGAGAGCTAAAAGCGATCACTTCCAGTAGATAGAGTCATAGATTGAATAGTTCAAAAATTAACGGTACGATTTACGTAGATATAATAATACGAGGATGTATTGATATCTAGTTAGCCTAGATCAGTTCCATGCATAGAAAAAAATATTTCGTTACCACAGCAACGAACAATAACTCATTAGAAGTGTCAGTGTGGAGCTTGAGGTCAAAAAAGTAAACCAGAGTTAAGCAATAAATAGAAAGAAAGAAGATGTCCACCGAAATTGTGAAAATCGAAAAATTGGAGTATCAAGCCATCATCAAGTACCTGTATTTAAAAGGGTTAAGAGGTAAGCAGATTTACGAAGATATGCTTAATACCCTTGGTGATCAATGTCCTTCGTATGCGACCGTGAAAAATTGGACTGCAAGCTTCAAAAGAGGTAAATTTTCCATTGAAGATGATGACCGATCGGGAAGGCCGGTTTCTGTGTCAGTCCCCGAAAATATCGATGCAGTTTATGACATGATTTTATCAGACCGTGGAATTGGGCTGAAACGGATATCTGAATCACCGAATATTACATACGAACAGGTTCGTCATATAGTTCACGTCAATTTGGACATGAGAAAAATTGCTGCAAAATGGATCCCCAAATGTTTGAATGTTGACCAAAAGCGTGCAAGGGTAGAAGCATCGCGTTCGATCTGTGCTCGATTTGAAAACGATGTAGACTTCTTAAACCGAATTGTTACTATGGATGAGACTTGGGTACATTTCTACGATCCAGAAACAAAGCAACAATCGATGGAATGGCGACACTCTGATTCTCCAAGACCTAAGATGTTTCGTGTCCAAAAATCTGCTGGAAAAGTTCTTGCTTCAGTTTTTTGGGTTTCCCATGGAGTAATCGTGATTGATTTTTTGGATAAGGGTAGAACAATAACCAGAGATTACTATTCGACGTTACTGATCACTCTACGGAAAAAAAATCAAAGAAAAAAAACGCGGAAAGCTATCCAAAGGTGTTTTGTTTCTGCAGGACAACGTCCCTGTGCACCAATCTCATGTTGCCATCCGAAAAATTCGTGATTTAGGGTTTGAATTACTAGAACACCCCCCTTATCACCAGATTTGGCTTCATCCGACTATCATCTCTTTCATCAACGGAGTTTAGCAGCTTACCTAGTTCAAAGAACGTGTGATAAAATTCGACGAAAAATTCAAAACGAAATAAGAAAGATTTCAGTTCAGATTCGGGTAGATCATTTGTAACACCCATGACATATTGGAATGAAAGTTCAAAATAACCTCCCTCGTCATCCCGAACGAGAAATCGATTGACACACACACTCTCCATTTCACTCCACTATCCGGGATTTCCATGAGGGTTTGCCACGCCGAATTCCCCGTAGGAGATGCAGATTGCCGCCGGAACTCGGACGGCGATATTCTTGGCGAGAACCGTATTTTTCACCCCTATACTCCGGGGAAGGTCAAGGAGGACTTCAAGGAAACTCATTACGGCCGCCATCAACTGCTAATTCCCCCGCGTCACAATCTCCAACTTCGAGATATATATCCGCGCGACCACGCTGTTATGAAACTTTCTCACTTTGGTGCGTGACTTTGTGTCGACGCCCTAGGGTCCCTATCAAAATGCGTAATAAAATATTTTGACGGAACGTGTGACACAGCCTCAGTGTTCGGTAGAGAAGATATATCGCGTCATTCGGAAGTTTCATGAGGATCGTTCTCATCCGAATGAATTATGCATCGCGGGAAACGGGAGAATATGAATATGGAAAAAAAATTGGGTCCGATTACGGAATTCTTCTGCCGGTTTATTCGCGACGATTGGAGAAATGGCCAAGTATACAGGCTGAGTATTTGACTCGTACAAAGATTTTAGCAGTAGATTCTTGAGGTCAAAAGAAACACTTTTTTCCTTCAACATTTTTTCCGATTCGGCGGTGATAAAAAGATACAGCCATTTTAAGTTTTCATAATGAGCTATGCCACCTCTGGAGAAACCAAATTCCCTTGAGAACAACAAGCTAAATCTGTGACACTACACAACTGTGGATCGTTTAAACAGAGTTGCATTCAGCCAAAGAAACCAATTTGTCAAAATTTCACAGATACTTTTTAATTTTTGAACGTCGAATTACTCGAAAACGGCGCATTATACGAGAAAATATGAAGATTACTTTTATTTTACAAAACGTTCAAATATCACCTAAATAGCGTCCAACTTAGATTCATAAGTTGGGTTCTTTGATTTTCTGGTATTTTTATGGTACGTTATGGTCATAATGAGAAAACTGGAAGACGTGGGTGATATCTTGTATTCGAAAAAGATTCAACTTTATTTCAAGATTCTTTTCATTCGATGAAACCATAAATGAAATAGAACTACAAATAACTTTTTTTATGGTTATTCAAAAGCCGAGCGGATTCGGAAAAAACGATAAAGGAAAAATGTGTTTCTTTTGACCTCAAGAATCTACTGTTAAACATTTTTTACGAGTCAAGCAATTTGTATACAGGGTGATTCACGGCGATGGCCTATTAGACGTTTATGGAAATCACAATTTCTCCCAAAAATATTTTCAGACGACCACTTCCTTATTTCAAATGGCACACGAAGTATATCTTTGCATCGTTGGATAGCTAATTTTATGGCAATTTCAATAGTATGCCATACCTTGGTCAAAAACTCAATGGTTTATGAGTTATTGGGAATCTAAGGAAAAAATTGTGAAAATAGAGGCCACACTTCTCGTAATATTTCTGTAAGGAAGGTTTTCTCAAAATTTTTTCAACATTGCGATTAACTGTGACTTGCGTATTACTTTTCAACTTTCATCCCTGAAAATAATTGTATTAGACTAGAGAATACTCATTCATTCATTGTTGAATCTCGTTACTGAGAATAAATCTACAAAAAGACTATCGGTGCCATCAAACTTATAATTTCTTAGGGCTACTTGCGAGTGTGTGCCCTCCTGTGACTGAAGAGACCCAACCGTGACCTACAGATCCTTCCACACTCCGGGCATGGATAGTCACCAACCAGATCTGGCCGCCGCTGTATTCTTCTCGAGTCTCCATTATAGCTGTGAACCAAAGACCTCCACTGTGACCTGTCTAACGCTAGTTGTTCCCAGTTATGATTGGCATTAACTGATTTTAGGGATTGATGCAGTTAATCCTTGAACCGCTTATACTGGCCTCCTGGTTTCCGAGCTCTCTCTGTGAATTCGTCGTACAGAGCTATTTTTGGGAGTCTTGTGTCATGCATCCAACTGCAAGACTTCGCATTCGAAACTTTGTGGAACCATCTGATGTGCATTATCTGTCTTAGATGACGTTGTTGCGTTTGTTCAAGCTGTTTAATATGTCGCCTGTAGGGCGTCCAGCTTTCGCTTCCGTAAAGAAGCGTTGGGAGGACCACTGCTTTGTAAACAGCTGTCTTGGTCTTCAGATCTTCAGCTATGACGAAAATATTGAACAGTAAAGGCGCTAACCCGTCTTCTTGTTCTTTTATTCCAGAGTTGGTTAAGAAATGGTCGGTTGTAGAGTTGTAGAGAATAGCGCTCTATTTTAGTACCAAATTTCAGGAATTTTCCTTCAGTATTTGCCCAGTAAAAACCTGGCTGTCGAGCAGACATATAAATAAGCAGGATCAAATAACTCCGTTCAAAAAAAAAAAAACACCCATTGACGTTTCTGCTTTCACGTGATGTAATTATCAAAATGTCCCCTCCTCGTCCGTCGTATCTGATTCAATGACGTCTAATTAATTTTTTTCCCCGAATTTCGTCGGAGCAACTTTTTAATTTCAGTTCTTGCTCTTTGTAGTCAGTCTACCGTGAGCGGGAATGCGATAATTGGCCGTGAAAGAAAGGAGTAAAAGTAAAAGACCATCCCGGGTCCCGGGGAAAAATCGCGAATGATGAATTATTCACTTTTCCGCACTTTCCTGTTTTCCAGATTCCCTGCCAATTTCCAGTTTGATACTGCGAGATTTGATGTAATTAATTTCGGTGATTGTCTTCAGAAGAAGATTCAATTTGAATGAAATGTTGGAACAAGTTCCTGCCTGTTGAGGCGGAAAATTGTCCGGAGTTTTTGCTAGTGGCTGATTGGGGATTTGTTCTTTCGTCGGCTATAATTGAGCAAAGGATATTTCCCTGCAGGTATCGACTAGATTTTCTTCGCGACGAGATTGTAGACGGCGGGGAGAGATTCGTTTGAAAATTTCTCACTCAACATGGTATCCTCCTCTTTTGATAAAATATAGAACAGGAAATTTTCACTCGGATTCAGTTAGTTCAGTGAAGAGCAAACTCTTTTCGTTCAAGAAAACGCAAAAAATTATTGAGAAAAACAATGAGTATTTCACTGGAATCCGACAGTAAAAAAACTGATATTAACAAGTTTTTGGACAAAACCTAGAATACGTGGATGTACTGATATCTAGTTAGCCTAAACCAATTCCATGCATAAACATATATTGCATTACCATAGCAACGAACAATAACTCATTAGATATGTCAGTGTGAAGTTTGAGGTCAAAAGAGTAAACCATAGTTACGCAATAAATTAAAAGAAAGAAGACGTCCAGCGAAATTGTGAAAATCGAAAAATTGGAATATCGAGCCGTCATCAAGCACATGTATTTGAAAGGGTTGAGAGGTAAGCAGATTTACGAAGATATGCTCAATACCCTTGTTGATCAATGTTCTTCGTATGCGACCTTGAAAAATTCGACTGCAAGCTTCGAAAGAGGTAAATTTTCCATTGAAGCTGATGACCGATCAGAAAGGCCAGTTTCTGTGTCAGTCCCCGAAAAAATCGATGCAGTTCATGACATTATTGCAGAAGCATCGCGTTCGATCTGTGCTCGATTTGAAAACGATGTTGACTTCTCAAACCTATTTACTATGGATGAGAGTTGGGTACATTTCTATGATCCAGAAACAAAGCAACAATCGATGGAATGGCGACACTCTGGTTCTCTATGACCTAAGAAGTTTCGTGTCCAAAAATCTGCTGGAAAAGTTCTTGCTTCAGTTTTTTGGAATTGCCATGGAGTAATCATGATTGATTGTTTGGATAAGGGTAAAAAAACAACCGGACATTACTATTCGACAATACTGACCACTCTACGGGAAAAAATGGAAGAGAAAAGACGCGGAAAGCTGTCTAAAGTTGTTCTGTTTTTGCAGGACAACGCCCCTGCACACAAATCTCATGTTGCCATGCAAAAAATTCGTGATTTAGGGTTTGAATTACTGGAACACCCCCCTTATTCACCAGATTTGGCTCATATCATATCTTTCCTTAACTGAAAAAAATTCTAAAACTTTTAAATTTCGAAGCTCATTGCTGAAGTAGTCAAAGAAGAAACAAATGAATCGTCTCGAGAAACAGGAAAATGTCCCGATAATTATAGATTATCCTCGTGAAGAATGTAGCGGAAAATATCGAATGAATCCAGTAAAATTGAAATGTAAAAGGACCAATATCCTGGTCATTCCGTGTCATAAAGCACTGAGGTGTTTCATCGGTCATAACTCACATCTCCAGGGCGTAAGTTTAATATTGTCAAGGTGTACATTATGGTCGATAATAGCGAAGCTCGTAATATCGAAATACGTAAAACAGTCGTTTCACTGTCCCGTACGTAATAAAACTATAGTGGATAACGTTTATACCGAGCTCGACGTTCTCCAGAAAAGAACTAGCGTGCCGTTTATGACGAGGAAAATGCGTTAATTTCCCTGCAGTCGATTGATATTCATGTAAAAGTGAGACCGTAAAATTTTGAAGTTGTCTAGGCTAAACTCGAATGGGTTCTTAGATGGATACGTAGCTAGTAAGTCTATAGCTCACGAAGTGCATTTTACGAACTATTAAATAGTCGAGATGGGCCATGTAATATTCAACATTTCAGCTGCATACAAGATAAGGTGGATAAGTGGATAGGCGATTCTCCACTGGTCTGGTAGCAAAAAGCAGGTTTCAAAGGGAAAGGAAACAGGGAACAGCCCTTTCTTTCCTACAAGCCTCGTGGCTATCGCCTCTCTGATAATGATAACAGAAGGCACCCCACTCAAAGTTGCTCAATATCATTCTTGTTTACTTAAAATAGATTTCACAACAAAAGGGATGACGAATGGTGCGATAACTGCGTCGATATTACAGAGGATTACTTTGCATTTGAAAAAAAACTCTCGGATCATCCTGCCCGCAAGGCGTCGCCAGCAACTGGGACAAAAACGCCTGACAAACCCGAGTAGGGCAAACTAATATTCAGAACCAGACATAGTATTTCTTGGGGATTCGAATGACCAGAGACGATGTAGAATCGTATAGGGATTACCGGTCAGGTGACCAGTTTTTGTTGTTTTCTTGCCTCAGCCTGGGAACCACCTACACAAATAATCATCAAACCTTTCAACTATGATTGAGTTTTCTTGTTTCAAATTTACTTACACCGTTCATACATATTGTGTCAGTATAAAAATTCACTCTGAGCAGAAGGTTATCTTGGTGGTTCCACCCCACAAGCTTGTACGTACATCGATATCGTTCGCAGCATCCCAGGCGCCAGAAATCAAATGGAATGCAACGCGGGAATATCTCGAATTGCCATAAATGAAAATTCTACATGCGTTACCGATAGATGAATAATGGTCGGTGCTCATGCTTCGGTGAATTTTAAAATCTATTTTGCATTCAGAATATAAATCGGTCCGCAGTCGGGGCAGGTATATGCAGGACCGTTGTGACGGTGGTGGTTAGGGGCAAAAAATGATTAATGATCTGTATTGTCTCGAGAGTCGTACGTTTTATAACGATACAATAAATTATCGGAGAAAAATGGAGCCTGGCTGGGTGTCTCCGATTTCTAAATGGTCATATTTTCAGTCGTTTTATGTACAGCGTGTACCAATTTATTTTCTAGGGGCCAAGGTTGACATAGAAATGGCATTCTATCAGCGTTAACCCAAAATTAGTATGTGGCTAGTGAAAGCCAACATACAGAAGTACCTATCAACTCGCAACAAAATACATTTTGTATGATATAAAAGAACTGCTCATCAAAAGTTTAGGATATTTAAGAAATAAGTGTTTTTCCTTCAGAAACTTTTTAAAATATGTATATGTAGAGTTTTTCAAATTGGAATAATAAGATTCCAAAGAAATGATGTTCTCACAGTAGCAAAATGACCATTACCCACTATAATCTTTGACGCTTTTGTTCGCGAATGAGTTCTACTCTTCTAAAGTGCCTGGATGTTGAGTTGCTGGCAGCAAAGTACCGTGAGAGTAAAAGTGATATCAAAATTTGGCTAACACTGAATGAATGGACTTCTTGCATTTGTGTACGATCATCCTGGGACATCCCCAGAGCTCTGTTGGCATCATTATCGAATAAAACTTGCCTTGGTATATAAAAAGATCGATATTTTATTCCGTAGGACAGTTCAATCTTACCTGGAATCAAAAACGATTGAAAAAAAAGTCATTCAATTGTGCAATTCTGATATACATAAACAAGAACTGATTAAACTTGATGCTTGCTTCCCGATGCACCACAACACTCTGTGATTTGAAGAAAATATTCGGAGGATACAGAAAATGTGCATCTTCGCAAAACATCAACATCTCCAACTTTCCACGAACGGAAGATTAGCAAAAAAATAAAAAAATATATGGAAGGAATTATATGCGCATTCGCCATTTCGCAGCGTGTGACCTCGGAAGAAATACTCTGCTCGTTTCCACAGACAAACGGATAGAGTGGCCCGTGCATGCAGGAAATATACATGTTGTTCTTCCTGCAGAGCATTCTTAGTCCGCCTTTATCCCCGTTTTAATTCAAAACACGGAATCGTACACAGGGAATTTATGTGAAAGCTTAAAAGCTTCCCCCATCTCAAAACCTTACTACACCCTCTCTTCTCAAGGCGAACCCACTTGCGTACTTCACCGAAGGAAATGCAAAACGGTGCACTGAATTTCCGACTGAGGAGCAGCCTCTCCATGAACTCCGAAATTATATTTAATTCTCCGAGCCGCGGGCACTATAAACGCAACAGTCGAGGAAGTAGTTGAAGGCTACTCTAGCCACGTTGTGAGGGTGTTTCGTTCGGACTCTGCGCCCTCTCTATTTCATAATTGAAATTTAATTATAAGCTCCCGAGTGGCTGCAAGATTAAATAAAGCTCTTTCATTCGCCTAGTAATTTGAGGCCCTAATTAATTTCGATTCAAAACTTGATAGTTTTTTTTTTTTCGCCGCTGAAGCTGTAATCGAGCTCGATGGTTTACACGTTGAGCTGCAAAGCTTCCACGAGGTCCTGCAGCAAAATTGTAAAGTACATCCTCGATTCATCATTTTATCTCAGGAAAACTTATTCAGCTTGTTGGAAAACGTTGGAATTTTTTGCAAACTTGTTCCTAGAAACGATAGCATTGCCATATTTCCCTCATATATGAATTTTTCTCAAACTAACCATCGTACAATCTTCAAAGCTTCCGTTATTTTTCGGATTATGTTTACCACCCCTTGATAACATTCAGGACTACAAATCAAACTTTCCAACGAATAACCATTCAGGTCAGTTGAATAAGAGATTTCTGTATAAATAAATAAAGAGAAATAAATAATCCAATGTACTATCCGAGGTCTACAGGGCCACATCCGCGAAATGAATAAAAAACACATAAATTTCAACCCTCGGGCCCGCCCATAAATAAACTATTATTGAAGGAATATAACAATATATCAAGAAAGTGAAATGGATATTCCGTTACCAAACAGAAATCGAAACCTCCGGGCCTCGGTTGATTGATGGTGTCCTATTTTTAGAGAGAGTTGTCCCTTTTGTACCGTCGAGCACATTTCACTGTTCCGTGCCGACGCAAAAAATGAATATTGGCGAAGAAATATCGAACGCTGCATTCAGGATCGCCTTTGTTCGAAGTCACCCTGCCAAAGGGGAATTCGTCGGAAAAAATTGTAAGCAAGTCACCCTGCGAACAATGTCGGAGTGCAGTTTTTCACGCCTGCTATCGATCAACCCCAAATTTCAATTAGTTATTGTTTAGAGGCGAAGATGCTCATTGTTCTGCACTGGGGAGATTTTGGTCCAGAATGTTACCACCTAGGAGGAGGTTCACTTGAAACATCGAGCAGAAAGAGCTCTTGAAAAAAATAGTTCGGTGACAAAATATATCAACAAATTATATTGCCGCTTAGTATTTTTTTGTCGATATTTCAATAAAGCGTTTATTTCATAGTGAGCTCCACTTCATAAGGCAAATCTCATGAGTAAATTATCCATTAGTTGAAAATTACGTAATTAGTTATCAGGTACTTACTTATTTGCGAAATGTTTGGAAATACAAGTCAATCTAACATGGAACATACCTGCAAAAAAAGAATACATGAATTTCATATTGATTATCGATATCTGGTGCTTTTTCCACTATTGCTATTACGAGGATATATTGAAAAATTCTTAGCCTACTATAGAATAAAAAAAAATTTTAATGTCAAAATATAAAATATTCTCCTCTTAATGGAATACATTTATTACAGACAACCTGCATCGTCTCTAGACCTTCAAAAAAAAATGTTTCTTCTTGCTCTGCAAACCAGAATTCCACAGCTTTCATAACCTTCTCGTTGGAAGAAAATTTAAGACCTTTTAAACTTTTTTTCAGTTGAGGAAAGAGATAATAGTCGGATGGAGCCAAATCTGGGAATAAGGGGGGTGTTCTAGTAATTCAAACCCTAAATCACGAATTTTTTGCATGGCAACATGAGACTTGTGTGCAGGGTCGTTGTCCTGCAAAAACAAAACACCTTTGGATAGCTTTCCGCATCTTTTCTCTTTAATTTTTTCCCGTAGAGTGGTCAGTAATGTCGAATAGTAATCTCCGGTTGCTGTTCTACCTTTATCCGAAAAATTAATCATGATTCCTTCATGGCAATGCCAAAAAACTGAAGCAAGCACTTTTCCATCAGATTTTTGGACACGAAACTTAGATCTTGGAGAATCAGAGTGTCGCCATTCCATCGATTGTTGCTTTGTTTCTGGATCGTAGAAATGTACCAAAGTATCATCCATAGTAACAATTCGGTTTAAGAAGTCTACATCGCTTTCAAATCGAGCACAGATCAAATGCAATGTTTCTACCCTTGCACGCTTTTGGTCAGTATTTAAACATTTGGGGTTCCATTTTGCAGCAATTTTTCTCATGTCCAAATTGACGTGAACTCTATGATGAACGCATTCGCATCAAATATTCAGTGCTTCAGATATCCGTTTTAGCCCAATTCGACGGTCTGATAAAATCATGTCATGAACTGTATCTATATTTTCGGGGACTGTCACAGAAAGTGGCCTACCCGATCGGTCATCATCTTCGAAGGAAAATTAACCTCTTTTGAAGCTTGCAGTCCAATTTTTCACGGTCGCATACGAAGGACATTGATCACCAAGAGTATTGAGCATATCTTCGTAAATCTGCTTACCTCTTAATCCTTTTAAATACAGGTACTTGATGATGGCTCGATACTCCAATTTTTCGATTTTCACAATTTCGGTTTACATCTTTTTTCTTTTAATTTATATTTCGTAACTCTGCTTTACTTTTTGACCTAAAACTTCACACTGACACTTCTAATAAGTTATTGTTCGTTGCTATGGTAACGCAATATTTTTTTATGCATGGAACTGGTCTAGGCTAACTAGATATCAATACATCCTCGAATCACTTTAAAATTAAGTGTGGAAGATATCGTAACATAGCTGTGCCATAAAGTGCTCATATTTAAATCAACCGAATTGTTACACGCCAATATAACTACTTCCAGAACGACTCCTATTATCTCAGATTATTCCTTGCTATCCAGAATATAATGAGGACACGCTGACCTATTAGCATCCAGATATTAAGCCGATCAAATCCTTGATTTTCCCCGAATAATTTGTGCTAAATGAAGCCCATTTCAGTTTCCCTCCTATCTGGGGAAACCGATGTAGTTATAACGATCATTATAAAGTTCCGAATCGGAGTAATATTTCTTTGAATTCGCTAAGAAATGGACCCGATTTCATGCTGCACAACGTTCTCGCAGGATTCTGCGAAATTTACCGGAATCTTACTCGTAGATGATAAGACAATTGATACCGAAAATAATGAACGAATTGTCCTTCAATCTTTCTCATTCTTCATTTTGAATTGATCGAGGTATTATGTTTTTTGTGTTCCTCAAATGAGGAGAGCTCTTCTACTAGGTATATGTGTCGTATTAGAGGATCAGTTCTTCATGTACAGGTGGGCAAAATTCGTAGTCTACTATATCTCGAGAACTATAGCAGCTAGAAAAAAACGGATGACACATTCTCGAGCTCTTTTTTCCTTACTATTCCAAATCTTAAAACAGATCCAGCCTAACGGTCATAGATTTTGAGTTATGAACGAAAATTGAGAAATTGTCATTTTCAATAAAGCTGAATAAATAGCTTATTTGAACTCGTATTAGAAATCCCCTCAGTAGACAACGAATTTTGCTAACCCTGTACATTTCAAATTCTAAGCTTCAACTTCATATCATTGACCGACAAGTATCGGAATATTGTCCGAATGGCGAATTGCTTCCATCGACATGACAGAGAAAAAACGTATATCGAATTAGCCTTCAAGCTATTTCCTCATCCTCCAGACTCAGCCATTTCACATACATCCCTCATAATGGCAGAAAGTCCGCTGTACCTTCGTCCTGACCCACTTATTCGAGCACAAAGCGGGATGACCCTATTCTTCGGATCCTGGGATTCGTACATATAAGCCTTCCCAGAATTCGATTCATCTCCGATGCATCATCACATCGCCGAAGACGACTATACGTTCAAAGTCAAATAGTTCTTTGGGGACGAACCTGGGTAACGACGTTACCATTTTCTACGCGGATTGGATTTTCTGCATATATCCCCTTCGTTTGCCTCACTTTACTACGTAAACATTTGCAGAACGTCACTGCTAAACTTTCTAAACGGATTCGGTCTCGTGAAACAACTAACTATGCCCGGGTTTCAAGAATTAGGAGCGGCTCTAGGATGAAACTTGTACATCTATATTGCAGAAGGGTAAACATTATTAGTTGACGTAAAAGCGCCGACTGTTGTGATTAAATATGTATGTAGATCCCGTCGCTTTTAAACCCAGAAAATGCTGAAAGCTTCCAGGAAGGTCAAGAAGTTTTGTCGGGGATATATTCAGTGAGTTGTCGGATGCATCATGATTAGAATTCAATGTTTTACGGATCCTGCTCCATATCATGAAAATAATGATTATCTGAAGTGGCAAGTGACCATCTTCCTCCTTAAAAAATTGTATAATCACTCGTAGGATTGGAATGTAATTGAAAAACATTAAGTTCTTCAGAAAATGACGTTTCTCCACATTTCAAACTCTAGAAGTCGGAGAATACTAACCTCTCTGATTCCTTTTTATCCTATTGGTGGGCTAATCTATCTATTCCAAGATGCAGGGATGGAGATCTGTGATGATTGAACAATTCGTTACTGGGAAAAATCAATTGTTTAAAGAACTTGGATCATCGCAAACTCCACTAGAGAAGTGTTGAAAGTATGAGATAACAAATTAAAGAATTCTTGTCGATGAGCTATCTGAAAGTGGTAACACAGGCCTGAGTAAGGAGTAAAGACACCAAAGAGAAACCCCCGAAGAGCTCCATGTAAACAGAGAATCTTCTTTCAATTCTCTATGACCTGTCTTCTTGGCCATTTGGTCAGGCGTCTTGATATAAAATTCCAGAGAATCTCTGGATTTATTTTTAACCCAAGTCTTCATCTCCTTGTCATCCTTTATAGTTGGTGAGCCCAAGAGGAAAATTCGAGATTTGCTCGAGCGTGTCAGATTAATATAAGGGGAGATACCTTGGACCCTGTAGAGTACCTCTATCAAAAATTAGACCTGTATAATGGGGGAATTGTCTGGGACAACCTGTCAAAATAGTAAAGAACAAACGATCATTGTACATACTCGAGAGTGTCAGATTAAGATATAAGTGGTTAATTACATGTTGAAAAGTATATATTCTCTCAATCTGGGAATTTGAGCTCGACCAAAATGTGTGGGAGGCCGCCAAATGATGCAAGAATAACGGAAAAAATACTATCTGACTCTTTCAGCAAGCTGAAACAATAAAAATAGGGTATAAAGGATAAAAAAATCAGTTTTCTTTAATTATCTCCACTTCTGGGCTTCAAATTGTTTTCGCATTCATTATAAAAGTTATAGAACATAACATTTTCTACAAAGTTTGTCCGAAGCAATTTTCTCCACTTTCGAACGTTTTTGAGATATATGGCGATGAATGTACATTAGACTGTGATTCTGTATTGACCTTGGCCTTTCGCATGTGTGGCTAAACTCCTTACTCTTATCGCCCTCTAACTCAAAAACGGTTAAGAGTATGTAAAATTGCTTCAGACAAAATTTTGATAGAATTTTATTAGCTACAACTTTCATAATGAATACAGAAACGATTTGAGGTACAGAAAAGAAGATATTTGAAAAAATGCCTTGTTAACATCTTCAAACTGTCAGATTAAAAAAACCTCAACTGATTAGTGCCAAATTAATGGGTCAACACGTTCGCAACACCAAGATTAACCATCTGCATGAAAATCTGACACTCTCGAGTATGTACACCTGACATTTTTTTTACATATTTGAGTACCTGCAGACGTTCTCCCCACCGCTGAATACATACATCATAGAATCTTTTTTTTTCTACCGTCTAATCTTCAAAATCCACTAGGTCTCCACAACGCTCGAGTAAATCCCGATTTAGAATCGTCAGCTACCCAACTACACGTCTATAGTTGTTTGCAAAACAAGTGTAGCACTTTTCTACACTCGATTTGATTAACACCAGTGTAGAGGAGGTGTAGTTTATCTAAACCTCCTTTTGACTACACCAGTGTAGAGGAGGTGTAAATCCAATCAGCAAACGAATACTAAAATCGAGTGTAGAAAAGTGTTACACTTTTTGTGCACCCTATGTCGTTGCTTCTACTTGGCTATATCTACTGTTGTTTTGATATGACGAGGTTCAGACGTCTTACGATTCAAGATGGGTAATTTCTACAGAGGAATGACCACGAGTTCAGTAAATTCAGTTGATGGAGAAAATAGGAAACGCTTCTAAATCTGAGAAATCACCCTAGCCAGCACAACAATTTCAAATCCTCAAGATTCAATGCAGGTGCTTGCCCTCAAAGACTATTGGGTGAGTACCCTTTTCTCCTCACACTTCGAAAAAAATCTCATGTTCTACGGCTTTTATCAAGGCACAAACTCCGGATAAAATCAATAAAAGAAGCGCCCTCCGGAACGATCGTACGCAATTTCCTCCAGCGACGTCACAACGACGTCCTGCAGGATTTTATCCCGGTGATGAACCCTCCGGACCGTGAACGATGTAATTTAGTCCCGCATGAAAAACTTGATGTTTTAATCATTACTCCTTCCTTCTTTCGAATGGGAGTCCAACTTAGTTTAACGCCGGGCGCTCATAATGAACATGAATCACTCGAAAAAGCTGATACTTAACTTTGCGACCGAAAGTTCCAGCTCCGGGCGAAAACCTTTAAAAATTACGCGCACTTTGCGGCGGGCACCGTTCGTTGCCGCGGACAAGGCGCTGAGTTATTTTCATGGATCCAGACGTAATTATTTCGAATCGTTCCCGAGGAACGAGATTTCGGGGCTATTCTCGACTATAATTTTATTCAGAACACTGGATTACTCCGGGAATGGGGTTATTATAACGGCTAAATTGTTATGCGATATTTAGTCAGTTTCTTCATCTTTTATTCTTATACGTCCAGGATGGAGACGACTTATCTGTGCTCATGAGAGCTTCGAATATATTACAGATTACAGATCAGTTGGGCGATCAGTGAGGTCTATTGTGGAACACTAACAAGCTCATCTAGACTTTTGCCTCGAGCCCCATCTTCTTGAGAAAAGAAATAGTGTCAGATGGCGAGTTATTCTTGAGCTCCTCTAGATTCAGCATGAGAGAATCGAAGGTTTTCTGACTCTCTATTTGCCACCGGGCAGTCACTCTAGTTATACTCAATGGCTTTTTATTCCTGCAGACAAAGCCTGCGGAGGTCTGAGTCCTGCAGTGACCCGTAAAGACAGCCAGATCCCGAGATCCCAGATTGGTTTTAGAGAATGCGTACAAGTGGTTAGTATGCTTTTTGACAGGTACATACAGCTGTTATTTCATTCCATAACTGAGGTAGTGGAAACTCCGATAGTTGATTCGCTGCAGTCGATCTTTCTCTGGCTTAAGCTTCCGATAACTCGTTACCTCTGAGTGTCCAGGTACCTGAAATGCTGTCGTTAGCCTGTCCAGGCTGGCACTGAGCTCGGCCAGTGCTCCAGAGCTATGTTTGGTTCTGGATTCGTGAGTTAACTTACAAGGTCCTAAGTAATGTTCCTTGTGGTAAAGCCAGTCATCTCTGCTGGGTAGCAGAGCAATGAAGGCCCTGTCAGGGCTAGTTCTCATTACAACAAGGTTTGGCACGTAGCACCATCTTGTTGAAAATAGTTCCAACAATAGAAAATATTAATCATAGCTTGGTAGTGCAATCTTTTCACCTTAACAGTTGCACCAGCCTCATTTTCGAATAAGTAAGGTCCAATCACACCGCCAGCCCAAAAACCGAACCAAACAGTGACAGTTTGAGGATAAGGAGGCTCTCTTCAGCCGAATTCGACAATTCTGCTTATTATCGTAGCCTCCGAGGTAAAAATGGGCCTCATCACTGCTGATGATGATGCATCGAAAAACAATGCAGCAGTGATGAGGCATTTTTACCTCGGAATCCTAGAATGATTCTTGAAGAGCCTCTCTATCAGAGCGTCTCTTCAGTTAACACTGAACTTTAAGTCTTCATGCAAAAAATACGATGTAACGTCGTTTGTAGAATGCCTAATTCCAAAGACGACGAGGAATCGACAAGCCTGGGTTTCCATCAACACTACGGGCTACAGCAGCAATATTCTCAGTTGTTCTTAAGCGACGCATACAATTTCGACTCTTCATATCACTAACAAGTCCTAACAGCTCAAATATTTCCATCAGTTTCACTATTGATAGCCGAGAAGGTGCTTCACAACGACCCAAAAGTGCCTCAGTGATTGCAAGATTTTCACGATTTCAGTAGTGAATTATAACAATTTGAATGCGTTGTTGGAGCCAAAGATTATAGAGTAGAAAGATAGGAAACGAAGCGACTAAAGTGATGTGAGCGCCATCTGTGTTTCAAATGTGTTTTTAAGGCCTTAAGACTGGTTAAAATATCAATTCGAGGGACATACGAAATATTGCGAAATGTCAGAGTCAGATGGCCGTTTCGATCAAACACGTTTTGAATGTTTTGATTCTCGTATCCATAGACAACCTCGTATCGCCTTTTGTTTATCAAGCTCGTTGCTGATTATTGAAATTTTGTCTAATTTCTTGGCGAAAACCTCAAAATATCGTTCGAAAATTATTGTATGGTGAAGAACTGTGAATCAAATAAGACGAATTTCACTGATGAAAATGGGAATGTAAGTATTAAAACTGGTAACATGTGACTCGGTCATTCATTGATTTTTATTTTCAGTGCTACGAACTACGAAGTGGATTTTTGAGGGCGTAAAGGCCTACAAACACTACTGACTACACCATGTGCAATGAATATTTTACTTCAATTCAATTGAGAACTGTTCATCCACGTAAATTGTTGTATGCAGGAAGCATCCCTCGCATGAATGGCCCATTTAGAGGAAATTATGACTTTTATTCGTCCATTCAAAGATTTTCAATTGCCTTCCATATATTCAGAAATGCAAAAGTTTTATTGATTTCGATTTGGGAATCGGGTGACTGTCAAATTGTTGTTTGAAAAGTCAAAGTTTTATGAAACCTTCTGTGAGTGTTTTGTTCATTCGTCAATCAATTTGTATATTTTGTTTCATGAAGAGACCATACCATGAAAAAATCATAAAAAGCATGAAAAAATTATACTGACCGGCTTGAATACAGGTCTTGTATACCTCTGTAAGGTTTTTTCAATTGTGGTTCTAAAAATTTTGTAAATCATATGAAAATAACGGAAATATGTATCCTATGACGGTAAATTGAATATTGGTACATATTAATTTCTGATATAAATTGTACAAATTCAACTAAGTTTATTAATTCAAAACGTTTTGCACAGAAAAAACACCAGATAACCATACACTCTTGTGTCCTAGGCAAAGCTCTATTCGCTGTCCATAATTTCAAATTTTTGTAAATTTTTTATAGATTGCAAATAAAAATTCATCACATCCAACAGCGTATTCCATTGATACCAATTGATTCCAAACAATCTTTAGATGAAAATTTACATCCTGATCACAAAACAAAACCATCCTTCTGTTTTGTCGCTCAGGATGTTTGTTTTCTGGTCTCAACAAGGTCAATATTGAAATTCAATACAAGGAATAGAATTCGAATTTCGCGCCCCTCAATTATAAAACAGAAAACTGTTATCAAACAGTTTTTCTGTATTGACGATACGTTTTCAGCGCCATCTCATTGTCAAATGTGTTTTCACTGGCCAAAATGTAGTCGGTTTTT
Organism: Coccinella septempunctata; assembly: GCF_907165205.1. Taxonomy (NCBI): domain Eukaryota; kingdom Metazoa; phylum Arthropoda; class Insecta; order Coleoptera; family Coccinellidae; genus Coccinella; species Coccinella septempunctata. The sequence goes on along the minus strand of NC_058193.1, from coordinate 35,927,038 downwards.
AGCACTAGCGATATGAGGGCGTTTCCTATCTTTATACTCTATAATCTTTGGTTGGAGCGTGTGTCGTTCTATTTTTTGTAATGGCGTAGTTTTTACTTGTCAAATGTCAAAAAAAGACAGCTTCAAAAGTGACAGCTGCCCGAATAGCGACAATTCTAAATGAAACAGAATGAAACCTCTCGTTGTTGCTCTTCGATATAATGTTGTCGTAACAACCTCCTCCAGTAATATATTATTAGGAACTTTGGACCGAAAAGGGACGTAATACAAGACGTTATAACGTTCAACCGTCCATAAAATGCACTTCCCCGAACTCTCATCAGCGCCGAAGGCTGAACAAACAAACCGGAAACCTCACCGTCGACCGAATGAAGTTTTAATTTCGGGAAATAAACCTCTTTCCGCAAAATTGGGGGAGCTCTGCGTAGGAAAACCGATTAGGTCGCTCCAATCTAATTGTTTATGAAGAAAATAATTTCTGAAGTTCTTGCCCCGTCTGGTGGCGTCAAAGACGACCGACGACGGCCCCGTCCACCCCCGCGCCCCCTCCGGGTCCAACGTCGGAGATTCGGGCCACTTTGAGCGGAGATCCTGATGGGGAAAGGCTCAGAAGTAAGTTTGCTCTCGTCCTCTCCTGCGAATTTTGTCTGTCTGCCGCTTGAGTTCGGGGTCAGCGATTAGGTGGAGGAGGGCGGTATTCAACAGATACTTGGGAGAGATTTTGTTGCGAATTATTAATACTGAAAGGTGGAGAACCCCGGGTTGCCGCCGGAAAATTGGGTTGTCTAATAAAATTTGGGGATGTTTCCTTTTGACGTTAGCGTGCTTGTTACGCTTCGCTCCTAATGCTGCGGAGTTGGTAATGACGCTTTGCTATTCTGATGAATTAACCCATAACTGCATGTTTTCTCCCGTAAAGTGAAGGTTTTGGCCGCGTTTTATACCAACTCAAAGACTGCTCTTAATTTGCAGAAAATATTATCTTTCATGCGTGTCCTGAAAAGCATCAATGTTATGTTATGTCAAAAACATCGATTGCAATAAAATTGTAACGTTTCTTAGCTTCTGCTGCACCATTTTCCAGGTAAACTGTCAATTTAACGTTCTGAATTGTTATATTGAAATAATCAGCAGGCTATATTAGGCCTTTTATAGCTGAGGACAAGTTCAGAAACGTTTGCCAACCTTGCAAATACTCGACCAAACAGTTACAAAGAAAACGTATTGCTTTTAAATTATATTTGAGCCTTTCGGTTTCTTTAATCATTTTACAATCCTTGGAATGTAACCGGCTTTCAAATCTAAGTGATATGGAAGAAAATTCATATTGTATTTTCAAGGCGTTTTGTTCGTTTTTCGTGCATTATATTTATGGTTTCGTCACAGAACGCCTCAACTACTAATGTAATACCTATATGAGACTGCGCAAAAGGTAGATATAAACTTCGTATTAAGAAAACCCCCCTGATAAATCACAGATTAATGGGCCAACACTGCTGCAACACCAACATTACACTTCTGTATGAAAATCTAACACTCTCGGGTTTGTACAAGAACCGCTGTGACCTTGCATGACGTCCGCATTGTTAGTCTTTTGAAAAGTAGCTTCCTTTTATAATCATGAACATGAACATCAACATGAACTTATTATCAGGGACACGTAGGGCATATACATTATCTTAATCGACACGCTATCAGTCATGGTGCGTAAGCCCTTGGGGTAGTGAAGAGAAAGTCCCGTCAAACCCCTGTTTGCGTTCCCGCGTCATAAGAGTTGAAATCGAAATCTCTTCTTTTCTATCAGTCATGGTGCGAAGTCTTTGGGGTAGACAATAAGAGATACAGCTCGTCGTCAGCGAAATCCCGTTGTTGCGCTCAAAATAGACCTTTTCTTTGCTATCAGTCATGGAGCGTAGCCCTTGGGGTAGCGAATAGAAGTCTCGAGTAGATCCTGATTAGTGACAGATTAATGGGCCAACACTGCTGCAACACCAACATTACACTTCTGTATGAAAATCTGACACTCTCGGGTTTGTACAAGAACCGATGTGACCTTGCATGACGTCCGCATTGTTAGTCTTTTGAAAAGTAGCTTCCTTTTATAATCATTTTCAACTTTTCCGTACGGCCAGCACCACCACGCAAACTGTCAGATTAACATGAACTTATTATCAGAGACACATAGGGCATATACATTATCTTAATCTGACACTCTCGAGTAGTACGTACACCTGATGATTTTTTTAAATCTTTGAGAACCTGCAGACGCTTTTCCCATCGCTGAAAGTGCATGCTTCATATAACTTTTTTTTTTTCTACCATCTGATCCTCAAAATCCCCTAGGTCTCCACGACTCCCGAGTAAATCCCGATTTAGCATCTTGGGCTCCCCAACTACCACATACGGTTCAATCCAATCGTAATGCCGAACGATCCGACGAAACCGAAGATCGCCAAATTGAAACGGTGCATTTTTCTCCGCAAGAATGTCGTCCACCGCTCGCAAGAACAAATATAACATAGGAGAAAGAACTCGAAAGTTGGTAAACTTATCCACTAGGCCGAATCAATTCAGCCTGCCCCACTGAAAAATGCCATTCCGGTTTAGTTGGCGAGGACGCCAGTTCGCCCGCCGCTCCGCACGCATTTTATGGATTAGGGAAAGTTGTAATTAATCGAAAAAGGGTTTATTTCGTGATTTTGCGCCACTCTAATTATGAACTCGTGGTATTATTATCGAGGCATGGCGGGATGTTGTGTACTCTGGTTCGTGAGATGCGAAGTAACGGATTTAATGGATGAGTTGAAAAAAGTTAATTGAATCCTTGTGTGATTATTCCTTCGGGAATGATACCGTGAATTTAGATTGATAATTTCCCCGAGCTGGATGTTTGGTTAGGTAAATGATGGATTCTTGGGAATTGCCACGCCGACATCATATCCTAAAGTGTGCTTAATGGGAAAGCTTCTTTGAGGGCTGTCATTATGGCTGCGCTGCACAAAATCATCTCTTAAATCCGCGAAGAATTCGAACATGACCTTTATGGCATCCTGGATGAACTTCTACATCGAATAATGAAAAAAAAAAACTCAATATGATAATAATAATAGCAGCTTTACAGAGAAAAATAAGGACGATGCTGACTAAACACAATAAACATCATCCCAAAAGCTCAATAGAACGGACAGAGCTGCCACGACATCTTGGGGGTAGAGGAATTGTTGATTTGTCCAACCGTATGTCCCAGGAAATTGAAGGACTTCGAAAATATTTCTTGAGCAAGGCAGCTTCGTCAGAACTCCATCGAGTAGTTTGTGTTGCTGATAGTTCTACACCATTAAAGCTACAACAGGATCACTTGGAAACCGTCGAACACTCTGCAGAAAGTAAAATGCAGAAACTGATTGGCAAACCTTTGCATGGGAGGCACCAGAATGAGGTCAACCATGATTACGTCGACATATCTGCGTCGAACTACTGGTTGACTTCCGGAAGGTTGTTTCCTGAGACAGAGGGCTTCATGCTCGCCATCCAGGATCAGGTGATTCCAATAAGAAATTACATGAAGTACATCGCCAAGGATGCCTCAGTGGCGGACGATAGCTGTCGTTATGGCTGTGCGACACATGAAACTATCCAGCACATCACCGGCGGATGTCAGAAGTTCGCGGGCACGGAGTACAAAAATAGACATGATGCTGTTGCCAAGATTCTTCACCAAGAATTGGCACTAAAACACCAACTTCTAACTTCGAAAAAGGTTCCTTATTACAATTACCATCCGGATGCTGTGCTGGAAAACGAACATCACAAGCTCTACTGGGATCGCATGGTTCTCACAGACCGAAAAATAACCCACCTCATATTGCTCAATAAGAATGAGGACAGAGCACTATTCATAGACGTGGCAATTCCAAATAATACCAATCTTCTAGATAGGCACACTGAAAAAATTTCAATATACAGAGATCTCGAGGAACAAACCAGAAGACTGTGGAAGCTGAAAGATATCAAGACCATCCCTATTGTCATTTCATCTACAGGCCTGATACCGAAGAAACTACTAGAGAACTTGAGGAAACTTCAGTTGGACGAAAATATCTATAGAGTCATGCAGAAGGCGGTACTGCTCGGAACGGCGAGAACTGTACGCAAGTACATGGGGAATGCAGAGGAACACCGTCTGCTCCGACAGGAAGTGCGGGTGGAGCAGGAATCCAACCTACAGCAGGGAGGCGAGGAGCGACCCGGACCCGACCACCACCACGAGCCCGAAAACCTGGAAAGGGCTCCAACAGAGCTTAATCCTTTTGATATCTGAGATATCTGGGATAAGTGAATTTTCCTCTGGAGAGGAGTGTGAAAGCCGCAAGGCTAAAGTCATAATAATTTATTGATCCCCTCTGACAAGTTCATACTTGTATGGGACAGGTCAAACAAAATGAGAAAATAGACATGAATGAATGAATGAACCTACATGTCTGATTCTCATCTACGAATTCATCCAGTTTTTCGCAGAATGACAAAAAAAGTTATGAGGACTTTTCGAAATCGTCAAAATCTATTTTTTTTCTAATAACTCCAAAAGGAAGAATCATAGAAGGCTCCGGTTTTCACCATTTTTTGTAGATCCCATTTATAGTGCAGAGAAATTATAGATCTTTTTTCCTAATATTTAAAGTCAGCACTTTTCTATGCTGACTACTTACCCTCTTTCTGAGGGAGAGAAACCATAAGTGACGAAAGAACCCAGATGTAGGAAATTAATGAGAACGTATGTCTGCTTGCACCACCAGGGTCTTCCCTCAGATATCGGCTGTCAATTGGGACAAAAGAAGGATAGGATGACTGGCCCCTCCCAGCCGCGACGCTAATGAATCGGGCAGGGCGCACAATTTCCCTTTAATTACCAGGAAAGTTTACCGAATTTCTCTTTATTTGACGAAATCCTATATTTCCCCCGGAACCGGGAATATCCATGCTTAAAAGCTTCCTGTCGGGCTAATTAGGGAGGTATCTTCCTTCAGGATTCCGGACTATGACAGGGGGCGTAACTCACTTCCGAAAATATCTCTGTCGCCGTTTTTCACCCCCCGCTGATGAACTTATGGAAGTTCTGATCTGAAGGTCTTAAGTTTCAACGTTACAATGGATATTGATTGGGGAGGTGTCGCAGGTTATTGGACTGACGATGAAAGAACGTTGAAAACTCTGCACAAAGGTTCATTACTTCCGAAGTCTTAGGAATATTTTAATTCCAGGCACTGAACTAGCCCAAAATTTCCCTGACCTCGTAATATTTCGAGGAGTAAAAATACGATCAAGCTGATACTAGGCTTCTTAAAAGCATTGTCCCGTTGGAAAATCGTTTCATCATAGTTTCATAATAACGTTACCTTCTCACGTTCAATCTAGGTTTCCTACACGTGGCAACCATTTTTAAACGAAAATTATACGGAAATAAAACGTTCCAATTCTGGTTCTAAATTACGTTGCTGAAAAACGAATCATTAACTTCTAACTTGATCCTGAAATACCCCAGAATTAAACGTTGAATATCAGAAATTAGAAAACGTTGACTTTATTGGTTGGATCGACGAAGATTCAAGTCAAGTGTTCTGCAACTTCATCGTTGATTCAACGTGTTTAACATCTGATTGTGTAAACATTGAGAAGGCAGTGTGAGAAAACGTTTCATATTGACGTTTGAAGTTGGGGGTTGATGAATAGTTTCGAATTAAACGCTTACATAACGTTTACTGGGTCTTATTGATTATACGTTGAGGATGAACGATAAAGAAACGTTTTTTATTGGTGGTTACAGTAACGTATGGTTGAATGGTTCCTTGTTCAACGTTAATGTAATGTTTCTCACTCCTTATTGAAGAAGCATTGGGAAATCACGATGAGGAAACGTTTCGTTTTGTTGGGCAGAGTAACGAGATGGATCATATACGTTGAATATAGGTGAAATCAACGTTGACTTTATTGGTTGGATCTACGAAGATTCAAGTCAAGTGTTCTGCAACTTCATCGTTGATTCAACGTGTTTAACATCTGATTATGTAAACGTTGAGAAGGCAGCATGAGAAAACGTTTCATATTGACGTTTGAAGTTGGGGGTTGATGAATAGTTTCGAATTAAACGCTTATATAACGTTTTCTGAGTCTTATTTCTTCACGTTGAGGATGAACGATGAAGAAACGTTTTTTATTGGTGGTTACAGTAACGTATGGTTGAATGGTTCCTTGTTCAACGTTAATGTCATGTTTCTCACTTCTTATTGAAGAAGCGTTGGGAAATCACGATGAGGAAACGTTTCGTTTTGTTGTCCAGAGTAACGAGATGGATCATATACGTTGATTATAGGTGAAATCAACGTATGGCTGAATTAAGGTTATGAAAAACATGTTACAAAGTTCAAGGAGTAACCTCCAATCAACTTCCCCCTAGCACAGCTCGGTGTTTTTTCGAATATTATAAGAAATATTTCATATGCCTATGACATAGCATTTCTTAGCACATATTTCTGTCAGTTCCTAATGCTGTGGAGTAATCTAAGCACTACTACACAGAATGTAGATGGTCGAATTGCTGATGCCCCTCACATACCTATCTGAAGTCTTCCCCGAACCTTTCCAGCCACAACATATTCAGACTGGATACATACCGCTCAAACGGAGTCGGGTAAGCGATGCTCTGCTCTAAATTGCAGAGGACGACAATATTTATCTTCTGAATCTGTGGCTTGGACAAGCTCGTCGCATTTGACACATTGTCAGCAGCAAACGAGCAGGGGTAGCGAGAGGATCGGAGTGGGTACTTGGAAATGCAAATAGGTTGTGTTAACATTTGCAGACTACGCCCCGTTTCGATCGATTCATAATGGCATTGATAGAAATAACGTTGCTGCATCGGCTAACGAGTGGGACGGCGGAACCGGAAAGGAGATGTCAATCAAATTTGTTACCTCATAGTTCGTTAAACAGGAAGATGTTTCGAAGGAAAATATGCTGTGATTTCAGTCGGGATTCTATAATGTTTAGGTTTGGCAAACGAGTTTCCCAGACTATGCATACAGGATGAGTCTTTGAATTTTACAAATATTTTGACAATAGAGTCTTGAGATTGAAAGAAACACTTTTTCCTGTACCAATTTGTCCGATTCGCCCCTGTTAAAAAGATATGTGCACTCTGAAGACACTTAAGTTGTATCTGTGAATAGTAGCAACTCTTTGTTTCGCGTAAAAACATCGTGCCCAAATAGGTAATGAGATAAGAGTAGGGTGATAGTGAAATGAATATTTTGAGTACAGAAATTCGTTTTTTAGGAGTCGAAAATTGGCTCATGTCTCCCTAATGATGGAGAAAGTCGAACAGGAGGCGAGAGAGACTTGACCATAAGTTTTTTCATTATTTCATTCATTGGTGTATCCCGTTACCGGAAAAATATACAAAAAGACACAAAAAAAAGAACAGACTTATAATTTCTTAGGGCTAATTGCGACTGTGTGCCCTCCACAGATCCTTCCACACTCCGGGCATGGATAGTCACCAACCAGATCTGGCCGCCGCTGTATCTTTCTCGAGTCTCCAATATATCTGTGAACACCAAAAAAAACTCCACTGTGACCTGTCTAACGCTAGTTGTTCCCAGTTATGCTTGGCATTAACTGGATTGATGTAGTGTACCCTTAAACCGCTTATACTGGCCTCCTGGTTTCCGGGCTCCCTCTGTCAATTCGCTGTACAGAGCTATTTTGGGGAGTCTTGTGTCTTGCATCCTCAGAATGTGGCCGCTCCATCTGAGTCTGGCCCTCGTTAATTGAGTCTCAATTGCTGTACAACTCGCGCGTTGCAAGACTTCTGCATTCGAACTTTGTGCAACCATCTGATGTGCATTATCTGTCTTAGATGACGTTGTTGCGTTTGTTCAAGCTGTTTAATATGTCGCATGTAGGGAGAAGCGTTGGGAGAACTATTGTTTTGTAAACTGCCGTTTTGGTCTTGATTGAAGTCGTGATTTTGAAATACTCTGTCCTTTAGCTTCCAGAATGCCCGTGATACGATTGTGTATTTCCATGTCTAGGTTAGCCCTAGTATTTATGATGCTTCCCAAGTATTTGAACTGCTCGACCTGTTCTAGAGTTTCATTCTCCAGGCTGATATCTGTTTGAAGGCTTTCTGGAGGACTAACTAGGATTTTGGTTTTGTCGATATTGAGTCTAAGGCCTAAAGCTTCGTATATGTGTTTATAGTTGTCCAACATAATCTGTAGATCCTCTGAGCTGCTAGCGATAAGTGCGCCTTCAGACCTTCAGAATAAGTAGCTAAATCTGTGATACTGCAAATCTGTGGATCTTTTAAACGGAGTTGTATTCAGCCAAATTACCCAATTTTTCGAATTTCACAGATATTTTCTATTTTTGAACATCAAATTACTCGAAAACGACGCATTATACGAGAAAATATGAAGAATACTTTTATTTTACAAAACGTTCAAATATTTATCAGATGGCGTCCAACTTAGTTTCAAGAGTTGGATTCTTTGAATTTTTGTTATTTTTATGGTACGTAATGGTCATAATGAATGAAACTGGAAGACGTGGGTGATATCTTGTGTTCGAAAAAGATTCATCAAATAAATAAAAAACTATATTCCGAAATTCATTTCATTCGATGAAACCGTTTGTGAGATAAAACAAAATTTTTTTTATAGTTTTCAACAGTCTGTATATTTCGAACCAAGCTGATTCGGGAAAAATGGTGAAGGAAAAAAGTGTTCCTTTTGACCTCAAGAATCTACTAACAAAATCAAATCAATCCAAATAATCTCCCTCTGTGAGACATTGGTAACAGTCAAAACAATTCTGCAGTATTCACGTCCATGTTTCAAATAAGTAAAATATCGCAGGAATTTGGAGTGAAATGATACATATAAGAAGAAACGACACAGTGAATTATAGAGAGGATACCAACAACTTTGCTTTTGCTTTTTATGACCACATGATAACAAGAATAAGAATGGATCATTATCCATTGATAATAACTAAAAATTGTTTGCGCGCCTTTTGTATGTTTGTCTCACACTGTATATTTGTTGGTTGGGATAAATCAAATTAGCCGAGACCGAATATGAGAATATCTGTCATCGATAACAACGTATGTAATTCCGATTCGGTTTCATTGTTTTTATTTCATTGACTGTCACACGTCGGACTGTTTATTGGTTTATCCTTAACTTCCTATGACCAATTTTGAAGTGTTACTTTTATTAGTTGTATGATGAGGTAAAATTTGTTTTGTGTTTTGTATATGATTAATAAATGCCTTCTTTTTAGCCTCGAGAAAGGAACAAAATACTTCCGAAACGTTGGCGAATTCATAAGAGATTGTTCTTCAACCTGTCCAAATTCCTGCGATATTTTACTAAGTCGAAACAATTTTTTCAAAAACGGACCCAACTAATTTGTCCATTGGGAATGTCTCAATTCATCAATTTCATGTTATCACCAGAGGTCTAAACTCACGAAGTCACGTTTCATCCGTCACGATAGCAGAATAACTTTCTGGTGCTCTTTTCCCAAAAGGGCAGAAAACACCCCATTCACACTTCTTTTAGTTCCTTTCGGTGGCCATTCGGAACACACTGTACAAAATTCCAAAACGCCCGATATTCGACAAACGAACGGGAAACGAGGAAGAAACGCATGCATGACAGGGAAATCTCGAAGTCATTTCACGAAACCGTCCCGGAATCCCGCAGATACAGGGAAAACGGCGACGTCGGGACAATTCCATTCAAATTTCATATCCAAGCGACGTTTCTTCCTTTTCCGTTCTGGAAAATCGCCGCCATCCGCTCGAACTATTCTTATATTCCTGGGCGACGATAAGGAAGAAGGAAAAACTTGACGACGAAATCTGCGACCGACAGCGAAATAAATTATTGCGTCACATAGAAATATCTCCCAGGTCGAGAGAGATCTAGTACGCGGGCAGTCGGAGGCCCGCGGGCTTCTGGAACACAGTTAATTTTCCCCGACGCAATAAAAAACCGGGAACAAGTTCCCAAATTAAGTTTATGTAAAGTTGGGACTTTGCAGGCGATTTCTTTCCGCTTCTGCTCTTTTGCTCACCTGATATGTTAATAGTTCCGCAGGATTTCGCCGAGTTGTGAATCTTTTTCAGACAGTTCCCGAATACTGATCGTCCGTGATCGGGAAAAAGTTTCGTGAGGAATTTCTGGAGGTGGTGGGTTTTTCGACGGTCGTGATAGATTTATTGAGTGGCGAATTGTTCTTCTTCCGAGGAGAAAAAGGGTGATTAGGACACGAGATAACCTGAGCTATGTACAGCCCTTTCTTTTCGTTCGTCCCTGGATTCCCAGGAGTATATCACGCAGGTGCCATTTTTATCGGAAATGTCCTCGAAATTTCCTCGACGAAAGACTACATCCGAAGATCATCCAGCATCCACAATAATAGATACTCTTCCAGGAAATTCCAAGTTTATACAGAATGTAAATGAATAGTTGTGAAAATTGCAATTTTTGAAAAATGCCATTTCCAAGATGAAAATCTAAACTACGACAAATAGGCTTTCCAAATAGATTCAGCAACTCTTCTAGTAACAAATCTGAGGATTTTATCCATCTCGGTATAACCCTTCGATCTTGAGGAAGTTTTAACTGAACTCATCTTTTTGGGAATTTTTCGAAGGTCAGCTTTTGAGTAGTTTTTCTTCCAGGAAAATTATCGTGGATCTAAATGTGATACATATTCTGAAAGAGCAATTCTTCTAGTATTAAGTCTGAGAATTTCATCCATCTCGGCACAACCGTTCGGTCTTGACAAATTCCCAAGTGAAATTAGCAATTTTTGAAAAATGCCATTTCTGAAATGAAAATCTAAACGAAGAGAAATAGGCTTTCGAAATTGCTCGCAATAGATTCAGCGTGTTCGAAAACCTATATTCTCATACCAAAATTCGAAATATCGGGCCCAGTTTTGGAGAAAATAATTCTTTTTATTTTTCCACTTTTCATTTTCGAGTTGACTTCTAAGAGCTCTCTGGAGTGCAATTTTCTATTGCATCATCAACTGTTTGGTTTTCTAGAATCTTCTTAACATATTCCATGCACCCCATATCCTAAAACAGTAATAGAACTTCCTGATTTTCAGACAGAGTAGCAAATAGGCCATTTTAGGGGGGGTCAACCCCTTGCTCATTTTTGACCCAAAAAATCGAGATTTTCGATATTGAGTTTTTGTTCTGGGATGAAAGCCTTATCAACGCTGATTACGAAACCGGAAATCCCAATTGGATCAGACGAATATAACAGGAGATATCGCAGATTGAAATTTGCATTTTTTGGAAAAATGCCATTTTCAAGATGAAAATCTAAACGAAGGGAGATAGGCTTTCGGAAATACTTGCAATAGATTCAGCGTATTCGAAAACCTATATTTTCATACCAAACCTTCAGATATCTGACACTGTTTAGAAAAATATCGAATTTATTGTTTTTCCATTTTTCATTTTCCAGTTCACTTTGAAGTGCTCTCTGGAGTGCAATTCTCTGAGGAAACGTCAATTGTTTGGTTTGGTGGAATCAACAAAGTGAGTATTATACACTCCATACCCTAAGACGGCAGTAGGACACCCTCATTTTCAGGCAGAGGAGCAAATAGGTCATTTTTGGGGGTCTAACCCCTTGCTCATTTTTTACCCAAAAAAATCGAGATTTTCGAAATCGAGTTTTTATGCTAGGATGAAAGCCTCATCAACGCTGATTACGAAACCAAAAATCCCAATTGGATCAGACAAATATAACAGGAGATATCGGAGATTGAAATTTGCAATTTTTGGAAAAATGCCATTTCCGAGATGAAAATCTAAACGGAGGGAGACAGGCTTTCGGGAATGCTTGCAATGAATTGAGCGTGTTCGAAAACCTATATTTTCGTACCAAACTTTAAGATATCTGACACTGTTCAGAAAAAAATCGAATTTATTATTTTTCCATTTTTCATTTTCCAGTTCACTTTGAAGTGCTCTCTGGACTGCAATTCTCTATGGAATCATCAATTGTTTGGTTTGGTGGAATCAACAAAGTGAGTATTATACACTCCATATCCTAAGACAGCAGTAGGACACCCTCATTTTCAGGCAGAGGAGCAAATAGGTCATTTTTGGGGGGTCTACCCCCTTGCTCATTTTTGACCAAAAAAATCGAGATTTTCGAAATCGAGTTATTATGCTAGGATAAAAGCCTTATCAACGCTGATTACGAAACCGGAAATCCCAATTGGATCAGACGAATATAACTGGGGATATCGCAGATTGAAATTTGCAATTTTTTGAAAAATGCCATTTCCAAGATGAAAATCTAAACGGAGGGAGATAGGCTTTCGGGAATACTTGCAATAGATTCAGCGTATTCGAAAACCTATATTTTCATACCAAACTTTCAGATATCTGGCACTGTTTAGAAAAAAATTCGAAGTTATTGTTTTTCCATTTTTCATTTTCCAGTTAAGTTTGAAGTGCTCTCTGGAGTGCAATTCTCTATGGAATCATTAACTGTTTGGTTTGGTGGAATCAACAAAGTAAGTATTATACTCTGCATATCCTAAGACAGCAGTAGGACACCCTCATTTTCAGGCAGAGAAGCAAATAGGTCATTTTGGGGGGTCTAACCCCTTGCTCATTTTTGACCAAAAAAATCGAGATTTTCGAAATTGAGTTTTTGTGCTAGGATGAAAGCCTCATTAACACTGATTACGAAACCGGAAATCCCAATTGGATCAGACGAATATAACAGGAGATATCGCAGATTGAAATTTGCAATTTTTAGAAAAATGCCATTTTCGAGATGAAAATCTAAACGAAGGGAGATAGGCTTTCGGGAATACTTGCAATAGATTCACCGTATTCGAAAACCTATATTTTCATACCAAACTTTCAGATATCAGACACTGTTTTGAAAAAAAAAGACTTTATTGTTTTTCCATTTTTCATTTTCCAGTTCACTTTGAAGGGCTCTCTGGAGTGCAATTCTCTATGGAATCATTAACTGTTTGGTTTGGTGGAATCAACAAAGTAAGTTTCATACACTGCATATCCTAAGACAGCAGTAGGACACCCTCATTTTCAGGCAGAGGAGCAAATAGGTCATTTTAGGGGGGTCTAACCCCTTGCTCATTTTTGACCAAAAAAATCGAGATTTTCGAAATTGAGTTTTTATGCTAGTATCAAAGCCTTATCAACGCTGATTACGAAACCGGAAATCCCAATTGGATCAGACGAATATAACAGGAGATATCGCAGATTGAAATTTGCAATTTTTGGAAAAATGCCATTTTCAAGATGAAAATCTAAACGAAGGGAGATAGGCTCTCGAGAATACTTGCAATAGATTCAGCGTATTCGAAAACCTATATTTTCATACCAAACTTTCAGATATCAGACAATGTTTTGAAAAAAAAAGACTTTATTATTTTTCCATTTTTCATTTTCCAGTTCAATTTGAAGTGCTCTCTGGAATGCAATTCTCTTTGGAATCATCAACTGTTTGGTTTGGTGGAATCAACAAAGTAGGTATTATACACTCCATATCCTAAGACAGCAATAGGACACCCTCATTTTCAGGCAGAGGAGCAAATAGGTCATTTTAGGGGGGTCTAACCCTTTGCTCATTTTTGACCAAAAAAATCGAGATTTTCGAAATTGAGTTTTTATGCTAGGATCAAATCCTCATCAACGCTGATTACGAAACCGGAAATCCCAATTGGATCAGACGAATATAACAGGAGATATCGCAGATTGAAATTTGCAATTTTCGGAAAAATGCCATTTTGAAGGTGAAAATCTAAACGAAGGGAGATAGGCTCTCGAGAATTCTTGCAATAGATTCAGCGTATTCGAAAACCTATATTTTCATACCAAACTTTCAGATATCAGACACTGTTTTGAAAAAAAAAGAATTTATTATTTTTCCATTTTTCATTTTCCAGTTCACTTTGAAGTGCTCTCTGGAATGCAATTCTCTATGGAATCATCAACTGTTTGGTTTGGTGGAATCAACAAAGTAGGTATTATACACTCCATATCTTAAGACAGCAGTAGGACACCCTCATTTTCAGGCAGAGGAGCAAATAGGTCATTTTAGGGGGGTCTAACCCCTTGCTCATTTTTGACCAAAAAAATCGAGATTTTCGAAATTGAGTTTTTATGTTAGGATCAAAGCCTTATCAACGCTTATTACGAAACCGGAAATCCCAATTGGATCAGACGAATATAACAGAAGATATCGCAGATTGAAATTTGCAATTTTTGGAAAAATGCCATTTTCAAGATGAAACTCTAAACGAAGGCAGATAGGCTCTCGGGAATACTTGCAATAGATTCAGCGTATTCGAAAACCTATATTTTCATACCAAACTTTCAGATATCAGACACTGTTTTGAAAAATAAAGACTTTATTATTTTTCCATTTTTCATTTTCCAGTTCACTTTGAAGTGCTCTCTGGAATGCAATTCTCTTTGGAATCATCAACTGTTTGGTTTGGTGGAATCAACAAAGTAGGTATTATACACTCCATATCCTAAGACAGCAGTAGGACACCCTCATTTTCAGGCAGAGGAGCAAATAGGTCATTTTAGGGGGGTCTAACCCCTTGCTCATTTTTGACCAAAAAAATCGAGATTTTCGAAATTGAGTTTTTATGCTAGGATCAAAGCCTCATCAACGCTGATTACGAAACCGGAAATCCCAATTGGATCAGACGAATATAACAGGAGATATCGCAGATTGAAATTTGCAATTTTTGGAAAAATGCCATTTTCAAGGTGAAAATCTAAACGAAGGGAGATAGGCTCTCGAGAATACTTGCAGTGGATTCAGCGTATTCGAAAACCTATATTTTCATACCAAACTTTCAGATATCAGACACTGTTTTGAAAAAAAAAGACTTTATTATTTTTCAATTTTTCTTTTTCCAGTTCACTTTGAAGTGCTCTCTGGAGTGCAATTCTCTATGGAATCATCAACTGTTTGGTTTGGTGGAATCAACAAAGTAGGTATTATACACTCCATATCCTAAAACAGTTGTTGAACACCCTGATTTTCAGGCAGAGGAGCATATAGGTCATTTTAGGGGGGTCTAACCCCCAACAACAATTTCATGTGCTTCCCCATATTCAGACACCATTATCAAATATTAAAGAATATTATTAATCCGAAAAACCCAATTATGAACGATCTCCGAATCCAGATCGAATTTCCAGATTTTCCAGAACGAAATCATGGTACCCCGAGCATCTAGAGAAACGAAGTCCCTTATCGCGCCCACCAACGATGCAGAAATTTCCAACTTATCGCCGAATATACCCCCGGAAAAGTTACATTTATTCATCCACTTCCAGCGAACTTCGCGGCGGATTTTCCAACATTTCAAATTATAGTTCGGGGGCGCTATAAGTTTGATTGAACGAAAGTTCCCGAGACATCTTCTCGATATTGAATTTTATAATCCCTGACTTCGCGCGAAACATCGCCAACTAACCGGATTGAAAAACAGGGGTTCATCCGAACCGTTCTGACGGTGTATAATGAATGTTAATGCACCACAGGAAATTTCATGCATAAAAGTTCATGGAATTATACGATCTCCGCTCAATTAATGCAGGAGATCATGTTTCTTCCTAGGAGTTTCCCGGAGAAACCCGAAAACTATGGTTAGTTATTTAAATGCCCACTCAAGTCTGTGTTTTGGTTGTCGCAAAAAAATTTGGCTTCTCCAAACAGCCCTTCCTCTTATTCCCTCCAAGCAATAGAGATGACCTCAAAGAGGGGTAATTGCTGTAAAGCTTGGTCACATAAGTTCTTCTGGAAAGGCTTCGGCAATCCTATGACTGGTGCTAACTTTAAGAGGTATAGTTTAGCATGAGTGCTCACTGAGTAGCGGAATAGAAATTTCCAAAGATCATTGAAATATAGTGTGAGAAATCCCTCAAAATAAACCCTGTTTTTCTTCAAGGAAAGGAGGAATTTAATACTTAAATCACTATTCCTTAATAGCCACATTTTCAATAGTTCCAATGAGAGCTCATTCTGCATAGCAAACTCAACTGATTTATTTTTTTTTTTTGTGTAGCAGGGGGAAAATCTGCAAATCAGACGAACCACCCTCTCCTGAGGGGGAACAAGTGTGGGGTTTTTCACTCTTCTGAGCTCGAGACCCACTAAAAACCCTTAACTGCTTCTTGAATTTTGGTTCCGGGCATTTGCCTATAAACCGTTCGTCTCTTAGTCGGTTTTCTTCTAGCACATTATCTTGCTGGGATTTATGTGTTTATCCTTTATTGGATTAACACTTTATTGAATTTTTCAATAAGTTTCTGTTGTTATTTTAATCTCTTTTTAATTGATCTCTTGGTCTCCTTCGGTAAATTCGCATTCTGCTCTTGTCTTCCTCTGGGTCGTAGTCCACTAGTCTCCTGAGTTCTTGATTCGGATGGTTTTTCGCTGTTTCGAATAATTTCTCTGCTTTTCTGTTCATGAATTCCGTTATGGTTTCCCATTTTAGGTCCCTATAAATCTGTCTATTCCTGACAAACCAAGGTGCATCTATTGCACATCGTAACAGCTTGTTTTCAGTGGCCTGAATTCTTTTGATGTGGCTCTTTGCCGCGAAGCCCCAGGAAACTGATCCATAAGTCAGTTGAGGCCTAGCAACGGCTTTGATTATCTTCAATTTTGTCTCTTTCGACATGTGGCTTCTTCTTCCTATTAAAGGCTCAACTGAAATCTAACTTTCTCAAAGCTACTTCGGCGAAGTAAGCCTGTAAAAGACTCTATGAAAGACATAAGGCTGAAGCTGCGCATGGTACTGTGGTCATACGTATTGGTATGACGCTCTATTGTCACCAATACGCCCTATCATGGTGGACGAAAACAGAAGAATCCACTACACCCAGTTGGTTGCAGAAATTTCAAAGTCTGGCCTGTATTTGTAATACAGAATCTAGCTTTGCAATTCCCAAAATAGCGCCTCCATTATGCGTACCTGTAACGAAATGGGGTCTACTGGAAGAAAATATTCATCATCCAGAAACTCCTACCTATATACTAGGAGAATATTGAATTAACCTGCTCCACACGACTTGGCAAAACCCTCGATTTGGTGTACTTGGGGTACTTGGAGTACAAACCGAAAAGAGGTACAGGCTTGGTGTTCATGGCCCAAAATTGAGGATTTCTATTTTCCTTGAGCATGAGACCACCATCTTACAGGTAAGGACTTCCCTGTGAGTGCCAGGGAAAATTGAAGGAAATAAAAATGCTGATTATCTTCTGGGAAGGGCATGGAGGTTAACAGCTGCTAGACCTGAGCTCTTTTGTAGGCTTGGTAAAAACCAATAAGAGGCAGTGAGCCAACACTCTGAAGGAATACTAGCATAGACTAAAAGATGGGTAGTCAGCAGGTACGTACAAGCCCTGTGGATCGAAAAAAAAACAGCTGAAAGCAGAATCTGCAGAACTGGTTAGCCTACTACACGTATGAGAAAGCCAGTCCTCGATTGTGAGGTAACAGAATAGAATAAGTGGATAATTGAAAGTGGAATAAAATCGAAATATTTCATTCCATTTTTTTTCTCACACGTTTCACTAAATCCCGTCCCTAATCTTTGTCTTCCAGATCTGCTGCATATGAAATTGAAATCCAGAAGGGGAGGAATCCGGGTTGTCAGATTTCGTGTTCCGCGTCATGTGGCTTCTAACCCGCCAGGTGAATTAGAAGGATTCGGTCGTGCAGAAATCTCCCGGACCCCATTTCATTTAAATAATCCATTTATTAGGAAGGAAAATCTACCTCCGTTATGTTTTCATTAGGGAACCCGAGTGAAAGGGATGGTTGGTTGATGTTTTTTTCGGAAAATTCCATCAGAAATCTACCCTTACCTCTGGCGTTTTAGCGAAATCGGGAAAATTCTTTTTAACCTCAACGATTACGGGAGTTTTTAACAAGAATCTCCCTCTAAAATTAGACCGTTAGCGTTGCCAAACCATTGAGTTATCACGAACAGACAAATGGTAAAAAGATAAATAGGATCTTTGTGCGAGATATTCATTCAGATACCTGAAACTGAGCTTTAAAAATTAATTACATGGAATTCGTTTGGGAAATTCGCTGCTTCTGGACCAGGCCACTGGAGACCATTACAAATCTCACCGATCTTCTTCTGGGCGTAGATAGAATACAGGATGTTTCATCGCATTGACCAAAACCATCCCCCAAATTCTTTTTTTCGAGCACAAACAAGACGAACGAAAGGGTTCTCCAGCCTCCACGCTAGATGCCATCAGGAAGAGGAATAATAACCTAAATTTAAAATAATATTTACCCCAACGAAAAACGGCTCCTTCCTCCATCTTAACTCCCCCACCAATTGATAAAAGGTTTCGAATGAAAAAGCGTCATAGCGCTTTAAAAGTTCAAATTCGGGGTGAGGTAATTCCATTTTCTCCGGGTAGCAGAAAATTGAATTATATAGGTAAAACGGCACTTGGACGAAACCGCGTCAGATCGATGAAGCAAGAACGCTCCAGTTTTTCCGTCGGGGCCTTCGATCGATCAGCATCCGTTGAAGTGGACCAGAAAAATACGTTACAAGAAAATGAACAATTCTGTATATTATAAGGGTATAAAAAATACGCATATAATTGTGGAGCAATCCGTTTAATAGGGATCTACAGAGGACACGCAAGGTGAAGGTGATATATTCAACTACCCGGCGATAGCTGGCTCGCCCATCTTTTAGGACTTTTGTCTTCTGTAAATATACGAGGATGTATTGATATCTAGTTAGAGTAGACCAGTTCTATGCATAAAAAAAATTTCGTTACCATAGCAACGAATTCATTAGAAGTGTCAGTGTGAAGTTTGAGGTCAAAAAAGTAAACCAGAGTTACGCGATAAATTGAAAGAAAGAAGATGTCCACCGAAATTGTGAAAATCGGAAAAATTGGAGTATCGAGTCATCATCAAGTGTTGAGAGGTAAGCAGATTTACGAAGATATGCTTAATACCCTTGGTGATCAATGTTCTACGTATGCGACCGTGAAAAATTGGACTGCAAGCTTCAAAAGAGGTAAATTTTCCATTGAAGATGATGACCGATCAGGAAGGCCAGTTTCTGTGTCAGTCCCCGAAAATATCGATGCAGTTCTTGAACCGAATTGAATCTGTGGATGAGACTTGGGTACATTTCTACGATCCAGAAACAAAGCAACAATCGATGGAATGGCTGGTTCTCCAAGACCTAAGAAATTTCGTGTCAAAAAATCTGCTGGAAAAGTTCTTGCTTCAGTTTTTTTTGGGATTTTCATGGAGTAATCATGATTGATTTCTTGGATAAGGGTAGAACAATAACCGGAGATTACTATTTGACATTACTGACCACTCTACGGGAAAAAATTAAAGAGAAAAGACGCGGAAAGCTATTCAAAAGTATTTTGTTTTTGCAGGATAACACCCCTGCACACAAATCTCATGTTGCCATGCAAAAAATTTGTGATTTAGGGTTCGATTTACTAGAACACCCGCTTTATTCACCAGATTTGGCTCCAATTCGACTATCATCTCTTTCCTCAACTGAAAAAAAAGTTCAAAAGGTCGTAAATTTTTCTTCCAACGAGGAGGTAATGAAAGCTGTGTATGTCTGGTTTGCAGAGCAAGAAGAAAAATTTTTTCTGAAAGGTCTAGAGACGTTGCAGGTTCGCTGTAATAAATGTATTCAATTAAGAGGAGAATTTGTTGGGTAGTAAGATATTTTGACATTGAAGAGGAATTTAACTTGATCGAACAGTTCAGTGTTGAAACTCATTCTTTTCATACATTTTTATACAGGGTGAGTCTTTGACTCGTACAAATATTGCTACATACAAAATGGTATAAGAAAAAAATGTTTCAATTCGTTCATCTACGTTAATCAACTAAGATGGCGTAAGGATACAGTATCAAAGCCTACACAGAACCAATCTTGTACGTCGATCCAAGTCTCAGCTTCTGCAGGGTTTCAATGGCCACCATATCATATCATGCATATAAGATTGCCCACACTGTACAATCCCCAACTCCCAGATTCGAGCCCGTTCGATATCCGAAATGATTCACTCCCGCACCCTCCCACCCCATCGGGGACAAGTTAATTCCTTCGAAAGCAGGAAATCAAACCACTGAAATAATTTTCACCGAGTCGGATAGATGGGAGGAGGTCGAGATAGGGGAGTCTGCAGGTGAATCAGTCGAAAAGGCATTTCCGGATATGAGTCCGCCAACATATTTCACTGAAACACTTTGGAGGACGTTCAATTTAACCGCCACTATCTAACGGGAGTGAGCGGTATAGGGAGGTAATTATTATTCCGCACTCAGGAGTATATTCGGGTTCGAACGGCTGGGAAACAGCATGATCAACTTTAACTACTCCTGGATATCGGTGACAAAATGAAGCGTGAAGAGATTAGGATATGAGGGGGAACGTCTGCTGCATTTGCAGACGATGAAAATCTATTTCGTTTCCCATGGGTCAGCTGACAACGATTAAGCCTACGAAGATATATTGAAAAATTCTTAACCTACTACTAGAACCAAACAAAAGTTCAAGGTCAAAATATTTTATTACTCAACATATTCTCTTCTAATTGGATACATTTATTAAAGCGAACCTGCAACGTCTCTAGACCTTTCGAAATAAGTGTTTCTACTTGCTCTTCAAACCAGAACTCCACAGCTTTTTTTACCTCCTACTTGGAAGAAAATTTACGACATTTTAAACTTTTTTTCAGTTGACGAAAGAGATGATAGTCCTATGGAGCCAAATCTGGTGAATAAGGGGGGTATTCTACTAATTCAAACCCTAAATCAGGAAGTTTTTGCATGGGGCAACATGAGATTTGTGTGCAGGAGCGTTGTCCTGCAAAAACAGAACACATTTAAATAGCTTTCCGCGTCTTTTCCATTTAATTTTTTCCCGTAGAGTGGTCAGCAATGTCGAATAGTAATCTCCGGTTATTGTTCTACCCTTATCTAAAAAATCAATCATGATTACTCAACCCAAAAAACTGAAGCAAGAACTTTTCCAGCAGATTTTTGGACACGAAACTTCTTAGGTCTTGGAGAACCGCCATTCCATCGATTGTTGCTTTGTTTCTGGATCGTAGAAATGTACCCAAGTCTCATCCATAATAACAATTCGGTTTGAGAAGTCTACGTCGTTTTCAAATCGAGCACAGATCGAACGCAATGCTTCTACCCTTGCACGCTTTTGGTCAACATTCAAACATTTGAGGATCCATTTTGTAGCAATTTTCATCATGTCTAAATTGACGTGAACTGTATGATGAACGCGTTCGTATGAAATATTCAGTGCTTCTATATATCCGTTTAAGCTCAATTCGACGGTCTGATGAAATCATGTCATGAACTGCATCGATATTTTCGGGGACTGACACAGAAACTGGCCTTCCTGATCGGTCATCATCTTTAATGGAAAATTTGCCTCTTTTGAAGCTTGCAGTCCAATTTTTCACGGTCGCATACGAAGGTCATTGATCACCAAGGGTATTAAGCATATCTCCGTAAATCTGCTTACCTCTCAACCCTTTTAAATACAGGTACTTGATGATGGCTCGATACTCCAATTTTTCTATTTTCACAATTTCGGTGAACATCTTCTTTCTTTCAATTTATTGCGTAACTTTGGTTCACTTTTTGACCTCAAACTTCACACTGAAACTACTAATGAGTTATCGTTAGTTGCGCAATATTTTTTTTATGCATGGAACATCAATACATCCTCGTAATACTCGAGTATATTGGGTTATTTAAAACTTCCTTCATTTATCAATATCATCAATGAACAACCATTCGCAAAAAAATTGAAGTTTGTGTTAATGAAAAAAATTATTGTATATGGGAAATGGAGAAATCCATGTATTATTACATTGATTCGATCCGTTTCGAAAAGATGGCTCTGACTGTTATGAATGTCTATCGTGTCAGCTGATTCTGACGTTTTATTTTTCTGCTTCAATAAGAAGAAAAATACAGCGGAAATACTTCGAATGTTTGTAGATGTAGAAGTTTATGGTGAAAATGCTTCAACTCATTTACTAATTTACGGAATATTTTCGACAAGAATGGTGTTTCATCGTTGAAGACAATACTGAACTAGTTATTACAGAAATACACGAAATACAAAATGGAAAATCATGATTAAAAATAAAAGTCCTTACCCTTCACAAAATTTTAATGCAACCCTTCATTAGAATTATGGGGAGATTAAGGACTTTTATTTTTAATTACGATTTTCCATTTCGTATTTCGCGTATTTCTGTAATAACTAGTTCAGTATTGTCTATTATGATTTTTCCCCGAAGGTTCAAAATTTCGAATTTTCCACCGACCATAACTAGAAAACTAATCCTTTCAGCAAAAATCTGTTTGCATATTCGTAATCTACGCCCTCGATTTAGTAAAAACTCCAACTTTGGTGGAAATCAAAGAGATCGAAAATTTTTCAAATTTTCCATACATATGCATGGAAAAATTGCGATTTTTTGAAAAAAATTTTAGGTCTCCGATCAAAACCAAATTCATACTGTCGACTAATTCGAGGACGTAGATAACGAATATGCAAACAGATATTTTTTAAAAAATTTATTTTTCAAGTTATGGTCGATGAAAAATTGGAAAATTTGGACCTTTGCGGGAAAAATCATAAAATCTAAACTGTTCGCGGTAGTAGAATTAAAGTTGGGATTTTCTATTCGTAAAGGATCAATCTATCATAAAAAAAATCAGCATACGTCTTATTAACTTTTTCTGGATGATACAGCTCCTCAAAATTAACCAATTTTTTTCGGAATTTTCCACTAAAAATGAGTTATTTCCTAACATACTGATCGTACAAAAAAATACAATTGCATAGTCGTAATCGACTGTTTCGAATTAGACTTCCAGAGGATTAGAAGCCCCTCCGCAAAACAGAGCCTCATTCCATAGGTGAAAACCAAAAGTGTTTGGCAAGAGAAGTTTCCTGTCATTCTCGAAAAAAAGAAGCGTACCCCCATCATCGATTAGAATGGATCATTTCAAATTCCGCAACAGCGTCGGGAAAATCTGAATGGCAAGTTTCCGATCTCCGAAATGCGGCTCTGACACGCGTTACGTTAATTTGACAATCTGACACGTCAGCAGAAGGCAGAATCCAATGAGACCTCCGTCGATGGGACGGGGGCTGCGTCGGCATATCCGTTGACAGATGCTCGGGCAAACTAAGGTAATAATGTCTTTCATTTGTCTTCATTTGCTTAAGACCCACAAACACGAGCAGACCACTTTGTTAGCCGAGATATAAGAAAAGTGACTTTGTACTCGACAGGAGACATGAAGGCATTAATTTTCGCCAAATCCAGGAGGGTCGTGGAAGTTTCTTTTAGGCTCGGACGTAGAGTATGATGTACGACGTTCGATGCTGGGGGTGATAATGGACATTGATGAGGACGAGAGTGAAAAAAGCGTTCCTATTTCAAACCCATCACGTGTGAGAATACTTATATCACAGTTAAATTCATTTCAAAGATTCGAGGATGTATCTAGTTAGTCTAGACCAGTTCCATGCATAAAAAAAATATTGCGTTACCATAGCAACGAACAATAACTCATTAGAAGTGTCAGTGTGAAGTTTGAGGTAGAAAAAGTAAACCAGAGTTACGCAATGAATTAAAAGAAAGAACATTGGGGTATCGAGCCATCATTAAGTACCTGTATATAAGAGGGTTAAGAGGTAAGCAGATTTACGAAGATATGCGTAATACCCTTGGTGATCAATGTCCTTCGTATGCGATCGTGAAAAATTGGACTGCAATCTTCAAAAGAGATAAATTTTCCATTGAAAATGATGACCGATCGGGAAGGCCAGTTTCTGTGTCAGTCCCCGAAAATATCGATGCAGTTCACGACATGATTTTATCAGACCGTCGAATTGGGCTAAAACGGATATCTGAAGCAGTGAATATTGCATACGAACACGTTCATCATAATTCACGTCAATTTCGACATGAGAAAAATGGCTGCAAAATGGATCCCCAAATGTTTGAATGTTGACCAAAAGCGTGTAAGGGTAGAAGCATCGATCTGTGCTCGATTTGAAAACGATGTAGACTTCTTAAACCGAATTGTTGCTATGGATGAGACTTGGGTACATTTCTACGATCCAGAAACAGAGCAACAATCGATGGAATGACAACACTCTGGTTCTCCAAGACATAAGAAGTTTCGTGTCCAAAAATCTGTTGGAAAAGTACTTGCTTCAGTTTTTTGGGATTGCCATGGAGTAATCATGATTGATTTTCTGAATAAGGGTAGAACAATAACCAGAGATTACTATTCGACATTACTGACCACTCTAGGGGAAAAAATTAAAGAAAAAAGACGCGGAAAGCTGGATAGCATTTCTTGTGCATAACCAACTATTCCCTGGTGTGACGACTGTGAAAAAGCGATGATTTTTCGAAATGTGATCCAGTAAAGAAATCCCTATCATTCCGGGCGATAATAAATCTCCAATGTTGCGAAAAAGGGACCCAGATGAAGTGCAAATAAAATCTCGTTTTTACGTCAGATTGAGACCTATGAGATTCGGAAATAGGCCCAACTTGATTTCCGATGGCCCGTAAAAAGGCAGTATAACACCCTAAATTATATTGCGTGTTGTTAAGAATAAAACATGTAAACTCCATATGCCCTCTCAACTTTTACGGAGTATCGTAAAGTCGATAGCGTATTCAGTGAGATCTGGGGGGACGGAAAAGTACTTTCAGATTTTCCTGATTCATTGTCTCCAACCGGATGTATCCCGCTTTATTTCAGAAGTGCCAGATGGTAAAAAACTGGATAGAGATCGAAAGGTTGAAAAGTTAGAGGGTATAGTAGAGGATAGATACCTAATATGTGTGAATAGTTCATCGTTTGATACTAGTGAGAAATCAACATATCCCCAGATCAGATAAGATAACAGATGTTTTATGATAGAGCTACCCATTTAGGCGACGGACCTGTAAAGACAGTTTTTACTGGACCACCTTCAAGTTTTCACACTTTTCCTTGCGTTTTGATCTGCCTAGGGTAGTACCATTATCATATAACCTAAAATAAACCTCTCCTTCGAAAATTATTCAACCAGTATCATCAGTGTAGAGCACATATAGTTTTTTTCTTTATCCTGTTGACAAACCGACAGAATTGAAAAAGAAAACCCTGAATAAGATATTGGGTCTTTAAGTCACCAATTTTATAGACTTGTTTCGTTTTGATTACCGTTATTACACACGCCTATGTATCACTGAAATCATTCAATTTCCCTCGAACTTTTCTTTCCCTGATGTTTGATCAACAGATTACAATAATGATAATCCACTGAGCTGAAAATGAATTATATCAGTTAAAGGACTAACACGCAAGCTATATGTCGATAATTGTGATGCATTACCCTATTTTTCCACACAAAATGCACAACGTAAAATAAATCGTTATTCTTTTGTCACGTAATGTCTCTATGTGTAGATAAGAACTATAAATACATATGATGGAAATTGATTGATGGTAAATAACATTCGTTTTCCTACAAATACCCCAATTGAAAAGGGAAGCCATGAAATTAATTTTATATGAAATACTGCCGTTGCGACGTAATTTCAGTTTTTTTTTTCTTAATTCGGAAACTGTTCAAAGATTAAAAAATATGTGTGAAATTCGAAACAAGTACTTTGACTGAACACAACTGTGTTTAAAAGATCCACAGATGTGTGTTGTCATAGATTGAGCTTGTTATTCTGAAGGTAATTTTGTTCCTCCAGGAGTGGCACAGCTCACTATGAAAACTTAAAATTGCTATATTTTTTTATCAGGGCCGAATCGGAAAAATGGTATAGGATAGAAGTGTTTTTTTTTGACCTCAAGAATCTACCGTTGAAATATTTGTACGAGTCAAAGACTTACCCTGTGTACCCAACATATTTAAGAATTAAATAATTATTATTACAAATTTTGAGGTTATCCGATATTAGGGTGGACAGCAGTGAAATGAAGTCTTATAAATAATATCCCCATTGCTCGTATCCGGATTTAACAATGCGACAATGTGTCTTCAGATACCAAGTTACATACTACACACAATAAGCAGTCCCGATAAGGCACGAATAGCGGAACTTTCTGTCCCTCCGAGCCCTCTGCAGCAGGCTAATCACTCCCTATTTTCATGATCTCGCCGAACCTGAAAAATCGCAATGCGAATATCAGGGAGAAAATGAGGTTTAATTTTCATCCGGGCACGCCCCGACTCAAGCGGGGCATAATCCGATTCGCGGTATAAATTACGATGTTCGCGAAATTTTCCTGCTTTTGTCGGAAAATTTCATTTATTAATGCCTCGTTTTGACTACCGCAACAGACGAGAATTTTCCGAACGCGAAACATCACGAGGAAACGCCTGCGCCAGACCAAAAATGGATATAACAGTTCATAAAACAACTCGTCAATTGAGAAAAGTATAACAATACTGAAAATTTCATTCAAAAGTTGTATCTAGCAGAAAAATCATGATAGATTTGAACATAATGACACATAGTCTGAAAGAGCAACCTTTCTAGTGATAAATCTCGACATTTCATCCACCCTGGCGCAAGCGTTCGATCTTGAGGAAGTTTTAACTGAACCCAAAATTTTGGGAATTTTTCGAAGGTCATCTTTCGAGTCTATTATCTTCCAAGAAATTCATTGTAGATGAAAAAGTGATACATATTCTAAAAGAGCGACTCTTCTAGTAATAAATCTGGGAATTTCATCAATTTCGGCACAACCGTTCGGTCTTGACGAATTCTCAAGTGAAATTTGCAATTTTTGAAAAATGCCATTTCCAAGATGAAAATCTAAACGAAGGGAGATAGGCTTTCGAAAATGCTCGCAATAGAATCAGCGTGTTCGAAAACCTATATTTTCATACCAAAATTTCCAATATTCGGCCCAGTTCGGGAGAAAATTTTTGTTTTTATTTTTCCACGTTTCATTTTCGAGTTGACTTCGAAGAGCTCTCTTGGGTGCAATTCCCTATTGAATCATCAACTGTTTGGTTTTCTAGAATCTTCGAAACATATTCTATGCACTCTATATCCTAAGACAGTAATAGAAAACCCTGATTTTCAGACAGAGAAGCAAATAGGTAACTTTAGGGGGGTCTACCCCCTTGCTCATTTTTGACCAAAAAAATCGAGATTTTCGAAATCGAGTTTTTGTGCTAGAGTGGAAGCCTAGGCAACGCTGATTATAAGACCGGAAATCCCAATTGGATCAGACGAATATAACAGGAGATATCGAAGATTGAAAATTGCAATTTTTGAAAAATGCCATTTCCAAGATGAAAATCTAAACGAAGAGAGATCGGCTTTCGAAATTGCTCGCAATAGATTCAGCGTGTTCGAAAACCCATATTTCCGTACCAACATTTCGAATATATGGTCCAGTTTATGAGAAAATAATTTTTTTTGTTTTTCCACTTTTCATTTTCGAGTTGACTTCGAAGAGCTCTCTGAAGTGCAATTCTCTATTGAATCATCAACTGTTTGGATTTCTATAATCTTCGAAACAAATTCTATGCACTCCATATCCTAAGACAGTAATAGAAAACCCTGATTTTCAGACAGAGTAGCAAATAAGTAGTTTTAGGGGGGTCTAACCCCTTGCTCATTTTTGACCAAAAAAATCGAGATTTTCGAAATCGAGTTTTTGTGCTAGCGTGGAAGCCTAGGCAACGCTGATTATAATACCAGAAATCCCAATTGGATCAGACGAATATAACAGGAGATATCGCAGATTGAAAATTGCAATTTTCGAAAAATGCCATTTCCGAGATGAAAATCTAAACGAAGAGAGAGAGGCTTTCGAAATTGCTCGCAATAGAATCAGCGTGTTCGCAAACCTATATTTTCAAACCAAAATTCCGAATATCTGTCCCAGTTTAAGAGAAAATCATTTTTTTTTTTTTTGTTTTTCCACTTTTCATTTTCGAGTTGATTTCGAAGAGCTCTCTGGGGTGCAATTCTCTATTGAATCATCAACTGTTTGGTTTTCTAGAATCTTCAAAACAAATTCTATGCACCCCATATCCGAGGACAGTAATAGAATATCCTGATTTTCAGACAGAGTAGCAAATAGGTCATTTTAGGTTTAGGTTTAGGTTTAACCCCCACAAAAAAGATGATACACGAAGTAGCAACAAAACGTTACATTTCGCAGTAACATTCATTCGATAAAAATCCCTAATGAAAATCTAGTGTCAAAATTGCTATACGAAGCAATTCTGCCTCCAGGCCAAACATAACACTCCAGAAACCAATTTCTTAAATGCGGAGAAAAAATTCGCCGAAAGAGGTTGAGGTGATTTGAATGGGATTTATTGCGTTCTAAAACTGAGTGCGCTCTATTAGTCTTGAGGATATTGCCTCGCCTACTTTTACAATAATTAGATTTCGTTTTCAACCCCCCAAGAACCGGGCCGACGGGACGCGGCGCCAGGATAAATCAATGTTATAAAAGGTGACCTTTTTTTTTTCCTTTCGTCGAAATCGGCTTCGGTGAAAGAATGGACGGTGGAGTGGATCGTAATTCGCTGCTGCTTCTTCCATTTTCCCTCATCGGATCACGATCTGATATGGTTTCATGCACCAATGGATCCATTTTTACCCTTTCCTATTTTCAGGGTGAAGATGGACCAACTGTTTTTCAGATTGGGGAAACAAGAAGCAACACGTTATCAAGTTATAGATGATGTGTGCCATATTTAGGTGTCTGTATAAAAGTAGCGGCTCAAAAAATTTTTATTGAACCCCCAGACTATCAAACTATATTTTCACTAGGAATCACCTTCCAAATAACTGAAGTGCAAGTTTGAAATGTGTTCAGAAAAGCTTGGATCACAGACTATCTAGATCAGGACGTATGAATTGAAAAGAAAAGTTAGCATGATCGAATTTCCCAAATTAGAATTGTGTATTTAATGTGACTGATGCAGGAAGATCGCTTACCAACCATTTCCCTCAACCGAAATGCATATTCGAAGGAAATTCGGAGTTGCAAATCACAAACACTAGTGAACAAAACGTAACTGTCAATATCATTCCACGAACTTGAAATATAGCAAGCCATTTATACATAAACTGATAATTGCAATTGAAAATATCTTCAAAACAAAACTAAAAACTGAATTACTACACTTGCTTCGCTATAACAATAGGATAGGGTTTTCCTCAAGCACATTTTCACAACTGATAATTCATCCGAGGAATATAGATCTTCGATAGAAGATCTGTGTCCTAACCAAAGAAGTAACATACTTCAATGATATCGTTTTATATTTCTATGAAAATATTCTCTGAATTCCACAGACGAAAGATATAATACATCATAAATAACCATAATGAATTTCGCTGTCAGATTCATCCATATTAAAATAAGCTCTTGAAATATTTTTCAATTGAGAATTCCTGGATTTTATATAATACTAGCTGACCCGTCAAACCTAGTTTTGCCATTTAAATTATTTCTAGGGTAGATAATAATAACTAACTCATCGTGATTGCTCGATTGGTCGTAAGAAAAAGGAATGCCTTTTTTTCTCTTCTGTACAATTTTTTTTGGGAATATTTTGTTATATAAACCTTGCCCTAACAATAATTAACACAACGAAAAAAGAATTGTCCAATTTGGTGCGATCTTTTGAACAATAAAGCATAAAGCATTTTGAAGTAAACCACAGATCCTCTTTTATTAATATAGAAGTTCTGATAAATTTTGAAATGAACTGATTTATTAACTTTTTCTCTTCTTCTACGAATAAAATTGTGAGTTAAACATAATTCAAACGTGAGTATCAGGAAAACTCAGTGTAGTCGTGTAAGTATGGTTCATTTGCTCATAATAGATAAAAGGTGTTTATTATATTACATAAACTGATAATTGCAATTGAAAATATTTTCAGAACAAAATTAAAAACTGAATTACCTGATTTCCACTGAAGTAATCAACCACTACACTTGCTTCGCTATAACAATAGGATAGGGTTTTCCTCAAGCACATTTTCACAACTGATAATTCATCCGAGGAATATAGATCTTCGATAGAAGATCTGTGTCCTAACCAAAGAAGTAAGATACTTCAATGATATCGTTTTATTTTTCCATGATGATATTCTCTGAATTCCACAGACGAAAGATATAATACATCATAGATAACCTTTATTAATTTCGCTGTCAGATTCATTCATATTAAAATATGCTATTGAAATATTTTTCAATTGAGAATTCTTGGATTTTATATAAGTTTTGATAAATATTGAAATGAACTGATTTATTAACTATTTCTCTTCGTCTATGAATAAGATTGTGAGTTAAACATAATTCAAACTTGAGTATCAGGAAAACTCAGTGTAGTCATGTAAGTATGGTTCATTTGCTCATGATAGATAATAGGTGTTTATTTATTGTATTAATATTATTGACTTCTTATGAGTATTAGTAATCATTTTACAGATATAGGTCTTCCTCTTTAGAAAATTCTCGAAATATCGAAATATGGACATGAGGGATTGATTGTTAAACCCTGTTGAAAATCTAGTCAGCTATCCTGTTGATCAAATTAAAAGGGTATGTATCGGTTAGCGCATTCGCCAGTTTGCAACTGCTGGTATGATTAATCTATACACTTACCTAATAGCTGATACCCACTTAACTTGAGGGAGAAATTCAGCAACCGCTCGCAAACTGCTCTTCTCTTCAACCGCATCAGTTCAATCGGTTAGATATTCCATCCAAAACTCCGGGTCGTTCAGAAAAGAGGTCTCCAACATGCATTCGATGAAATTTCTAATCAGAATACCTTTGAGCCTTTCTATTCTATTTACCGCCCCCCAATACAATTGCCACGTAATTTATAGAACAAAGCGTTAATCTAGCTTCAACAATGGGAACAGTGAATAGGAGAATCACATAGAAATTTAATATGTTATGCCTCGATCGTGGAATAATGAAATGGTCATTGCTATTTGTTGCAGGTCGTAAATGAGGCTGTAGTTTATCCCCGTTGAAAAACGCGCTCCAATGTAGCGTGGGAGCGGTGATTAGTATTTGTTTAGTCGCGAAAATGAATTGTTTGTCAACATCTGGGTCCAATAGTGTATCAAGCACAGAAATAAGGGGCGTTCAAAACTATTCGTTGATATTCTATGTCTGAACCTGATTCTTTGACTGAATTACTTCATTAACATCATAGATTGAGGTCTGATCTATGATTAACATTGATGACATTAACCTATATATTTCTATCGTCTTTTATTCTCCAAATCAAACCTTCATAATCTAGCGCCAAGATATCCATGGGAATTTTTTATGGATAAATTATAAATTGGATAATGTTCGCCGACTTTTGAGCATCAACATTCACGCCATTTTCAATCGAATCCTATTTGGCGTCCAACGCCAAACCAATACCTATTCCACCCCCATACACGGGGCTGCAGTTTGAAATATGACGCTCTCAAAGTCCTATAGGATCCGCAAATGCGAACCATCCATACCTTAAATTGGACATTGGCTGTTTCCGATTTCCCCGACAGGATGGGGGGTAGAAAATAAATGCTCCGAACATGATTATTCGAAACTGGTCAAGTGTGGAATGGTCTCATTACTCGGAAGTGTTGTTCCCCATACCGTTTGTCGGAATCCAGATATCTTTCAGCGCTCAACTAAATTGCACCGGGGGAAGATTTCCAATGAAGAGGAACTAGTCGGTCCAGTAAAAGTTGTAGCTTTTGGTGTGGGTGTTTTCACCGAAACTGCATGTGTTGATGCCATCCAGACTTTTCTTAGAAACTGCTGAAGATTAATTGATTGGAGTGGCTATTCGATAAATGTTTTGGTTGCTTCGACTTGCAATCAACTAATTGAAAAGATTAAGAACTGAGAGGAAAACTTAAAACATGGATAAACATGGACGTGAAGTCAGGAGCTTTCCAGCAAAACTTTAAAATGGTAGCCTGCTGTTTAATGTCTGCTCACTGCTGAAGCCTCTCTCAATAATACTGAGACTGCACATTTCTCACTTAGGAAACCTGCGCATTCACCATTTTGCGCCTTTTTGATGTAACAAAGAAAACTTTATTTTTTCGAATAAAACTGTTAAAATTTCAGTGGGCAGCTCTAATTTTTCCATTCCACATTCACCAAAGTATTAAATACATATTTCACGGATGTAACTATCAAACCATCATGAACCTCATCACATAAAAAGCCCTAGCAGTGTGCCATATTCGCAACACATTCCACTATGAATAGTTTTAGAATGATGAAGCTTGCCAATGCCAATTTGACCGTCCTTGGTGTTGGAGAGGTATCAACTAAACGTGCATTCAAACCGTCGGGGACAGCGCTGTTGTCCAGAAATGAGCACAGTGACACATTACACATCGAACAATGTCAGGTATGTATCGAACATCGCAATATGGAAACAACATTACCGTCATACGTTTGTCGAATTTACATGCATCCAATCGTTCGGCCTCCAAAACTGCGCAAAAAGGGGGAAGAATCGGATGAATTTTTTTACCTTTCATGCTGTTCCACATCGATAGAACTTTATAATGCGACCTCCGGCACGAATTTGGTATTCGCTGCGCATTCATGAAGTGCCTGGGGTAATACATTTTTGATTGTGCGGTGCAGTAACGGACTTACTGGCGCGGTAATCCCAGAGCGAAAGGTTTGTCTTCGGGAATATTGGACAGATTCGAATTGAAACACGTAAACGTTAAATTGATTGAACGCTCAAACTGAGCCTCCCAAAAAGACAAAAAAATTGAAGCTACTCAAATCTCGAATGAAACGAAAAATGTTGAAGCCATATTGTAGTATATGGTGGACAATTTTTTTGACTTCCTGATCGACTTTTTCCACTCAATCGGGTCGTGTTGAAAGAACTGCAACAACGCGACTGTGGGTCGGGAACGTTCAAAGTTAGCGTTCTTGTTTCGTGTACATATTTTAATCAGCCATTGCGAGGATATTTCACGCTCCAAAACTCCACTTCAATTTCGCTATGATGGAATCGGTGAAACGAGAAATTCGATTTCAAAGTTTCACCGAAAGAGACGTATCGGGTCTCGATTCGCAGTCCACGATACAGGGGTGGATCAATAAGACCGCAAGATTCAATTTGGCGCCATTTTGGCTGCCGGAATGACACATCGATAGTTTGACAAACTTGGTAGTTGTTCAAATTTAGCACTATTTAGAAGTAGTCTCGGGAAATGTTGGTTCACCTACTAATTTTCCATTGCTTTTGAAAGATTTCAAAGATATGGACAAGTCTATAACGATCAAGAAACCATAAATAAACCTTGATATGTATTTATTTCTGATTGCCCCCTTCAGAGGTTACTTCGTCTCAAATATCAGCAGTAAAAATTTTAATGTCGGTAAATCTTCAGGACCAACATAAAACTTCCATCGGACACTATTTTCCAGACAGATAACCTCCTAATCCTCCTCTGTTAGCTATATAAAACCGCCATAAGCATCGAATCTACAAGAAAATTCTCGAAAGAAATCTCCTAGCCAGTTGTACTCTGCCGAAACTGCCCTTGTAGGGGCTGTAAAAACGGCGTTACAAATTTATGCGTTGTGACGCAGGACCAATATCCCCTTATCGCCCAAGGCGTCTAGTCTGGATGCATCAGGTACATCTTCCGATGAACGTGTCGAACGGTAGACGTTTATACCTGCCCTTTCTTCGCACATATCTATAAAAAGATTTACAGTATCGCCGTGTGCCGCAAACCCCCGTTTTCATCCGGCAAGATGGGCGGTTATTCCACGAAATTGTCAGGATTTCAGCACGGAGAACCCAGACAAATGTTGGTCGTTATCGCGTATCCCGTTTGATATTCCGCGATATCTGCAACATCGGGCGTTTAAAGAATAGTGTTCTCTTTTATTGACTTTGACGTGGCGAAATAAGCACGATAAAGTGTTACGGGTTCCATTAATTCTGGGGTGGTACGAGGATATATTGAAAAGTTCTTAGCCTACTATAGAACCAAACAAAATTTCAATGTCAAAATATTCTATTACTCAACATATTCTCCTGTTAATTGGATACATTTATTACAGCGAACCTGCAACCTCTATAGACCTTTCGAAAAAAAAAGGTTCTTCTTGCTCTGCAAACCAGACCTCCACAGATTTTTGGACACGAAACTTCTTAGATCTTGGAGAACCAGAGTGTCGCCATTCCATCGATTGCTTATTTCTTTAGCTTTATTTCTGGCTCTTAGAAATGTACCCACACTAACAATTCGGTTTAAAAAGTCTAAATCGTTTTCAAATTGAGCACAGATCGAACGCGATGTTTCTACCCTTGCACGCTTTCGGTCAACATTCAAACATTTGGGGATCCATTTTGCAGCAATTTTCCTCATGTCCAAATTGACGTGAACTATATAATGAACGCGTTCGTATGAAATATTCAGTGCTTCAGATATCCGTTTTAGCCCAATTCGACGGTCCGATGAAATCATGTCATGAACTGCATCGATATTTTCGGGGACTGACTCAGAAACTGGCATTACCGATCGGTCATCATCTTCAATGGAAAATTTGCCTCATCTGAAGCTTGCACTCCAATTTTTCACGGTCGCATACGAAGAACATTGATCACCAAGGGTATTAAGCATATCTTCGTAAATCTGCTTACCTCTTAACCCTTTCAAATACAGGTACTTGATGATGGCTTGATACTCCAATTTTTCGATTTTCACAATTTCGGTGGACATCTTCTTTCCTTCAATTTATTGCGTAACTCTGGTTTACTTCTTGTATCTCAAACTTCACACTGACATTTCTAATGAGTTATTGTTCGTTGCTATGGTAACGTTTTATGCATTGAACTGGTCTAGGCTAACTAGATATCAATACATCCTCGTAGTGTGAATCACTTTTATTTCAGAAAAATTCTACTAATTTACCTCTTCTGACTGAAGGTGGATAGACTCACTGTATTCAATACTCTACTGTACGTGTCAGAATTTGACATGCTCAATAAGCATCTGTCCTTGTGATATAAATGAATGTTCGAAAGACAATCAGTGAATAATGGGTCGTAATCACAAGTGATTCACGGAGGTCATTATGTTTGAAGAAACGCATAGTTTATGCACTCTGTGCACTTTTTACATTTCGTTGTCGTCTTTGATGGGGAGTAACGGGAATGTGCCAGAGCTAGAAGGGCGCTCGGCGGCCTCCCGGATCGAAAAGGCAATAAAAACAGCCTCATCTATATTTGAGTCGACCTCATATTACGTAGGGACCGAACCATGCAAATTTACGGATCAGCACTCGCTCCCTACAGTTGTTGGTTCGCCGGGGCTCCTTTCATGCATCCTACTTCCTGAATGTCTACAAATCCGTGGCTCATTTGATGGTTTTTCGGTCCGCATCCCCGGAGGGATAAAGCTGCAGAAGAGCGCCATCGAAATATTCATTTCGTTGCTGTCGAGGCGAGATCTGGCAGCTTGGAGGTAGGCGCTGTTGCAGGGAGCAATTTGGAAATTTTCGCCTTCCAATTATAAATGCAAAAGCTGTGCGGGCACGCGCGATCATATAGCTTTAATGGAAAAATACGAGAATGTATTGATATCTAGTTAGCCTAGACCAGTCCCATGCATAAAAAAAATATTGCGTTACCATAGCAACTCATTAGAAGTGTCAGTGTGAAGTTTGAAGTCAAAAAAGTAAACCAGAGTTACGCAATAAATTGAAAGAAAGAAGATGACCACCGAAATTGTGAAAATCGAAAAGTAAGAGTATCGAGCCATCATCAAGTACCTGCATTTAGAAGGGTTAAGAGGTAAGCAGATTTACGAAGATATGCTTAATACCCTTGGTGAGCAATGTCCTTCGTATGCGACCATGAAAAATTGGACTGCAAGCTTCAAAAGAGGTGAATTTTCCATTGAAGATTATGACCGATCAGGAAGGCTAGTTTCTGTGTCAGTCCCCGAAAATATCGATCAGTTCATGACATGATTTTATCACACCGTCGAATTGGGCTAGAACGGATATCTGAAGCACTGCTATATTTCATACGAAAGCGTTCATCATATAGTTCACGTCAATTTGGACATGAGAAAAATTGTTGCAAAATGGATCCCCAAATGTTTGAATGTTGACCAAAAGCGTGCAAGGGTAGAAGCATCGCGTTCGATCTGTGCTCGATTTGAAAACGATGTAGACTTCTTAAACCGAATTGTTACTATGGATGAGACTTGGGTACATTTCTACGATCCAGAAACAAAGCAACAATCGATGGAATGGCGACACTCTGGTTCTCCAAGCCCTAAGAATTTTCGATGACCAAAATCTGCTGGAAAAAATCTTGCTTCAGTTTTTTGGGATTTCCATGGAATAATCATGATTGATTTTTTGGATAAGGGTAGAACAATAACCGGAGATTACTATTCGACATTACTGACCACCCTACGGGAAAAAATTAAAGAGAAAAGACGCTGAAAGCTATCCAAAGGTGTTTTGTTTTTAGAGGATAACACCCCTGCACACAAATCTCATATTGCCATGCAAAAAATTCGTGATTTAGAGTTTGAATTACTAGTATACCCCCCTTATTCACCAGATTTGGCTCCAGCCGACTATCATCTCTTTCCTCAACTGAAAAAAAGTTTAAAAGGTCATAAATTTCCTTCCAACTAGGAGTTAATAAAAGCTGCGGAGGTCTGGATTGCAGAGCAACAAGAAACTTTTTTTTTTGAAAGGTCTAGAGACGTTGCAGGTTCGCTGTAATAAATGTATCCAAATAATAGAAGAATATGTTGAGTAATGAAATATTTTGACATTTTGGTCGACTAAGAATTCTTCAATATATCGTCGTACATTTGTGTATGAAAAGTCCCTTATTCGAATAATATTCGTTGACCCATTGTCTCGTGGCCTAACCCCGAGCGTTATCAGGCTCTGTCTCCCATCTCCCCTTCAGCTGATCCAGCATCGGAGTGGCACGTCTATGAGAACTGAATAAATTCAGCCGGGATCAGAGAAGTTGAGCGAATGCATCCAGGCAAACGGCACAGACACGCTTTTTCAGCTACTTCTCATGTCATTTATGCCCCTCGAGGAGTTTGCCGGTTCGGGCGCATATGGAAATATATCAAACCAAATCCATGAGATCATGGCCAGCCGTTGTAACGTTGAAAGGAAAAAGCGCGGGCCCCCCTCTCTGTTACCGGTTAAATCGACATAAATCCCGATGGAAAAAATGCGCGGCCTCAAAATTCCGATCCGGACGAACCGGAGTATCTGCGAAATTCGGCGTGCGTCATTTATTTATGCCGATTCATGACGTATCGGGAAGAATGGGGGAGTTCAAGCACGGTTTGCCGGAGACAGAGCTGCCTTCAGATTCACCCGTCGATTTCATTCCAAAGAAGTAGAGCAATTTTTTTGTGACGTTATACAGGGTGTCTGTAAACCAATGCGAATTACTTAGGGAGATGATTCCTCGATGAAAATAGGCAAGGTTAGTTCCTATAATTTTTTTTCGAAATCGACCTCCCTTCCAAGATACAGCCTTTGGAAGGCGATGACGAGTTGACAGTTTTTAATTTTTTTTACGGGTTCTAATGAACACTGAGTCATAAAACTATACATAATATGAAGCACTAAGTAGATGTTATTCACACAATTTTTTTAGATCTCATAACTTTATTATTAGGGGTTGAAAATAATAACCTCTTATGATTTTCCTTCAAAAATGGTTTTCGTGAAATAAAATTCTCTTATGGTTTCCCATTCAATTCTGGAGAAAAAAATCTCTTGAAAAACTTCGATACAGTCGATACTTTCCTCGGAATAAATAAAAACTTACAAGCAGTTCTGATCCTACATCCTGCTAAAATACCTGCATCAACTCTCTGCCTCATAGACCTTCGTACACTGCTTGTAAGTTTATATTTATTTCGAGATAAGTATCGACTGTGTCGAAATTTTGCAAGAGACTTTTTTTCTCTAGAATTGAATGGGAAACCATAAGAGAATTTTTTTTTCGAAAATCTATCCCACGAAAACAATTTTCGAAGGAAAATCATAAGGGGTTTTTATTTTCAATCCCTAACAATAAAGTTATGAAATCAAAAAATTGTGTGAGTGACATCTGCTTAGTGCTTTATATTTTGTATAGTTTTATGACTCAGTGTTTCTTAGAACCCGTAAAAAAAATTAAAAACTGTCAATTCGTCATCGCCTTCCAAAGGATGTATCTTGGAAGGGAGGTCGATTTCGAAAAAAATTTATAGGAACTACCCCTGCTTATTTCCATGGAGGAATCATCACCCTGAGTCTTTCGCATTTCTTTACAGACACCCTGAATATGAATAAGCAAACGGCTATACGAGTTAGATAACATTGCTCTCTCCGAAATTGTAGTAAATTCCCTAGGATTAATGGTCTACTTGATATTGCAGTTTTTCCATCTCATATATGCAACAACTATTTGTGGAATTACTCCTGAAAAAACATGAGTAAACTTCACAAATCTGATCATGAATAATTATTGACGTCCCCCTTCAAATTTTTACTTTCGCTAACGCTTTTTGCGTCATCTCTTTTCAAAGTACCAAGGAGGTCAGTAACTTTTTTCTATTGGCTCTTTCTGATCCATACAAAACATTTCCTTGGCTCTGCTATATCGTGAGCCTTGCAGAGAACACCAGAGAATCCCGATCTTCCCATGTTTGATCAGGCCATGTATTAAATGTACAAATATTCTAAAACTAGCTTCTTGAGATCAAAAAACACTTTTTTCCCATACCAATTTGTCCAATTAGAGCCTGATAAAAAGATATAGCCATTTTAAGTTTTCATACTGAGCTGTGCCATCCCAGGAAAAACAAAATAACCTTCAGAACAACTAGCTGAATCTGTGACACTACACATCTGTGGATCTTTTAAACAGAGTTGTATTCCGCCAAAGTACCCTATTTTTCAAATTTCACAGGTACTTTTCAATTTTTCAACATCCAATTACTCGAAAACGGCGCATTATACGAGGAGTTATGAAGAATAGTTTTATCCTTCAAAACGTTCAAATATTCATCAAATAGCGATCAACTTAGTTTCAAGGGTTGGATTCTTTGAATTTTTGTTATTTTTATGCTGCGTCATGGTCATAATGAGAAAACTGAAAGTCGTGGGTGATATCTTGTGTTCGAAAAAGATTCATCAAACAAATGAAGAACTATATTTCGAAATTCATTCCATTCGATGAAACCGTTTGTGAGATAGAACTAAAAATAACATTTTTTATGGTTTTTCAACAGCCTGTATCTCTTAAACCGAACCGATTCGGAAAAAATGGTAAAGGAAAAAAGTGTTTCTTTTGACCTAAAGAATCGACTGTTAAAATATTTGTACGAGTCAAATACTCACCCTGTATACAGCAATGCTGATAATTTTATTCAAGAGCAAAAAGTAAGAGTATCCACTTCTATTTTTGAGCAGTTTATTAACAGAACAGAGTCACATTGATCTCGATCCAAATAACAGTTACTTTGCTCTGTAATAAAATCACGACCCATCCAGCAAACCCCAGTAAACGTTCTGTACTGATTCTGCATCACGTGAAAATCAGTTGCGATCGAATTACCCAATCGTGCGACAGACCTTTGTATCTCCATTCCGTTCGGATGTCAGAAAGAACTCTGCGTTCTGTGTTTTCCAACATGTTTTCGGTTTGTCGAAATCAACGTGTACGAATGAACGCTATACACAGCTCGGTGACGTTGAAGCGCCTAAAATTCGGGCGTATTGTTTCATTATGAAGGCGAATTTTATAAACCGTAATATGACGTGGAATCGCGCAGAAAGGGTTCGGCGAAATAATGAATATTAAGTGCGGCGAAAACGGTCCATTGTGCAAGCAACCGATTCGCATGTATATCAGGAAAGTATTTCGTGGTGGCTAAATCTTTCCATTCCGCTTTTCAGAATGCACACTGTTATGGAGTATTCTTTTATATGTTATTCTCGAGGGGGAAATGAATGAGAACCGCCGAGCTGATGGCGGTTTCAATACGGCCGAAACTCTAGAGAGCTGCATTAAAAAAAATAATAGGTATATATACTGGATGTAGGATTTTCAGTTTGTTACAATCATCGCTCGTTAAAACACTTCCTCTGAGGTACTGATCAATAAACTTAGTACCAATCTGAAATGTCCAAAGCTGCACTAAAAATAAAGCAAGAGCTGCCCAAAATATTGAAATTTTATATGATAGTCTCTCTATATACATATACCCTGCTGCTACCTACTGCAATATCCTGAAGAGTGGATCAAGTTCACACAGATATTATTTTTAATATATATTATATCACTCTAATTCTGAGTTTTGATCAATTAAACTGTGAGCAGAGCACCTACATTTCAAGTGATAGTGTTTTCAATATTACACTCTATGGAGCTCGAAAATGTGATCATCTTCAAACGACGCAGTTCATTCCTAATTCGATAACAATTGTTAGATGAGGGGTCCTAGACAACATCTCAATGGCTAAATTGTTTACGTATCATTATACATTTGAAAGCCAATTAGTTGTTATCATGCTTATTGAGTAGTGAGTACTATTTCTGCTCATCCACAGCTGAATTGAATCTTCAACGAAATCGATCGTTGAAAATATGTATGTGGTAGAGTCATGGGACTTGAAGATTCGGAAAGACCTAACAAAATCTGTCGGTGAAAACTGAGGAACAGTCACGGAGTTCATCAAATGTTTTGAATAATTTGGGAAAT
Organism: Coccinella septempunctata; assembly: GCF_907165205.1. NCBI lineage: Eukaryota > Metazoa > Arthropoda > Insecta > Coleoptera > Coccinellidae > Coccinella > Coccinella septempunctata. The sequence continues at coordinate 35,886,060 of NC_058193.1, read as the reverse complement.
ACTGAAAATGGATCAGAAAAGTTCTAAGAAAAATATTACTCTGTTAATCCCCAAGAAGTACTTTACAAATACGAACTTCAATTTAATTGAATCGGTATTTCCTCCGAAAAATTCAGAGGCCTATAACTTTATGTTGACCTTACTGACCGAAACATTATACTTAAAAATTCGTCAAGACCGAACGGTTGCGCCGAGATGGATGAAATTCTCAGATTTATTACAAGTAGAGTTGCTCCTTCAGAATATGTATCACATTTCCATCTACGGTTACTTTTATTGAGAGATAAACGACTCGAAAGCTGACCTTCGAAAAATCTTTAAAAAGATGGGTTTAGTTAAAAATTCGTCAAGACCAAACGGTTGCGCCTAGATAGATGAAATTCTCAGATGTATCACTTGAAGAGTTGCTCTTTCAGAATATGTATCACATTTCTATCTACGTTCACATTTATTGAGAGATAAACGACTCGAAAGCTGACCTTCGAAAAATCTTGAAAAAGATGGGTTTAGTTAAAAATTCGTCAAGACCAAACGGTTGCGCCTAGATAGATGAAATTCTCAGATGTATCACTTGAAGAGTTGCTCTTTCAGAATATGTATCACATTTCTATCTACGTTTACATTTATTGAGAGATAAACGACTCGAAAGCTGACCTTTGAAAAATCTTGAAAAAGATGGGTTTAGTTAAAAATTCGTCAAGACCAAACGGTTGCGCCTAGATAGATGAAATTCTCAGATGTATCACTTGAAGAGTTGCTCTTTCAGAATATGTATCACATTTCTATCTACGGTTACATTTATTGAGAGATAAACCACTCGAAAGCTGACCTTCGAAAAATCCTGAAAAAGCTGGGTTCAATTAAAAATTCGTCAAGACCGAACAGTTGCGCTGAGATGGATGAAATTCTCAGATTAATTACTAGAAAAGTTGCTCTTTCAGAATATGTATCACAATTTCATCTACGGTTTCTTTTATTGAGAGATAAACGACTCGAAAGCTGACCTTCTAAAAATCCTGAAAAAGCTGGGTTCAATTAAAAATTCGTCAAGACCGAACAGTTGCGCTGAGATGGATGAAATTCTCAGATTAATTACTAGAAGAGTTGCTCTTTCAGAATATGTATCACATTTCCATCTACGGTTACTTTTATTGAGAGATAAACGACTCGAAAGCTGACCTTCGAAAAATCCTGAAAAATATGGGTTCAATTAAAAATTCGTCAAGACCGAACGGTTGCACCTAGATAGATGAAATTCTCAGATTTATTACTAGAAGAGTTGCTCTTTCAGAACATGTATCACAGTTCCAACTACGGTTACTTTTATTCAGAGATAAACGACTCGAAATCTGACCTTCGAAAAATCCTGAAAAAACTGGGTTCAGTTGAAAATTCATCAAGAGTGAACGGAGATATATTACCAGATTAGTTACTCTTTCAGAATATGTTTCCCAGTTAGATCTAAATTTCAAGTCTTCAATCGTGGACGAAGAGATAGAATTCACTTCGACTAATCATTAGAGACCTTTTTGGCCCAAAATTCAAAAACTACAGGGATTTAGGCAAAATGATAACGTTTTTTTCCTAAGAGCATGCAAGAAAAGAGAGTGTGAAATCGCTATGCTCTCATCAGTGCCCTGTCAAATCCTGAGTGCCAAAATGTGGTCCAAATCAAACACTGCGACCGCATTGTAACACCCATCGGAATAATTGACGACCAGGTGGCTAAATAAGGGACGTGTTACGAGTTAGGGCACGATAAAAATCGAATCAGATATTTACGAGTTACATTTCGACATCGATTTGCCATTGGCGCTGGAACTTCCAAACCAGATTATCAATCAGAAGTTTACAAGTGCTTCCAGTTTCCAACATTGAGTTTTCAGGGTAAATGGGAGTGGGCCGGTGAAGAAGGAACGATAATGACTTGAAACACATTTTTCCGAGTGGAAAACGGTAGAGGAAATCTGGTAAGTGAAGTTCGAACTTTTGGAAAATTCGCGGAATGTTATAGTGAATCATTGCGGATGAAGGGGAAAGAGAAGACTTGGAAAGTTGTTCGGAAATTCATATCTACATATTCGAGGGGCATAAACGAAATTGTAGATTATTATAAGGGGGTATTTGCATTCGAAATGTAAATGTATAAACATTTTATGGATGATGAAAGCAAATGAGGGTTTGAAGATTTCCATATGGCATGAGGGAACTGTTAAGAAAAGACATTCGCAAACAATATCTCTGTTGAATATTAATTCTTCATTTATTCCTCGCCATTTATTTTCGTGTTTCTCTAGATGTCCAGAAAATCCATATTGTATATTTTTCAATTCAATTCTGACGAAAATATTCCAAAAAACATACCATATTTGATTCAATTGCAAAATGTAAGTTTTTCGAATATCCGCTTCAATTTTGAGCAGCGTATATTTAATGAAAAGGCCTGGTACTTTCAACCATAGATAAATAAATAATAAATTTTATTCAGTGTGAATAAGTATCTGTCAAATAATTTCCTATCTAAAGGCATAGACATATAGACTTTGTCTATGTCTGAAGAATACCTTATTTCGGTGCTTTCAGATGAAATGGGCAAGTTTCCTAAAACTCCAAAACCGAATTTGAGATTATTTATGGAAAGCCTTTTCCACTAGTTATACAACACGTAAAATATTCGCTTCAAAATTCAGACATTTCAGAAATACACCCTTCGAAACTTCGACTATGTGAAAGCTTGTGACGTAGAATGCCTTTATTAAGGTATAGTAATTTTTCTTACTTTGACAACACTGGAACCGATCAAGAAGATATCCACAGATTACAAAAAATTATTTCTGTAATCTGTGTCTATACCTTCTTAAAACCGATGGCATTCTGTGTCATTGTTTGTTTTTCTTGTCAAATGTGATCACCAAAATTGATTGATTACGTCTATGGTGATCAGAAAACTTTCATGACCATTACTGACACAAATGGACGTTGCCGGATTGTAAAAATGACGTAGAATGTTCATAAGAGAGCACTTCTGAAATCAGAATTTTCGTAAGCGAATTCAGACAAAGTGCAATATGATAAAATTCGAAAAAAATATATTTCGAGATATTTGAGTTATAAGGATTTTTATGACATATATTTTGAAATTTAGGAAAATACCCCATTATTTGACGAATAACAATTCTATGAATGCACGGTATACTATTATACTTTTCACTGATTAATGTAAAATAAGACACCGCATTGTAGAAATTGTCATAATTCCAACTAGAAAGCAAATATTTCGTAAAGAATAACCATACATTCAGAATCTAAAATATTCTACCAATAATGACGTACCAACATTCGACCTATGACAAATAAACTCTTATTTTTAAGTTTCTATGACAGATTTATTCGATGAAAAACACTATCTGAAAGTGAAAAGACAACATTTTTACTCATCTATCGAATAAATTTATTTATTCGCAAGTGAAAGTACTGGGCCGAAGCGTCCTAATATCATAGATATTCACAAATTTACCAAATACGACAGGAGCGTACTTAGGATAGTTCGTATAATAATTCGTATACCGTTTACAAGAATTCATACGGTTTACTTAATTCAAACTTTTTTCGATAAACGAACGCTCAAATGTTGTTCCTGGTAGGACATCAGCGAGATCCTTATACTGCGCGAGGTAGGATTCCAAAATATGTGAATTATTCATGTGTAATGCAGTTTTGATTTAAGGATCGTAAATTTCTCCGAGTTACTACGATTGTTTGTTTCCCTTCCAGCCGGCAGGGACCGGACGGAGAAGTTTTATGTTTCGTGTTTTAACATGATGAATTATGCCAGAATGGCAGCCATCAGAAGTCGTAACATTGTTGAAGTCTTATTTGAGCTCGCAGTCGATAAACATAGTGAGAAGGTCGTCTGAACTACTGAAAACACACGCAAAATTTTTATTTTCGTGTTTCTCCATCGAATATCGAGGGAAATCACAAGGTTTGGGCTATTTCAATTTGAGACGTCTTTGGATACTATATTTTCTGCACATGAAGAAGAAAATTATGAGAGAATTTAAAAATCCATTGCAGTAAGCCTCTTGATATATAGAAATAATACTAAATCTTGATCGAATGTCTAAGGCAAATTCATTGTTTATGAAGATCTTAATTAATGAATAAGTGGAGCTCGAAATATACAAATATTCAATAACGTGAAGAATTAATAGTCGCAAGTTTCCCACTTAAATAAACATCGGCAAGCCGTTTCTTGCCTGAAATTTCCCATTTAACGTACGTTATCAGGAAAGCGTAAATCAACGTCATATGCGACAGACATAGATACATTATGGTGTTCCTGTACAATGAGAACGTAAACCGATAATCTGCACTACAATACATACATGCAGCACAAAAGGTCGCTTATACATATAATATGTTTTGATAGACGTTTCTCATTCACAGCACGAATAGACTTCGTTTATGCGAACCTCATTATCCAAATCAATCCGATGGAATTCAATATGTAAAAACAGAACAGAGAAAATTGAAGTACTTACATTTCGGAAATCAATTTCTTCTAACAGTTGAACTTTATAATAATCGAAAGTAGAGTAGCCATTGACGTTAACTTTCTGATATGTGCATTCCCCAATTTGCAACGCAAACGTTTCACTTTAATAGGTCGTTTACTAACTTTTCTTATTTGAACATTGCTCTTCAGAATTAGATGATTCAGTATAAGTGCAATTATTCACATTTAAATAAATAATTTCGATGGAAAATTGGGAACTGTTCATCTCAGAAAATATCTGGTAGGAGTGACTTTAGCTGAAATCTAGTGGGAATGCAAAATCTCGTATAATTACAGGTATCTGAAGAAACAGGAGCATCATATAATTCAAATATTTCCAAAGAGATATGCAAAAATATCATACAAAATGAACTTCAGTCAGTCCTGCCAAAGAACAACTCTTACCGTCGCAAGGTTACGATTTGAATTTTGGACGAAAAAACTTGAATAAAACCAATGATAACTCACAAATCACAAAGATGCCCTTCAATTACCTAAGGGCAGTTTTCAGTTATCTAGCTATCTACAGTTTTAGAATAAAGAGAAAACCATCTTTTTGTTTCGGATCTTTTTTCTGACATACCTGCAGATAAATTATACGATCTTCAGTAGCAGTAGCGATGGATAGAAAGTTTCAAACTCCATGCAGAATTTCACATCAGAAAAGTAGAAAAGAAAGTTAAACCTGTACAATTCATGAGAAAATTAATGTTTCCGTACTGAAACAAGATTGAAAAGAATCTCAATGGCTTCGTATTGTTATCTGAAATGTTTTTCAAATTCAGAATTTTTCGGCATTGAAATTGAAGGTAATTCGACCTATCGCATTCGCCAATTTGTATCACGCACGCTACTGTAGGAAATTCGAGGAAAAAGTCATATTATGATCGTCAAGACGCTGTCAGAGAGACAGATCTTGGTGGGAAAAAATTCCGCTCGCGAGTCGAAGGTACGATATTGCTGATTTGTTTACCTCTCTTAGAGTTGACTTTGGACGCCAGCACTCCCCCTCCATGGACATCGTGGTGCCTGGGGGCGACGAGAATGACCAGTCCACATAAAAACCACCACATTGTTCACGTGAAAAGCGCATGGTGCACGGCCATAGTCAAAAACAACGCTCCTGCACGGCTCCAGAGCACCTGAAGAGGCACGATCGCGCGCTCGTTTAGCCTGTCACACGGTGTGCACGGTGCAGCAGCCCGACTTAGAGTGCGTGCGCTGGGGCCTGAGAGGAGGCCGCGCAGGCGCATCCGCCGCCCCTGTGCCCTACCCTTGCTGTTTGTGCTCGCTCTCAGCTCACACCCCGTCTCAGGCTCCCGGACATAGCAGAGAAGCTGGGTCGAGACGACCTACTCTCGGCGAGGATCTGCCTGCCAGGATGGCCTCTCACCTATATGCGAAAGGTGTCCATTTTGAGTGTTCGGATGGGAATCGGCAATCTGCTGCAGCTCCACGGAGTTGCTCGGGCAACTGCTGCTGCCTGTCGTTCTGCGACGCAACATTTGTTTTCCTCCTATCCCTGAAAAATTAATCCCGAATATTCAGACGTATCCTTGCAGGTTTAGAAAGTTGGGATAACTGGAAAGTGGATTACTGTCTTCACCTTCGATCGTTTCTTTTAGATTCAGTTTGAAATCTATATTTCATCTTTCCCTTCTTATATAAATCATCCTATCATCATCATGTGAGATGAATTATCATCAAAGTCCCAGAAAGTATCGCAAATACCATAGTTCGTCGGTTCGCCAACAAGAAGATTCACCTCTAGATTATTTCATCGCCACCCCACATTTCTATGATTGCCAATTCTCCAAGAACATCCATAAAAAACCTACCAACCTGATAATTACGCATTCGCCAATTTGCAACTAATTTTCTATAGGTCCATGTGTGAATTATTATTATATTTTATGGCCAAAATATGATGTGAATCGGAAACTTTTATATCAAATCATGTATGGTATTGGTATTATGTGTATTATAGTGTATTATAGTGATAGGAAATAGATTATCAATATAATCCAAGCTTGGAATATGTATTTCATCTTTCTGTTCGAATAATCATCACCCACCATCTCTGTCAGAGATGAAATACCCTGATTCATCAATCGCAACTAGACTGTTCACGATTCACCCACCCCCAATTTTAGCTCCATATTTCTATGGTTGCCAATTCAACGTCAATAAAAATCTTCGCATTCGCCAATTTGCAACTAATCTTCTTCAGATCTATGAGTGAATTATTATTATATTTTATGGCCAAAATATAAATGACATCAATATCCTTTCTATGACATAATGCAATCGAAAATTCTCATCAAATTACTTGTAAAAAACAGATTCTCTCTCAAAATAATATAATCTATTCCAGGCGCATTCGGCAATTTGCAACTAATCTTCTTCAGATCTATGAGTGAATTAATATTATATTTTATGACCAAAATATAAATGACATCAATATCCTTTCTATGACATAATGCAATCGAAAATTCTCATCAAATTACTTGTAAAAAACAGATTCTTTCTCAAAATATAATAATATAATCTATTCCTGGCGCATTCGGCAATTTGCAACCAGTTGGTAAATTCGAAGTAATTCAACTGAAATTATTTGTGAATAGAATGAATGTTTTTTCCGCAAAATCATTAGTTGCATAGGAAAAGGAATTTCAATTTAAATACTTGTCTTCGAGTAATGGAATAATTTTTTGGTGTTTTATTTACGTGTATGATAGCCCTACACATAAATAAAAGCATGCAAACTTAGGTAAAAAGTAGGATGTACATATACAATGATTGTTGAATATTCAGTTCTAGAATCCAATTTTTTCCATTCGCTTATCGAATGGTTTAAATCGAAATGAAACATCAAATCTTCCAACAAAAAAAAAGTCCATATATTGACCAGTATGTTTCGGACATTTCTCCGAATATTTCATCAAATAAAATGCGAACATAAAATACGCGGGGTCGTAAATTTCATTTATATACATATTTTAATGAAACCCCAGAGCGTTTTCGTCGATCAGAAATATTCGAAAATTATTTCAACCGCGAAAACATTAATCAGAGATGTCATGCGAAATATAATTTGTTTTGCTCATCTATTCTTCATTACTTCCATGGTTGTGTGATTTTTATAGATTTTCGGAGACCGCGCAATTTTATTATCGAATATGGGGCGTTTTAGGGGGTTTTTCCTGGGTAATGCAGCATTCCTGCATGAATAGCTCCAAATAGAATTGTTAGGGTTGGAAGGTCCCCACATGTCGGTATATTATACACTGCAAGGCTTGAACAAGAACAATAGGAACGAAATTTGCATTTTTTTTTAAACTCTTAAGATTAAAGTATTCATTCATTAAAATTTTTCCGAAGTTATGAGAAATAATGGACCAAGATACTTGAATTCCTGCGACCTATATAAAAAGCAACAGAGAAATCTCACAAAAGATGAGACCTCTAGGTGGATTTCGGGTCAGTATTTTCCTCAATTTCTATCGATATCTCCATCCAATTGAAAGAGGTGAACTATGTTCTGAAAGTTGATAGCTTGAAGTTCGAGGTTGACGACCGACGTTTTTAGCAGGAAATAAATCTCTATATTTTCAAGATTATATTATGTTATATTTGAGGAGAAAAGAATCAGCAGGAATCTTTCAACAAACTGAGCATTCTTCCTTAAAAATACGAAGAATATTGGTCTCTTCAGTTAGTTCGACGCCCATTCTAATTTATTCTCTCCTGGAAAAATCGAGAAATAATTCGTAAATCATTTTCATGAAGCCTTATCTCCCTTCAACTTCGGAAATTGGCTGTCCATCATACCAGAGCCAGACTTGTGGGAAGTAACGAAGTAGGCTTGAACTGACGTCTCATAACAAGCAGCTATATTACACCGAAACATGTGAGGATCCTTGCTGAAGTAAGTACGAGGAAGTGGAGGCAAACATTCCAAGGCTGCCTTATGAAATTCCAACGATATAATACACGTGTATCGAAAATTCGATCGAAGTCGACGAATGAGTTTGCTCTCGTGGAGTAATGAAATCCAGATAGAAAATAAAAATTCTTTGTTCAGATAAACAGAATATTGAAGATAAATATTTGGTGTCTGAACGTAGCGTTCAGCTTGCACCTTGACTCTTTCCTGATCGAATTTTTTCCCAAAAAATACCAACAGCAAAGATAAACTTATTTTTTGTTTCTCCAAACAGAATAAAGTACAATAGAATTTTATCCAATTTGAGAGAAAACTATCAATTAAAGGCTACCTTAAAAGTTAGTCGTGACTCTCATACACCTTCAAAATTTCCCCCAGCGTGAATTTTTTGATCAGTAAGAAAAAAAAATTGGGGAACCTATTACTGTTATTTTAAAAGAGCTTCTGCTAAAGAATAACTCGTCCGTAGCCTAATATTATAATCCATACCTCAAATTCTGTATCGCGCAGTCAAACATCGCGGGAGAGTTATCAAAGAAGAATTCAGAGTTCTATGAAGACGTCAAAATCAAAGATTAACCTCTTTGTCAAAATTTACTTTAAATTTCTAACCTCAAAACTTTAGTTGTCAAAACCAAAACACGACGAATTCAAATATCCAATTGTTAAATTTGTAGATTTCAAAGGTTTTATTCATATTTTCAAGACTTCCATCATGGAGAATGATCACCTCAAAAGTGTTTATATCTCCACTAATTGTAATCAATGTACAAATTGTCTGCATTGGGGAAATAATAATTTAATTTGTTATGGGTCCTCTAACAGCATTTGCATATACGATCTAGGGGTGAGCGAAAAAATATTTATGAAAACAAATCGTTATTGCCATAGTTTTTAGATTGGTTCAGGAGGCAGAGTAACCAAAACGTTAGCCAAACATAAAGGCCAAGTGAATTCTGTTAGATGGTTGAAAGGATCAGACATTCCCGATGAAAATGAAATTGTGTCTGGGAGTACTGATGGAGATGTTATTGTTTGGACATTAGATGGGGAAAATAATAAAAATGAGATTTTAAAGGGTCATACATCTAACGTCACTGTAGTGGATGGTATATATAAGAAAGAAAACAAAAAAAATGCCATTGTTGTTAGTGCTTCCATGGATAGTACAGTTAAAGTATGGCTACGTGAAAATCCTTCAGATAATTTTAGTCTAATTCAAACAATTGAACTTGGTTACAATTTATGTATTTCATTGAGATTATTCACTTTGGACACAGTTGATGATCGGCTCTTGTTGGCTCTAACGCTAGATGACTGTTCTATTAGGTTGTTCTTAGAGGATGAGAATGAAATAAAGTTTATGCCTTCAGTAAAATTAGTAGGTCATGAAGATTGGGTGTGTGGTCTAGATCTGATGAAAGATGGTATTGTTAAAACATTCTCATTCTCTCAACTGAAATCTAAAGTTACTCTTTTTTTAGGAGAGGATTTACTTCTTGCATCTTCAGGCCAGGATAATTATGTGCGTATTTGGAGATTTATCAAAAAAGAAAAAGGCACAGTAAACCCAAACAGAACTCTACTGAGAGCTCAGAAATGTGATTATGAAATCAACATAGAATCGGTTCTGATTGGGCATGAAGGATGGGTTTATTCAGTGGCTTGGAATCCAATAGACAAAACTTTATTGTCAGCTTCTTGGGATAAAACAATGGTGATATGGGAATACGACAAGGACAACAACTTGTGGATGGACAATGTGAGAGTGGGAGAAGTTGGAGGTAACACTCTAGGATTTTATGGGGGAATGTTTGGTCCTGATGGAGACACTATGGTTGGTAGGTAACTTTCATAAGTCTATCCATCTTAGTGGTTATATTCCAAAATAAATTCTTAAGGTTATGGATATCATGGAGCCTTTCATGTCTGGAAGAATGACGATATAGATTGGAACCCTTTGGTAACTGTTGGAGGTCATTTTAGAGAAGTAGTTGATCTGGCTTGGGATCCTAAAGGATCTTACATATTCTCAGCATCTGCAGACCAAACCTGCAGAATTCACGCTCCTTGGCCTACTGAGAAGCAACCTGTTAGTATATATTTACCTGAAATATTCGTGGAAATCTTTTTGAATGAAAGCTTGCAGTATTTATTCATTTTAAGATTACTTGGCACGAAATAGCTCGACCTCAAGTACATGGCTACGACATGAATTCGATTGCAGTCTTCACAAAATATCAATATGCATCAGCATCCGAAGAAAAGGTGATAAGAACATTTTCGGCACCTCAAAATTTCATTGAAAACTATAAAAGAATATGTAAAGTGGAGGAAGATGATGAGGATATAAAAAGTAAGTGGAAGAAGTATAGGTTGAGGCAAATTCATCAGTTTTTTCTCAGGTGAAACTAGTGGCGGAGCAAAAGGAGCATCGGTTCCTTCACTGGGTCTATCCAACAAGGCAGTTTATTCAGCAGATAACAGCGAGCAGTCTCTTGTCCGCAACAGCAAAGAAATGTACCCGGAAGAGTCCCATTTCAGCGCTACAGAATTGTACGGTGAGTCTTTTACTTCTGATTCGATTTGACCTGTCAATTTTCCATTTTTAGAACCCCCAACTGAAGAAAATTTACTGCAGAATACACTTTGGCCAGAAATGTGTAAGCTTTACGGACATGGGTATGAGGTTTATTGCTTGGCCTCATCGCCTGACGGAAAATACTTGGCATCGGCTTGCAAATCAACAGCTCAAGAGCATGCAGCGGTATTGCTATGGTGAGTATTATTATTTTGATCATGACTTACAGAGAGAGACTCAGAAAAAAAATTTCACAAAATCAAACGCAAAACATCGATTTTAAAATGCAAATTTCAATATTTCAGGGACACATCGAATTGGAAGAATACCCAGAAATTGGTATCGCATAACTTAACAGTTACGCAGATTTCGTTCTCGCCAGATTCACAGAAACTTCTAACGGTTTCGAGAGATAGAAGATGGACCGTTTTCGAGAAAAACAACGAGGGGCAATTTACACTAGCCGCCACTACCAATAAGGCTAACGGTGTACATACTAGGATAATTTGGTGTTGTAGTTGGACCCACGATTCCAAATTTTTCGCAACGGGTTCTAGAGATGGTGAGTTGTCATCTTGTTTCCTGGTTTTCTATCGACTTTCTTTAACATTTTTTATCGCAGGAAAATTGGCAGTTTGGACGAAGAATGTTAATAAAAGTGCTGAAAACGTTCTTGGGCAGTACGAACTGGCTTCAAACCATTTATCATTCCCTAAGGATTCAGTAACTGCGGTTTCAGCAGCGCCATGTTTAGTACAAGATAAATATTTATTTGCGATTGGTTTCGAGTCAGGGATTATCTTCTTTTACAAATGGACAGTGGATGATTTGTGGCAATCTGTTTTGGAACTCAATGAAAGGTAGGAACTTTTTTTGTGTTTGGCGTTTTTATTGTCTTCATTTTTATAGCGTGGCCCATCATTTAACTGTGAAGAGGATTCAATTCAGACCAATTCTTGGTGAAGCTGGTCAGACGGAGAAGGATGAAAATATTTTGCAAGTTGCAACTTGTAGTACAGATACTTCACTCAAAGTTTTTAATTTAAACTTAGGTAAGATGAGATGAGAATAAAGTTTTTTATTTCTTTTTTGAATAATTCCATTTCCTTATCGTTAAAATCATGACAAACTGTTTAGATTAATGAAGGGTTTAAAGGACTAAATATTCCGATATTTGGCGAAAGAGACAAGAGTAATTTCACTAAAATTTCAAATCTCTCTACATGGTCCTGATATATCAATTGAAGAATATACCGCCAAAAATAAACTGAATAATCCATAATTAAAAAAAAAAGTCACCTGGAATAAATTTATTACCTACATCTAAGTAAAATACAATGTTATAATTATTCATAAGAAAATACAATAGGTAGGTACTCGTAATACAAAATAGAATATAATATCTTTATGACTAGTATAATGGCTAAATCAACACAATTACAGTATGACAATAATCAATATTAAAAATATTTTTCCTGTGGAAATAAAATAGCACCGATATATACAAACTTCGATGTGCAGATGGACAACTTAAATTTTCATAGCAGCAAGACGATACCTAATTCATTTTTTGGCCCTTAGTAGAAAAAATAGTTTCGTTCATTCAAGTTTCTCATCTAAAATGCCAAAAATACATATGTACACTTGCGGCCAGGATGTCTGTACGAGGTGGAAAAAAATTCCTTAGATAGATATTGCACGATCTTGATATGAATTAAAGCTTTGAAGGAAAAATTTCAAAACGGCGATTGAAGAATCAAGATTTGGCACTATCAGAGTGATCAAATTCTTTCTTTTCTTGTTCACTGTCCCTGAGAGATAAACCATACCGTTTGGCTTTGGCACTACTCAGAACAAATTGAATTGAAAAATCAATAAAAAAAATGTCGATAACCTGACGAAAACAATTCTTTTTTTCCCTCATACATCACCGGCTCAGCAACGATCGAATGAACTATTTGAACATCAATTCTATTCTATATTAAATTACAATGATCCTCGATGATTATTGTTGCGTTCAATTTGAATTATTAATAGTGCTCGGCAAAGAACTAATTTCTGCAAGCATGGATATATAACAATAACTGAGGTTAGCGAGTTATTAGTTGAGGAAACATCGATGAAACCAATAGGTGGCACTGAAGGCTTGAAGCCAGCCTAATGTTCCACTATTAAAGTCCTCTTTTACAAAAAAAAAAGGTCATCATGGAAAGTTTGAAACTTTACGAGTTTGATTATAAAACTTATGTTCCCAAACCCAGCGATTCAGATCAACTGGTTGTGTAGTAGTTAATTTAAAAAATTAATTATTTGATTGCAACACAAAACAAAGTTGCTTCACAGCAGATCTTGTTATCACTGCATTTTTCAATGAATTACTTGGATGACTAGTCTAGGAAGTGGCAACTACGTCGACGTAGCCGAGGCCAGGAAACTTTCATGAAGGTATGTGAGGTCGACAAAAAATGTAATATGCACCTCCGCAAAAACTGCCTATTGTTTCGACAATGATGGCCAGTTTTCGTCCTTGGTAAATAAATAACTATATTGTACACGCGAGGTTGAAAAATTGCGGTCAGCCCTCTTTTAAATTTATGCTGAAAGCACATTATTTATTGTACCTACGCTTAATTTGATTGAGTCAATAACAAACTGCATTTCGTACTTTATTTTTGAGGGTCAACCATGCAAACGCCTGATGTTGATTATATTGAGCATTATTGATCATGAAGCTGGTTCTGAATCGTGTGAAACCGATGAAGAATTATTATAGGTTATTGGTCAAAACTTTAGTCCACATGAAAAATTCAATATATGATTTGAGAATTCCCAAGTACAAATATTAAAGAAGAATACCTTTGAAAAAATTAAATAATAAAATAGGACCAAAAAAATCTAAAAAGTTATCATAAATTGTTCATAAAACGATATGAATGTATCTAATATTTACATCACTTAAAATTGTGCTATCATCGAAACTAATGAATTCGTTTGCGCGATATAAAATTCAAAATTATGACTCGTAAATCTTAACCGAGATAAAGAAAGTAATATACACTATTTCATCTACCATTTCGAACCTAACCAGTCTCTTCACGAATTCTCCAAATTGGACACTTTAGCGTCCGCTTGCATCTTCGGAATGGAATAATTTTCTGGACTAACGACATTCCCGAAATTATCCTTCTTGATCTCGGCGTCGAAGACGACTGAACTACCTGCGTAGCTACACTTAGGAGGGATAGGCGGAGGATTCCCCTTTCCCCCGTCCTTCGGGGGACTCTGAACGATGTTCATCTCCTGCTGATGCGCCCTCAGATCGAATTCTTCGTAACTGCTATTGTTGAAATTGTTCAGATGAGCGTGTTCGGATATGCTGATCCCCGAATCCCTCAGATCGTGGGAATCGTCGCTTTGAGCTGCCAACAAACAATTGGAGGAAGAGTTGGAGATCGGTTCCTGAGAACCCTCGTCCACGGCCACGTATTCCATGCTGCACATCGAGGGGGTGGATTTTTTGGCACCCCTTTTGGGTACGTGAGGCGGCGTGTCGCTGGAGAAGCTATTCACCCGTTTGTCAGGAGCTGAAAATTAGGTCTTCAACTAAAACTTACGACGTAGGAAACAATATACGCGGAATGTTCATAAGTTGAACGAAGTGAAATAAATATTGAAACAAATATTTTTTATAAAACGAAGGATAATGAGGGAATAGTTTCAAGCAATAGAAAAATGTTTCAGGCTTTTTTAGGGGGTTACGACCGTTGAATTTCTTTTAAATATTTTTTACTTACTATGAGACCTAGGAGGCAGAGGGGGTGCTTCTTCTGTTCCTGAATCTGACCATGAATTTCTCAATGGTGCAATACCATCAGTAGGTGTCATGGAACTGTGTCTCAGCAACCTGGGAGATGGCGGTTTTGTGAGAGATCTTTCCCTGGAATGTGTAGGTTTTGGTGGCAGTGGAATATCACACAAGTCGGATTCCCTGTAAAGTATCAATAAGTACACGATATTCATGAAGTTAATTTCATTATTGCCTTAGTTCATCGGCCGAAAAAGTGAACTAACCTGCTTTTGAAAGATGGCAAACTGGAGCTGTTATACTCGAAGGGCCCTCTAGTAGGTGTGTGCACTTCGCAAAACAAGTTACTAAAACCTTGCGACTTTGGCCTGTTTTCCCGTTGTGGAATTGGTGGGGCGCCAATTGTGCTTGGCAAGGATAATCCTAAAGCCTCTCTACTAGGCATCATTTTTTCATTCTCCTGGAAAGTACAAACAATCCTTCAAAATTCGAATCCCTAAACACTCCTCGTGCAATTCCTCAACCAGAGAACTACCTACCGTAGGTTTGGTGTAAATCACATCGGGTTCACTATAATCCCCCAAATATCCGTATGATAATTGGGAACCATTTTCTGAATACTTCTTTTCGAGGGGAACTGGCGGCAGTGGAGTACTGAAATAAAATCGATTTTTTAACATCCAAAAACTGACGGACTACACATCACACTCACTTGACAATACTATCAGATTTTTGTCGTTTAGGCCTACAAATCGATCCCAGACTTTCCCTCAGCTGAGCGAACCTCTCGAGCAACCTCTGGTGCAACGGTTGAACCCCCGCAGATGCCAATTTACCATGCAGATCCAACCCCTCCTCCATAACCTGCGTGGCGTCCAAAATCAGATTCTTCAGGGTGAACACGTAGGTCATGTGTTCGGGGTACAGCTTCTGGAATTCCTGCGTGAAGAACGCTTGTTGGTATTTGCTGATGCCCCCTTGGACGTTCGCGTCTATGATACCCTGAAGACGCATGGTGAACGGGTTCAAATTCCTCTTGGGTTCCTTAGAATACAGGACGATCAGTTGTCTCAGTTCCTTTTCTACGTTCTGCATCGTTTCGCAAGCGAATTTTACCGGGGGTATTTCTTCGGTGTGCCTGTTTACAACCTCGAACCACCGAAGGATACCAGGCAAGGGATGTTCGATTTCTATAGTCATCCTTTCGATCCATAAACTCTGTAATTGTACAAGATTTAGGTTGGATTGGTAAAATTTGATTTCCGGTGTAAGTTCTCACCTTGATTTCGTTATCTTTATCGATCATCCCTTTATGTACTGGTCTATCACATTGAAATCTTTTAACGTTATTGTAAAGATAATACCTAGAAACTTTTTCCGAGACTCCATTCGCTGAAATTATAGGATTCGGCTCTGGAATGGGTTTGACATTACAAATTTGAATATCTATCGTGGTGTTAAGGAAGAATTATATTTCAGTGCAACTGTGGAAATTTTTTCAGTTGATCTTCTCACAAAGGATACATTGACCGTCAGAATTAATAATAGAATCATCCGGTGGTGTGTTCTTCATCAAAATTTGGGCGGCGGGAAATTCCGTTTGTAATCGCTGCGTAAAGGCACCTATCCTCTCATATTCTAAACCTCTATAGATGAATTGCTTGTTCTACAACACATATAGTTGATAAATTCATAACAAAACAAAAAAATCAAATTTATGTAACTCACCCTGACGAAGAGTGGGAAACTGAGACCATAGTAACCAACCCTAAAATACTCGGGTTCGGGACGGAGTTGAGTCAGTATATTATCGTAGAATTTGGCACGATATTTCAAAATATCACTTAGAGCTTTGTAATCGAATGATTGTTCTTCGTAAACAGCTGCCAGCTCTTTCAACAAAGGGATGCCCTCTTCCCAACACTGAAAATCGGAAGTAAAATTAACATCAATCATTTTATGCATCTACCATCGTATTCACCTTTCCCTTGTCGAAATAATGAATCATCTGCAAGTAAAGTTTCTCCTTCAGTTGACTTTCCGTCAGGTTGGCGTTATTGAGATCGGATACTGGCGTATGGTTGGTCCAACTCAGCTGATCTGCGTGAAGTTTCATGGTGAAACCAGCCTCCGTGTAATTCTCAGCAGAAAAATGCAGATCGTGCAACTTGTATATATACCTGAGATACATCTCTTTACGGTCGAATTCATTCTTGTAGAAATTCTGTAAAAAAATTAAGGCTTAGTTGAAAAACTACAAAAAAAAAGATTTAACTCACGAGAAGATTGAATGTGCAAGACATCCTTTTATCTCTATTTTCATCGCCTTGAATCACACTCCTATAATCCAAAAGTCTTTCTAATAAGCGGCTGACCGATGTGATGAAAGCTGCTCCACTTTCTTTCCAAGTCGGATCTTCACTTTGTACTCTACCCAGAAGCCTGTGAAAAAAAGTATAGAGAATTCGAACAAAAGCTCCACACAAGAACAAAACCCTCACATCATATACTTACACATTACTCAGATGCTCCCTTAAGTTGCATGTAAAAATTCTCTCATTACATTGATGAATTCCTTCATTCAACTCAAAAAAACTAAAATTAAGTAATGGTACTTACATGGTGTTGAACAGTCTCCTATATTCATCATCCCCTTTATTTTCCGATATTAGCGTGTCTAATTTATCTATCAGTTCAGTTTCCACTTGTCTAAAATTACCCCTAGCTCTCTGCTCACACTCCATCATATCGAAAAAGATATGAAGGGTGGCTTTTCTTAGTTCGATTTCTGGTACTAAAGTAACTTCTAAGAATGGTCCAACCATGGAAGGGATGAAAGCCAGTTTACACTCCCCTGAAAATTAATCAAAACTGGTAAATAGATCATTTAAGTTGAAAAAATCAAGAATAAGCTCAACATCTCATTGTTGACTCACCAAGTTGTGACCACATAGACAGAATTTGAAATCCCATCAAAACCCTCATATCCCCATATTTCTCGATTATCTTTTCTCTCTTCACGTCCGAAAATTGTTCTAACTGTAGCGATTCTTGCGTTAAATAATGAACGGCCAAATTGAAATAATTTGTCCAAAGCTGGAAGTGATTTCTCGGAGTTAAAAACAGAATCAACGTGGATTTGAACAACTTACTTCTTTATCAATGTAACCAGTGTGCGTGTCGAGAAACTTGAAAGCCAAAGGCTGCGCCAATTCTTGAAGAGACTTCAAGATGATGTTGTTCATAACCATTTTGATCACTAACCAATCCTTGGAGTAAACTTCTTGCACAACCAGATTACGGAACACCAAGAACACCCTTAACAGGAAGTCCTTCAATAGTTTCCGATCGTGACTAGGTCCCATGAGTACTTCCCATAACCGTTTATAATGATACTCGTCCAAGAGTTGCAAGATTCCAAGCATGCATGCAACCAAGCAGCCCTAAAACGAACGCCTCAATATTCGGTACAATTTTTGTCACTGTAACTCACGATTATCTTCGTATCCTTATCTAGCAACATCAAGACGGTTTGGAGCAAAACTTCTAAGATACTTATACACAAGGTATCCACGTCATGATGGATACAGTTATTTATTTTTCCTTGTTCGTCACAAATCTTACGTTGTTTGAAAAGATAACCCAGTATTTCAGACAAGACCTCGGTGCATATCGTTAATTCATCCCTATGTATAATATGAAACCTTAAATGTTTGCAAACACAGCCTAACAACAAACTTCTGGATTCTGAAAATAAATTTCGAACTCAACCATCGATTTCGTTGGTACAAATAATTGGAAACGTACCGTCATCTTGGAACAGCTTGCTGGACACTAAATTTTTTATACAAACTAACTTGGCTTGAACTAGCAATAGAGGTAACTCTTTTGGTATTGTATCCAACATGGTAGCAGCTATCTTCGAGACTTCTGATATCGGTAAAACCTCAACGAGCTGTTCGTAAACTGAGCTAATAGATAGAAGTAAGGCCACCTGTAAGATATTTCTGAAAATATTGGATATAATTCATGCTTTCGAGTGCTGACCTGTGTGTTGGTGATATTTGGTTCCGTCATGATCAGCATTTTATTCAGCGAATTGAACACAGCATACAGGTCCCTCTTGAAACTATCTTCAAATTGTCCACAAGTGGCCCTCGAAAACAATAACCTGCTCTGAATGATTAGTTTGAAAATATACTCCAAACTTTTGTAGCACTTCTGAATAGGTTCCTGCTTCTCGAAGGATAAAATCCAATCAGCGCAATGCTGCACACTTGTGAGCAATCCCCTGAAAATAATCGGAATAACAATATTGTATTCCCGACGAAAAGCCAAAACTCACTTGTAAACCAAAGCCGCAGAAAAGTGATTCTTGATGTAAGCGTCCAAAACAGGTTTGAAATGTTGAAATTTGGACTCGTCCAACAAGATGAAAATTGAAACCAGTACGTGAAAAACCAATCCGCTGTACTGGGTTGAATTTCCATCTTCCGTCGAAAATAGAGCGAACAGGGCGTCCAGCACGTCTTGCAGAAATTTAACCAACTCTTCATCACCCAGTTTCAGAACCCTCTGCAAAGAATCCTGTATCTTTTCTGGATGCGACTTCCATCGCAAAAGAGCCAAAAGGTCGACTGGAAACAAATATCATCAAGTAGAACTTTGAAACTGTCGGGGTTTTAACAGACCAACCATTCTGAGTCAGCTTCGTGGAACATAACAGAGTTTTTATGTAGACCGCTTCTTTTTGGCTTCGAGAAAACTGCCCGCTAGCCTCGTGATTACCTTCGTAGTCTTTGCTGAACGCTGGAAGGGACAAATAGCCGCAATTTTCTAGCTTCTGCAGATCTTCGCATTTGTATATGTACAACTCATGGGAACCGTCCTGAATGGCAGCACCATCTTTGTCCATTAGGCGTATGAATGAGAAACCAAATAGCTTTTTATCGTTCTTTTCCCTAGCTGGAAAAACAGATCATTCTTATTCCGGGTTTTTGAGAGATTTTTAGGCGACTTACTGGAGCAATGCCTGAATTCGAATCTTACATGAGCACCTGCGAATTTGTCTATTGGCAATGTTAACCTGGCTAATTCTGCCCAAGCTGGGGAGTTATGGTGATATATAATCATGGAATTGTAAACTGCGGATCCTTCCATACCAGAAGCTCCCCACAAACAATCCTGCAATGCAAATATTATCAAAGGATCTTCATATAAAAGGAAGCCATTAGACACTTAATAACCATAAAAATAAACCTACCTGAATTCTGTTCTTTTCACTATCCAGAACCACTATTGTAACTTCTATATTCTTGCCAGTGGACTTCCCACCTCTCTCGAAATCTCCGCGTTCCAAAGAAATGTACAAATCGTTCCTGACATCTCCAGGCATGATAACATCAGGAAATCCCAGTTTTTTCGTCAGGCTGACGTTCTTAAACAGCAACTGGTTGTCTTCCTTGATTTGTCTGAGTTCGCCGTGGAGTATCTTGAGCGATATCATTATTCCGTAATTAGGAGGACAAGTGAGAGCGTTGAATTTCCCGATCTGCTTGATTATGAACTCGTGCAATTGGTGGAAATCTTTCTCTTCCCCTTGGAAAACCTACAAGAAGCACAAGTTTGGGAATGACGTAAACTTTTTGGTGATTAATGAAGGGTACCTTCATATTAAACTCTTTTTCATCGGAATCCTTATCCTTACTGGCCAAAAATTTGCCCAAAGGTTGCACCCCTACGCCGTACGGTCTTTTGTATACTTGCTGTTGCAGGGGCGCGTATTTTTCAGTCTTTTTGGAGGTATCAGAGTAGATCATTTTACCGATCCTTATTATGTGAGCAATTATAAAAATATCACTATTTAAATCAGAGTTACCTAAGTCCTGGAATGAAAGAATAGGATATATTGATCGATATAAAGTTTTATTTCAACACTAATGATTTACCGTGAAAAAGGTGCAGTTACTATGAAGCTTCTCCACATAATTGGAAAAACCCTCTTTGGATATCTTGACCAGAAACCTTTCTGTGATATATTTGCACTTGGCAGCGTCGTACAGGGAAAAATATATCTCAGTATCTTCACCGATGTGATGCCCAAAGTCACGCATACAGAAATACAGATGGTGGGTCAGTACTTTTTTGGTTTCTTTTTTCTTCAGCGTTCCTCTAGCCTGAAAATGAACAGACCTATTTATAACCACGAACTATGGTGGGTCGAAAGGTAAACCTAAGCATGAGATGTTTAGAATATGGGACAATAGTTGCTGTGATTTCTTACCGTAGTATTTTCTGCACTGGAAACGTGGACATGATAAAGCTCCACCACTGACATGCAGTCAGAATTGACCATCTCAGCTCCTTGTCGAGGTACCAAGTCCAATCCCAGTTTTCTGCATTGAAAAATTGTTATTTAGAAAAAGATGAACGAATTTAATGAATTATAAAGAGTGAGGAATAATTTTTCATTGAAGTGGTGAGGACTCATTGAAAAAAGTCCACGCTCTAGTCAGTAATACACTCTCATTGTTTTATAGAAATTCAGTTTCTTCAACTCAATGCATAATGCCAAAAAGCGAATAGTTGGTTTATACACATAAATTAAAATACATTTTTCCTCTGAAACTGTCCAACATATCCACCATTCCATAGTGATAAATTTAGACAGGGGCGTATGACTCACGCAGGTACAATTTATTAAGAGAAAAGAGCAAGATGGGAGAGGAGAACAGCGTGTGTAATCTTTCATCGTATTCTTCTTTTCGCGCAATCTTTCTGGACCGCAAGTGCCTAATAAAGCAAAAACCCCTGAATTCCGATAGTGTGGCACATGCCAAGAGTGTCGTCTACACTTATTTAGCAGCTGGACACAGCCAATTTAAAGTTCAGGGCCAGAGTTCTCTCCTAGTGACGGTGCTAGGTGAACAAGAAATTTCTGATGATACGGCGTGTTTCCAGAAAGTAACAGACTCTTAGGTGAAGAAAAAAGACTAACTGGAACATGTTCTTCTCTTTGATAAGAAAACCCTAGGAGGGTTTCTGAGTAATTCGGACTACTTGACCCTGAATTACCCCGTTTCCAGAACTTGGCATAGTCAAATGGTGAGTTATGTGGTTTACCTGGGATTCACGTGATCACCATCTGCCTATTTGGTTCCTTCTTTAGGTCTCAGTTCTTAGGACACAGCATGAACCTTCCATAGGTA
Organism: Coccinella septempunctata; assembly: GCF_907165205.1. Lineage (NCBI taxonomy): Eukaryota > Metazoa > Arthropoda > Insecta > Coleoptera > Coccinellidae > Coccinella > Coccinella septempunctata. Next base: position 35,863,962 of record NC_058193.1, on the reverse strand, counting down.
TTTATGATAGCTTCGTGGTCCATTTCACCCTTTCCAGGTACACAGATGTGGTATCCCATGGGATCTGGAGTGTTCTTGTTGACATTCAGAAATAACCACAAGTTTTTCCTTGTTTCCATCCTCAATTTGTAATTTAGTTGTATAATATCAGAAGTTTTGGAATGTACTTTGATTTCTTCTACTTTTTTAAGAATAACCATTTTATATCTATGAGAGATGTTTTCTCAACGAAGGATTTTTCAGATTTCCTCAGGCAGAGACACAAACTTCTATCAAGAGACATTGAAGAGCATTGCAACAACTTCCTGGAAGGGTTTTTAGAAGGTTGTTCTTTTATTCCTACTGAGGGTTTGGCTGTTTTCTCGTGAAGAAATAGTAGAAGTTTTCGATGAGGCTCATCAAGCAGGCATACTGTGATGAAGCCAAGTTAAGAGAGAGAACGTGAATTTTATGTGGAAGAGAACAAAGGTAATGGGAGGTCAAAAGGGTGCAAAGACATAGACCTTGACCATTCATGTCAAACGCAAGTATAACTTGCACTAATATCAGAAGTAAAAAGCTAAGGACTTTGATATAATAACAATTGCTCAAAGATTACGATTTCTTCTGACTCTGTTTACTGCGTATTCCCATCATATCCGGCTCGAATGTTTTCAGCCGACCCCCGTGGAAAGAAGCAGAGATCCACCTCGATGTTCTCCTCTCGCTGATGATAATATATGCAGTTGACATGCACCAGCAAGTCGTCCGCTTTTAACCTTGCTAAGGAGGTTATTGGCCGTTGACTATGCGAATCGCTCACTGTAAGCCAAGTAGCCAGCCGGTTGGTAGGTACCTAAGCGGGTACCTCTTCTCTTACTAAAAGTGATATCCGCCTGCAAAACTGGCCAAGACCAGCGTTTGAATCCAGCGTCTCGGCCCACAGTGGCGCGCAGAAATTCGGTCTGTTACGTACAACTAGCCCGGGGCACTGGTTAAATCTACGGCTGCCGATAATGAAGCGACTTATATTTCCTTTAGAGACACACTCTTAATTTTCGTAATGAAATATTGCTGAAGGTGGAATAACGGACAGCAGCTCTAGCTGGTCATTAGCATCAGAGGTCCACGCTGGAAGTTACTCCTTGAATGGCAACAGCCAATTTGTCCAGATTATTAAACGGATGCCTTGAAAGGGCACTGTCTACCGAGAACCGTAGCAGTTTTCGGTGAAATTCCACATTCCACAGAAAAATGTTGACTACAAAATGTACACAACCTTATTAACTCCCCATGGTGATCTGATGTGCTGATGATGCCCACCACAAGCCTAGTGAAATACTTGCGCAAGTCTAGGGTGGCGTGTGTCAGAACTACACTCTGCTCCAGAGCTCATTTCTAACTGAAGAGCAGAATTTCCTTCAACCATGTCTGGAATAACTATTATATCATCGATCATTTCATTCGCTTTCATTTTTTGTAACATAATATGAAGTTCTCTCATTTCACAAGTGATTCGTCTTGGTCTCAATATTGAGTGACGTTCTCGTCAAAAAATTCATCTCGGCAATAAATCTGAACAAATCTAACCGACATTCTTTCCTTATCACACGGAAGATAACGATACCTATTTCGAAACAATAAAGTTGATGATAATGTCACATACAATTCAATGACCCCTCAAGGTGTACCATGCCGGACATAGGTCACTGTGTTACGTGATACTGCAATTAAAAATCGGTCAAATTGAGAGAAAACAGTCGACGTCAGAATGTATTCACAAGGTGCTTGAACTGAAACCTTGCTTCATAGACAATGCGCAGACTATGACCGCCTTCATGATACCATATTTCGTTGGTCGGATTTTGAAATATAAAATGCAGAATATTTCTGTTAATTATTGTCAGGAAAACAAACCTTTTTTGTTTCTTATACTAGTTGAATAACTGAGTATTTAATCAAAACACTCTTCAATGGTTTGACAGTACCCTCTTGCTCAATTTGCTAATTTTTTAAGCCTTGTATAAGACTCTAGTTCAGAATCTATAGGAATGTTGGGAAGGTGGATGGAATGAATAGCATCTCGATAAAAAAGTATATAATTTAATCCATCACACATGCATCCATAAACATCAACAACATAACACTTAAACTACGTACAAGCTATTTCATCGATAACCTGTAAAACTTTCCTCTTGAACAATCTCTTTTGCACAGGAGTGAAATCGGCTATATCGGGTAAGATACTTCTGAAAAAATCCAAATCTGGATTGGATTCTCTCGGACTCTCCGAAACACAGTTCTTCAACAAGTCCAACACATCATCGTTCTGTACAGTCTTCCTTGGTACTTTCACTCTCGGCACTTCTTCCATATGGTGATTATTATGGACTGGTTTACGTTTCTTCTGTCTGAGATTCTGCTCGAAAAAGTGCGTATAATCGTCGGAGTTACTCTCGAGATCGTCCAACAGTATGTGCGGTTTGATGTCCATGTCCACGTCTTGGGAAACCTCTTCGTCGTTCTCAGCAACGTGCGGATTGCCGTCCGATTGGTCCAGATCAGCCCCATCGTTCATAGCCGTGCGGTGGCGAGCTCGGATGAAGGGCAATATGAACTGCAGATCATCGAAAAGGTAATATTTCTTTACGTATCTGGCACCGGACAACGTTAACGGCCTGCTTAGGTATCGCGTCAGTCCAGCTCTCAGGTTCTTCCATCTCGACTTACATTCGTGCACTGAAAATCGAACGAAAATTCAGGAATTCCACAATATGTAACATAGCCTGAAGCAGTAAACACAATTAGAGTTATCGAAAAATTAGATAAGATAGGAAGATAATGATCCGCAGCCAACTGTCGAAGATCTGGTAGAAAATAAACTACAACACTCGAAAGGTCTTCGACTCCAAGCAGAAGTGTTCAAGCAGGAACAGCAATGCTGGCCTGGCAGAATCTACAAAGCCTCAGAAGCTTCATCCTTGACTTCTCTTCCACAAATGGCAATACCCTTTGGTAGGCCTTGGAGAATTGAGCTCAAAAAAAATGTATAGGAGTGCCAAGGTAAGAACCAAGCGATGCCTTTGGAATATCTTAGCAGTTTTTCTCGCTTTAAGAGCGCCTAATGAGATTAAATCCAGCAGAAAATGCCAAAGTTAAATTCTGTGAGATTGAGGCATCTATTGTTAGCTGCTTGGATCAAATGCAGAGGATGTTTGGGCCTGGGGAGTTGAGAAAAACTACTCATCGACCATCTAAGTTTCTGAGGTTTACCAGAAATCTGGAACTGACTGGAAAGCATGCGACAAAACACCAAGAAAGGTGACACAATAAAGTATTATAAGGTCTCTGGTTCTTGGAGGGGATTTTGCATTTTTACCCAACTGGTTAGGGCATCATCGTAGTATCCTAAGTTTGGAACGTTCCTTAGGAACTTCCATATAGAGAGAGCAGAAATCTTTCTAGCATTAGTGCTAAGAAGATAAGATATTCAGATAATAATATGCTACTCATCTTTACAGTTTTCTTTACCAGGAAGCATGATAAATGCAGATTCTGTGGGAATGAGGCATCTACCAACCGAATGCCTAGCTACTGGGATCCAATGCAGAGAATGTTTGGGCAATTGAACAGTAAGGAGTTGGGAAAAACACTCCTTGAAACTATCTCAGTTCCTGACGTTTATCAGAAATCTGGAACTGGATGGACAGAAGCTGGGATAACACCGAGCAAGATCTCGGTGTAGATCAAATTCTTGAAAGACAAAGAATGTATAGCAGTGCCAAGTTAAGAACCATGGGATGTCTTTGGTATATCTTGGCAGTTTTTTTTGCTTCAGGAGCTTGAGATTAGATCCAGCAGAAAATGACAAATGTTAATTATGTGAGAATGAGGCATCTACTGTTAGCTGCTGGGATCAGATGCAGAGAATGTTTGGGCCTGAAACAACGAGGAGTTGAGAAAAACTACTCATCGACCATCTCAGTTGCTGCGGTTTGCCAGAACTCTGGAACTGTCTGGAGAGCATTCGAGCACCAAGAAAGGTGACACAATGGAGTATTATAGGGTCTCTGGTTCTTGGAGGGGATTTTGCATTTTTACTCAACTGTTTAGGGCATTATAGTAGTATCCTAGGTTTGGAACATTCCTTAATAACTTCTATACAGAAAGAGCAGAAATCTTTCTAGCATTAGTCTCATCTTGACCGTTTGCTTTACCAAGAAGCATGATAAATGCAGATTCTGTGGGAATGAGGCATCTACCAACCGAATGCCTTGCTACTGGGATCCATTGCAGAAAAAGTTTGGGCAATTAAACAGTAAGGAGTTGAGAAGACACTCTTTGAAACTATCTCAGTTGATGACGTTTATCAGAACTCTGGAACTGGATGGACAGAAGCTTGGATAACACAGAGCAAGATCTCGGTGCAGATCCCATCTTGACAGACATTTCCACAAGTGTGGTTAAAGCAACAACACCAAAACCTGGATGTTGACGTTCGACAACGCGGCTAATAAACAATTGAAACTTACCCGTGCTACCGACGACGTCAGCAATCTCCTGCCAGCTCCTGTCTTGCAGGTCCTTGTTCGAGTAATCTTGGAAGGTGTAATCGTACAGACATCTCCTCTTTTCCACCTCCTTGACGAACAGCTTGTTGAGTGACATGTCATCGCCGAACCTCTCCATTTTGCACGGATACTACGAAGCGGTCCCCCCTTTGAACCGTGCAGCACTGTCTGGCAGGCGAGCCGTGGAAGCGGATATCGCATCTCGGATTGCGTGGCAAGCGTCACGGCATGTGACCCGTATTGAACACGAAGCTGCACGATTGTACGACGATGACGTCTGTCGAACGCACAGTTATGCATGTGTGCTCGCGGTCTTCGAGGTCACAGCACCAGCCGCGCCAGCGATCGGTTCGATTCTATGTGCACGAGGGAGACGCGAATGAAATTACACGATAACGTGCGATGGGGACACGCTAGGGAACGGATGGATTTCGGTGCTGCCTTGTTGACGATTGTCAGACAGCGTCTTATCTACGAAAAACGGCGTATCAGATCGGATACCCGCAATAGTTGGGTGTTATTGTGGTTTTGAGTTGTTGTTATTTTGATTGATAACATAATCTGGTTGTCCCTCAGTTGGGAATACGTTCAGAAAGTCCACCTACTTCGTTCCTACGATGAATGGGTACTCAAATTGAGAACCCGATCACAACGGGGATCTAAAGCTGAATAAGGTGCCTATTTCTGAAATAATGACAAGGAGAGAGAAATAATTTCTGATCCAGAATGCAAGAATGCCTACTATCACATTTTCCGATCAAAATTTCACCCGGTATACTGATGATCATGGCCATTCAACAGAAACAACGATTAATTTACTAAGATCTAAAGATTTCTCGGTAGTATATGGAAGAAAAGGAAAGTTTGTGCAGAAAACCCTTAAGAAGAATAATCATTTTATTCTATGGTCATATGTCACACCGTTTATGACAGTAGAAGGATTTCTGTCAACCAATGAGAGTGCATTATAGGACTGACGAAACTGATATAAGAACGTACCTAAGCGCGGGTGATTTTGAATAGATTTCAACGTCGAAATGTTTCGTGAGAAGCCCTCTTTCAAAAAAGGCGATTAATAGACTGAAGAGGCGATTTACCTGATGAATAAGTCGCAATAGTTGAAAATTTCACTTTTATCCTCTAATCATACGAATTTCAAGAGTCAAGCATCAGCATGTTCGTGAATATGAGTTTTCTACCCTCCGAAGGGGTTGATAAGAGAGAATTTTTTCGTAGATTTTGAACCAAATTTCATTGAGTGTAGTTTCCAAGAAAATGCCTTTACGAAGAAAGGAAAGATTTTTCTTGTCATTTTTCATTCATATTTTGAATTCCACGTGACTCAAAACGAAAATTAAAAATTCAGGAGACTTTTTCATCTAGTTCTCGTTACCAACGATTCATACCGTAAATTTCGACATAATTCCACAGCCTAGAAGCCACCAACAGTGTTGCAATAAATAGCCTCCTAGTCACCTATTTTCAAACAGAAACAAACCGCCAGCGAATCCCCGTACGCGAGAGGATAAAACTACGCCCTGCCACCTTCGAGAGGCTCGGAAAAAAAGGCCCAAATACTGACAAATGAACAGTCGCAAATGAGGTTATTATACTCTGGGGCTATTTCCAAATTGAGTTCTAAAAGATGTAATTAAAACCGCACGGCTACCGGCCCCACAGTCACTGCGTGACATGGTAGCCGAAGAATTCCTTTTCAGGACCGGCTACAAGAGAAACCGGCCTCGTGGAGACGATGCGGAGGAGCTGGGGGTCCACGTCCAGACGGGCGACGTTGCCAGCGAGGCCGAGGAGACTCTTAACGCGCTAGAGAACCGAAGGTTACCCTCATAACCTTCGAAAAGTTCCTCGTGAACAGGATCATATGAACTCGAAGCTATGGCCTTCCACAGGGCAACGTGTGAGGACCATAATTTTTCTATTGACATCAAGCTTGATCTAAAGATCAAAAACAAGGGGTACTTTGCAAAAGAGCAAGCACCAAAGGATTCTATAACATTTTTCTCGAACAGTGTAGGGGCTGAGTGCTGATGGAAGATTATGTTGATTAGATACAAGTCAATGTGCAGGGTGAGTATAGAACAGCGCTCATATAAAGATATTAAACATATGATTAGTCCCTGGATAACTTCAAATGAAGATTATTTCCGTATTGATCCTAGAAAGACAGGAAAAAGTAGTGTCCATTTGAATGGACATGCCCTCATAGTCAAAAATACAAGCAGTCTACAATAATTCGTATTTGCTGACCATGCTGAGGGCGTTTCTTCCAACAGGGAATGCTGTAATATCACGAAGATATTCGCTAGAGGCAATGTATGAAGTGACTCCCCTCTGGTTGGTACTGAAGGAAATTGAAAGGCCGATGAACTTGCGAAAAGCTCTCCGAAGGTTAACATCTACTTCCTGGACTCTTCTCTGGGATTGGGAAAGACCAATATAGGGTAGCTTTCCATCAATAAAACAACTCATAGAGGAAAACTTCCTGGACTTGCACAGGAAATAAGATGCACGGTTCTCTCAACCGACCTACAACAAAAGCTCCCGGAGCTAGCAGGACCTCAGCCTGAGGGGCACTGTCGGTACAAATATCAGCAGATGAGACATGCAGGCTCTGTGGATCAGAAAAAGAAACAGCATCCAAGTGTCCACAACTGGCAGGCCCAAAAGCCATACATATAGGGAAGCTAGGAAAAAATACTAGTACCTACAGCTAATTCAGTGACAATTTCAGCAATTCCAACAGAATAGTCGAGTTAAAACCCTTTATTAAACCATCTGGAATTTGTGACAAAGATGTTCAAGCCTTTCCACATGTTCCTGAGAATTTACCTCCTGGGTTAGGGGTAAACAGGAGGGTTCGGGTCGACCTCACCATGAACCCATTGAGGTAGGCACTATTTGGGGGTTGATTGGCAGAAAAATTAGGAGAATCCCACGAACCTTGTTTAGATCTTTGAGTTACTTCCCTACTACACCAGGTACACCTCAAATCATCAACCAAAACCCGTCAAATCAGGAGTTTCCCAACCTTCATCGACACAAAGGCCAAAGCCTCCGCCTCAGTTGGCAACGCTGTGCCCGAAAAGTAAGAAACTACGAAGACCGGTTACCTCGAGCGCAGGTAGAGGCCAAATGAAAATTCCGAACACACATACGGGAAAATCGGATGGTTTGAAGGGGGATGCGCGAGCGAGAGGACCGTCTCGTGTAGGTGCACACACATTCACAAAAAAATCTCGAAACAATTACGGACAATCTCGTATTTAAATTTGAACGTGCCCATGGAAGTTATTGCGGTGTAATCGTACCATGACTCGACGAGGATGGGTAGAAGAAGGAGAAGAAGAAGAAACGGCGAATCGTGGGAACCGGCCGACAGGTTCCTTTGTCTCATTAATAAAGCAAATAATAGCGGCGTGGAAACGACTGAGGTGTTAGACTTAGGAACAAATTGCCGAATTAATCTCTGCGATGTTTTTAACAACGCCGTACTGACTTTGATGGGTCATTTCATTTCGAGCCAATTTTAGCCACGGAATGATCGAAGTTTGGCGAATATTGATGTACTTTGCATAGTTACAATCATTCGTGAAGACACAGTGGATAAAATTGCGTTTTTAGTGTTCATTTGGTCGTCTTTTCAAGTACATGTTTTGGTCCACGTCTTCTTCTAAGGCATCTTTCATTCACTGTCCCCTTGGTCCTTCTTCTTCTTGGTTTCCTTTTCCAGGCCTTGTTTGGTAGTCTCCTTTCGCTGAAACGGTACACGCATAGAGCCGTTTGAAGCTGTTTGCTGTTCGAAGTGTTCTTCTAACAGATTCCTCAACCATGGCTCGATGATAGCCACCTCCAAAGAATATTTCCCATGGTAGTATCTAAAAATCAATGAAAGATGGACCACACAGAGTGATACTGAACGAAGTCAAGCAGTGCGAGCAAAGTTGGTGCTGCAGCACAACAAGCTAAAGACAATATCTTAATCCAGGACTTATCTCGAAGTTGTTGGATGAAGATTATATGCGAGCTTTGATCAAAAATCCCAATTCTTTCAAGCAGCAATAAATTGTCAAGCCCACCAAGCTGTTGGGCCAGATAAGGTCCTGCTGATTACAGACTCCAACAAGTTTCAAGGAGTCCCTATGCTCCAGTGTCTCCTCATTCATACTGGCAGCATATTATCGTGAATTTCGTTAGATGAATAGAGCAACTGCGTTTTCCTTACAAGGTTCATGGATTCCCTGTTGAGGTCCCTGCTAAGTGCTGATCCATATCTTGTCTCTTGAAGACCGGTGACAAAATAGGGTGGAGTGTACTGAGGTCTTCTCATATGGCCCTGCTAGAATAATTGTCATTATCGCACTCCGTGTTCTCGAAACGAGAACAGGTTGGGCCATGTCCGCCTCGCCTTCCAGACCTGTCCCCCTTCGTCCCCGGCTCGCGGTTGACAAGGGGCAGGTATACGAGAACGCGGTTAGTCACCGGCGTAATTCGGAAGGGTGGTGACAGTCTCTACCTGTGCTGTGTTCGAATCAAGGCGGTTTAATGAAATATCTAATGATACCCTTGAGAGGGCTGCCCATTCTCAGTTCGCTACTGGTCGCGCGGACCTCAGGGCTGCAGTAGTACACGCTTGGTCTCTGTCATAACCTATTCAGAAAGGAAAACGGATGTTTACTTGATCAATTAAAAATAACTACTTTTTTTATCCATTTCGGCACAACCGTTCGGTCTTTGTTCAAGTAGACTTTTTCGCGTATTATCCTATCAAAATGTCAACAAGTGGTTTTCATCAACTAGTCATGCGGTTTGGGAACAGGATGGCGCAGATTCCAGGTACAACAGGCAGGGGCTAGTAAAAGTGTTCTTAAGTCTCGTTCTTGATTGAGTGACTCATCTCCTCGAAGGTTGTTCGAAGAATCTATGAATAATATGTTTCATATATGAGAAGCTATAAAATTAGAATGCCGATATGATCGATTAGACTTGAGCCATTGGACCAGTTTTGTCGGTTTGCATTAATCGTTCTAACGTACATTTTTAATTGCTTGAATTCTTTTTTTTTTGTTTCAGAAGAAAAACTCTGATCCTGTTTCATCTAAACTTGCCCCATGTAGCCAACTGATATTCTGTTGAATAAAAATTAAAAAGAAATTGAAGCCATTTATTGCTTCATTGCAGCTCCAATAGACTCGATTATATATAGAATGGAGTCAAAATAACAAAATGAAGAAGTGAATTCATTTTTGTCATAAGCATTATATGCATTTGCACTGTAGCTCCCTCTAAAATTCCTTTTCTACCTCAAACACAAAGATAATCTTCCACAAGATATCATGTTGAGTTATGGATCCCTCAATGATATTCATAATCTATACCACTTGATGAAATTTTATGAGGTTAATTGTCCAAACGAAGACAACAATTATCATTCCAACGCTAGGCATCACATCCACATCCCACGTTTCTGGTCATGGACAGAATGAACAGATAATAATTGGAACAGTTAACTACACCATGAAATCAATAAAAGGGATAGCGGTCCATTCACAGCTTGTTTCTAAGAACAACAACCAAATTGCGATTCCCACATTCCTTGAATACGACCCATTCTCTTCAGTGGTTAGTCATTGGTACCTGCCAAATTTCTAGTTTTGTCGGTAGTCATTCTTCGAATGAGCTGCATATTTTAACAACGTGATTCTGAAATATGATGGCCAAAAGTTGAATTTTCCCCCCAAATCAAAAGATATTTTTTATAGATGTGTGATCATAGATTTTTTTAATAGGGCATTTCGGATCAGCTGACTTTGACAGGATCGCCATTTTGGTCGTAAAGGCTATAAAATATCACATAACGAAGTGTTGTTTTACTTCCTATTTTAATAATTCGTATAAACTATAGATTTTCTGTTTACAAAAGGTGTTCAGTGACTCTTAATGGTAAAGTGAAAGTAGGGTTTGATAGAAAACTGACTTTCATTTACAATATCGACCCGATCGTAAATGTCATAGATGGTTTTTGTGCCCCTACGTAACGTCAATCCGCATTACCCAATAAGGTAATCCCTATGTCAGGAGACCTTTTTGACGTGAAGTCAGAAAATCCAACACAACTTTGAGTCAGTCAGATCCTGATCCTGACTCTTCGAAAATATCGATATTTGGTCCCAACTACCTGGAGGCGCTGTTTATGGATATTTATGAACATTGGCATCCTTGGCACGATGAACAATGAAATTTCTCTTCCTCTTGGGTTAGAGAATTCTCAAAATTCTTGTACACTAAAATCCCCTAACGACTTATTCAGGTGTATTTCGAAAGTTAAATCTTTGAGACACAAATTCGAGGGAGAAACATCGAAAAGTCGTGCTCTTATACTACAATACCCATAAGATCAAGCCATTTAAAGGAGTCATCTTGTTTTTTATGGACGAATAAACTTTTATCAAGCGAAGTAATCTACGGCACCACCCCAAAGGTAATTTAAGTATGGGATAATGACAAGTCATTCGACCACGAATGATATCATTTACCTACGAATAAAAGTTATAGGTTATAGATCCGATACATATTTGCGTTCGTCGGGTTTTGAGCTGTGTAAGCCGGGTTAAATTCCTTTCACACGAACAAGTCGCCTCCTGCACCACCTCTTCCATCTCTCTTGCGAGCTCGGTCCCTCGTCACCGGTCACCCGTTGGTGAGGTGTCTCGTATCGCCTACGAAAGTGACTTCTTCATTGTTTGGTTTTGGAATGCAAACTCCGGACGAGACGTGATGTTCTTGTGTATCTTATCCGTCATTTTTATGAGGTTCGCCAGAAACTAACGGTCTGTCTTCACTCTTCGGGGGGAATCGCTGAATATTGAACAGGACCACACCGGGTCGACGATGGTGATGAAATTTCACGCAAGACGAAGCGGTTGTAGAAGTACTCACGCTAAGCGTTTCGAAAAATGCCGAAATTGTACATCCAGTCCGGGATTTCCCGTTTTCGAACAAAAGTACCACTGGACATGTGCGTAGATTGGTAGGAGCCAGCATAAAACTACTTTGAGCTTCCAAACACCCCTCCAAAAAAAAATCCCGGCTACGCCAATGCTTCTGGACGAGAATAGACAAAAGTTATAGCTTTACGATGGAATTCCTCAACAATGTAGCACATATGACACTAAATTAGGGCTTCAGTATAGTTCCATTACGCGAAACAATAAACTTACAGAATTTTTCGTTTAGTAAAGTCATTGTGGTAACACTGTCTACTCAGGGACGTCTCTGATCTAAGAAGGCCCTGAAACTTAATGACAGACAGTTTACAGACAGTTTCATAATCAAATTCCCTTTAAGCTCAAGGCACGGATGTTCAGTGCAGAATTAAATTCAATCCTAGATTAAATTTGACATTTTCTTTCAATTCTGTCACGTTAATCTAGGATCAACTTAAATATCAGCTTAATCCTGCACTGAACAACCGGGCCTATATCTTCCTTTGGTGCAATTTTTAGTAGGACTAAAGGAAACTTTAAAATTGAAGGAACTTCAAGTCTGATTATGAAACTTAGGGCCCCTTTGGTGGGTCAAGAAATTAACGAATGGAACCATCAGTTTATCATCTTAATAGTTTTGTAGCTCGTCAACAAAAAAATAGTCTTATAGCTGAGGAATAATGGGGTTTCTGTGAACCGACAGAGATAGGACTAAGATTGTTACTCCAATATTCCTGCCAGCTTCTGTTGAAGAATGAAAGTGGAGTTTCTTCGAAAGCAAATAGCGGTAGTTGAACCTAGCTAGTGGTTACGCCCATGTGATAAAGGGGGCATGTGCTCTACTCTTTACCTTCATTCAACAAGCTTTCAACGGTAGCCCATGGTGCATTTCTCACAGCATCAGTACAATATTACGAATAATGAACACGCGATCTGTCGATTTAGAGCATGATCCGAGTGACTGACACAATGAGAGAGCAGTAATGATTCATTAGGACATAGGCTATAGATGGTGTTGTTATATGCCAATTTTTTGGCAAGGAACAGGTTCAAATTGGAAAACGGTTCATAAAATAAATGGCCATATAGACTTTCCCTTTCAGAAAAAATATGAACTGTATAATGTTGTAATACCCAATTAAAAGTACGAACCAAAAGTTTTTTCTTATTTCTGATCCTTTTGGTTTTTTGGTCGGAGTAGCTCAACCTGGCTAAAAAATTGGGCACTTAGTTGTAATAATGTGGCCTTACTTGTTGGTTTGTTTTGTTAAGTTTACTCTTTTGTTATATAATTGTTGTATTGAATGCAATTCTTGTTTTAGTCAATGGAGATTTGTATAATCATTGAAAACAAGTATTTTATCGATAAAGCCATGAGACATTCAATTGATCTGATTGAAAAAACAAAATATGCCCTATAGACAAAAGTAGGAAGCAAAAATCTTTTTGGTTATAGCTGATTACTAACCAACCATTCTTCTGATATCTTATAATAATTTGCTATTGGAAGTGTTTCATCGTAATTCAATACTACTCACCATTCATAATATCATTAGGTTATTGATACAGTAACTGATACTGGTTTAGATAATATCAAGAGTCGATAATATTCTACTCAATGGTACACAAATGAGTTCGATGGATTAATTCAAATTTCCCATTCACTTCAACTTCATTTGAAATGCAGAATTCAGTTGCATATTCCAGACTTGAGCAATTTCAGAAAAATATCTGTTCGTAACTTTGGTATACAATTATTTCTAGAGTTTCTCCATCTTTATTTATGACTATTTGAATTTTTCACAAATCGAGCACGACCTGCAAAAACTTTATATTTACATATACACATACACAGTTCTCCTGAAAGATTTCTAATTGTGCATTATCTCTTTTCCACTAATTATACAGCCTTCCTAAAGACACATCAACAATCCCATGTTTTCTCGGACCCAGACTGAGAATTCTAGTTACTGAAAGGAAAAAGTGGTGATTCCCATACCCTCAGGGTCTGCTGCCCATGATTTATAGAATGGCGTGGTCAGTTAAGACGTCTACATGCTATACGAGCTAGATATGTGTAGCCTTCTCTATTCCAACCACTTCCTAATGAAATGAGGTGAAGGGATGAACCATAATTTTTGAATAAGAAATTTATGATAAGCGCTGTTGTTAATTGAGACAGTGTGATATCTACAAGGGTGGTGGGCGTATTAACAGTTTTTCAGAGACCCTCCAGACTTTTCTTGACAAGGGAAAACACTCCTGAATTCAAGTACATCAGATTTATGAAAAACCTTCTAACTGAAGATGAATTTTCCACAGAACAAGCCTTCAAAATTTCGATTCAAATGATTACTGGTTTTTCAACGAATTTAGGCAATTAGGACAAATTTGGTGAGTTTCTGATCATTCTGCAATACGTGTATATTACAGGGGGTGTTCGATAATTTCAAGAAAAATGATGATCTGGACCCTGGATTGAAAAGAGTTGATGTTTCAAAGAAAGCAGACTTTATGATATTGAGAACTGTCTCTGTTGTGAAGATTAGGAAGAAAAAAAGACTTCTAGTGATTAGGCAAACGTTCAATCTAAGAGAACACAATGATCAACGTCTGATTCATTCCAATCCAGGAGGTCTTCGTGAAATAACCACCCAGGTGTGGGTTTTCCGACTCGTTATTTCCATTTCAACTCCATCGAACCATGGCAACCCCGCAAGGCCAAAACGGCAGATGTCCATTGTTCTTCTCCTTCGTGAAAATCCACTTCCTCGTACAAAATCGAGGATTCTCAGAGATTATCAGTTCACCAGTCTAGCAACAACTCCAACACTTTTATCGAAATATGTCAAGTCTCACCGAACAATAAAGGCCAAAAAGACCGGACTGGGAGATATGCATTCTTTCAACGGGGCCCGAGTTAAAGTGCTTCTAGACAAGGACGGCCAACCGCGGCCTGCGGGTAGAACAGAGATAAAGCTCTCCCTTCTCTTGTGTACTGAGAAGAGGACGAAGAAAGCTAGTTTGTCAGTTATGCTGTGAGGCAGCCTGATGTAGGATAGGAACAGTACGAACAAAATGTTATGAAAAATACAGTGCCTTCCAAGACTTTTAGTGAATTAAGTTAATTTATGTGATTAAGTGGCCTTAACTTAGGTGTAGGAGACCGTTTAAGTTTGGATTTACATCGGACGCTTACTTGGATTACCGTTGCTACAGCAAAAAAAGGTAAACACAAAGGACTTCAATTCGAATCGCGAGTATATTGTCTCTCGATCGGAGTTTCCAAACTTAGACAAGAATAAATATTTGACCGCTCATTTGACCACGAATTATGTTCTATTATTAGATAATTCGCCTCACTTAGCACCTATTATGAACTATTATGAACGATTCGAAGAACAATGACATATCAACATGTGGCAGAGTACATTGCGCTTCGCTGAAGGAGAAATTGATGCTATTCTCGAGAAAATGATAAATCCTTGCAAATTTACAACTTTCCATTCCAATTTAAGTCACAACCGAGTTGAAAAACTATAACATAGCTTCACCAGTTTTTCTTCTTTTGTAATCGAAGCTCAAAACGAAAAAAATTTTTAACTCAAACTCCTTGGATTGATCACAAAGTCTCAAAGCCAAAACCGAAGACGTTGTACACAAAATGGCGTAGTCGTCCACCTTCCACAAATTAATATTTATAATCCTTCATTACATAATCTATGCGGATACTTATTTCAATCGTGTAGCGTAAAAAGTTTTCCGGGAAATTTTCTAGCCATTATTGAAGCCGAGATCAAGCAGTAAAATCATCATTTGCGGTTGCGAAGATCACAATAAATACAAATGATGAAAAACGTTCACGTACATTATTTAACGGATGTTGATATGGACAGGAACAGCCTTAACATCCACCGTTGCAGAATTATTTATCTCGAACCAAACGAATCGAGATGTTCAAACAAATTTTTATCGTGTTGTCAGTTACGTTACTTCCAGCAGATAGAGCTCTGAAGTTTACATAATTTAAAATGATTAATGTACGAATTCCCATCCATTATGATCACATCTTGGCAATCAAGACCATAATAGGTATTCCTTCAGTCCCAACATCCCATAAAAAACACGTGAAAACGAACGTTGAAGGTTAGAAGGGATATAAACGTTTAAGGACATTTTTACAAGACTGGTAACCAGGCATTTCTGTCCCATAAAATGTACCTGGTATTCAGGATGGATAATACAGGTAGAAGCTCATAAGAATGAGCTGTAAACTAAAACCGGAATCATTGAAAAATGAACACTATCCAAGAAAAGAGTACCTCATTGATCGTGCCGCATGATAAATTACCACTATTCTAAATCCACCTATTTAACACGAATCCTTACAATCAACATCGTACCAAAACGTTGATTGTATATTCTCTATCTATACACACCTCAAACCGATAAAATTGTAATGGGCATAAAATGACCGGTACTTCTATTCAATGTGACCTGGTTTCCTGCAACTTGAAGCTACGATCCACGTGAACTTGCGTAATTTAAAAAGTTGCACTTCGAGGCAACCATGAGTCTTTGACGATGCAACTATACATCAGCGGTGCAACCGTGGAATCGATGTAAAATCCTCGGTAAAATCTAACGGTTATTGTTGTTCGCGTTAACCAGAATTGACGGATAGACGAGTCTCTTCGAATAAGATAATCCTTTTCGATATTCGTTCGTGGGACAGCCTTGAATAATGATAACAGAATGAACGAAACGTTTGACGTATGCAACATGCACGTGTAACGGATTTTGTAATAATTAATAATTGTCTTCTAGCGAGGTCGCTGACAATTTGACACATTATATCCAATAAAACGGACCATTACTTTCCGCTGCAGCACTTTTTTAATCTGGTACCATTGGAATTAAAAGTTCAAATGGTATATTTCCCTCGATACAGGCAAATTCATAAATATCTCCAACATTCTTTTCATTCTTACACAATTACCTTAATACAAATAGTTCTTGTCAAACAGTTGTATCAACCTTTCTCTATTTATCTTCATTATATTCAAATATGAGCATCATTTGATGCTCGTTTGTTTAATATACGATTTGGAATAGTTTACCCAACACTAACATAAATATTTGGGGAGTGAGACATGAAAATCTTCATAATTGAGCTAGGAATTAAGAGTCAGGTGACACACCAGATTGAAGGCAACAATTGCTATGTGAACTAGTCCATAAATGACTTATCTATGTATCTCGTTCACATTTAACTCAAAATTGGCTTCAATTGGCGTGAGAAAATGCGTAAAATCACCCTTTGTTATGGACACATTAATTATTATAGAATGCCATTTGAAGATTCGGTGATTTCACTCGAGTGAATCATACTATAATTGAGTTCGTGGAGATTGCTCATATTCAGCAAGATATCATGAGTATCGGAAATCATTATATTCATTTGAATGTTATCTTTTATTGTGCTATCTTGACCTGAAGATATGCTGCATAAAGGTTTATTTCAGAGTAGTTACTGTTACCATTAAATGTTTGTAATGAGCGTCAGAATAAATATACAGAAAACACATGTTAATTGCCTATACAAAGAGGAACATCAAGGTCTTCAAAGAAAATACTCGCAACAGAGGATGTGGCTTTAAATTCCTGCATTTGAACCATACAAGCAGATGCTCCTACACCAAGATATCGATACTTATACTGACAGAGGAGAGCAAAACTGTTCAATAGTTTTTTGTATACGCTCAAAACAAACAGAGATGAAGATTTTTTGAGCAATCCATGAACAACAGTGATAAACTCCTATAACCATTTTTTTATTTCTCTTTTCCAGAAATAATTCAAGATGACAGTCTTCGGAATGGTGTCGGCCGTTGCCGGCCTGATCAAAATCAGGTATCTGGTGGACAAGGCCATGATAGACAACATGGTTTTTAGAGCTCACTATAGGTTAACCTCAGCAATACTATTTGTCTGTTGTATAATCGTGACTGCCAATAATTTAATAGGTAAGGTTCATACAGTATGCGGTATTATTTCTCCCAGAAATTACAAATGATATTCAACATTCATAAACAGAATGAATCGATAAACTTCACAACACGCGTTCGAAATCAGTTCCATCTCCAAACTGAGCAATTGTGGCATGAAAACCAAACAGAAAGGTCAATTCATATATTCAAACTCTGATAACCTATCGAGATTTGTTTTGAAACGATTCACGAATCGATAAATACACATTTATAACACTCATCTTCTAGGTTATCCAATTCAATGTATCCACGACAGGGTGAACCACCCCCATGTGATAAATACGTTCTGCTGGATCACCTACACCTTCACCTTGCCCCATGAGCAAGGAAAAATAGTTGGAACAGAAGTGGCCCATCCTGGATTGGGTAATGAAAACCAAGAGAAGACCTATCACAGCTACTACCAATGGGTTCCATTTGTTCTATTCTTCCAGGTAAACGAGGTGGTTTGACAAAGAAGAACAACAAGTAAAACTTTTCGTTCTTTCAGGGTGTGATGTTCTACGTCCCACATTGGATCTGGAAAAACTGGGAAGAGGGAAAGGTCAGACAGATAACCGAGGGTCTCCGTGGTTCCTTCGTAGGAAACAGGGAAGAAAGGGAAGCCCGACAAAACAGACTCGTGCAATATCTCATCGAAACTATGCATTTACACAACACCTACGCCTTCGGCTACTTCTTCTGTGAAATTTTGAATTTCGTCAATGTGGTAAGTGAAATCATCAAAGTATTCATTTCTTTGAAGTCTACAATCCCCTTGTTTCCCCAACAGATAGTCAACATTATTATGACCGACAAATTCTTGGGCGGAGCCTTCTTGTCATACGGAACTGACGTCATTAGTTTTTCGAATATGGACCAAGAGAATCGTACGGATCCTATGGTTTCCATCTTCCCCAGAGTGACCAAGTGTACCTTCAACAAATTTGGTCCTTCAGGGTCCATCCAAAAACACGACGCACTCTGTGTGTTAGCCCTGAACATTTTGAATGAGAAGATCTACATCTTCCTCTGGTTCTGGTTCATCATCGTGGCTATTCTATCCGGTTTGGCCATCTGCTATTCTGCTGCCGTGGTCCTGCTTCCGAACACCAGAGAAACCATTTTGAGAAGGAGGTTCAGATTTGGAGCCCATAACGCTGTTGACACTATCATCAGAAAAACACAGGTATGCTTCCGCCATTAAATCGTAGGTGTCCATGAAATAATTGAAACAATTTTTTGTTTCAGGTTGGCGACTTTCTACTTTTGCACTTCTTGGGTCAAAATATGAACCTGATGGTATTCGGGGAAATTTTGGAAGAGTTGGTCAGAAGATTGAACTTTGGCAGCAATAGCAACCTCCCATCGGCCCCCAGCACCCTAGAGATGAGCCCCATTTACCCCGAAATCGAGCAATACGGTAAAGAGACTGAAACATAAGATTTAGTTTCCAAACAAATGACAAATCAATTCCTGAATTTCGTTTATTCCAAGAAATGTGAATGCCCTAATTGATAAGTTTGTTTAAATGCCATGTTAACTAGGATCTCGACAAATTTCCAAGATTCCTGGTTTGAATGATGTATCTTGTGATTATTTCGAAATAGGTTATATTTTTTCAATTATAAATATTAGTTCTTTTCCGCTTTTGCCCAGTTGTATAGGTTTTTATACAGATTTATTTAGACTGCTCCACCTAAATGCTGTATCTATCTCATTCGATGATAAGATTTTAAATGAATAAATTTTAGTTAATTTTTCTTTTGTGTTTTTATTATATATTTTTTAAGTTTAGTATAGGGTAGAGACAATTCTGTGGATGATTTAGAATTTGATGTGATGCTAATTTTTTAAGTGAGCTATATGTTATATTTTTCTGTATACAACATTAATTGTCATATTCTTTTAGGCGATTCGGGTTCAGAGGGTACAACTACTACAATATGGTAGATATTTTCTTCTATGAAGTAACCTCACTGCCATCCTAAAACTTTGTAACTAGGAGATTTTGAAAATAAGGACTGTGACAAACTCCCTTTAAAATTTTAGGGATATTTGAATCCCTACTGAATGTGATTGATTTATATTTCGATATATTTTTGTATAGATTTTTTTTTAAAGAAGTGACACATAAATTTATTATCACACAATAAGACTTCCGAAATAGGTTTAGGTAAAAGGTAACCTACTGTGCCTTAATTCATATATTAGATATTATTTTTTTATAATTAAGAAGTATTTTTCTAATGTAATAAAATTAAAGGAACTACTTCGTTTTGTATTTATTACCTTCTCATCAAAATAATCGTTTTATGCCTCACGGTTATTTTTATTTCTTCGCCATTACCAATTCAATTCAACAGGAAGTGAGTAGATAATGGATGAAACGAGTTTTTTTTTTGTAGTATGATGTTCATTCACACAAATACCGGAATAAAAAAACAGGAAAAGAAATAACAATCATACAAACCTTGATTACTTCTACTAGAAGCAGTTAACAGATATATATATGTGTGGTTCATTTTCTACAAGGCAATGACAGACATTTGCCAGCAGTATTCTCTTCAGAAGATTGAAAAAAAGTTTAGAAATTCAAATCAGTAACCTCTAAGTGTTGATTTCCACTATTTCCTGTATTTAATAAGTGACAAGCAATATAAACATCTACATATTGAAGTGATCCTAATAGTTTGTATCCATTATCCAAATCAAAAAGCGAATTTTTTCGAAAAGTGAAATGAAATGCCCATATTCCAATATTTTGCAATGAAAATGTAATAATCTGAAGAAAAAACGAGCTATTTCGAATTTTCATATGTCATTAAAATTAGCGTGAACTCATGTAGCGCATTCTCCAAATTGATCATCTGACAAAGTTGCTGAATCCTCACCATTCATTGTTTAGAAAATTCCTGAGACTAGCATGTAATTCAAACTTACCGATTTCCCCAGTCGATTTTTCCAATTATCTTCAGTTTCAGCTCGTTCGTTTGATCGTGGGTAAGAGTGCCAGATACCAGTTGCCTCCGCCATTCTAACAAGTCCCTCATAACCTTCCCAACAGTTTCGAACTTGTAGTTCTCTTTGTTCTGAAAGTGGACAATTCGGCGAATTTAAAATGTAGTCTCTGAATTCGAATAAGAGACATCACTTACCACAAACAGTTTTTTCCATATATCGCCCCATTCTCTAAGAACTAGGGTGACTTCCCTGATTACAGGATCCTCGATAGGTACAACGCTTTCAAAGAGACCTTCGTTATCGACTTTGCAAGGTTTCAAGTGGATGTACGACTGTGGAAATATGCCTTTGACCGATCTGTTTTTAGTTGAGAACCCTCTGTACCAGCCTGGATATTCCTCAAGGATTTGTACAGTTTCCCCTATTTCCAGGGACAGGCCAAGACGTGTTTCGCCTTTCCAGTTATATATCGCTGAAAAAAAAAGAAATAGTGGTGCAAAATTGTTCGTTTTTCATTCAATATTTAGGCTCTCCGATTAGGAGAGTATTTTTTTAAATCTGGATTCCTCAGGTTCATTATAAATGAAGTAATATCATATATACTTTGAAATCAACCCCATGAGTTGTGTTCATTAGCTAAATTATTTTTTCCCTGTGCAAATAATTCATGAGGGCGCTCCTATAATCCAATTATAATCATTTCATTATGTTATTATTGTTGTTTATGATACATCCTTAGTATTCAGATAGAACCAGGTGAATAATCAAGAGTGTTTGTCTTTATTTCACATTCTAGCTCTCATATTATGATAGAAACGAAAATAGAAGTATTGCAGTTAGCAGCAAATCTATGAGAATCAGGACAATTAATTTAAAAAAATGAGCTTCCTTAACTTGAACTATAAGATATTTATTTGTATTGTTATTGTGGTTTTGAACCACGTAAATCGCCACAACTACTTTGAAATGTGAGCACGAAAAAAAAAAGAAGCATCAGCAATGATCATTATAAATCAACCAATAGGAGAAGAAACTTCGCCCTTTGCAGGGCAGTTATAGAATACCTCAATTCTTAGAGAAATTACGCCATTTTCGGGTGGTGAAAATTTCCCACCCAGAGGGTGTGAATTTCATTGTTTGATGACTTACTACCTGAAAGATTTACTGCTCACTGGCATGCCTTCTTTGAACATCCATAATTCCTCACAAGATGTGTTTGGTCATTTGCTAAGTGTCAGGATATTTTTGCCATCTGTTTTAAAGATTACATTAGACCTCCTAGTAGCTCTAGGAAATTCAGACCAAATCATTGAAATTTGTAAATGACGACAGAGAAACTGTGAGAAAAGTTCACCTTCAGCAAATTTTTATTATTTATAAGATATTATTATCGAATGTATCGATATTAGTCTCACACAGGTAAATCAGGCTTGAAATGACCTTATCATTGTCAGAGATTAGACGAACGAAAAGCGAAACCCAGTTTAACGTTTCTAATGCGAAAATCAACATAATTCAGATCCAAATTCCCAACGAATTGGAGGATAGATGATGCATACAAGCCTTGGATAGAAGTGATAACCGATTAAAAAGGGGAAACTACGGTTCTAACAGTGACGTGAACTTTGTTCGCGAAATATCAGATAATTGGGATATTTTGCCTTTACGATTTTATCGAAGATGAGGTCATAGTAAAAAAAAAATGAGGAAAGCACTGAAATGAAATCGGGAGGGGTCGCCATCTTTTGAACGTTTATAGAGAACTAGTCACAATTTTGTACAGAAAATCTGCATGTTGGGATTTTTTGCTGTAAGTCTTTGCTAGTGTGAGCTATTTATCGAAATCATAAATATTTCAGAAACTGTTGAACGAAAAATTGTGAGGAATATACAGAAAAATACAGGATGTCCCTGAGAAAGAGAAAAAATGCCATAGGGACTTGAAAAAATGAATTCCCGTGGTTTTGTAGGACCCCCTTATATTCGAATATATTTTCAGGTTGTGCTGTTCTAGGAATAATTAACATTTGCATTATACAATTTCTCTAATTCTTGGGCGTGTATTATTCATGATTGGATGGATATATTTGAAATATCACCAATATAGAATCTGATCTGATTAAGAATGAACAACGTGCCTCTTCAACAACCATTATCGAAGCATTTTCGGACATGGCAGATTGGAAATGGTAAGCAAAGATAAGGCATGAAAACCGGTAGCAAATGGAGATCCATTTCGTTGCAGCACACCAGAAAAACCGGCAGTAATTTGCTGAGATTAGCATTACTTATTAGGTATTTGAACCGATTTCAATGAATCACCAGAACGACGTTTTGTTTCAATAGGTGAACCATTTAAAACGTTTTCGCAGACATTCCTAAGCGGGTATTTTGTTGAAAACAACAATAACGTCGGTCTAACATTTGGAATGCTCTAATCTGGGTAATGAAACTGATTAAAGCTGTGGAAACAAACGATTGGTCGATTTCTTCTTCCCATATTGACTTGAAGAACAATATAAAAAGGCAGGACAGGAATAACGAAATATTTTTCACTTATTCGTCATACAATGGTCATCACAGAAGTTAACCTCAAGGACTAAATTAGTAAAAGACAACAGAGAGACAGAAAAACGATTCTAAATAATAATAAGATCTTCGTTTCTCCACGTCGCAGCATCAACAGCAGATTACTCGAATAAAATTGATATTCCTCAGAATCATACCTAAAGATACCAGTTTCTATATAATAAAATGATAAACTGTTGGTTGGAGTGAATATGTATAATCGAACGAATTTTATTGGCATTCCTATAGGCCAAAAGTTTACTGATGAATTTCCATTGGGGATCGTAAATCGACCAAAGCATTCCTCGAAAATTAAAAGTAGTAAAATCGGAAATGCCAGGTATGCGTTATGCCTCGTTAATATTATACTGAAGAAGAAAATCGAGACTATCGAAGTTGCTTTAACGAAGCTGCTATGTACGTAAAGGAATCTCCTCCATAAAATTATTATTCAGCACGTGAAAAATCTTGTGGTAGGATTCATTGAACTTATTAATGAGCCAGTGAAGAAGGAACAATTGCTTTTGGTCCTTGGTTATGCTGAAAAAATGGATGCTCTGTGCATGACCAAATCCTGAATAGCAAATTAACGGAGCCTTATGTTAAGATGCAAGAGGAACCCAGGTTTTGAAAGGGAATAGCAAAACAGTTAAATATAGGTCTTTCTGTAGAAATTCCATGAGAATTATTTTCATATCTATAGTGTGGCACATTGAAAGGGCTGAATATATCTGTTGACCTCAGTTCTCTTGGAGATTGTGCAAAGATACACGTTTTTACGACCATTATTTATCCTGTAACACTCAGGACAAAACTTCTTAAAGATAAGGATCGTTCTGGCAATTTTATTAATTCAATTCGTATAACTCCAGAGAGCTTTATATTGTCGGAGAAAATTGACCATCTATTTCTGATGGACTCCTAACAAAAAATCATATTTATTGGTGGTCATCCGAGTGGTCATCTCAATTTGTGTCCAAAACCGAATGATTCGTGAAATGCCTAGAAATGACGACTAGCCAACTTCATTCATCGTCCGCTCTAATCTACTGTAGAATTACTAATGTTTCAAGATAGCTTTTCTATTATCTAGTAACGAGCTGAAGGAAAAAGTATCACTTACAAACCCGACAAAAAAACAGGAAATGTAAGGCAAGTATCTGAAATCATTCATATTATATTACTTTTTTTTTGGTGATTCAAATAGGTGAATGGTTAATTCTTTATTCCTGCATATTTTTGGTTTAAGGAGAAAACCGCCGAATCAAAGTACTGTAGAACATGAATGATCCTGAATCATTTGATGGAGAACATAATTCGAATCTGCCTGTGCACAACAATTAAAAATTCCAGTCATGATTGCGGAGGAAATAATATTTAAAAACTGTACTTATGATGCTGTGCAGCTCTTGAGACCGGAAGTCAAGTCTGTAGGGCCTATCAAATCCCGACAGTTCGAAGATGTTTTAAATTGCCCGAGACCGCTTTCAACTTCAACGTTGTTTTATGCAACGATAGATAGAATATATCGCGCAACATAAACTAAGATAATTCACTTTGCAAATAAAACAGAAATTATTAATCGAAATCGACCAAGTTACCTTCATATTATCATCTATTTGTATAAAATAACCTTAATTGTCGATAAAGAAATTAACACAAAAACAAGGTATGAAATACAAAAATTTAACGCAATATAAAAATAACAATTTTCCATGATAATGACAGAATAAAACAATACTTTTTTGTGAGGGAAATCACAGTGGAAATCGGTATAAATTGCTATTTACAAAACGTCAGACAACAATTTGTTTTTGCTATAATTTGTATGACATAACAACTGAAATGACTTACCAACGCCGTATTTTTTTGTTTTCGTAGCTATCCACATTTTTCAACAATTTCACAACACTTATCACATTTTCGAAAACACAAGCAACTTCGTTGGACTTCAAATCAATAGCTCCTTCATCTGTTCGAGAGCCATTGTTTGTGTAATTTTGGTATGTCAAAATGATAGTAGGAAATCCAATACAGACCGCGCGCAAAAATCTGATTATAGTGGCTTAGTCATAATATCGTCCAATAGATAGCATTATATTAGAAGTCTGAAACCGCGCTACAGATTTCTCTTTCGAACTACAGTTTCTATATCTCGAACATGTTTCAATTTGCCGAAAATTGTATAGATGGCGCCAGTCAGGTACTACAGATTTCGCTATCGAACTACAGTTTCCATGTTTCGAGCATCTTTCAATTCGACAAAAATTGTGTAGATAGCGCCAGCCGGGCGCTACAGATTTCTCTTTCGAACACAGATTCCATTTTTCAATCCAACAAAAATTACGTAGATGGCGCCAGCCAAACACATATCAAAAGATAGAAGAAAAAGAATTCTTCAAGAAAAAGAGAAATTTTAAGTTTCTATGTGTCAAAACTCAAAATTAACCTATAAATTTTTTCATCACAACCATAGACAAACGTCGCCTGTTATCTGGTCAACACGTGTGATTGGAATTTTGAAAAGTTGCGTATTTATTTTGGGAGAAATCATGGCTAATTCAGAAATTAAAAAAAGCAAGAAGCGCAAGTTGAAAATGATTCAAGATGCTGAGAAAAAAAAAGGTAAGTAGTATATTTTATTTCTATAAACATATCTATACTCAAGCAATTTGTTGTCAGACCAACCGAAATCAAATGGAATAAAAAAGAGAAAAGAGGACATCATTGAGAAAAATGTAGAAGAAAAATCAGAAGTTAAACAGCCTAAGAAGAGTAAGTAGTTAAAGGCATAAGTTTAGTTAATATTATCATTACCTGATTTTTTATAGAGAAAAGGAAAATAACAAATGGTTGTGGAAGTGAAGAGATATCAAAAGAAAACAATGAAGAAGTACCTAAAAAGAGTAAGTTGTCTATAATCTTGGGTAATTGTAGCACATTATCAATATATTTTTCAGAGATTAATAAATCTTCTGGTGACACAGATTCAACCATAATAGAAGGTGGAGAATCTAACACAGATGCAAAGGAAGAAATAAATTATAACAGTAAGTAAAATAATTCTCTCAGTTGTATTTAGTAACCAATGTATTTTTCTTTCAGTTCCAATCACTTATGAAACCAACTTCGATTCACTTGATATTTGTGAAGATACTAAAAAGGCAATCTCTGACATGGGTTTCACAAAAATGACAGAGATTCAAGCTAAAAGTATACCTCCTTTGTTAGAGGGTAAAGATTTGCTTGGGGCAGCGAAAACAGGATCTGGGAAAACTTTGGCTTTCCTTATTCCTGCTATAGAAATGATTTTTAAAATGAAAGTTTCGCCAAGACATGGTAAGTGAAGAATGGAATATTTTCACCCTGTTTCTTTTGTTTTGGAATTCTAGTGTTTCGGAAAGAAATTACGCTCTTTTTTTCTAGGTACTGTGGTAGTTATTATTTCTCCAACCAGGGAATTGTCAATGCAAACGTTTGGTGTACTGAAAGAGCTATTGAAATACCATTCTTTAACCTATGGTCTGGTTATGGGTGGAGCAAACAGGACAATGGAAGCTCAAAAACTATCCAAAGGTATCAACATACTTGTTGCAACACCTGGCAGATTGTTGGATCACATGCAGAACACTCCTGACTTCTTATATAGGAATTTAAATTGCTTGATTATTGATGAAGCTGATAGGATTCTGGATATCGGGTTTGAAGAGGATATGAATACGATTCTCAAGCTCATTCCCAGTAAGTATATTCATATCAATAGGTGAAGGCAATAATGAATAACTTTTCTCATTTATAGAAAATCGTCAAACAATGCTGTTCAGTGCTACCCAGACTAAAAAAACTGAGTCTTTGGCAAGGTTGGCACTGAAGAAGGAGCCTGTATATGTGGGTGTAGACGATAACAAAGACACAGCTACTGTAACAGGCTTAGAACAAGGTTATGTAGTGTGTCCTTCAGAAAAAAGATTACTTGTTCTTTTCACGTTTTTGAAAAGGAACCGTAAGAAGAAGGTGATGGTATTTTTCAGTTCTTGTATGTCTGTCAAATACCACCACGAGCTATTTAATTATATTGACCTGCCAGTGATGTGTATACATGTAAGTTGAATTTCAACATCATTAATTTTTTTAATTTTATCTCCACCTTTTTGTTCGCAGGGAAAACAGAAGCAAATGAAGAGGTCAACAACATTCTTTGATTTTTGCAATGCAGAATCTGGTATACTTCTGTGCACAGATGTAGCGGCTAGAGGTCTGGATATACCGGCCGTTGACTGGATCGTACAATATGATCCTCCAGACGATCCTAAGGAGTATATTCATCGTGTGGGGCGAACAGCCAGAGGTGAAGGTAGCAAGGGTCATGCCCTCTTGATATTGAGGCCTGAGGAGCTGGGATTCCTTTGGTATTTGAAACAAGCCAAAGTGCCCCTCAACGAATACGAGTTCGTTTGGAACAAGGTTTCAAATATTCAATTACAGGTAAGTCCACTTACATTGAAGAGGGAAAATTTAGCTTTTTGACATTTACGTAAACGAATCCATGTTAGTTTGACAAAACTGAGGTTAGAACCAATCACAGACATGAGCAGGACCCATAGAATAGTGTTTTTGTCCCAAAAAGCTAAAGTTGTGTGATTAAATATATTTTCGTTTTCAGTTGGAGGCTTTGATAAGTAAAAATTATTTCCTGCATATGTCTGCGAAAGAAGCCTTCAAGTCATATGTAAGAGCGTATGACTCCCATCAGCTCAAGACCATTTTTGATGTGAACACTTTGGATCTGATGCAAGTTGGAAAATCTTTTGGATTCACAACACCTCCAGCTGTGGATTTAAGTGAGTTATCCCATTCAATTTCCTCTCCATATAAATTTAGTTTGCAACAATAATCGTTTCAACCAAATGTTTTCTGCAGATGTTAAAGGCCACAGACCAGAAAAAAGAAGAGGAGGCGGTGGATTTGGAGCATATAAGAAACTGAACACATTCGAAGACAAAAAATTCACGTACAGACAACCGCAAAAAAATAAAAATAGGAACGATAGCAGACAGTTCGCGAGGTAGATTTCGATACAGTGGATAAGGATGGAGTTGATCCTGATGAAACTAATGCTTGCATTTGAATTCTCTTGTACATATTTATATTTATACGCATCATCAGGAAATTCAAGAAAAATTCAAATTATTCTCGATGAATAAAGAGTAAATTGTTAAGCTATGTTTTATTTCTGAATTACAATTGTCACATCCATCCTAACCTAAGAAACTGCCCATCCTTGAATAAATGATTTGATGGTCGTTTATGAATAATTTTGAGCTCAGAATGGTCTCAAATGATTGGGTTGGATTCTTCGATAAAAAAGTAGTGGTTAATTTCAATATCCCGACATAGATAACGATGATAGAAAAAAATAAGGACTTGTAATTTTCGAGGCAGATCCTAACTTTTATTTGTACTAACACGAGCTACGCGGATTAGGCCTCAATCTGGCAGGTTTCAGAGTCCGGAGGCAGAGAGTTGCAAAATCTGGGTGCTCTAGGTCGTATTAAGCTGTTCTAGACGTCCGAAGCTCGGCTGTATACCGGTTAGATTCAGCAGTTCAGTGAGTTCTTCTGACAGGAGGTTAGCTCCAAAGGATATTGGCCATGGACGTATCTACAGAATAGTGAAAGGTCGGCCGTAGCATGCCAATGTTTCTAGTGTGGGCTCATTCATCATTGGCAGCGGATTTGTGTGACACAGTACAACTATGTTGTGTGGAGCTCGCCGAGCACGATGACTAGCCGGTTGAGATCGTGAATGAGTAAAATCCACTAGAGATAACCCGCTTCAATATTTTCGCTCACGCCTTTCGAAAACTGAAAGTTGACTCCCCGCAGCCAAGAGTCGCTGTGAAGAGCTGGGCTGAATAATAATGGTCCAATTCCTAATAATCAGATAAGTCGATAAAACGTAAATCGATTCCCCCTTTTCTATCTGATAACGAGGTGTACGGAACGACAATATACGGTAGTATTTTATTATGTTTACCGCAAGTAATAAATTCGCCAGAAAATAAATCCAAAATATTTATTCCAATACCCGTTCTATATTTGCCCAGGCAAGTAACGGTCGAGCAAATATTGGGAAGATTAGATTATTGTAGTATCTGAAGGTGCTAGTTGACAACAATTAGCACTATTCATAGGTAAACCGCGGATAGATCCTCCGAGGAATTTTCTACGCGTTTCGCGATCGATGAACAATTGTTTTGTCTAATTATAATCGGGTTGAACTGCTAAGAACATAAACATTCGGTAAGATCTCGGATTCCACCCAAAATATTCGCTGTTGTGACGTTTTCTCTAAATGTTTGGATTGGCTGATGTGCAGCAGACTTTTAATTCAAAATAAATTGGCCCCATACAATTCTTGTTGGTACCTAGCGGGTGTAATTCGGCAGTTGAATAGTGCATGCGAAGTGCTCATGTGAAATGTGTATTGTTCTGAGGATCGTCAGTTTTCTCCTGCTGATTCACTTGCCGCAACATCACTCAATTCCTGCTGAAACTGGTAGGCAGAAAATCTTCAAATGTATGAGATCAGTTCTTTAAATCTTCTTAATCAAATTACCCCATTCTTAACACTGGCAGACCTTTATTCATCACAAGGGAGTAGAATGATCAAATCATAGACAGTAGAGTAGATCACCTAATAAAGACTACTACATTCTTGTCGTCAAAAAAAAAATTGTACATGTTGAATAAACTTATATCTATTTATTTTTTATTCTTTCAGAATCTCTGGACTCTGTAACTCTGTTACCAAGAACGAAGAGATACAGAATAAAATCTGGCTCATCAATTTCTTTGAGTTGTAATAAAGCCAAAAGCGATGTCACTTGGCAATTCAAGGTAAAACGGCCTAATGTGGTAACAAAGTAACGAAAAACATGAAAAGCTAAGATGATCTTCTATTTTGTTTTATGTATTCGCTGTTTCGGAGTATCAACCTAAATTTTTTCTGGCTACATAATACAGTATAATTTTTTCCAGTCCTGTGGGATGAATTATAAAGGCATGAACTGCGAAACCGCTGGGGAAGGAGATTTAAACACAAATCAAGGTATCCCTTGGAAATTGCTCCATCACTACAATGGAAATAGGATGCTTAAAATTGAAAATACAAGTCTGGATGATGTTGGAATTTATAGGTGTATATCGGGAAATATAATACGCAAAATTTTCATTTTAGAAATAGGTGAGTAAATAAAGAAATTTTGTAAAAAAAAACACAAACGCTAGAGAAAAACAAATACTATTTTTTTTTGTTAAAACTTTTTTTCTTAAGATGCAGTGACTTTCGAATGGCCCCCACCAAGAGTGATGTCGGTGATACCGAATCAAAAAGTGGTCCGCCTCAACGGTCATCTAACCATAAACTGCAGTGTTTCCAGTAGGACACCACCGAAAATTTTGTGGTTCAAAGTGTGCTGGACAAATTTGTGCGAACTAGATTTTGCCGCTTATGAAATAGAAATCGAGGGGAACTTCAACTGTCTGTGTCTCATTAACAATACAAGTGATAGCACTTACAATTGGGAAAATTTATATGTTAGTAAATTGCATATTTTCAACACCCACGTGTGGGATGGGGGTACCTATGTATGTTCTGCCCTTTCATCTGATGGAAAGGATCATAAAAATGTTACTATAATTGTTGATTTTCAGAGGCAACACAGTTATAATTTCGAATCTTACACGTGTTTATTGTTGATTCCGTTAATTTTCATACTATTATACATAGTTTCATACGTTTTCTGTGTCAGTAAGAGACGAAAACGCGATAGTCCCGAACAATTGCAATATTTAAAATGTACCAGCATGTGATAAGTTGAATAAAAAACAATAATTATTAAAAAATTACAGGTGTAATTTCGTCTTTATTTACAAAGCTGAGGTTTCTACAACCAGAAAGCTAGGAAATTTGAACTCACTTATATACTTTCTGCTTATTTAAATAAAAAACTTTGTCTTCATCACTACTACATTGTCATTTTAGGAATTCATCTATATCACAATGGAAATTCGAAAAAGGTAACACACATTCAGACTTTTTGATAAGAAGGCAATGCTTGTTTTGCTTCCATATCCAGTTGTTTTATTCTAGCATATGCTGCGCTTGCCAATAAAACTATTATATTTGAGGTCCACCACAAAAAAGTTTTGGTTTCTTTGTACCAATATGTGGCTAAAACTGTCTGTGCACAAGCTTTTGCAGTTCCAGAAATATTATGGGTTAAAGCTGAAGTATACTAAAAAAAGGAGGAGATAAAATAAAGCCATTTCAAAATGTTATGGGTTGCATAACAAGCACAAGGTCAGCAGGAGCTGGTACTTCTTAACAAGAAATCCTATCAATTTTCTCACCTTAATTTGTAATGAAGTTAAAAATCCTACAGAAAATCCACATAGGCCACCAATTGTCATCGGAAACCAGAAACTGATATCCCAAAGTCCCTCGAAATTAAGAATAGTGCCCAATTCTCCATTAAATACAATCAGTGGTATGAAGAGAATTGTAGCATATATATTATTATAATATGATAGAACCCAAACATCACTATTCAGCTTTGGTAACACTTTTTTGGTCAATATGGAAAATAATGATAAAGACAGAGAAGCTAGAACTCCAAAAATCGTTCCACTCACAGAAAAACTCCCTAGAAATACAGTAACTGTATTCATACTTTCATTAACAGAGTATTTTACTAAAAAACAAACCTGCCAATTGTTCTTGATCGACTCCTAAATAAAAACCAAATATAATGAAAGCACAGCAGACTAAACACCTTGTTGAAGTTTTTTCATTCAATATCAAAAAGGTAAATACAACATTGAACATCGTTGTGAGTGATCTACCAACATAGTAGAAAGCAAGAGAAACATTTTGAAGGCATAAATTATTGGTGGCTATCATCATTGTGAACATAAATGAAACAGGCAGAACCTAAAATTAAATATTGTGGTATAAAGAAACAGTTGGTACAAAATGCTTCTGTTTCAATATATGAGGGCAAAATGAACATAAATGAAAATTATTTGCTTTAAGCCAATAATCATCAATATGACTAAACGAAGGAACTTACAGAAGAGATAGTTTGTATATTCCACACATCTGTATCAGGGAAAGAAACTTTTGTTGGCCACCTTTTGTTGAGAAGTTGTTTAATATAACATATTAGGGCAGTTACAAGTGTTTGATAACAAGCTATGAACATAGGAGCATCCAATTCAATTCCACTAAGAAGACCTTTATTCACGAATACGGTGAAAATGGATACCGTCCTAGAAGTCATTATTTTAAGCTCTCAATTTGTAAATGATTATTACTCATTCTTACCAATAAGAGCTTACAATAGCGAAAATTGTTATATACTTTTTCAATAAACTCTCTTGTTGTAGACCCATATTGCTTGAATTTATAGCACTAACAACAAAAACTAAGCCCCTCCCAAAAAGGAGCGTTTGCCGGTGGTAAAATGAACATTTTCCATATCTATACCGAGAAAATTTTATATTTTTCGTATCAAATACACGTAAACAAACATATTTCCATAGAAAATCCTTGTTCAGATGACAGTTGGTGGGCTTTTAGAACTACAACACAGATCACATGAATTTGATCATCTTCCCTCTGTGGCCAGCTAGTCAATCTATTTCATCATTTCAATATTTCAAATTGAAATAATTTTATTAGATGAATAAAATTTCAAAATTTTGCATCCGGAGTATATTTCATAGGATACATTTTATTGGAATCTGCGCGAATTCGACAAAGTTAGTCCTACAACAAGACAACAAAGGTTGCTCCTGGGAATTCCAAATTTAAGCCATCAAGGCAAGCTACATTAGCGCAAATTTATTTTACGGTTTATTTGGTACAAATATAATCAGGATTAAGTTGATACGTAAAACTTTAAAGAATATGAATAAATTGAAAATCTCAGAATCATGTGATAGAATACAAGAAACAAATGCCTCACTTGATGAACTTTATGTATGAAATGCCAATGAGTATACCAACTTCCATTATAATTATTAAAATCAATATCAGTCTATTATACACGATATTCCTGCCCATCCTTCGAAGAATGGCTTTTGCACTATCCAATTGTTCATCTGCATTTTCAAGTCTGCTTTTAGTCCTAAGCAAAGCTTCTCTTTGGTCATTTAGCTCTGATATCACTTCTGTGCCTATAGCTTCGGTTTCAATAGCTATTTGATTTGATCTTTGAATGCTTTCTCCAGTTCTTTCCAATATTTGACGCCCTTGTACAGCTATCTGACGATTATAATCATCCCAGTCCCTATTGTTATCAACCATTATTGCACGAATTTGATTTTACTCAGCAGTGCTGGAACCAAGGTGTAAGAATTAAATTTGTGTTGGAACATTCAGGTTCAGGAACTAACTATCCCCTTCGTTATTTTCATTCCACGTGAAAAAAAAACAAAAAATAAACAATCAGCCTGATTAATTGACAAATATGTCATGCTTAGGTTAGGTCACATTCAGGGATGTCCAAAAAACAGCTGATACGTCGTTTTTAGCACTGGCTGATTATTCAAAAACATATTTACCTGTTCATCATTGTTCTGAGGTAAAAATGAATATTCGTGTTTTGTGGATGAAAAAAGGGCTTCAGCAGGAGATAATCGAAGGCTTCCAAAGAACTAAGACAGAAAGAATCTCATCTCCATCTAGTTTGTCTATGATCTCCATCTGACAACACGGTGGGTTCATGCAGCCTTAAGGCTTAAGAGAGGAACCAATCAAGCATTCCTTTCTTAGGTCTAAATAACCACAAAAACTCACCATAAGGTCATGCATAGCCTACCAAATGAAATGGTTATGTTATGGGCTGTAGAAGGTTGAAAAGAAATAATATTTTTTCGAAGTATTTATTATGTGTACTCACTTTTTAGCAGCCTTAAAAAAAGAACATTATTGCTAGGGAATTCTTTCCTAAATTATAAAGAAAAATATTTAATTCACTGATTTATTAACTGGATAAATTTACACAACTGTTGCTACTACCATAAGCAGTCTTGAAAAATTCTTAATAATATAATTGTTAGAAAAATTTCCTAAAATTGATTCAACAAAAAAAAGCACAGTAAAAACCAAGAATTTATGGTAAAATGTAAAATATCGATAGTGTAAATCTATGAAAAATTATAGTAAATAGGATCTTACGATTCACAAAGAAATATTCCAATTGCCAATTTTTAATTGAAATTTTATACACTCAATCTATAAATACATCAGACCACTGGATGCAGCGTGAGCCATCAAAGTGTTGGCAGCCTGTTGAGTTTCTAGAAGGATTCTAGCTTCGTTCATCCATTGCCTAGCTACACTGCGCGAAGCACCTTTTAGAAGATTCATATACTTCAAAGTTTGCAGAAAGTTGCCTCTGTCCAACCAATATCTGCCAGAATTAAATATGCTGATTTGCAACGACTACACTAAACATCGATATTACTCACCTAGCTCTCTGAAGGATATCGTTAGTTGACAACTCTGAAAAATCGGTCTCCTCATTGTTCAATTCTGCTTGGGGTATTGGACTAGGGGCTTTCAATAGGAGAAGCGACTGGATATAGGACAATATATAGATCGGCAAAGCAGCACCTTCAGCTGGCACCAAAGCTACCATCCGACAAACTTTTTCTACCTTGAGGAAACGCTCTCTTAAAGCATCTTCGGGAAAAATACCCCTTTCTCTTGCTTCGAAAGGAATGGCTTGCAGAACTGCCTTGACTAGTTCGTCTTGTTCGGCTGAAAATAAGCAGGAGCATCTTCAAATTAAGGAAAGTGCTCTCTTGGAATCAAGGTGCTTACCTGCTGATTTTTCTACCGCATTCAACTCAGGTGTAAGCGGTCTAAGCTGGGTTTGCCAAGGTAAGCCGGGACAGGTCGATCTTAACGCTCTCAGAAGAGCCTGACAAGCCGCCCACAAAACTTGGGATTTCTTAGCTTCCTCATCAGCCATTTCTCTTACTGAAAAATTCATGAAAAATGTTTGGAGACAAGCAGATAAGATTATTTTGCAGTTTACTCTTATAATGAAATCTTTATATAGGACAAACAGGACATTGTTCCGTTTCAAAGTAGACAAATTTGTTTTAATTATTCAATTATTCCTTAAAACTTTCAAAGTTGTAACATACAAGAAAACAATGTACCTGATTTTCCATCCGAGGCTTTGAAACGAAAGAAATATTTTCAACAATTTTCACTAAATGGAATTAACACCTACATTGCAGTTCTACATTCAGAAAAGTCTGAAAATAACGCAAATGATTACTCACTTTTCATGGTACGATCTAAACCTCTGAGCCTTCCGATCATGGCAGCGAGTTGCATCTTAAACCTGCATTTCTCTTCTTCTAATTTCTCATCGAATTTTCTAGCTAAGTTTCGATCGATTTCTTTTTCTTTCTGCCGCAAAGCTTCTTCTAAGTGATCAGCAAATGCCTGGGATTGACGTTTCAACTGTTCCCTCAGATAGCACTCGGATTCTTTTCTCAATTTCAAGCACTTGAAAAAATCAAGAAGTCAATTGCTTTTGACATTAGCAATATCATCTACAACATTTTAAGTCAGGAATATCCAACAAACATTTTGACATTAATTTGGCAGCCTCTGATGGGTTGGTCACATGACCTATTTCTTAGATTAGGATTGGCTGGCATTTGACAATGACAGAAGAGGTTAAGTGGAAAAACTTACTTTCATGGAAATAAAAATTCAGTTCTCAAAGAATCTCACCTGTTTTTGATAACACAAAGTTATTTTTCTCTTCTCTTGTTCCAAAGCCTCACAAATCTGAGCCGTTGTGAGTGCCTCCCCACCTCCCTTTTGCGCAGCATCCACTGCCCTCTGCAACTTATCTTGAGCCAGAGTTTCTGCCTTGGCCAACTCTTTTTGGTAGTACAGCACATGAGAGTATGCATGCATCAAGAATAAGTCCAAATCTTCTCCATGTATCTTCAATTCTCTACTCTGCAGGTCAACTGTAGGGAACAAAGATTCCAATTCCTCACTGAAATGCTGTCTAGCCTTCTGAACTTGTTCCCAGTATTTATAAGCTATACTTCCCATCTTTGTTTCTCTGTACAATTCCTTTTTAGAGTCTTCGATGTTTTTCTTGATTTGTTTGATGTTGGTTAAGAGAATTTCCCTACTGACATCTCTAGCTTCGAATTCTGGTTCTTGAACTAACTTTTCCATTTTATTTGCTTTAGCCATAGCTTCATCTGCTTTCTCCTGGGCTTCTTTCAATGATTTATCTTTTTCTCGGGATTTAGACTTAATAGATGACCAAGTATCAACAGTTATTTTATCTATGGATTCTTCTACCAGACATTCAACTTCTTGATTGAATTTTTTCAAGTTGTACAAAGCTCTATTGTATGAATTCACAGCATCTGCACAAGCTTCAGTCAAATCTTGCTCCAACTGACGTAAATTTCGTGTATCAGTTTCTGGTAAATCTTCTACCTTTGGTTTCACTACACCACCTAAAATGGTCATTGTATGTGAGTAGAGCAATTCTTAAGCATGTGGAAAATTTTGAAATATAATCGTACCTATTTCGACTTCAGTTTCACCAGTGTCAGTTTGATTCTCAATCCTTAATTCTTGGAAGTTATCATCTGGAACTTTACCTTCTTCCAAACGTGGCAATATTGTTGGAGGAGCTGAAAGTTCCACTTTTAAGAATGCCCAAGTTGGATAAGAGTCATTTACAAACCTTTGAATTCCTCTTTCACAGATATTTCAGCAGAATTCTTATCCTTTTTGCCAGATATTACATTACCTATACCTTGCTTGATACTCCGATATGCCTTACCCATCGCTTCACTCAAATCTTCTTCTAAATATATAACTTTCAAGACGTCATCCAAAAATGGTGCACTACACACCAGAGCATCCCTGAATTCATCATTATATTTTGCGTATGTTAATGTACCCCCACCTATGAGAGCAACGGCTCCTATGGTATAAAGTGTTCCAGTAGCTGGTTTCTGTTTTTTCTTTGGTGGCGGACATAAATCACGATTACTGTTGCTGTAAGATCTTGTGTATATCCTGTTTGAGGGTTCACACTTGAATTTCTGAAAATGAGAAACTATATTAATATGGGAAACTATATGAAAATATTGAATACCACAAATTCTTTATGAAGTCAAAAAACTGAAAGTTTTATATCAATCTCTAATTGGAAATTCAAATGAATTCATATTTGAAGAGATGACATAACACCTCCACTCATGTTAATCCAATTTTTCTTTGAGTACTCACCAGAATTGGAATTTTCTGAGGACTGAATTTTCTTGATATAATTTTAAACATTTTGGCTATGAAATGAGGGGATACGAATAAATTCACCTTGTTTTGGGGGAAGAGGGTAATGTTACAGAAGTCATAACTTTATGAACCTAATGATCGGATTTTTGGTTGGTGGTTACGTCTTTTTTGGCAGATCAAGAGGGATTTTGACGTTTTAGTTCGCAAATGTTAAAATGGGAATATTAAAGGCTCAGAGGCTAATTAATTGCGTGTCACAGACTATTTTTTGATGAAATTTCATTTGTTCCCTACATTTAATTCAAATTTGAAGGTTAGTTTTTAGTGTCAATTTGTCCAAGTTGGCAAAGATTTTGGTCAAATTGGTCCACCTGCCTGATGAAAATTTTTGTCATTTGTCATTAGTAACATAACCTATAAAATTATTTGGAGTATTTTCATTTAGTGAAAATGTTGAGTAGAGTATTTTTTAATACAAGTCGTATTTTACGAGCAGCTACGAGTAAAGTACTATCACCGGCGAAAAATGTAGTTTGTCTAAAACCCACTGCTCATAATTTTTCAAGCACATTAGTGGGAAATGTTACAACCTATAAACCAATTCTCTGTTCAAATCCTCTTGTTAAAGCACTGGCAATCAATATTACTCCTGTTAGAACAGTAACCAAATACTCTTACAGAAAAGGAAAGAGAAAGTCTGTGAAAGCTGTTTTGCGAAGATTTTATCGCTTAGACTGGGGAGGCTGGATCCGTACCAAATGTGGAAGACATAAACGTCTGTGGAGAAAGAGTCCGCCAAGAAAGAGAAGATTGAGGCAACATGTATTCTGTAACGCCACACAAAGCTATTTACTCGATAAAATGGTAGGAAGCTATTGGCGTAAACCGAAATATTATGTAGATGATCCTTACGAGCCTTACCATACGAGAGATGAATTTTCTATTACATCAGTGAAGCCACGACCTTATTTTCCCCCCGAAAAGCAAAATTAGCGTGAAATGTACTTTTGAAAGTTAAATAATGAATTTACTCCATACTGTTGTTTCAGTTTCACAATTCTAGACTAACTTTGACGATTTGAATGCCCTATTAAGATAGCTCAAGGGAATTGAGGTTGTGTTGGATAAAGTAGATAGCTCCTCATTATACTTTTATGTGTTATATAATACAGTACAAAAGATATTTATATGCATGTATTCTTCAGTCTTCCAATACCTTCTATTTCACTTTCCACCACATCCCCTTTGGTCAAGTATTCTGGTGGGTTTCTATACATCCCTACTCCTCCTGGTGTACCTGTCAGTATAACATCACCTGGGTATAATGTTACAAATCTACAATAAAATAAATATTAGTGTAAAATTCCTAAAATATTCTAATTATGGGATGATTTCTTACTGAGATAAATGGGAAACCAGAAAGTCAGTCTTGAAAACTAAATCATTGGTATTTCCACTCTGCTTCAGAACGCCATTCACCCAACATTTAATTGCTAAATTATTAACATCAACTTTGTCCTTAGTTACAACAGCTGGTCCAAGGGGACAAAATGTATCCATTGTTTTTCCAAGTAAAAATTGCCCGTTATTCCTTTTCTGCCAGTCCCTTGCACTTATATCTTGTGCTACAGTGAATCCAAATATTACGTCTTGTGCTTGGTCTGGTTTGAGGTTTTTGCCTTTTTTTCCAATGATGATAGCCAATTCTACTTCCCAATCAACTTTCTGCATTAATAACAATCAGAATACATTAGTTTAATGAATCAATAAAGTTGATGGTTAACTCTGTACCTGAGAAATTTTTGGTAATTCAATGTTATCATAAGGTCCAGTGATAACAGAAGAAAATTTGCTGAATATCATAGGCTCTTTTGGATATGGTTTATTCTGTTCATCACAATGCCCTTTATAATTTAAACCTACACATGCTACTTTGTCAGGGTTGGTTATTGGGGGCAATAAGACGACGTCTTCCAAATGAACAATCGATTTACCGTCCGCGATTATTCTGCAAAGAAGTTTTTTTAATAAAACTTTAACAATTCAGGAAGGGCATGATTGAAACCCAAATGGATTAGCCCAAAAATAGGCTCTTCAAATCACCGATGAATTGAAGGATTTTTATTCTAAGCTCAAATAACCAGTACCAATTTTGGTATACCAAAATATTCAACTTCATTAAAAAATCTCGGTCTCACGCAATACACTGAGTATTCAGATAGTAATAAATAATCAAATTCGTGGACCTCCTATTATCCTGAATTATTTCGCAGTTACTCAGCCGTCAAAGTAGGTATATAGTAAAGTGGATAGCTTTGGTGTAATTTTTTTTGTCACGCAGACCAAAATGAAGGATAATTGAACATGCGATCCTACATATTCGATATAGTTAAACTTTCGACATCTACTCGATATTAATTATTAAGGCCAATTCAGGGTGTTTACAGTCAAATTTAAAAAAATAACTTCCATCAAAGTACTTGAAATATGAAAAGCTTTAAATCGTCTCAAGTTGGTTCAACCACAGCCAACTGTAGAGAGTACCGTGTTTCAATAACCAAGTCTGCGCAGTTCGTTTGAAGAATTAGACCAAAAAAATGCATTTAGCAGAAATTAATGATTCAGGATACTTTTACGACTGTTATGAATATCATGATTGAAGGAGACAATTCGAAAAAATTACACCATTTTAATTATTTCGTAAAACAAAACTCATCAAAAGAAGCAGTTCTGCAAATATATCGTTTTGTGCAGTAAAAAATATCTAAAGTACCTATATGTAAATTCTGAAAAAATTGTCGGGACGCATCTAGTGATAACTGGCAAAATCGAACGGAAAGGAAAAATAATACCTACGTATTTTCCTGTAAAATATGACGCTTTATCCTTACCTT
The DNA here is from genome assembly GCF_907165205.1 of Coccinella septempunctata. Classification (NCBI taxonomy): domain Eukaryota; kingdom Metazoa; phylum Arthropoda; class Insecta; order Coleoptera; family Coccinellidae; genus Coccinella; species Coccinella septempunctata. Next base: position 35,823,589 of record NC_058193.1, on the reverse strand, counting down.
TTTGCTTTTTGTTGAACATCACTACCTCCTTTCAGAAACTTGACCAAAGAATTCGGAATCGTGGAGTCAACAGCACTCAGGTCGAAAATGTCGCCTTCTGGTGCAATTTGTGCCCCCAGGTGTTGAACTCCACCTGTCTTGTATCTAAATTGCACATAACGCATTGGTTTTCCTTTACTCACACTAAATTTCCGCGAACTGACTAAATTTAAACTTTTCAATTGGTTCCTTATCAAACATCCGATAAAAGAATTGCAAAACAAATTCGAATTCATTTTTTTTTACAATCGGAGTAATACAAATCTGAAAATACGTACTTATCAGGACGCGACACACCGAATTCTAATATTTATTTCGAGATTGTTAAAGCATAAAGGAACCAAAAGTAGTAAACTTTGTAATTTTGTAAACAACAAGTTCGCAGTTGAAATGTATATCTAAGAAAAGGACAGAACCAGAATAGGTGTTGTTCGGATCGTTGGAAAGATAAAAGTGGACAAGAAAATAAATACACCTCTACCTGGGGTAACCTCACATGACTCGTATCATATAGGTACAACTTATTTCATAATTCAGGAATATATTGGAGAGAAAGAAGGTGTGCTACATGATAATGTCAGTGCATACATATTGCGCAATTAAACTTGTTTATTTAAATTTTTAAAATTATTTCAATGACCCGCAAATTAAAGTTTGAGGTTATTATTCCGCGTGGTGAACAATTATATTCATAGATGTCCGCACTGTAGCCCTGTAATTCAAATAGATCGCTGTCGTCGGTTACAGTTCTGCCGCTAGAAATCTGTAAATTATCAAAGTTACTACAGAGTTTAGTTTTCGTAGGTACTGAGAGATGGCAGCATATATTCCAACATTTCTGGATTTTATCTTGAGGCATATAAAATATAAGAATTATGAATTTAATGAATAACACGGTTTACATAGGTTTCAAATTCAACATAAAAACCAAGGAACAATTGAAGCTTGATCTGATCATTTTTATGCTTACCGTTTGAAGCAGAGCCCACCCCAGGCTTATATGAGAACTGGTACCTTCCAAAATCCAGACATATAAAATTAGCATTTTAATTTGAACATCTGTATCATTATCAGTCCTCTGGTATCGCTAAACAACTTTGACGACGAAATTTCATCGTTGATAAGCACGGGTAACATTTGCATCCCTAACGAGGCTGGAACCGGTTCAAATGGTGACATGAAGGAGTTGACAGTAGCTTATAACCGAAATGATGCAATCTGGGATAACTAAACGTTAAGAGTGCCTATTCGAAGAGGACGCGGCACATAATATACCCTAATTGAATTAAAATACCGCAGTCAAGTTTAGAGATAATTGATTGTCGAAACAAAAGGCTTCCGATATGATCTCTATTCAGTTGAGCTTGCGGTCATCAATAACACAAAAATGACAAATGGACAGGGACGGGTTAGCCCCCTTGGAAAGCTATCGGCATCACCAACAAATTCTCAAAGACAGTTTGGTGGTTATTATAGAAATTTCATTCAGTTAATGATAAATTAATATGATTACGCGAGTGTTGTCACAGAAAACCAATAACAGGACATTTGACACTTCATATGGAATCAATTGATACATGACTTGTCTAACTAACACACACTGCTCAGCAATTCTTCTATTCATTCCTCGATTTCGGTCAAAAGCATCAAAATCATATTTGAAAACAACTAACTCTGTGAATTCGGGCTTCTATGAATTTTTTTCAGTGCTACTACAATCCTAATTTTTGCATTTATGTTCTGAAAAAGGGGATGGAAAGATGTATGAGATAAACGTCTAATTTTCAAGGAAGCAGAAATATCTTATGAAGGAGTGAAATATAAGGACTTTAGGAATCTTTTGAGTAGGATTCGACAGAGAAATATAATTTTATGTCTCCTAGTACAACACTGTTCGGTCTCATTATTCAAACTTGATTCCCAAGAAATATAAAAGTGAAGAGCAGCGTCGTATATGTCAAACGACCAACAAGTTGAACCCTTTTTTATGAAATGTTGCCTCACAACCTTATCAGATGTTAACTAAAATGGCAGTCACATACCATTAAAACTATCGCAGTCAAGCGGCAGAGAGTAGGTATATTATTGCTGTATCTTCACAACTGAAGGACTTTTTAATCGATTCTACATCAGACTTACTATAGACGAAAAGATTTTTTATTTTTACACATTTCGATCAATATTTATCTGCATATACAGAGTATACTATTACTATTAGGAAATATTTCAACCGTAGTATCCTGAGCTCAAAATATCAACCCAAATCACCAGGATGAAATGTGTCCTCTATCTCAGTTTGCAAAACAGAATCAGAATACCATATTGTAGAAATATCTAAAGTTTTGTAGAGAATCGTTGGACATCTAGACCCATGATCATGGAACTGACGGGTACGCCATCTATCGCCGGGTAGACAAATGTGCCAGCTAGACCGCTCGTAGCATCTGTAGATTCCTGTCAAATGGGTAAGAACCACAAGAACTTTTTACTAAAAGGCAGCTTTGGATGCCGCATGCAGTCGCCCATTTCTCCATCAATTAGCTGCCTGGAAACCAGCCCAGTACCCCGAGAAATTATGTGATTTTTTCATTAGCCGTCTTCGTGGATCCGATGCGAACGAAGCGCCTAATTACCATCGCCTCAGTAGATGAACATAATAAAACGATGTTAAATCCATCTGAAATATTTTGTAACGTGTAGTGGATATTTAAATAATTATGTGGAAGTATAATTAGGCGCGTTTTAAAGTATCGTAAATGAGGGCCCCCGGTCAAACAACATAACAATTTAGCCGTATTAATTATCCCCACTCGGGCATCGGCTCAAAAACACACATAGGTGCTTCTAATAACAACAATTTATATTTAAATGTATATTCATCGATCCTCGAGAAAAAGGGACCAGTTTTATGAGGCTGGCTAAAACGCTAGGATATTAATTAGCCATAATGATTGGGTCTAGATAATAACTCGACCCAAACTGCATGGGTTTCGTTATTGTGAATTTTCAGATGGGCCCACAGTGCTTTCTTCTGCGGGTGCTGATTCCATTTGGGGCCAACGAATTCAAAATAAAGAACAATTTTTCGGTGGTAAAACATCGATGGCTTTGTAATTATTGAAAAGAAATTTGTAACATGGTTACTTGAAGGTTCTTAGGAAAAGTAATAAGTAGATTTGTGAATGATTTCAAAAAAAAAATCAGCATTTCACTAAAACTGAATGTACAATGAATTTTGTAGTTCCTTCATCTGGCAGGTGAATAATAAACGACAAAACACCCTCTGACGAAGTCGAATGAGACCAAAATCATGGTCAGCATCTATTCTTTCACGACGAATTAGTATTTCTGTCAATATTTCGAGTGGTGGTCGTTTGCTAGTTCAATTTAGATCGTAACATTGTTGATTTCATGTCAATGGGAGTTTTATCTGAATTAATTTCGTTTATTATTTACCTGCCAGATGCCTCAATCCATTTATGATTTAGATCTCCAAGGCTCTGTCCTGGGCAATGGTTACTGCCATGAGTTCGAACGTTTCCAGCGTCCTCCCTCCTTATCCAGTTTGGACAAATGGATACATGCTGCCATCTTCATTCTGATAGTTGTAGTAAGTGAATTGTGTTGGTTATCGTTTCCTGTCAGATGGCGCTATTGTGTATTACTTCACCACACCGATTACTGGACTCGAATGAAGGCGTCCTTATATGTATTGTTCCTGTTTCCTTCTAGTAGGTGAATTTCTGTATAATTCTCGAATTTCAATCCGTTTTACACATGTCAACCCAAAGGTGAGTGAACTTCATAAGTGTAAAAAGTTCACGAGAGTATTTTCGACGTGGTTGATCATTTTAATGTCTCCTGAACTAAAAACATTCACTCCTAGATGAATAATTCGCCATATACCAGGTACATCTCCTACATCAATTCAAAAAGGCAATTTCCCCATAACGATCATCATTCACGATGGCTGGAAAATAATTCACAGAAATTACGTGAATTGCTATTTGTTACTATCGATTCGTGAGCATTCTATAACAACTTCTTGCTGATTAAATAAATTGATAATAGAGATAGAACATTGTTATTTAGACTCGGATTTCTCCTCAATTTGCCTGTTATCCTGTGTTTTCTAACAACCAAAGTGGATTCGGACGCGTTGTGAACCGTAATGTCAACCTACATCTGGAGATTTCTTTCTGCGATTTTATGTTAACGAGGGATATGGATTATTGTAATTTTAGATCATAAAACCTAGCAATTTATCGACCAGAAAAGACAGGTGATACGTCTTCAGGCAATTATTCGAAGGTACTTTTGTTCGGTTGTACTATCTCTTAATTTTCAACCCTTCAAAACATTGAATTGATTGGGACAGTACTTCAGTAGTGACCCTACATAAGTAAATAGTAAAAACTCCTCGATAGCAGCATTCCATGTTTGAAATTATCAGCAAGGTAATTGCCTTCTTGAAAATAGTTCTTCCTTCACTGAAAGTGCTCATCTTAACCCATGCCTCCGTGGTATGTTGTCAATACAAAAGCCCTTTCAAACCTACCTAATTCCATACAATCAGTTTATGCTAAACCCTTTGAAATATATCATTTATACGACAACAAAGGGTGCAAATCAGTATAGTCATGTACCAAATGACAGACTCTGTCTTAATCCAGCAACTTTGAACGGTTTAAACCAGACGTCTCTCTCTTCTGACCAAAAGTTTCAAAACCCAGTGTGCAATAGATGGGATTACAATAATCTGTGGCTACTGTCGTAAAATTAAACATGGTGTTGTTCAATTTTTCACCGACAAAGTATGCAGATAATCCTTTAACTTAACTCGTTTACAAGTTGAGCCTCAAATTTTCGGGAATAGGTACTTCTTAACCGCAAAATGACTTTCGGTCTAAGTCTCAATGGGAATTGGTCAGGTGAAACTAATAGCTTAAGAGAACCATAAATAGACTTCAACTGACGAATGAAAATAAACCGCAAAAAGGTAAGTCTGAAAGATTCTCGAAATGTGATGGGTAAAACGATTTAAAAATTCCACTATAATGTTATAGGTACCTAATTCTCAGGAAATATGTGGATTTTTGCAATCTTGATTCACGTTTTCATCTTCTCTCCGATGCTGGAGTCACCTTCCACAGTCCAGCACTTGAAATTTGATGAAATTTCGTGGAACTTCTATAGGGCTTGTAGCTCAGTCATCTTCTATATAGACAATTTTTGGTGAAATGACTTCTTCTGTCGAAGAAAGCCTCACTTTTGCAAACACCGTGTAGTTTATCTTGATCAGAGCTGCTTGAATAACTTTCTTATCTCATGGTATCGATGTATCGACCTGATTTTTATTCATTATTCAAAAAATAACCATACTGCAGTAGCGGGTATAATTTGGATCTCAGATACCATCTGAAACTGAATTTTTCCTCGGATTTTGAGTCCGCTCACACCCAACAGGATCTCTCCCATTTTTTCTTCTTCTCGAAGCGCCTGCTAACTGCTGCTGAATTAGCTATTGAAAAACTCCACGAGTTATCTGATTGATTAGAACAGGTTCCATTAGTTTCGCTCCTTAGGATCAGGATACGAACCTCAATAAGCTGCGTAAGAAATATGGATAATAAATGAATTTCATCACATCGGAGCGCAGCCCGCAGCTACAATAACATTATAGGATGATTTGTGTGGTCATTATTCCGCTCTTACCCTACGAGAATACCAGATAACCGATAATTTTTCATAAATTATGTGTAATTATCCGAATTTTTGCATAAGCAGAACACATTAAACCAAATTATCCGTTAAATATTACGTATAATAGCATGTAAATTACCGTACTGTTATAAAAAGCGACAACTGATTGACAAAGGCGGTAATTTCGATGATTTGAATAAGAAATTGGGCAATTAATTTGGTCTGGAGAGAATGAGGCTATTTCCTCCCAGGATCAGCCGCTCTAAACCGCTCCTGAATAGCATTTTATGTTGTTCAATCAGACGGTTCGACAATAATAAATATCATTTTTAGATAATTATGTACGCAGTCTATGGGAATTATAATTCTAGCATATTATCACTTCAGCTATCCCCTAAAGAAGGCAGTGGATCAACATCAAGTAATAATTTATTCTTATTAGGGTTAGTCCACACTATAACACCAAATATTTTCAACGAAATTATCACATTAAGGATTGGCCATAAGTTTGGAATAAAATTAATACACACCTGGATAAAAAAACCCATTTAAAACTAATTTTTTAAGGTGTGCATCAATTTTGATCATTTTGCGTCGTCTATTTGTAGCTTATTTCATGTAGTTCATCAGCTGATGCCAGGGTCTGCAGAAATTTCAATTGAATTTGATGGTATACAGGGTAGAACTGAAAGTTGTAGTTTCCTCTAAATTTCTGAACACCCTGTGGAGGTACTTAGTGACGCAATGATGGGTATTTAAATGAGGCTTTGAAGCCTGATCTTCTCTCAACATTGTTCTAAATTTATAATATTTGAAATTTGAAAATTGCTTCTCTTTTACGAACGATTCTCATGAAATTTTAATTTTTCAGTGTTATCGTCCTTTCAACTTCCGTTCTTCTTATATGGTATCTATTAGAAGTGTCAGTGTGGAGTTTGAGGTCAAAAAAGTAATCCAGAGTTACGCAATAAATAAATAATAATAAAGAAAGAAGATGTCCACCGAAATTGTGAAAATCGAAAAATTGAAGTATCGAGTCTTAATCAAGTACCTGTATTTAAAAGGGTTAAGAGGTAAGCAGGTTTACGAAGATGCTTAATATCCTTGGTGATCAATGTGATTCGTATGCGACCGTGAAAAATTGGACTTCAAGCTTCAAAAGAGGTAAATTTTCCATTGAAGATATGACCAATCGGAAAGGCCAGTTTCTGTTCACGTCAATTTGGACATGAGAAAAATTGCTGCAAAATGCATCCCCAAATGTTTGAATGTTGACCGAAAGCGTGCAAGGGAAGAAGCATCGCGTTCGATCTGTGATCGATTTGAAAATTATGTAGACTTCTTAAACCGAATTTTTACTATGGATGAGACTTGGGTACATTTCTACGATCCAGAAACAAAGCAAAAATCGATGGAATGGCGACACTCTGGTTCTCCAAGACCTAAGAAGTTTCGTGTCCAAAAATCTGCTGGAAAAGTTCTTGCTTCAGTTTTTTGGGATTGCCATGGAGTAATCATGATTGATTTTTTGGATAAGGGTAGAACAATAACCGGAGATTACTATTCGACATTACTGACCACTCTACGGGAAAAAATTGAAGAGAAAAGTCGCGGAAAGCTAATCAAAGGTGTTTTGTTTTTGCAGGACAACGCCCCTGCACACAAATCTCATGTTGCCATGCACAAAATTCGTGTTTTAGGGTTAAAATTACTAGAACACCCCTCTTATTCACTAAATTTGGCTCCATCCGATTATCATCTCTTTCCTCAACTGAAAAAAAGTTTAAAAGGTTGCAAATTTTCTTCCAACGAGGAGATAATAAAAGCTGTGGAGGTCTGGTTTGCAGAGCAAGAAGAAACATTGTTTTTGAAAGATCTAGAGACGTTGCAGGTTCGCTGTAATAAATGTATCCAATTAAGAGGAGAATATGTTGAGTAATAAAATATTTTGACATTGAAATTTTGTTTGGTTCTATAGTAGGCTAAGAACTTTTCAATATATCTTCGTATATTGATATTCGAATTTCGAACAAGTCAACAACTAAGTCGAATGTTGAATGAAACTCGATGATAACAAAAGTTAAAATGAGAAAAAATAAAAGCATGTGAATCATTTTCAACGATTTTCCCTTCTACGACTCCCCGTCTCTTCTTGCAATAACCCTAAACCACCTGAATTATATTTTAATGATCAATTATACCACGAGCTATTCACAGCTATATATTCAGCTGTAATTAATGAGATGTAGTGATAAATCAGGCTTTCCCTTCATGTTGCGTTGTTGAAGCTGCGTTCTCCTTCAGGATCGCAACTGCGTATCAAAAATCGCAATTTATTGTGCCGCAATAAATATAATCTGACTGACAGTTGGTTACTTAAACTCGATCTGAAATTAGTTATTCCAATTTGAATCGAAGGGAAGGGAGGAAAAGGTAAATTATTTAAGTAGCTTATGTCAACTGGATGGTAATTAGGTGTGCAGAAGCTGTATCCGGATGATAAAAGTTCAGACAGCTCCCTGAATTTTTTCCACGATTCTCACACATCAGCGTGTTCCACACTTCTTAGTTAGGACTCTCAGGAAAACCAAGATAGATTCAGAAGAATAGCATAGACATAATCGAAGTTGTCATTGAAATTTGGCTTTACATTTTTAATGAACGAACCTGGAAGATTTTTAGTTTCCGAGTTGACACGTTTCTTGTATGGAACGGGGATCATTATTGACCTTCCGTTAGCGGTAATTCAACCATAGAGCCAAAAAAATAGACACATTTTAGAGAATGTTCAGAGATAATGATAAGGTGCGGCCCAAACGATTCATTTCGTTAACTAAGCAGGTAAATATTTTTAAATTCTTCGTGCTCCCAAGAATTAAATGTCCATTATAGCTTATAGCGCTATAACGAATTATAGCAATTTTCTCCCAATTATACGTAAATACTTCTTTATATACCAGTTCAAGGATGTTTTATTCAAGCTCACATTCAAATCGAGCTAATGACGGTCATAAGAAGATGATGATATAAAAGTGGCATACACGGTCGGTTTTAGAATTGAAGTTTTATCAATTATTACGGCCTCCGTAGGATCCCGATGTAGCTGAATATACGCAGAATGCATACCTAATTCCATGTCATTAGGGTGATTTTGAGCACAGATCGATTGGTTGAACTGACGTTATGATTGAGGGAAATCAAACCGTAATTCCGTGATTTACATACAATTATAGATTAGCTGCATTCAATCTTCACGTTTTCTGCAGATGGTATTAGAATCCTTATAGAAGGTTCCACAATAGATGAGGTAGTCTTTACTGAGGTTCAGGTAATTTCCCATTGACGTATATAATTCGATAGCAGAAATCGTCAGGACCGAACGGTTGTACCGAGCTACATGAAATATCGAGATTTATTACCAGAGCAATTGCTCTTTTAGAATATGTACCGCATTCTGATCTACGATGATTTTCCTGCAAGATACACGACACGAAAGTTGATCTTTGAAAAATTCCCAAAAAGATGGGGTCAGTTGAAACTTCCTCAAGAACGAACGATTGTGCCGAGATGGATGAAATTCTCAGATTTATTACTAGAAGAGTTGCTCTTTCAGAATATGTACAACATTTTCATCTACGGTTATTTTTATTGAGAGAAAAACTACTGTAACGGTGACTATCGAAAAATTTCCAAAAAGATGGAATCACTTAAATGATCGTCAAGACCGAACGGCTTCATCGAGCTCTGTAAAATCTTCAAATTTTCAACTAGAAGAGTTGCTCATTCAGAATATGTATAACATTCGGATCTACGATGATTTTTCTGGAATATACGCCACACGAAAATGGACCATCGAAAAATTCCCAAAAAGTTGGGTTTAGTTAAAACGGTTGTGCCGAAATGGATGAAATTCTCAGATTTAGTACTAGAAGAGTTGCTCTTTCAGAATATGTGTCACGTTTAGTTCTACGATAATTTTCCTGAAAGAAAAGTGACTTGAGAGTTAACCCTTGAAAAATTTCCAAAAAGATGGGGTGTATCGGAGTTTTACTGGAAGCTATCGCCAAATTTTTTTTCCTCCTTCTCCAAAAAATCTTATAGGTGCTCTATTTTATATCGCAGGTAGGTTCAGGGCTGCTCCTATTCTGGCAAGTGTGTTTTCCTCTTCGTTTTCTTTGGTTCTCCACTGGCCAGGAACCAAGATCTCAGAGACAACTCCCCATCTATATAACATTTTATGGAATTTGCTGTAAGAATTGGAGTGGTGTATCCCCTCTGCCATTCTTGCTTTACATAGCATCGTGTTGAAGTCCTACTTAACGTTTACTTTTTTGAGAATAACATCACTAGGTAGGTTAGCTGATGAGATGTTGGTTCTTGTGTAGAGAGGACAAATCTCTGTGACTTTTAATTTTCTCATTGCCTGTAACTTCCCTAGATATTCTGAGGAAGGCAGGTGGTAGTTTAACGCTTTTTTCGTAAATTTATTGGTATTTTCATTTAATTGATTACCCAATGTCTTGATGCCCCCACTTAAGGTATTACGGCATTCCAATATCAGCAGAGATGGCTGTGTGAATCCAGAGCCCACAACTGTGGCTGAGTGTGTGCTGATCACTGATAATGGTCCTTCTCCAGCCTCTGATGCTATTGCATCATGAAGAAAAAGATAACGAGCATAGCTACAACTTGATGGAGGCAAATCACATCATTATCGTCACACCGATCAATTGATCTCATGCAGGTCAATTGTACGGCTCCATATTAATAAAGATTAAAATCCAGCTTCGAAAGTTTCAGTTGGACAATTCAACTAAGGCTATAAAAGGGAATTAGCTCTTTCTCTCCTCGATTATTACCGAGATGCATCATTAAAGCTGGTCGTTCCCACAAAACAAAGATTGAATGAGGCGCTAATAAGATAGGCTACTCTATAAGAGCGAGGGATAACTGTATGGTATCGGAGAAAACGGTGAAAAAATGACGGGAGAACAGCGAAGGCGCACTTATTTAAATAAACAGTACACGATCATGAAGTGAAGCGGTTGTTACTTATTTTCTTGTTTATTTTGAAGTGTTATGGAGGGTAATTTGGTAAATTATCTCCCTGAAGGCAGAATTTGTAACTAAACTACGTATTAGCAGCGGATCGACCGGCCGACTAATTCCTATCATTAGTGCTAAGGTTCGATTCGTGATGTTTGAATATACTGACGTCGATGGGGGACTGGAGAATGGCGTCGTCTTCCGATGCGCATGGGTGTAGAAGTAGAAGGTACCACAACTACTAACTAACTAAATCAACTCTTCTAAAAATCTGAAAATTTTATCGGGCTCGATGAAGCCGTTCGGTCTTGACGATTATTTAAGTGATTCCATCTTTTTGGAAATTTTTCGATAGTCACCGTTGAAGCAGTTTTTCTCTCAATATAAATAACCGTAGATGGAAATGTGATGAATATTCTGAAAGAGCAACTCTTCTAGTTGAAAATCTGAAAATTTTATTGAGCTCCATGCAGCTGTTCGGTCTTGATGAATTCTCAAGTGAAATTTGCAATTTTTGAAAAATGCCATTTCCGAGATGAAAATCTAAACGAAGGGCGATAGGCTTTCGGAATTGCTGGCAATAGATTCAGCGTATTCGAAAACCTATATTTTCGTACCATAATTTCAAATATTTGGCCCAGTTTAGGAGAAAATCATTTTTTTTGTTTTTCCACTTTTCATTTTCGAGTTGACTTCGAAGAGCTCTCTGGACTGCAATTCTCTATTGAATCATCATTTGTTTGGTTTTCTAGAATCTTCGAAACAAATTCTATGCACTCCATATCCGGGGACAGTCATAGGACATCCTGATTTTTAGACAGAGTAGCAAATAGGTCATTTTAGGGGGGTCTAACCCCTTGCTCATTTTTGACCCAAAAAATCGAGATTTTCGAAATCGGGTTTTTATGCTAGGATGGAAGCCTAGGCAACGCTGATTATATAACCGGAAATCCCAATTGGATCAGACGAATATAACAGGAGATATCGCAGATTGAAAATTGCAATTTTTGAAAAATGCCATTTCCAAGATGAAAATCTAAACGAAGGGAGATAGGCTTTCGAAATTGCTGGCAATAGATTCAGCGTATTCGAAAACCTATATTTTCATACCAAACTTTCGAATATCTGACACTGTTTAGGAGAAAATAATTTTTTTTGTTTTTCCACTTTTCATTTTCGAGTTGACTTTGAAGAGCTCTCTGGACTGCAATTCTCTATTGAATCATCATTTGTTTGGTTTTCTAGAATCTTCGAAACAAATTCTATGCACTCCATATCCGGGGACAGTCATAGGACATCCTGATTTTTAGACAGAGTAGCAAATAGGTCATTTTAGGGGGGTCTAACCCCTTGCTCATTTTTGACCCAAAAAATCGAGATTTTCGAAATCGAGTTTTTATGCTAGGATGAAAGCCTAGGCAACGCTAATTTTATAACCGGAAATCCCAATTGGATCAGCGAATATAACAGGAGATATCGCAGATTGAAAATTGCAATTTTTGAAAAATGCCATTTCCAAAATGAAAATCTAAACGAAGGGAGATAGGCTTTCGAAATTGCTGGCAATAGATTCAGCGTATTCGAAAACCTATATTTTCATACCAAAATTTTAAATATTCGACCCAGTTTAGGAGAAAATCATTTTTTTTGTTTTTCCACTTTTCATTTTCGAGTTGACTTCGAAGAGCTCTCTGGACTGCAATTCTCTATTCAATCATCATTTGTTTGGTTTTCTAGAATCTTCAAAACATATTCTATGCACCCCATATCCGGGGACAGTCATAGGACATCCTGATTTTGAGAGAGAGTAGCAAATAGGTCATTTTAGGGGGGTCTAACCCCTTGCTCATTTTTGACCCAAAAAATCGAGATTTTCGAAATCGAGTTTTTATGCTAGGATGAAAGCCTAGGCAACGCTGATTTTATAACCGGAAATCCCAATTGGATCAGCGAATATAACAGGAGATATCGCAGATTGAAAATTGCAATTTTTGAAAAATGCCATTTCCAAGATGAAAATCTAAACGAAGGGAGATAGGCTTTCGAAAATGCTGGCAATAGATTCAGCGTATTCGAAAACCTATACTTTCATACCAAACTTTCGAATATCTGACACTGTTTAGGAGAAAATAATTTTTTTTGTTTTTCCACTTTTCATTTTCGAGTTGACTTTGAACAGCTCTCTGGACTGCAATTCTCTATTGAATCATCATTTGTTTGGTTTTCTAGAATCTTCGAAACAAATTCCATGCACTCCATATCCGGGGACAGTCATAGGACATCCTGATTTTTAGACAGAGTAGCAAATAGGTCATTTTAGGGGGGTCTAACCCCTTGCTCATTTTTGACCCAAAAAATCGAGATTTTCGAAATCGAGTTTTTATGCTAGGATGAAAGCCTAGGCAACGCTGATTTTATAACCGGAAATCCCAATTGGATCAGACGAATATAACAGGAGATATCGCAGATTGAAAATTGCAATTTTTGAAAAATGCCATTTCCAAGATGAAAATCTAAACGAAGGGAGATAGGCTTTCGAAATTGCTGGCAATAGATTCAGCGTATTCGAAAACCTATATTTTCATACCAAACTTTCGAATATCTGACACTGTTTAGGAGAAAATAATTTTTTTTGTTTTTCCACTTTTCATTTTCGAGTTGACTTTGAAGAGCTCTCTGGACTGCAATTCTATATTGAATCATCATTTGTTTGGTTTTCTAGAATCTTCGAAACAAATTTCATGCACTCCATATCCGGGGACAGTCATAGGACATCCTGATTTTTAGACAGAGTAGCAAATAGGTCATTTTAGGGGGGTCTAACCCCTTGCTCATTTTTGACCCAAAAAATCGAGATTTTCGAAATCAAGTTTTTATGCTAGGATGAAAGCCTAGGCAACGCTGATTTTATAACCGGAAATCCCAATTGGATCAGACGAATATAACAGGAGATATCGCAAATTGAAAATTGCAATTTTTGAAAAATGCCATTTCCAAGATGAAAATCTAAACGAAGGGAGATAGGCTTTCGAAATTGCTGGCAATAGATTCAGCGTATTCGAAAACCTATATTTTCATACCAAACTTTCGAATATCTGACACTGTTTAGGAGTAAATAATTTTTTTTGTTTTTCCACTTTTCATTTTCGAGTTGACTTTGAAGAGCTCTCTGGACTGCAATTCTCTATTGAATCATCATTTGTTTGGTTTTCTAGAATCTTCGAAACAAATTCCATGCACTCCATATCCGGGGACAGTCATAGGACATCCTGATTTTTAGACAGAGTAGCAAATAGGTCATTTTAGGGGGGTCTAACCCCTTGCTCATTTTTTACCCAAAAAATCGAGATTTTCGAAATCGAGTTTTTATGCTAGGATGGAAGCCTAGGCAACGCTGATTATATAATCGGAAATCCCAATTGGATCAGACGAATATAACAGGAGATATCGCAGATTGAAAATTGCAATTTTTGAAAAATGCCATTTCCAAGATGAAAATCTAAACGAAGGGAGATAGGCTTTCGAAATTGCTGGCAATAGATTCAGCGTATTCGAAAACCTATATTTTCATACCAAACTTTCGAATATCTGACACTGTTTAGGAGAAAATATTTTTTTTTGTTTTTCCACTTTTCATTTTCGAGTTGACTTTGAAGAGCTCTCTGGACTGCAATTCTCTATTGAATCATCATTTGTTTGGTTTTCTAGAATCTTCGAAACAAATTCTATGCACTCCATATCCGGGGACAGTCATAGGACATCCTGATTTTTAGACAGAGTAGCAAATAGGTCATTTTAGGGGGGTCTAACCCCTTGCTCATTTTTGACCCAAAAAATCGAGATTTTCGAAATCGGGTTTTTATGCTAGGATGGAAGCCTAGGCAACGCTGATTATATAACCGGTAATCCCAATTGGATCAGACGAATATAACAGGAGATATCGCAGATTGAAAATTGCAATTTTTGAAAAATGCCATTTCCAAGATGAAAATCTAAACGAAGGGAGATAGGCTTTCGAAATTGCTGGCAATAGATTCAGCGTATTCGAAAACTTATATTTTCATACCAAACTTTCGAATATCTGACACTGTTTAGGAGAAAATAATTTTTTTTGTTTTTCCACTTTTCATTTTCGAGTTGACTTTGAAGAGCTCTCTGGACTGCAATTCTCTATTGAATCATCATTTGTTTGGTTTTCTAGAATCTTCGAAACAAATTCTATGCACTCCATATCCGGGGACAGTCATAGGACATCCTGATTTTTAGACAGAGAAGCAAATAGGTCATTTTAGGGGGGTCTAACCCCTTGCTCATTTTTGACCCAAAAAATCGAGATTTTCGAAATCGAGTTTTTATGCTAGGATGGAAGCCTAGGCAACGCTGATTATATAACCGGAAATCCCAATTGGATCAGCGAATATAACAGGAGATATCGCAGATTGAAAATTGCAATTTTTGAAAAATGCCATTTCCAAGATGAAAATCTAAACGAAGGGAGATAGGCTTTCGAAATTGCTGGCAATAGATTCAGCGTATTCGAAAACCTATATTTTCATACCAAAATTTTAAATATTCGGCCCAGTTTAGGAGAAAATCATTTTTTTTGTTTTTCCACTTTTCATTTTCGAGTTGACTTCGAAGAGCTCTCTGGACTGCAATTCTCTATTCAATCATCATTTGTTTGGTTTTCTAGAATCTTCAAAACATATTCTATGCACCCCATATCCGGGGACAGTCATAGGACATCCTGATTTTGAGAGAGAGTAGCAAATAGGTCATTTTAGGGGGGTCTAACCCCTTGCTCATTTTTGACCCAAAAAATCGAGATTTTCGAAATCGAGTTTTTATGCTAGGATGAAAGCCTAGGCAACGCTGATTTTATAACCGGAAATCCCAATTGGATCAGCGAATATAACAGGAAATATCGCAGATTGAAAATTGCAATTTTTGAAAAATGCCATTTCCAAGATGAAAATCTAAACGAAGGGAGATAGGCTTTCGAAAATGCTGGCAATAGATTCAGCGTATTCGAAAACCTATATTTTCATACCAAACTTTCGAATATCTGACACTGTTTAGGAGAAAATAATTTTTTTTGTTTTTCCACTTTTCATTTTCGAGTTGACTTTGAAGAGCTCTCTGGACTGCAATTCTCTATTGAATCATCATTTGTTTGGTTTTCTAGAATCTTCGAAACAAATTCTATGCACTCCATATCCGGGGACAGTCATAGGACATCCTGATTTTTAGACAGAGTAGCAAATAGGTCATTTTAGGGGGGTCTAACCCCTTGCTCATTTTTGACCCAAAAAATCGAGATTTTCGAAATCGAGTTTTTATGCTAGGATGGAAGCCTAGGCAACGCTGTTTATATAACCGGAAATCCCAATTGGATCAGACGAATATAAAAGGAGATATCGCAGATTGAAAATTGCAATTTTTGAAAAATGCCATTTCCAAGATGAAAATCTAAACGAAGGGAGATATGCTTTCGAAATTGCTGGCAATAGACTCAGCGTACTCGAAAACCTATATTTTCATACCAAACTTTCGGATATCTAACACTATTTACGAGAAAATTTAATTTATCGTTTTGCCACTTTATTTTCGAGTTCACTTCGGAAAGCTCTCTGGAATGCAATTTCCATTTAACATCAGCTATTTGGTCTTCTGGAATCTACAGAACATTATATATGCAGACAGTGGAGCAAATAGGCCATTTTAGGTTGTTCAGACCCCGTGCTCACTTTTGACGAGATTTTCGAAATTGGTAATTTCCATTTCACTAATCAGGGACTCCATCTATTGTATCGAGGAAAACTCAATCAATGAATGCCGAATCTATACCTACTTGTATTCTGAATCTGAGGGTAAAAAGATATATCTTTCATGAGAAAGGCGTAGGTATTACTATTAACGCTCAACTTTCTGTATCTTAGTTCCTCGATATACTCCTGATCATTTGATCGATTATCCATTCCAGAGAGAGATTATTAAAAGACCTGAAAAAATTCCCTCGGAGCATAACACCATCTGGAGTAGTTCATTACAACATGAAAACGTGTAATTATTACTCAAAATATCAGATACGGCTCCCTTGCTTATTATCGAAGTGGATGACTGTGAGCTTACAAAACACATCAGGCAGTGAATAGGAACAGTCTGATCATACCCCCTCATTGAACAACATTAGTTAGGTAGTTTCCTCGACATTATTTAATTCATATAATTAGCATATAGTTTCGAATCTATGAAACAGCGCCACTAGTTGGGCTTCATTACTAGATACGGCAGAGATTACTGAAGATAAGCTTTATCGGGCATTCAGGGTAATATGGGTCTCAAAAATTTGAATAACTCAATAACAGACACACAGACAGGAAAAGAAATCGTATAATGCTATAGGAGTATACATTTGATCTTGATTTCTTCAAATATCAAGATGGAATTTCTTCTCTCATAGGTAGTATAACGGAATTTCAACGAAGTCTCCATTTCTTCATTTTTATTTTCTTCACAAACTAACCACGTTGGTGATGAAACTAGGATGGTTGTAGCTTCTTCCTTGCCAAAGGTTACACCCTGCCAAAACCAAAGGTATACTAGTGTGATGAAGCCCCTGTAGAAATCACCTCTTAATCGGTTATTTCTGTGCCTCCTCATATTTATTCGAAGAAGAACAAACTTCTCTGATGTATGGAGATACGAATCCAGAAGCTCAGCAAGAAAGAAACATATCCATACAGCATTCTTCTCCTCATTCTCACGATAAGATTCCAGCAACTCACTCTAGCCAACGACAATCTCTGCCATAATCAAAACGATGACTGATGACACATTATATTCATCCAGACAAAACTGGCAACATGACAAAGCGATTGGTAATGGGTCGATATGGTCTCCAAATACAGAACATATCCCACGGAAGCATGAGCGATTATGGACTGTCAGTGGCGCTATGGGAGGCACAGATTCTACTAATTAAGTAACCAGGAAGAGATGACATAACAATAGATGCAGTGTCATGGTTTGGATGTGAAAACGATGCTAGAGGCTACAGGATGATGTTTATTGTCCTAGTCGATCACTATTCATTTCTGGACAGTAGGAAGGAAACAAATACCTGATATCTCTCCAAAACAGATTCTAAAGGAACCTCAAGAAATAATTCATGTATACATACAATACTCCATTCACATTTATTTTAGCAGTCGGTTGGTCATGAAATAATTTTCTCGAGTTTTTGTAATTAGAACGGAGTAAGGTTGCCACTAATGAAATGCCGTTTATGTCATAACGCCGTTGCCACAACTAATATCAATTCGATGAATGTCATCGTAGAATAAGTTTCTATTTTTAGTTGAATTGTCCTATACATTGTAAATGTCTTTAGGTACCAATAAATACCTAATTATTGTTATTATATCAATGTATTAAGATGAACAGCCACAAGTTCTACCTGTTTATTCATGTGAAATTTTTGTTCCAAGATGTAGTTCACCTTGACTTGAAATTTCCTTTAATTCTTTTTACTTATATTGATGCAAGATGATTTTTGTTGAAGAATTCAACATTCTTGTAATTATCTGTTAATTCCTTCGAGAGATGCCTATATTCCCAACCACTGCATCATATGCATTTCATCTTCGGGTTAATATTTTTGAAATCTACAACTGATGTATCGTATTCAAACTTCAGCTAAAGAAGATAACGAACATTAACTCTCCTCAAGCTAGTGCATATTATCATATTATACTGATCTTTTGGATTTTCCATGCAAATAACTGGATTTTGTATGCCTTCAATCAGTTATTTGACAAGCGTCATAACCTCACATTTTCGTACTATACAGAGGGAAATGTGTCAAATTTCCATGGCCAACTGAGTGCTAAAATAAAAGTGAATGGTGTATACTTTTGAAGGCGGAAACTCACTGTCAATTCAGGATCAGTGGCGTAGGAGGCACAACCATCTAAATCAAAACCGTTCTGGAGTAATTCTCAGAATGGCAAATTACAATTATTAATCACACTTTCCGAGGAAGGTGAGATGCATGCCTCCAATCAGGTCATACCGAAATTAGTCCTTGCATGCGACTGGGGTTGCATTTGGCTCTGTTAAAACTCCGTTTAGCGCTAATTAGAGGAGAGAGCTACGGTTTTCACTCAACTGACAGGTAGTTATTTGACCCGTAGTCCGCTTCCTACATGCACTGAAGACTGTCCGGGTTTGGCATTGTTTAATTGTTAACTTTGCAATTTATACGGTTCACCTGAACACGCGATAGATCAGTGAGGATCCGCCTTTTTTACATCGGTTATAACGCCTGGGTTATTTGTTGACTTGATGGACATGACCCCTGTCAAACTCAAATGATCATTTCAATTCCCAATCCAGTGAAACATTTTCCAGATTATACAGAATCTTTGTCCCGTACAAATAAACTGCTCCACATGAGTTAAGGATATTTCAAAAAAATATAGTTAATATAAGATATTTGTGATGAAAATTCATATTAATATGATTTCAAGTCGCAAATTAATTTTAGCCTGTAGGTCGGCAACGTATACAGGCTCGTTAAGAAAAATCGAATAAAATAACGTAATTTTATTCCCGGAGAATTCAAGCATTTTAAGACTATCAATACAATGTATGGCCTCCACGGGCATCAATAACAGCTTGACATCTTCTTTGCATACTACACACGAGGTTGTTGAACATTTCTTGAGGAATTTGGTTCCATAAACGGGGCAGAAGCTCTCTCAGATCATTTGAGGATTATGGGGTAGGTTGATGATTATCTAATCTTCTTTGGAGCATATCCCCTGCATGTTATATGCAATTCAAATCTGGTGAGTGCGGAGGTATTAGTAAATGGAATACCAAGCTCCTCGCGCGCATTCTCAACTATGGCTGCACGGTGCGGTCTAGCGTTATCGTCTAGAAATTGAAAAGTTTCACCAATAGCAGAGTGAAAATTTGGCACAATATTGTCAATGACATGCTCCCTATAGTGTAAGGCAGTCATATTCCCAGGACAAATGTATTGATCTGTGCGCCCTTTGAAACATATCCCGGCCCATACCATAACACTACCCCCTCGGAATGGATGCACTTCTTGGACATAGCGACGATTACGGGGTATGCGTGGGATTGTTATTCTTCGAGAATCTGAAAATCGTCCATATCTGGATTCATCAGTGAAAAGGACACTACGCCATTGATTGTTCTAATTGATATGTTTCCTTGCCCATTCCAGTCTTTGACGTTTATGGTCCCGTGTTAATGGAACTCCTCTTAATGGACGTCTAGGACCTAGATTCACCTCTCTCAAACGTCGTCTGATGGTTTCGATGGAAACTTGGACCCAACTGCATTTTGAAGAGTATTCCGTAGCATTCTACACGTAGATGTAGGGTTTCTTCTCGCCGAAACGGTGATGAAACGATCCTGAGCAGGTGTTGTTTTTCGTCGCCCACCAAGCCTTGGTCTTTCCAACACGGAACTTGTCTCCCTGAACCTATTCCAAAGTCGAGATATCACACTTTGGCTGACTTGGAGGCTTTCCGCTACAACAACCTGAGTTAGGCCACCCTGTAGCATTCCGATAGCCCTATTAGCCTCAGCGTTTGTTAATTTACGTCTTGGCCTTTTCAGAAAACTCGTTAATGTTAAAATTGGTTATAGTCGGTTATCCTGCAAAGTTAGATATATACCATCGGGAACCTTTTAAAAACCTTTTGGAGCTCTATAGAATTGTACTCAAACATTTTCCTCTATCTCGTATAGTTCACCCTGCGTCGTCCATAAAAGCCTTCATGCATGACTCATTGAAAAAAAATCGATATGTTCGTCATCTCTTTATTATTATTTACGAATTTCACACGAAAACCTAACCTGATAAATTCTCTACACTAAACTGAAATTCCCATAACAATCGGACATCTGGTTCTGGAGTTATGGAGGAACAAACATACAGATAAACAAACTAGAAAATAGAAAATTGTATTTCCTCGTTGTATGGCGTACATTGAACTGAAAAAATTAATTATGTATTGAATTTATGAAGGAACGAATCTTTTTCCCGTAAAAGAACACTTCTCTCAGACGACAGCAGCTACCCAAGATGTGAAAAAAAAACAAAACCCATTCCGACGAATCTGAATGCCCGTCACCACGCGAACGAACGGTTAAGGCCCATTCCACAGGGGCCATTAACAACCCCATCATTATGTTATAACAGCCGATACTTATACGCTTTCTAAATTTTCCCGTTTATCATAAATTCACCGGGGCAATTTGGAATTTTACCTCCAGAAACTAATTTGATCCGTAATAGCTAGACATTTTCGGGGCCATAGAGTGGAATTAATTATATCGTTGCTACCCAATAAACTTTTATTTATTGATCTATCCTCGGCTAATTCTCTATTTTGCGGTTGAAATATGGCCATCTAATGGGTGCCAGCCTGTTGGGTTACGTTTTAAAGTGGCCTGTAAACCCCGACACCTCGGTTATGCGAAAATCGAGAAATTATTGCTGCATTTTTTATGAAGAAGTCGTGATTTGCATGTTGCGCGATAACATGCACGCACTTTTAATAGATTTTTTGATTTAGGGATGGAAATGTGAACTGGGGTTTTCATTATTTCGTTTTTTCCACATCGCGAGTGAAAAATACATATTAGCTAGCCATAGTATGCAAGGTAAAGTTAAAACACTGTAGAAAAATTGAGACACTGACAGTTGACAAAGTGCTACCTTATTTTTACGTCGGATAAGACTGTAATAACCACCACAGTAAGATTTGTTGATCCTTTAAATGATTCCTCAATTAAGATTTGAAAAAGTCTCAAAGATACCAGATGGAGTTATTCTAGCTCGGGAAAGAATCTACGTGATACAGTCCAAAGAGACACTATCACCAGATGGGACACCTCGTGAGATGCGGGGTTGTTTTTTCACATTAATTTGCCTCCCCGTACGCAGGGGGTAACAACGGGAGTCGCATTCATTATATTCTTGTTGTTCCCTCACAAATCTTACCTTGAAAAGCTGAGGTACTAATTTAACTGGCAGTTATTTATGACGGTGACTTGTAGCGATGGGTAGACACTTCGTTTTACGTTTTTTGAATCGGCTCACCGCATTCAATGAAGACGTGATGATTGCGGTTCAGTGGAGAGGGCTTTAGGCTTAATTTTCTTTTTTAAAGATCGACCACATTTCGATCAATATTTGGTAAAACACGCAACAACGCGAAACGCGTGTAGAGTTCATAGGATGTGTGTTGCACAGTGGGAATAAGGCAACAAAAAGTATGGTAGGTACACAGGGATTTTATGATACCTATGCGAAATATCAAAGTGCTTCCTATTTTGGCGATGGACACTTTTTACTGAGCCAAAATGTCTTTGAAACCACTAAACATGCCGCATATTTGAAATCCTGGAAACTTTGAATTTCTTAAACTTTTAATATTTTCCTACGAACATATTTCAACAGTAGATTCTTGAGGACGAAAGAAACACTTTTTTCCTTTACCATTTTTTCAGAATTGGCAAGGTTCAAAAGATACAGGCTGTTGAAAAACCATACAAATTGTTATTTTTAGTTTTATATCAGAAATGTAGTTTTATATTTATGAGATTAATCTTTTTCGAACACAAGATATCACCCACGTCTTCTACTTTCTTCATTATGAACATTACGCATCATAAAAATACCAAAAATTTAAAGAACCCAACTGAGTTGGACGTTATCTTATGAATATTTGGACGTTTTTAAAATTAAAGTATTCTTCATATTTTTTCGTATAATGCGCCGTTTTCGAGTGATTTGATGTTAAAAAATTAAAATGTATCTGTGAAATTTTAAAAAATTGGGTTCTTTGGCTGAATACAACTCTGTTTAAAAGATCAACAGACGTGTAGTCTTATAGATTCAGCTAGTTATTCTGAAGTTAGTGTTGTTTTTCTAGGGGTGGCATATAGCTCATTATAAGTCGAAGACTCACCCTGTATATTCCAATATAAATGTTTTTTCCTTTTCTATACATTGAAATAAAGTTTGAAATAAAGTTTGAAATACAAAATACAATTAAACCGTGCAAGAATTTATTAAATTTATATGTTTACATTATAAATTAATCTAGATGTTGAATTTTCTGGCTTTTAGGTTTGGTTGACAGTTTATGAAAGCAACTTCAAAATGTTCAACAAGTGTTATGATGATTTTCATTTAGTATATAGGTATAGTAGGTAGATACCTACCTATTGTATCATATAATATATAAGTTCATAGAATAAAAAAATGAAGTGCATTAAAATGATTTTTTTGTTTATTCAATAATTTTTGTCATAGGTAGAAATAGACGGGGGGCAGGGGGGCTATGTCCCTCCCAGATACCCATGGTGCCCCCCCCCCAGGAAAATAGAGAAATAGTAAAATAACAGTAAAAAGCAGCTATTCTGGAGATTCTTCGTGGTTTTTAGCCATTTCTAGAATTTTTGTACTTCTTCTTTATCCAACATCTTTATACCTCGGGGGCGGTCACCTCAGACCTCCCTAAGGGGTGCCCCCCCACATAAAACGTTTATTTCAGCCTATAAAAATTATACTTTCAATACCAAAGAATAAAAATATTCAGAAGTATAGTGTACTAAAAAAAATTAATTTTTCGATTTCTGTGACAGTTAATTACATATATCAATTAACTCCTTTTGTGTATATCAAAGAGAGTTAATAAATGAAAAAATAAATCAGTTAAATGAAAAACAAAAAGGCATTATGTTCTTATGGATACCTAAAGATAATGTAATCACCTAAGAATGAAGACGATTATGATTATGAATTACCTTGAGCCTCATCCCTGTGATCTGGTGAAGCTAATAGAAAAAAAAGTTTAAATGATTTCGAATAGTTATGTGGGTTCTAGTTCTAGGAAAGAATTGTTTTTATTAAGGAGATTCTGTGAGTCTGTAAGCAGAGGCAGCGCTCAACTGGAAAACTTTACATTTCCTTACCTCATTTCATTTCTAATTTTCAAGTATCTAAAAAAAATTCAAACAGGCACTTTCGGGATATCTCATAAATTTTTATGTTAGACCTCCTGCCGATAGCGGCATAATCCCAATTCCGAAGTTCCGACTTCTTCGCATCCAGCCGATATAATTTAATTCTTAATCACCACGAGTGCCAGTTTATTAACTCCACTCCGAAACGCTATCAGCGTTAACTCCAGCCTATCCTAACTCCACCTCTAGGAATGCGCGCGCAAATCGAGGCGTTCCGCAGCACGAACATAGAGCCAGAAAAACGATGAAATGTCAACTGATCATCTCGCTTCGGAAAAAGAACTAACAACCTGTTTGTTTTAAAACAAACCAAAGGGTGAGTCGTAAGTGTGATAATTGAACATTTATTTCTATAAACCCGTTCCGAAACCGGAGCCGTGGAAGGGGGAGGAACATACCAGCTATTAACTGCCAAATAGAGGCTGCCGGCCAATCGGCGATCGTCGCAGTTAGAGCAGGCTCTTCGCGACGGCCAATAGCAAAGCGGCGGGTCCTTAATGTCCCCCACTCGCGCCCAAACGTCCCCTCCAGTTAGCCACCGTAAGAAGATAGGTTGATCAGTTTATTAGCTAAAGAGATTTGCTTACGGTAGCATGGTTAAGGAATGTTAAAAACGTAAACGTCGCGTTTTGATTTTTTTCAACGTTAATTGATGCACGTCGGTTTGTGACGTTGGTCGAGCAAGGACAGCTTCTGATAGAGATCATCGTTTGGGCGCAGAGTGCAGTGAATTGTGTTTGAGTGGTCTACTTCCGACGGATTGTGCTCAACGATGACCAACTTCGGAATCGCGCCTCTCTGAAGATCTCCCGATGTTGGCGCAGCTAGATTACTTCCGAGACAGTTTGGTGAAGACAAACATGATGCCTCTGGCACCTACACCAATAGTGGCAGTGCCGTCCAAGCCAAAAATCGGGTTCTCAATAGACTCTATAGTGGGTGGTGCGAATCAGCCATCCAGTCCGCACTCGTCGCCGGTTCATTTCTCGGAGAGCTCGGCGCCTTTGAGCCCTTCCAGTGACACGGACAATAGGCTGAACGGTTCACCTCAAAGATCGCCCATAGGCTCTCCAAAACCCCCGATCATGGTGCCTGGGATTCCGGCGCATACCTTGGTTAGGCCGAGCCCGACGTATGAGGGCAACATGATGTCCAAAGGTGGCTTCATGCAGCCTGAGCTCATGCATAATCACCCTGGTCAGCATCCTTTCGCCTTGGCTGCTCATTTTCAAGGCGCTGCTCTGGCAGCGGCTCTTAGCTCGGGGCAGCACCAGTTCAATCAGCCGTCACCCTTGAATCCTCACACTCCACCAAGAGACAGTTATCCCCTTTACCCGTGGCTCTTATCCAGGCACGGCAGGATATTCCCACATCGGTTTCCAGGAGGTAAGAGAAGTTTTCCAAGTAGAAATTAGGGATATACTCACCGTCGTTTGATCTTTATTATGTTTTCCTGCTTCTTTGCTCAATGCGCTCATTCTACAGACCTTGCAGCTCCTGGTTTTGATGTTGTTTTCTCCACTAGCTCATATGAGTGCCTGATGGGTAAACCCCTCGTCCTCTATAACTGATATCACGCTTTGTTCCTTGGTTTTTGATTTCTGGAGGAGTTTTGAGTGCTTTTTAGCTCAAAAAGGTCTTGTTTCTATAAGGGTAGTTGAGCACAATCTGATTCACACAGGTTTTCGATTTCTGGAGGAATATTTGAGTGATTTAAATCTTCTAGATGCTTTTCCTTTTAGCTCAAAAGGGTCTTGTTCCTATACGGATGGTTGAGCACAATCTCTAGTAGCTAGTAGAAATGTTTTTTCGTTTCCTTTGAGTCCTTAGGGTCCAGGTACATACCTACCTTATTTTTGAACCTATATGAATAGAAGTTGAAGGCTTTGCAGCTCCCTAGCTACTCACACCACCATTACGCCATTGGTGTCATTTTATGCTTATCCGCAAGGAAGAAGATCCTCGGAGAAATGAAGTTTAGAGTTTCTGTTTACTTTCATGTACTGTAAACGGAGGAAAATTCTGACTATATTGGGCTGAAAAAGATCTTGAACCTAGTTGTCAAATGGTTCTTTCGTATAAGACCCTTTAGTTAATGTCCAATGACAAAATATTTGCTCAACTTCATCAAGGAGTTAAAGAACATTTGATGAGTCAAAGGATTCTTATGACCTCATTTCACTAGTTTCGATGAGTTTCAATTTTACTTCGACTCAGGAGGTTTGCTTTGCGCGCATTTGTTCATCTAGCACTAAACCTAATTGAAGTTTCTTGAACGTTCTCAACTTTCTAACATAAATACGATTCCAATTACAAACCCGAATTGGAATGTTGGAAATTCGATGTAATATGTTTAATTTATTCATTAGCTAATAGGGTAATCACAGTCTTTAAACGTGATAATTATTGCTTGACCGGAACTTATACAGCTATAAAATGAAGTATGTAAATAGTTCTAACTAAAGACTAGACAAGATCATATGCACGTTGAGGTTCAATTATAAATGTATTCTTGAGCTTGAGCATCAAAATATATTATATCATTCTCGATCAATTACAACTTCTATTTAAAGTTTTATCATACATGGACGTTTTAACATGATTTCATTTCCTTCAGCAGGTAATAAAGGCACAGTTGTTCCATAGGAATATATTATTAACCTTCCTCTATTAATTCCATGGAAGCGCAATGAAATATGAAGGGAAACATTAAACCATTTGTGCAATCAGAAGTGAGATTTGTAATGTATATCAGATAACATAATATAATACGAAGTTATGGCATCAATTTCACATATTTTTTTTTTAAATTAAACGTGTGCAATAGCAAATAAGGTTCGTAAATACGTTTGTGAATTGATTTTTTCACAATTTTCTAGAAAAATCTTCATTAAAACGAATTAACAGTTAACTTAACCAACACAGTTCATGTCGATTGCAATAAATTTCGTGAATACAGGATGAGTGTTAGAGTTGTACATACATTTCAACAGGAGATTGTTGAGGTGAAGAGAAACAATTTTTTCCTTTAGCATATTTTCCGGTGCGACCTGTATATAGCCATTTTGAGTTTTAATTTCCTTATGCCACCCCTGGATAAAGAAAATTCCCTCCAGAATAACAAGCTAAATCTATGACGTTACACATCTGTGGATTTAAACAGGGTTGTATTCAGCCACCCAATTTTTGGAATTTCCCACATTTTTTTGTATTTTTCTGGTATGTAATGGTCATATAATGAAGAAACTGGAATTTTGTGTTCATGGAAGATTCATCACGTCAAAGCAAAACATTTTTTCGAAAATCATCCCCTTCGATAATACCGTTTGTGGGATATAACTGAAAATAACATTTTTTATGGATTTTCAACAGCTTGTATCTTTTGAACCGAGCCAAACTGGAAAAAATAGTAAAGGGAAAAAGTGTTTCTTTTGAACTCAGAATCATCTGTTGAAATAATATAAGTATGTACAAGTCAAAGACTACTTACCTATGCTTGAGACTACGCAAAATTCCTCTGGTGGTTTTTAACTGCATCAGTTTTTCCGTTCAGAAGTTAATTTAACAATGAAAATGAATTGAAAAATTCTGAGGAATATATAAGCTGAATGGAATGGTTTTCATTTCTTACGGACTGTCAGACGCCAACCGATTAGACGCCCAGTTGATACTGTAATTTTTCACACTTCCTAATTATGCATATTGATTTCCGGTGTAAAAAAGCGTTAATTTCAAATTTCCTCATCTGTATCATTATTTTCACCATTTCACACCAAGGGAGCAGTCCCAACAACTTCCGAACACCTCAGTTTCGATATACGCGTAGATAAGGAAAACCGCCGAGCAAATTGATATACAAAATTACCCATTTGACGGCAGTCCGTAGGTGTAATAACAGTAACATCGGTGGATACAACGAAAGTTGCGGTGTCTGCCCATTTGCATGTCGCCTAGGGTACCAGCCGAGCGACCAATTAATGCCCTTTTTAACCGCGTATACCGATTACACTGCCAAGTATTAATTTCAGGAGTATAACATCTAATAACCGTGTACGGCTCCTAGATATAATTAGCTCCATTGCTAATGTGTAAATAATTACCGCGGTTCAAGGTATTTCACGATCAGTATCTACCAAAAAGGCCTATAATCAGCCGTTCTTAATACCTCCAAGAATTATCATAATTCGGGCGTTGTTTAACTCCTTTTACTCAGCGCCCATTTACATCATAGATTGCTCTCTCGCATGTGAGGAGCGGTAATTCGGGCGGTAATTATGCCGCGGTAATTTGTTTCATACCTTTTTGGCAGTCTTCGGCCGCCTATCAAAGTCGACGATTTGTCTAGGAATAAATTAGCGGAAAGCATCTGGATCTTAGGCAGCGATTTCCACAGGTGGGTATCATCGATTCATAGCCTCGTTGAAGGAGCCCCGAGGCGGTCAACATAAGGCACCTTTTATCGTACATTACAGTCGTTTGTTACAGTCTAATTGCCATCGATTTCCCGGCTTTACCCCATTTGGAAGGCGTTTTTGAGAATTATCTCTAGCACTGTCAGCATTCCTTGAAGACTCATATGAGTCTTTGACTCGTACAAATATTTTAACAGTAGATTCTTGAGGTTAAAAGGAACGCTTTTTTCCTATACCATTTTTTCCAAATCAGCTCGGTTTGAAAGATACAGAGTGTTGAAAAATCATAAAAAAAGTTATTTTTAGTTTTATCTCACAAACGGTTTTATCGAATGAAATGAATTTCGGAATATAGTTTTTCATCTATTTAATGAATCTTTTTCGAACACAAGATATCACCCACGTCTTCCAGTTTTCTCATTATGACCATTACGTACCATAAAAATACCAAAAATTCAAAGAACCGAACAATTGAAACTAAGTTGGATGTTATATAATGGATATTTGAACGTTTTGTAGAATGAAAGTATTCTTCATATTTCCTCGTATAATGCGCCGTTTTCGAGTAATTGATTTTCAAAAATGAAAAATATCTGTGAACAATTGGATACTTTGCCTGAATACAACCCTGTTTAAAAGATCCACAGATGTCAAGTGTCACAAATTTAGCTAGTTATTCTGAAGGTAATTTTGTTTCTCCAGGGGTGGCATAGCTCATTGTGAAAATTTAAAATGGATATATATTTTTATCAGAGCCGAATCGGAAAAAATAGTAAAGGGGAAAAGTGTTTCTTTTTACCTCAAGAATCTACTGTTAAAATATATGTACGAGTCAAAGACTCACCCTGTATACTTGTATGTACAGGGTGGGCAAAATTACAGACACATTTTTGAGCTCCTTTTTCCTGAGTAGTACTAATCTGGAATCAGAACTTCCTATGGCATCTTCAGATGAATGGGTTATGTTGGAATCTGGCAACTCTTGTGTGAAACGAAATAAAAAACGATAGTTAATGATTACATATCGGTAATGCATTTAGTGGACCGGTGTTAAAATTGATAGAGGAAGTTTTGATGAGGTTATACACCTTTTCGTATATGGTTATGTCATTAGATTTCCCTCTGGTTATCGATGTGTGAATCTTGATAATGATATGCGTGTTTTTCCCAAATGACCCGTTTCTCTTTCCCCATAAGGATAATGATCACGATTCAGCGCGATAAAGCATCGTAAAAAAATCCAACAGTAGTATCCAGGATGAGTGTGAAGTGATATCTTGAGCTAATTATTCCGTATGAAATCTCTTCGAACAATACCCCAAGCAACATAACGCGTTTCAATACTGCATTTATTTAACAATTAGAGAAGTCTTAAGTAGTTTTTAAAAACACCTCTTCCTAATGTCCCTTGATGGAAATAATTGAATGTAATTGCTGGTTACAGCTCGATTTCCAACCGACAGAAAGAAAACGAATCGTTTTGAAAATTAATTCATAGACGGCTGTTATAAAATTCTCAACGAATTATAGAGTCATTAACGGAGCCGGCGGTAATTATCAACCGAATTTCAACAGAACCTGATATAAATCTCTATGTTTTTACGACTTTCTTGAGGGCCCACTGGGATTTCACAATGAGATATATGGCTTACAACAACCAACAACTGTAATACGAGGGAACATAAAGATAAAGGTGCATAAACACATTGAAATGAGCGGCTCCGACTTCGAGCAGCTTCAACTTGCAATTGATTTTGTGCTGCAATTCGAAAATGGTTAGAGTACAATCAAAAAATCCCAAATAAAGGTTGTAAGCTGTAGAATGAGCCCTTGCCAGTATTTTCCATATCTAGAAAAGGACTATCCGGTCAAATTGAGATTCATTAAGGATTTTATCTCTACCAGATGTTTTGTTGTTTCAGTAGCTTCATTTTCACCCTTTAGAACTACTCAGAAGTTGAGACCAACTTTTGGTGGCCAAAAATGTGCTCTCAGAAACGATGTTCTTTTAGTTTTCCGTTTATCTCTCCAAGAAAACCCAATACCGACTCAGCTACTTTACAGTTGTGGAACACTCATATAATTCTGCATTGAATCAGACTATGTGTGTTTTGAAAAAGTCAAAATTTGACTAATTTTCAGATTAATCGTAAAATATTTGTTTCATTGTTGGTTTTGCTGAAAGTTTCTTCGAAAGTAGCTGGGAAGTGGATGATTAGGAACTGAAACCCTTTTCTATGGAATATTTCTTGACATATAACGAAATCAATGGAAAATTTTTTGGACATCACGTAGATTACACTCCCCAAATTACACCTCTGTCAATAAAAAGGTTGGGAACCTCTGTATTGAACACAATTTTGGTTTATTATTGAATACAGTATGGATGAATTGTACTTTGATAGTCTCCCACTTATTATTCATTCGTTTCTAGACCAGGGAGTAAAGAGATTAAAATTCCAAAAAAACGTTTCCTAGATTTTATCATTCATCGATTTGGAAAGCTGACAGAAATGTTATTGATCCATGATTCATACAATAATTAAACGAATGAAACCAACTCTTATAACCTTTTTACACCATTCTTCCTGGTAACCATCATCGAAACGACGTTCTTTGAATATGAAATCGAGAATCCCGCAACACAAACAAATTTTCTACTGATTGACTTTCCATACGCGCCATATTTCTACATTCAGTCTTGTATTTCTCTAAATGTTCAAATTTATTGCCGTTATTTAAGGCCACCTGTGTCGCTTTTGGTAATTAAAATGTGCAATTATTCCGATAAAACAGATAAATAACCAGATAGACGTCGATTTGTATTCGAAGAATGGACGCATTTGGTATTAAAACAATCGCTAATTTTACAATGCAAAAAATATAAGCATATGAGTATGTTAACGTCCCTACCTTACAGGAATTTAAATTATTATTAAATGAAGATTAGGATTCATGAGGACACCCGTAGAATTTTAAGTGAGAAGAAACATTTACTTCTGAATAAATGGTTGTTGGAATAATGAACAATCCTTCTTGGTCTCGAAGTATAGATACTGTTGTCATTAGTCACTAACTCGATGTTTTATTTTTGATCGAAGAAGAATATTTTCAAGTCTTTTTCCATTGTGAATGCTGAATCAACGTGATTTTTCAAGTATTCAGAGTCGACCGATGGGAACGTCACGTGTAGGACCCCTCTGCCGTGTATGATTGACTTCTGAATTGTTTAATTTAATAATGCGCAGTTCACAATAGCCTTAATCTACTTTCACGCCCTTATAAAGAGTCCCTTGTTATCGGGTCATCTGAGCGTGAATGAGACGTCAAAAAATAGATCAACTACGGGGCTTTTTTATCAGGGGCACCCTCTACAATGGCGGTTCGTTTTATGGACGCCTAAATCGGACGTATATAAAATCTTTTGTGTGTTTATAACGGATATTTTTCGCGTATGTCCTAGTGGGAGAACAACTGGAAAGAGGAAATGAGGTTAACCTTATCAAAAACTCAAAAAAAAAACAATGATAACAACTTTCATCTGAATTCGAAAGATAAAAAGAGAAAACGATGGCATGGAATTCATCTGTGGATATTCTTCACATTAAAAACCAACGAAAGACTCATTAAGAGAAGAATTAACCTTTCTAAGTACAATTTAGATCCTTGGAAAAGACGCTTACAACAAAATTATAGCAGGCTTAAAATTTATATAACAGAAGAACAATCAGCAATCACCTAGTAGGCATCAGAACGACTCGATATCACTTCTACGCATCAATATAGAAGAGAAAAAATGTTAAAAGTGGATCGATCCCTGATAAAACGAAGGATACTCTGATGGTCGAAACAGCCATCAAGGTTTTTCTTCCCCAGAAGTCCCATGGTGTACAACTTAAGGCAAAAATAATAGAAATTACCTACAAATTACAATATTTTCAATTTAACAACGAGCGGAGCAATCAAGGAAAATTGGTGGACGATTATACGGTGAATACAAGACTTTTCAAGTTGATAACCACCCCTTAGAATATCAGGCAGTATATTTGTGGAAGTTTGTATAGCCAAAAGGCCAAACAGAGTATGACTTCTTATTGATATAGTAACAAGTTCTCTCGAAATTTAAGAAAACGTTTATATATAAGGTTCCAGAGCTATTGCTTCTCGAATAAGAGAATGGAGACATAGCGGGATGAAGTAGATTCATACAATTTGTAACTATTTGTAGTTATTTCGCGTTTACTGCAAGCTACTTTGCATACAAAGGCTTTATCGAATCGTATACCTAATATAACAATATTATGCTGTTGCTCAAATGGTAGGTTGACTTTGGGAGTACTACATTACTGCGTTTTATTGCAGTTCGCGGATTCTACCTTAAGGCACTGATTTTTTGAATCAAATAAAATCAATTAGAATGAAGAGATTGATTACCTTCTGGTAAAGGAAAAAGTGGTTCTTTTGACCTCAATAATCTACTGTTGAAATATTTGTACGAATTAAACACTTACCCTGTATAATTATTTTATGGCAAGAAGGACATTTTCAATGTCCATTTTTCACGATAAAACCTTAAGAAAATTCGGAGAACTACATTTTATGCGAATAGTTTCAGAATTCATGTTAAAGTCGAAGACTCTGTGTGTAAACATCAATGTCGTTCTAGAGTCCAACTTGTAAACCTTCGCATCAACACTATTTCTCTGGATCCATGTACTAAACGTCATAATTTTAACGGTCGACAATTAATTTAACCTTATTTATTTAATAAAGACATCGCAAAAAGTGTGTATAATTGACAGATTTGCTTCGCACTAATATATTCCAATGTCTTAATTGCGACGCTAAAAACTTGTAAATGGGAAGTTAGAATGAATTAATGTAGAATTATTGATATTCAGACCGGAGGTAATGCGTTTTTTTCGCCCTCCTTCCAATTTGAATTATTCCTTAAAAGGTGACTGGATTTATTCAAGTCTGCATACGATAGGGATCGCAGAAAAATAAAGTCTTTTCAAAAGTAAGAAAAGATAAATCTAAAGGTTCTTCATCTTGAATTTACAACTTTATGAATCAAAACATCGGTGATCGGATATGACACTCATAGACATAGAGACTATGTCTATGATGACACTCGAGATTCTTACCAAATTTCGATGTATTTGCATTGTTCAGGGGTGGACAATCCAGGGCGATATTCATTTCTTTTCTCGATTCGAAACAAACCAAAACGGCAACGCCGCCTGGATCTCTACCATTCCCCACATCGTTCCTAATGGCGTCTTATCACGCGAATGCCTAATTGACTTGTGAAATCGCCAACACTCGAACCAACACCCGCTGAAATATGTTCATTGTTTTCAAACTTACAGCGAGGCAACTCTATGGCCGCCCTTCTCTGTGGATCCCATTACGGACCTCGTAGATCATAACCTCATTTCGAACCCGAAGAAACCCGTTGCTACGATAAATAATCGTGGAATTAAATTTGATCCGAGATCACGCTTTTGTTCTTTACGTTTCAATTCTGTGGCCGCGGGACTATGTGAAATATTATACCCCTTTAATGGGTCTTAATTCACATTAAGAGAGATTGGACGTATAGATCTGTTACTGCTGGTCTGGTGATTCTTGGCCATGGCTGCCTTTCCAAGGACTATACGACATATTTGATCGGAACTCAGATTTTCTATGGTTTCACAAGTCATTCAGTATTCGTTTTATAGTAAAACCTGCATATTTCACTCATGTGGACAGACTCTCCTACATAGTGACATATAACTTGTCTGTGAATTCATCGTATATCGACTTACCCACCCCCAGCTTAGCAGGACCACATATTCACATATGTTTCAATTGTGACATGTGTATTTCCATATTATAGACTCATAATCAACACTTCTATGGTTCCACGATTGATTTGGTAATTTTTTTCAAGTTAACGCGGGTTTATTGAGAATTTATGTATGCTTTCGTTTATTGCTGTCATCGATATGTACTGGAAGTGTTAAATTAGGCTAATTCTGCAGAGTAAAAATATCTGCAAGGCGCAGGAACTGTTTCTCCACGTGTGAATCGGACATTTCAAGATAAATCTTCGAGATTGTTCCCATCGCAATTACCAAGGTAATAAGTTAATAAGAGCCAATTAGTTTTATACATTTTAGGAGTGTCCTCGAATCTCCCATCAGCTGTCGTTTAAGCTAAGTGAACGGTTAGCTAATTATCCTTGTCTTGATCCGGGAATTGCAGCAAAACCGATTATTAACCTATAAACGAGGAAATAGAAAAATTTCATGAGGTTTCCAATAGAAATATGATAAGTGGTCATTTTCGTGTCTGTACGAGCCTCTAATGTTCCATGGAGGTTAATTATCTCTATATTGCGGAATATGAAGGATTGCATTCAGGAGTTGAATTCCACCATTTGAAGGAATTTAATTGATGGTTGTAGAAATGCTGTAATCTTGATTCAACTCTTTGAAAATGTGGGTTGGACACTCTTTTCGCCTTCTTGTCCGATAAAACAATGGGTTGAGAAGTATATTTATGAAAAAATGAAAAAATAATTTTTTTTACGTTCATTGCAGCAGTCCAGCTTATGTGTTTGTGAAGTAAATGTGGACAGAAACGTTGTGGGAAGGAGTAAATAGCTGTAATTAATTGATGTGTTGCTGTCATCAATTAAAATTTAATTTACCCGGTTGGAAGTATCTTTACAATGTTATAATCGCATTTTTTGAATATTCATGTGTACTTTGTCCGTGCCCAATTGGAAACATGACATAACCTAACCTAATCATTCAATTTATAATCTCGCCAGGAATCTATTAAATTAGCCGCGAATAGCCGTAATTAAAAATGAATTATATGGTGTATAACCCTAGCACAATAATTTTATTGGGTATGATTGTCTCTTGATAACAGGAAATTCATAATTATTCATTAGTTCTTACCGTACAAGGTGTAGCTTGGCCAACTTTTATCTGCATAATAACAAGTTTATATTCACTTTTCGACTATTTAGTGGTCTGAGAGGCGTGTGGCGATTATATTTCTTTCACGCATTTCGTGCATTAGACAGATGTGAGGCAGCGTTTCTTTTGAAGCCGCGTGCACACTTGGCAAAAGAACGCAGCAGCGAGCCAGGAAGGCCAAAACGCTTGTACACCAGAAAAATCGTTATCCAAGTTCTTACAGCCAAAGGAAGAGTTTTTCAGTTGTTGTTTTTCTTCATTGAATCATCGAAACTTATTGAAACTCGGTCATAGACTTATAATAACATGTATATTCTAAGTCTATGAACTCGGTATAAGTTTGAAAGATCCATTTGGCCTTATTCTATGAATTGCGGTTTAGTCCGTTCATTTTATATATGATAAAGCCAGAGATGGCTTGGAAAACATCGTTGTCAAATTGTCAAAAGTATCCTCTTTCCTCTTATTACTGGAATTACCATATAACTACTATTTGAGCCCAGTGAAACGAATATTTTGAGACTCTCAATGACTGAACGTATAGGTTGAGTTAGCTTGGTCCAGATACGGTGAAATTTCCTTATTTTTCGGCGTTTCTGGTCGCCAGGTTACGTCACTGCAATTTCAGGTGGTCGTACTGTTTTTGGCGCATGCAAATGCGTCCTCCGAATTTCAAACAGCCCTACCTAACCGAAGCATCAAACGGAATCCAATTAATCAGCAGACGTGCTCGTCTATACGTAGATAATAATCCGTATATGTCCCCAAATTAACTGTCAATTACGTTGATAGGAAATTTGTTATTCATAATGGTCCGACCACAATGAATTTTTGAATTAATTATCGGCCGTTAATTATGATTGTCCGTCAATTATACATACGGCCGATGTTTGGGCTGTGGTGTAATTATTACATTGTTTATCGGGACATAATGAAATCATCGAAATTTTTTTAATTTTGTGGTTCGCTAATCTTTGCGATTAATTGTCCGTGTCAGGAGATCTATTGGCAGTTATATATAACTGCCAATAGATCGCATGACTTATATATAAGTCATGCGAACGAATCTTGGGCCGCTATCTCATCATCTTGCCGATGTTGAAAGTTAGAATTCGAGGAATTTTTTTAACTGATTCTTCTTGCGCAAGTAACACTGAGTTAAAAGGTCCTTACTGATTTTGGTTCAGGTTTTTTATTGCCGATGAGTTCGCCATTTTGAAAATAGCGAGCATTTAGGGGTGTGTTTCGTGCAGAAATCAGCTATGAGGTTGAATAAGATAGTTTCAACTTACTCCCCCATGCAGACAAAGCTGTAGAATCAAATTTGATGACTTATTTTTCCGGCGCTCATAAATTTCCAAATAGAAAGATTTTAACAGCTGCGCCATCTATCGCCAGGTAAACAAATGTTCTGCCTAGACCGCGAGTGCAGTCTGTAGATCCCTGTAGGCGCCACTTTTTTTTGAATTATCATATAGTGTTTGTTCCTATGGTAATTAATTTATATCATTTCAGGACCGGACATACCAGGCTTCCTTCTACAGCCCTTCAGAAAACCGAAGAGAATACGGACGGCTTTCAGCCCGTCGCAGTTGCTCAAGCTAGAACACGCTTTCGAAAAAAACCACTACGTAGTTGGCGCCGAAAGGAAACAATTAGCGCAGTCCCTATCACTCACAGAAACTCAGGTAGGTTCACTTACAACGAACACCTAATAATGATAAATTGATTTTGGTAATGAATATTCGTGAAAAGAGCTCTGTTTTATCGACTTTCGGACGAATATTCTATGGCACGTACATAGATTGAACTGTCAAATAAACGATTGATGTCAAAAAATGACATTTAAAGGTTAGGGAGTGGTTCCCTACTCTTTCCTTCTATACCTTTCAAAAACCTTTGGATGATAATGCAAATCTTTGGAGAATAAGTCGAAAAATCGGAATTCCGACTATTAGATACTGATGGCTGAAACTACTGCCATGATCGGCTGTCATCTCATCAGATAGAATTTCCCGATGGATAAAAGAGCCTTGCGACACAGAGATGAATCATCTCCAAGACAGAACGTTGGCATGCCGTTTACTTGCCATTAATAATCATTAGTTGCTGATAGTATCAGCGGTTATGAAGGAATGCTGGAGGATGCACTGCTGAACGATTCCGCTCTATACACAATCGCAATTTTCTCATGTTTCCGTGATTGATTCATCATCAGTGGATCGGACAACGTTCGATGAAATATTAAGCGAATTCGTCAGCCGTCGTGTTTTATTTTATGTTAATTCGTTAAAGGTTATTGTTAGTTTTGTTCGGGATCTTCGTTTTATTGATGCTGCTTCTTTTATTGAATATGTAATGTCATTTTTGGACCATAGAAGTTTTGGGGTGATCAGAGAGGAGATGGGTTTAAATAACAAAAACATCTGTTTCTTCTTTAGAGCAAATGATCATTCCTAAAAAATTGCATAGGGATTAAGGCTCGTGGTAAAACTGAAGAAAAATATTGGGAAAAATAGCAAAGGTTAACGAGAATCAGCCTCAAACAATACCACAATCTAATCCGGTATATCCGAGTGAATAAAACGCCAAAACAATCAAATCGCTGACGGTATTTCCGTAGAAAATAACCAGTTGTTGTCCCAAATTTGCATCCATAAATTCCATCTCCTCCCACTCTCGCTAACGCTGAATCTTTTCGAAAAACACCCGTTCGATCGAGAGAACACGTGAGG
Organism: Coccinella septempunctata; assembly: GCF_907165205.1. Taxonomy (NCBI): domain Eukaryota; kingdom Metazoa; phylum Arthropoda; class Insecta; order Coleoptera; family Coccinellidae; genus Coccinella; species Coccinella septempunctata. The sequence continues at coordinate 35,785,600 of NC_058193.1, read as the reverse complement.
AGGGCCCAAAAAGTGCGAAACGCCACCCCGGCTTCTCCCCTTTCTGTTTACATTTGATCGAATAACGCGTAGAAAATTCTACCACACACGTTTTCAATTAGCAATACAAACATTTAAACGGGGCTGCAAATAATGAAAAATAATAATTCGTTTCGCTAGAAGGACGCAACTTTTCTCCCGTTAACGAGATAGGAGGCGTCGGATGATGTTTGGCCCGGGCATTATACGGGGTAAAACTGATCCGGGTAAAGATGTTATTTCAGCGACCCGTATAAACTTTTAGGTGTTTTAATTCGTTATGGGGAAAAGGTTTTTGCCGGTATACCGAACAGGGGATTATCTATACGGTTCCCCACCCTGAATTTATTTTTGGTTGGTAAGCCTGCCTTTGACATCTGTCAAAAAATTTCATGTCACTGTCAATGTCAAAACTCAACCCTTCATTTCTGTTGAATGAACACCTAATTCCATTCGGGAATTGACTGTAACGATATTGTTTTTATAGACCTAATATTTCTGAAAATTTCATATGAGGAAGCCTAGCAGAAACGTCTTCGTTTCTGCCACAAAATTGAAAACAACCTCGATAAAATCATTTATTGAGAAGTAGGGACCTACAAATTCATATAGTTGCTGATTCAAACTGCCGCAACCGCCAACTTATGAGCATTTTATTCGTTATTTCCAACTATATTCTGTTAACAAATATGAAACATAGGTTTCGGCAAAACCTGGTGGTCTGGACCCTTCCTCAAATCAACCAATTCAAACGTACGTGACTCATGTGGTAACTTGCGTGACAGAAAGCGAGCAAAATGCTAAATGGGAACTTCTGGGGAATTTTCTGTACATACTGGATTTATTGCAGCTTTGATAAAGACTGCGCGGTATTAAACTGCACGAAGTTCCTTTAGCACACCTGAACTGACTAATTCTATGGCTATAAATGTCCGTTTGGAAAATTTAAACGAAAGGCCGACTCTTGAGAAAGTAATGAAGTATAGTAAATTCGCACCCATACTGATGTGGTACCAAGCTGATTGCAACACTGATGAAGAATCTGATGTTGAATGCGTTACTAAATAAAAGTTTTTCTAAAAATGGATGACCCAGAACTTTACCCTGTGGAACCCCAAATTTTTATCAAGTATTCAAGCAAGAGATTACATTTGACGATTTGACTTATAAATTAGACCAAATCAACTATTCAGCCATCTGCTCTCAGGAATGCCATCATGTTCAAAGACATCTACTTTCCTCTTCAAGAACTTGGTTAATTAACATCCTCAGGTAGTTACCAAGTATAGGTAAACAGCTAGCGGATGTGAACAATCTAGTGGTTAAAATTTTTTTTGGATTGGAGGAAGGGCTTCCTGTTACAAACGATAATAAAGCGTCTTGAACAAAAATTCAATATTGTATGCAACAATTTTATAGATGGAGAGTCATATGCGGAAAAATCAAGTTTCAATTAACTCATTGTTCCAGAGAAATACGGTTAGGTTCCCTACTGAACTAATTTAAGACACCTGGTGTTCACAAAATGGATGTCTTGTAGCTTGTAGGGTTGATTGTTGGTTGACTATATAAAAATCAGTTGACATTTCAGCTGTTCGCTGTTAGGGTTAAAGAAGGTATACAAAATTAAAGCTCTGCTACGTGCTACGTCCGAATGAAATTCAGGAAATCACATCGGGTTTTGTGACAAGTGTGATCAACATAAAAAATATCGGGCATCATTTAGGATGCTGTGAATCGATGTTCAAAGGGAATCTATGATCAAAAATGGTAGCTTTTCGAATTATGATCAAATTTAATCTGAATCAGTCGAATAAAGATTCGGATGAAATGAATGAGACATCTCCAAGTATACCGAGATCGGATACCAACGTCACAAACCAATTACCAAAATAACGATTCCCTCAAATCGAATAACACGTCTCATTATTCAAAGTAAATGAACAATAGATTATTAGCAATATAAAATACGTATTTGATTTTGACAAACATCAATCACTATTCCAATTAAATTCTAATAGTTTCGAAATATCAATTAATTTTATCTCGTTCAATAAACTCACTAAAATCTATTAATAAAATTATTTCCGACGCGTATCGCCAGTAAAACGACGCCCACCGGTGAAAATTTTACTGGACGGAAAACAAAGGTTCAATAATAAACGTAAAATTTTAATGTCAACAATGGTGTTTAACCGAAAGCGATTTGTTCTTGGATTTTACGGGCTTTTTCCAGAAATTGATTTCGCGCTCTCGGTTTACACGTTCTTGGATTACGACGGAGCGTTTGTATTTTTAGAATGTCATTGGGATGACTGTATAGTGGCCTTTTGATTCGCGCTACAATCGATGAACCCATGAAGAACCATCGTTATATAGTACAACACCTGATAATGCTCAAATCTTCTACAAATCAAGGCCAACTATAATAAAGGTTCATCGTTCTCCTCATAAATGGTGGCTCAAATAGGTTATATAAGCACAAACAACCTCAAATTAATTTTCAAATATTCAGGGTGAGTCTTTGACTCGAACAAATATTTCGACAGTAGATACTTGAGGTTAAAAGAAACACTTTTTTCCTATAGCATTTTTTCCGATTCGGCCCTGATGAAAAGATATGGCCATTTCAATTTTTCATACTGAGCTATGCCACCCCTGGATGAACAAAATTCCTTTCAAAATAACAAGCTAAATCTATGACAGTACACATCTGTGGATCTTTTAAATAGAGTTGTATTCAGCCAAAGTACCCAATTTTCCGAATATCACAGAAACTTTTATTTTTAAACATCAAATAACTCGAAAACGACGCATTATACGAGAAAATATAAAGAATACTTTTATTTTATAGAACGTTCAAAGTATTCGTTGGATAGCGTCTGACTTAATTTCAGGAATTGGGTTCTTAGAATTTTTTGTACCCATTTTTATGGTACGTAATGGTCATAATGAGGAACCTGAGGAATCTTGTATTCGAAAATACATTCATTTCATTTGATACAACCCTAAAAATATCATTTTTTCACGGTTTTTCAACAGCCTGTATCTTTCAAACCAAGCCGATTCGGAAAAAATGGCAAAGGAAAAATGGGTTTCTTTTGACCTGAAGAATCTAGTGTTGAAATATTTGTACGAGTCAAAAACTCACATGTATTCAAGATTTCCGTTGACTATTTAACGATTCCTTCCATACTTTTTGATTGAAATATTGATAAAAAAAACAAGATATAGTTTCCCGTTGTTAGATGGAAATAATCTTAACTAGTATTCAAGAAGTGTTCTTGTTAGTTTATGAACATTCATAAGAATGGTAGTGTTGACGGGCTCTTTGGAAAGTCTTATTGCAGAAATCTCGTGGGTTTTTGTCGTGTTGCAAAATCTGGCAACGCTGGGAAGCCATTTGAAATGTAGTGGACCAGTATCTCATACAATCGGCCAGTGGAGTAACGAATGAAGTTTATGGCTGAACCACTTTAGGCCTACTACTGGAAGTAACCAAATATAATGGTACCAATCTTGTCGTGACACGATATAAGTCTGAGGACTACTTGACTGCTATTGAGAGTACCTCTGCTCGATCTACAAAGAAGCAAATTATCGACTACTGGCGTCTGCACGACCCTTTATCTCATGAGAAACGGTGCTTGCCACCTACCCACATCACCCCGCCTCGAGAACCATAACAAGGAAAGAGCACAGAGAAGAAAACGTCCCAGTCATTATTTGTGGTCCCCCATAGGCCCAATCAGCCACATAAACTTGATTACTGATCTCGAACCCGATAACGGTCGAGAATATCAACGAATAATCTCGGTTAAACTGACAGCCGGCTATGAATTAACCCGTAGATCTTTCGTTTCAATCGTCCTGATAAATAGATTTTGATTTGCATTATTAATGGCATGATTAATCAGAGGCGGGGACGATCCAGGTGAAGCCACGGCATCGAGGAGTGGTGTCGACTGGTTGTTTAACTTGCCTGCCCAGCAACGAACGGTCCGCAGTAATGGTTACCCGGTGTGTTCCGATCCCGTAACGTGTTATTAAATTATTAATTTCGCTTTTATGGCGTAAAAATCGCGGGCTGAATTGGTGTGCCCCGGCCTCGACTCTTGCACTCGCGCGATTATTTATGCAAACTTGCCGAACACACCTCGGATGTGTTTTGGCCATCGGGGAATGTGCCAGTGAACTCTCTCATCTTATTTCGTCACTGACGAGAATGGTCCTACAGCTTAGGATTCGACGAATCAGTTCGATGAATTTTGTTCTATGGTTGACATTGACAGTGAGGAAATTAGAAACGTCACTTGTCGCTAGGCGTTATTTTGAGGAGCGTTTCGATGGAATCGACGTTTCCAAATAAAGACCGCTGTATTATTTGCTACCAACTGCCAAAAAATCAAATGCAGTTTGCCAAAACTACAACAACAACAACTATACCTAATTGCTTTTTTATATTAGCTACTAGCTTTAACCCGCGGCTCAATATTTCATAATGAAGAATAGACAGTCAATAAGACTGACGATAAAGAAAACTAAAAACAAACTCCAAAAACCGAAAACCTTTATGAAGAAAACACTCTACAAGGCCCGTACGGCCTACGATCTTAGGTATTACTTATTACTATGCTAAATCGAAATGAGTGTGCCCCTTCTATCACCTCGTCACGTTTCTTGCCTAAATTCGTATTTCTTCAACCTCCCATATCTCGCGAAATATCGGTTTGAAAGCTATGCTGTAAAGTGCATTTTTCATCAGAAATAAATGGCGCAGATAAGGGTCATATTCATTTCATATTGATTCATTTCATGCCAGTCAAGAACCTTCTTCGAATGGAAAATTATTTCGGATTTAATTAAAAATGTTGGTTATTCTCGAAAGTTATATACAGGTTGAGTGTTTGACTCGTACAAATATGTATTTTAACAGTAGATTCTTGAGATCAAAGGAAACACTTTTTTCCTTTACCATTTCTTCTGAATCGGCTCGGTTTAAAAGACAGAGACTGTTGAAAAACCATGAAAAAATGTTATTTTCACAAACGGTTCTATCGAATGAAATGAATTTCGGAATTTAGTTCTTCATTTATGTGATGAATCTTTTTCGAACACAAGATATCACCCACGTCTTCCAGTTTTCTCATTATGACCATTACGTACTATGAAAATACTGAAAATTCTAAGAACCCAACTTCTGAAACTGAGTCAGAACTTATCTAATGAATAGTTATTTGAACGTTTTGTAAAATAAAAGTATACTAGCATAATGCGCCGTTTTCGAGTAATTTGATGCTCGAAAATGAAAAATTTCTGTGATATTCGGAAAATTGGGTACTTTGGCTTTTGGCTGAATAAAACTCTGTTCAAAAGATCCACAGATGTGTAGTGTCATAGATTTAGCTTGTTATTCTGAAGGGAATTAAGTTTCTCCAGGGGTGGTATAGCTCATTATGAAAACTCAAAATGGCTATATCTTTTTATCAGTGCCTAATCGGAGAAAATGGTATAGGTAAAAAGTGCTTCTTTTGACCTCAGGAATCTAATATTGAAATATTTGTACGAGACAATGACCCTGTAGACCATCTTATAGAACTTTTGCAGCTCTACAAAACTGTACTGGATCATTGTCCTCTATCTGTAATAGTTCATCCAAATTTGTTGAATGTAATTCCTTATGTTAATGGCCTTTCAGAAAAAATAAGAAGAATCGGTTCGAAGTTCAACATACGAACTGTTTTTAAAACGCAAAATGATTTAAGATCTATATTAACAAAAACTAAACCTTTGAACGAAAAACAAAAATCAAAAAATTGTATTTACAACATACCCTGTATTTGTGGTAAAACTTATACAGGTGAAACGTCCAGACCTCTAGAAATAAGAAAACGCGAACATAAAAATAATATTAAAAATAGAGAAATTAATCGATCGCAAATCGCAGATCACATTTGTTCTAATACGGGAGACCACATGATGGATTGGGACAACACTAAAATTTTAATGACAGAACCAGACCATTATAAACGAAAAATTAAAGAGTCTACGTGTATTCTATTAGATCAGGATAATAATTTGGCAAATTGTTCGGTAGGAATAGATCCTATTTGGATCAATTTATTAAAGAAGGAACTGTCATCCGGTAATTTCAAAATTAAATGAATCAACGTTTCTGTGCAGTCTCTGTTTCTGTGTGTTGACAATTAATGTCAGACAAAAAGCGACAATTCCAGAAGATTTTCAAAAGTAGATTTTTTCGTCTGATGAAGGAGTCTGATATAGACTCCGAAACGTTACGAAGAATTATAATTTCGACGTTATTTATTTTGAGTTCATTGTCAGGCAACAATTTTTTCTAGTTAATTTGCTCCTGACAAATTAGTGCAAGAATTTACGCAGGAGCAAATCGTTGATTTCATTTTTAATTGATTTTGTTTCAGAGATTGGGAGTGAAAGCCCTAAAAGATTTGTGAAGAGTTCATCCAGCGTCTTCCATAAAACCTGATATTAACAGCTTCATCATAAAAATCGATATATTTCATCAGCTTTTAATTATATAGAAATGAGTGTTACACGAGAACCTAATCTGATAAATTCTCTGCACTATAGTGAGATTCCCATGAAAATCGGACTGTTAGTTCGAGAGTTATGTAAAGACAAACAAACTCTGGTTGTATAAGGTTTCTGATTATTAGTAGAGTTATGGTGGACGTTAGATTTTGACGTAAAGCGTTTATAACCTTCAAATCGCAAATGTTATGTGCTTTTTCATTTTTTCAAAAAACCTCAATAAGATGGTGAATAAATTCCGGTGTCATATAGTAAATTTATACCGCAAGGGTTTAAAGTAAAAAGAGTTTCCTCGCTACTCCATTCCACTTTGAAAAACCCATCATTTTCCAGCCGTTACAGCCATACGCGGCGGCCATCTTGTATCGAGCACAATCATCCGGCGCATTTCGATCAATCTAACGTAAAGTTCGACAAGTCGGGATGGGGTGGCCCGGACATAGAGGATCAGTAGAATTCACAAACCATTAACCACTTGACAAACTATGCCAGCCCCATAGAACGTTCTTTTGTGCGGACCGAACACAAAAATTACCGATGATGGAGACGACAATAAGCTTTTTATTCGTGTTTTTTTTTCGCGTTCCCGTTTCGTTTACGACGGCGGACGGCTAACGTATCGTTCGCTTCCGGGATCCGGGAATTCGGCCATTTGTTCCGAGTTTAGGCTCCATTTGAAGTAAACGCCGGATCCGTAGTACGGGATTTTACGGCGTCTGACGGTCGATCTGTATATTTTGGCTCGAGAAACTCGGTGTTTTGACGCCGACCTTTATATGGGTTCGCGTTTGGGTCGGGATAAGATTCAATCAGTTTTTTGAGCGTATCTACCGAGTGGTATCAGTGGCGGTTCCAGGAGTGAGTTTGGAGTTCGAAGGACAACTTTCGAGTCGCGTATCTTTCAGGAAAATTATCGTAGATCTGAGCGTGATACATATTCTGGAAGAGCAATTCTTTTAGTGATAAATCTGAAAATTTCATCCATTTCGGCGCAACCGTTCGGTCTTGCCGTCTTGGGGACGTTTTAACTGAACCCAACTTTTTGGGAATTTTTCGAAGGTCATCTTTCGAGTCGATTATCTCCCAGGAAAATTATCGCAGATCTAAACATGATACATATTCTGAAAGAGCAACTCTTCTTGTAATAAATCTCAGAATTTCATCCATTTCGGCATAACCGTTCGGTCTTGAGAAAGTTTTAACTGAACCCAACTTTTTGAGGATTTTTCGAAGGTCATCTTTAGAGTAATTTATATTCCAGGAAAATTATCGTAGATCTAAAAGTGATACATATTCTGAGAGAGCAACTCTCTTAGTAATAAATCTAAAAATTTCATCTATTTCGGCACAACCGTTCGGTCTTGACGAATCCTCAAGTGAAATTAGCAATTTTTGAAAAATGCCATTTCCAAGATGAAAATCTGAACGAAGTGAGATAGGCTTCCGAAATTGCTCGCAATAGATTCAGCGTGTTCGAAAACCTATATTTTCATACCGAAATTTCAAATATCTGGCCCAGTTTAGGAGAAAATAATTTTTTTTGCTTTTCCACTTTTCATTTCCGAGTTGACTTCGAAGAGCTCTCTGGAGTGCAATTCTCTATCGAATCATCAACTGTTGGATTTTCTAGAATCTTCAAAACAAATTCTATGCACTCCATAGCCGAGGAAAGTAATAGAACATCCTGATTTCTAGACAGAGTAGCAAATAGGTCATTTTAGGGGGGTCTAACCCCTTGCTCATTTTTGACCCAAAAAATCGAAATTTTCGAAATCGAGTTTTTGTGCTAGGATGGAAGCCTAGGCAACGCTGATTATATAACCGGAAATCCCAATTGGATCAGACGAATATAACAGGAGATATCGCAGATTGAAAATTGCAATTTTTGAAAAATGCCATTTCCAAGATGAAAATCTGAACGAAGGGAGATAGGCTTCCGAAATTGCTCGCAATAGATTCAGCGTGTTCGAAAACCTATATTTTCATACCGAAATTTCAAATATCTGGCCCAGTTTAGGAGAAAATAATTTTTTTTGTTTTTCCACTTTTCATTTCCGAGTTGACTTCGAAGAGCTCTCTGGAGTGCAATTCTCTATGGAATCATCAACTGTTTGATTTTCTACAATCTTCAAAACAAATTCTATGCACTCCATAGCCGAGGACAGTAATAGAACATCCTGATTTCTAGACAGAGTAGCAAATAGGTCATTTTAGGGGGGTCTAACCCCTTGCTCATTTTTGACCCAAAAAATCGAAATTTTCGAAATCGAGTTTTTGTGCTAGGATGGAAGCCTAGGCAACGCTGATTATATAACCGGAAATCCCAATTGGATCAGACGAATATAACAGGAGATATCGCAGATTGAAAATTGCAATTTTTGAAAAATGCCATTTCCAAGATGAAAATCTGAACGAAGGGAGATAGGCTTCCGAAATTGCTCGCAATAGATTCAGCGTGTTCGAAAACCTATATTTTCATACCCAAATTTCAAATATCTGGCCCAGTTTAGGAGAAAATAATTTTTTTTGTTTTTCCACTTTTCATTTCCGAGTTGACTTCGAAGAGCTCTCTGGAGTGCAATTCTCTATCGAATCATCAACTGTTTGATTTTCTACAATCTTCAAAACAAATTCTATGCACTCCATAGCCGAGGACAGTAATAGAACATCCTGATTTCTAGACAGAGTAGCAAATAGGTCATTTTAGGGGGGTCTAACCCCTTGCTCATTTTTGACCCAAAAAATAGAAATTTTCGAAATCGAGTTTTTGTGCTAGGATGGAAGCCTAGGCAACGCTGATTATATAACCGGAAATCCCAATTGGATCAGACGAATATAACAGGAGATATCGCAGATTGAAAATTGCAATTTTTGAAAAATGCCATTTCCAAGATGAAAATCTAAACGAAGGGAGATAGGCTTCCGAAATTGCTCGCAATAGATTTAGCATGTTCGAAAACCTATATTTTCTCACCAAACTTTGGAATATCTAACACTATGTTTACCAGAAAATCAAATTTTTCATTTTTTCATTTGGCAACCTTCGTGTTAGATTGTATCTGGCAGAAAAATCTTAATAGATTTAAACTTGATACATACTCTAAAAGAGCATCCTTTTTAGTGATAAGTCTTGACATTTCATCCACTCAAGCGTAACCGTTCGTTCTTGAGGAAGTTTTAACTGAACCCAATTTTTTGGGAATTTTTCGAAGGTCAACTTTCGAGTCGCTTTTCTTCCAGAAAAAATAACGTGGATCTAAACGTGATACATATTATGAATTAGCAACTCTTGTAGTAATAAATCTGAGAATTTCATTCATTTCGGCACAACAGTTCGGTCTTGACGATTTTTTAACTGACTCCATCTTTTTGGGGAACGCGTACATATCTCCCAGAAAAGCATACCTACAGCAGATATGAATGTGATATATACTTTCTCTGAAACAGCGAGTGTACGAGACATCACGGAGATCCAACACATTATATTAATTCACCCCTTTTTCCTATTTGGTTCGATTTAGAAAAAATTAAAAGGGATCTACACGACACATTCGGTTATGATTATGAGAAGGGGTGGGTAAAAAAACGATTTATAATAGAGTAATTTGAACTCTAACCCAAGCTATATAGAATCAAAACCGTTGAATAAGGGCTTTATCGAATCCATTACCATTTCGCCACGGCAGATGCGTCAAAGACGGTTGATATAAAAACCTCACCCCGCAAAATGGCGCACGGTGATCCCCCGGAACTCATTCCGATTCCGGCCAATCAAATCGTACGATCCGCATGGCCTTTTCACACTTAACAATAGCACCCCAATTGGCCTCTGTGCGTATGTTCCCCTGTTATTATGACAAAATGGTATTATATAGGGTGTGAAATTGATAGTGCATTTTATACATCAGTTAACTCGGTCATGATTCGGGAGTTAGCTCCCCTTTTTATCAGATCAGGGGTGGGGAGGGATGAAAGCACAATTAGCCAAATAAATTTCTGAGGATAAATCTGCCATTGGCATGATTTATGGGTACCGTGAATCACCAGAGGAACACCACCGTTTGATGATGTCTCTTCTTTGTTCGAATCCAGGGTTAGGGTCTCAATTACTTCAATTTGAAATACACATACGAATTTTGAGTTTGCATTTCAAACACTTCTTGAAAATGTAATTTGTAATTGATATTTTGTATATCGACAGTTATGTCTTCAAATACATTCGAAAGATGAATATATTTAGCGTTCTGTACTGTTCTAAGGCTCAAGACATAAAAGATTGTCTTGGCATAAGTTAAAATCCTTTATTCTGTAATTCCAATTGGAGCAAAGCATGTATTTGCCCAGGGATGTTCGAAACGTTGTTCATTACCAATGTCCAAAGACTCTTCTTCTTCATTATGTAGTTAAACTAACGAATTTCTTTGTTGTTGCAGGTCAAAGTGTGGTTTCAAAACAGGAGAACGAAACACAAAAGAATGCAGCAGGAGGAAGAGGCCAAAACGAGTCAGGGCGGTAAAGGTCAGCAGAATTCACAAAATTCCCAACAGAACTCTCACCACGTGAACAAGTGGAAACAAGAGACTGGCGAGGATGACCAATATGGCGAATATATCGATATGGATATGGACGAAGAGTGTAGCAGTGACGTCGAAAGTGATACTTGAGGAATCCTCGAGCGACATATGTAAATTGTAAATAAATTGTACAAATTCATACAAGTGGCAATATGTACATTGAAGAGGTAGTGCCAACGATGTGCCAAAAAACTTTCTAGTGCCAATCTCGATATACAAACTAGAAATTTAGTACCAGTGTATATATTATTTATTTTTTTCGAAATTTGTATTTATTTCTGTAAATATTCAGTTGACTGTATTTGCCTGGCGTACATACAATGAATTTTATGACCTTTTTGTCACAAAAGAAGCATTTTTATTCTCACCTCACTCTGTGAAAAATTATAGGTTTTTAAATTGTTATTATCCTGTGAATTTACGAATAATCCTTCTCGATTCATTGTAGCTTAATCGTTTGCGGTGTCTTTTGTATATTTGTTGTTGAAGTTGAGTAAGATTGTACGTATGTAGTTGAACATAGAAGAAGATTATATTGAAAAGATTGTACTTAAATGGATTCTATTTGAAAACATAAATATGAGAAAAATAAAAGTCTCGAATGTGATGGTTGTTTTATTCGATGTTGAGAAGAGTTTATAGAGTCATCTTTCGATGGCTGTTGTTGCTTGTTCTTCTGAACAATAAGCAATTATAAACGATCTCAATCCCCACTAAAATTTTCTTATTTCATATAGTGAAAGATGAAATAATCGAAATAATAACAAATGAAATCTTTCCAGCTCGAAAAACACTGGAAATAAATCGATAAAATCGTATACAAAGTACGTTCTTTGGTCGTTTCATTTTGAGGATTGATAATTATGAACTGGAGTAAAAATATATCTAAGCAAAAATGTATCTAGCCTGTTTTTAGGTGAAGAATAAACGAAATTAATTTAGACACACATAACATCCGCTGATAAAAAAACAACAAATGGTATGATCTGAAATGAACTAAAAATCCAGCATCACTCAAATAAGTAATAAATTTCGTCGACATTGACCATTGTTTCGGTCTCATTCGACTTCATCAGAGCAGAACAACAAAAACAAAACCTCGACGAGAATAGGATGGAGTGTAGCCCTTGTATTATACGTCAGTAATCGGTGTAGCAGAAGAATACCCCCTATAGCGCCATCTTACAGGAATACAGGTCCAACTTAATTCAATTTCCTGCCAGATGGCGTTAGGGTGTATTTCTTCCCTATACCGACTACTGATATCCAATAAAGCGGCCATCGTTCAGTAAAGTGTAATTGTTCAATTTATACACTCTCTGTAAGGTATCTACAACTATATTCGATTGATTTGATGACTTTCACTATGTTGTCATTTTATTTACACATATTTATTGTGCTATGACTGATTCACATTTTCATTTTCTCTTTAACCTTGCCAAAGTTTGAATATCCAGACGAAACATCCGTTTAGTTCAAGTTGGTCGCTTCTCGCTTCATTTACATTAGTCCTATTCCTGTGAGGCAGACTTCATCTCAGTTTGGTAGTAACAATGATTAATAACTGCGCTTGCTGATCACTGACATACATATTCGGTTTCATCTCTTGGACCATTCTGGATTTAATAGTCCTACAGAGAAAATTAAGAACAATATTGTCGAAAAATTTCAAACATCAACCAACAGAACTACCACGACATCATTTGTCCAACTGCTCACCAGGCTGCTAAATCATAACTTCATCGAGTAGTGTGTAATGCTGACAGTTTTTCTACGTTAAAGCTGAAACAGGATCACTTAGAAATCCACGAACACTCTGCAGAAAGCAAAATGCAGAAACTGATTGACAAACCTTCGTATCGAAGACACTAGAATGAGACCACGATTACGTCCACATATCTGATACATTGAACAAATTTTTGTTTCCCGAGACAAAATCCATCCAGGATCAAGTGATTCCAAGAAGGAACAATATGGAATATCTCGCCAAGGATGTCTCAAAGACGATAGCTGTCGTTATGGATGTGTGACACATGAAATCATCCAGCACATCATCAGGGGATGCCAGAAAATTGCGGGTAAGGAATACAAGAGTAGACATGATCTTGTTGCCAAGAATTGACAATTAAATACCAACTTCTTAGGTCAAAAAAGCTCATTGCACTTACCACATAGAAAATGCATCATCATAAGCTCTTCTGTGATCGCAAGGTTATCACAGACTGGAAAATAACTCACAATAAACTAGACCTCATGATGCTGAATAGGGATGAGAACTGTTTTTCAGTTTTTCCAAATACCAATACCTTCTAGATAGGTTCATTGAAAGGATTTGGGAATTAATGGATTTCTCAAAGAACAAACCAAAAGACAATGGTAGTTGACAGATATCCAGAACATCCCTATTGTCATATCACTGAAACCACAGAGTCGTACAGAAACCTGTACTGCTAGGGACGACGACAACAGTACAAAAGTACATGGGAAGTGCAGAAAAACATGGAAAAAAACACCATCCATTTCGACAAGAAGTGCGTTGATATCTGAGATGTTTGGTATAATTGAATTTGCTCAAATTATGATATACGAATAAGGCCAATTCGATATTTTTCAAAGCCATGTGAAAGGGGTGATACCAACATAAACATTTGAAATTCCCCTATGTATAAGTCAATCCCAACCCAACAGAAAAACTAACCATCAAAGATGTTTCATCATTTGGGAAAATGTCTCGTGTGTGGGTGTTTTCAGGCATTCCAATAGTACAAAATACGAAAAACGGCGATCCAACATTTTCCGCCGCCATGTAGAAGGGTGATACCAACATAAACACTTGAAATTCCCCAATATCGTTAACAAATAGCCGTACACGTAGCCGAGTGGATTTAATAGCGACGAGTCAACAATTACAATGTGACGTAAGCCATTAATTATAACCTAACCTGTGGTTAGGACTTAACAAGCTGTCACTAGTAGATTGTTAGCGGGTTATTTATGAGAATTTAAACGTGGACTTCATAGTAGGCCACGGTATCTTTACGGAGCGGAGATGTACGAACGTATGTATGTTTATTTTAAAAATACGTTGCTCGGTGTTGAGATTGGTTCGCTACCTTATTAGTGAATGAATAAATATATCCGATGCATCTTATAGATTTATGGGAAGTTATCAGTGGGCTGCTCATTTTGTGTTTTCGAAGTGGCCTTCGCTGTTCCAATTGAAATTTCAGGGGAACGAGAACTGGTATCACAGATTTCATCTCCTTCTTCGTATCCTTTGACGAAAATGTGAATACAACAAGTAGGAGAAATTTTCCACAGCGATTTGGTGGTCTGAAAATGACTTATGTGAGTGATCAAAATTTTTTAAAGTAATCTCGAAAAACCGTGAAAATTTTCTTGGTTATTTCGTAGAAGTGGAACATTTCCATACTGCTGGAACCAGATGTCACCTAAATCGTGTTCTTAATCAAGTTTTTCTAATTTAGCCTGCCTGTAGGAAGGTTTCGATCATAGAACGATTATTTTCGTAAAACGTACAAACGGAAATGAACCAACGCATTCCGGTCCAAATTTTGGTGCTGCCTAAAAACTACAGACCCTAAGGAACACAAAGAGTCCTTCCGCACCTACCTGTCCACATCACAGCCTGCACAATTACTCCCAAAAGGCTGCTTACCTTTATGGTATCGAAACAAATTAAACAAAACTTATATTGAGAACCATTTCAGGGAAAAAACTTAGAGACAAGGTAAGAAACAATGACATAAGGGCAACATTCAGTAAAGGATATAGTTCGACGAGGGAAGAAAACATGGATAAGGAGGGAAAACCAGAAAGCCGATGACCATTGGGAAGACTACCTAAGAAATGGAGAGATCAGAAGAACCACGCAAACTGCTGTCGACCGAAATGACCATAAAAAAATTAAGCCCTCATTTTTGAACATTCAGTTGTATTCAGGAGATTAACCAGCTGCTGGCGCACTCAACGAATTTTTAATATATAAACCGCGCGTCGTTAAAAACATTAATATTCATCAATGATTCAATGTTATGGCTGAAAACCGGTTCAGTTGAATATTGGTAGACATGCGTATTATCTCATAAAGTGAGATCCCTGGTACTCTTGTTACCTGGAAGGTGTCACAGATTGAAGAGAGAGGTGAGTATCCATTAATCACTTTTTTATACTTTATGGCTGCTTGTGTACAGACGCCGTCAATTTTGCCGGTTTACTTATTCCAGCGGACAAGTAAGTGGTTTTTGCCAGTGGAATGAAGTCTGCCCGAAGACGTTTGACGGGGGATTTATATCGCCATTTTCAATAATTACGAAAACATCATAATTTGAGGCCATTATTTAGATAACCTCCGGCTGATCACGGTGATCCGCAGAGATATTTGTCATTTTCCATTTAAACTCGACTGACGAGAATGACTAGCGTTTTGGTTCGTTATTTCCAATAATAAACTTGAAAATGCTCATGAGTAGGTACCCATTTCATACAGGGTGATATGTTCTACTCACCAAGACACCACTGTAAAAAACTGAAGATTAATCCATAGGTAACTCACCAACAGAATTATTCTAAATTATTAACAATGAGTGTTCGAAGTCAGAACAGCCTTGGCCCTCAGCAAAAACTGTGTTCATCAAAGATCACTTTCCATTTCTCAGTTCATCTTCGCTCTTCATTACATAAGAAGATTTTTAAGCAAACACAAATATTTTATAACTAAGGGCATCTTTCAATAAATTCCTACATCCAAGTCAAAAACGCGCAGTGTTTTTACAAGTACAAGAATAAACTTTGATCTGATATTGAGTATCCGTCAATCGAAGTATGGTTAACCCTATACAAATAGCAGTAGATTCTTGAGCTCAAAAGAAACACTTTTTTCCTTTACCACTTTTCACCAACAGGCTCGGTTTGAAAGATACAGGCTGTTGAAAAACCATGAAAATACTATTTTTAGTTCTATTTCACAAACGGTTTTATCGAATCAAATGAATTTCGGTATATAGTTTTCCATTTATTTGATTAATCTTCTTCCAACACAAGACATCAACTGCGCTATCCAGTTTTCTCATACTGACCATTACGTACCATTGAAATACCAAAAATTCAAAGAACCCAACTCTTGAAACTAAGTTGGACGCTGACTAATGAATATTTGAACGTTTTGCAAAATAAAAGTATTCTTCATATTTTCTCGTATAATGCGCCGTTTTCGAGTAATTTGATGTTCAAAAATATCAGTGATATTCGGAAAATTGGGTGCTTTGGCTGAATGCAACTCTGTTTAAAAGACCCTCAGATGTGTGAAGTCGCAGATTTAGATAGTTATTCTGAAGGTTATTTTGTTTTTCCAGGGCTGGCACAGCTCAGTATTTAAAATTAAAATGGCCATATCTTTTTATGAGGGCCGAATTGGAAAAAATGGTGTAGGAAAAAAGTGTTTCCTCTAACCTCAAGAATCTACTGTTAAAATATTTGTACGAGTCAAAAACTAATCTATTCAACAAGCGTTTGAAAAATAAACCAACGTAGGAAATGGATTTAAATCGATATCAATCCGTTCATGATGAATTTCCTGCCGCGTTAAAAATTCGTTGCGTAAAAGCAATCGGATCTAATCTTCCTAATCCATCTCCGTTCTCTCCTCCTCAACCTGTTATCCGATATCCACTCCAAGTATCAAATGATATTCTCTCCGTAATGGTCTTTTAATGAATTAATGATTGCATTGCATCAATGCTAGGCTGGCGAACCATTGACGGAAGATATATTTTCACCTTTTAGGAATTAATTATCATGTTCCCGCGCTAAATGGACTTGTAATTTCTAGGGAAGCGTCTAAGGGTTAAGCGTTCCTTCATAAATCCATCGGTTGATTTATAGTCGTAGAGAAACCATATACGGTAATTTGTGTTTTTCACTTTGTTAATCGTTCTCGCATAGCGGACCCGTGTGATTGTGCATTCCTTTCGAATTATAATTGATTGAACTGGGTTGAATTCAGCAATTAGGGATAACAGTGTGGATATAATGAGAACGAATATGACTGATGATGAATAATGACCAGTTAACTTAGCGCTTACGAATTATGCTTGATCTCTTGTCGAGATGTGGTACTTCATTCCGGTTTGCGTCGTTACTGGAATAACTTGAGTGAAACCAACTCTCGAGGCATTGTCTTACCAGTAGATGCGGGGATTCGCAAAAATCTTTACGCTACTCTTGTAGTGTGCATAAAATACCATGTGGTATTTGTTTTTTTCTATATCTGCCTTCCTGTATCTCTAATCCTTGCTGTATTCGTTATGAAAGTTGTAGATAATAAAATTGTATACAACTTTTGTCTGAAGCAATTTTACATACTCTCAACCGTTTTCGAGCTAGAGGGTGATGAGCTTAGCCACACATGCGGAAGGCCAAGGTCAATGTAGACACCCAGTCTTATGTACATTCATCCGCATATATCTCGAAAACGTTCAGACGTAGAAACAATTGCTTCGGACAAAATTTGTAGACAATTTTATGCCCTACAACTTTTATAATGAATGCGAAAACAATTTGAAGCCCATTTGTGTGTTGGATATATCACGATGAAAGCCCATGCTATTGAAAGGATGGAATGGCCAGCTCAAGTTTCATCAACTCTAGACAGCTGTCCTCCCTAGAAATGTATTAGGAACATCGTTCAATGGTCCAGACGTACTTCTCATCTGCTGTCTCTGATTTATTTGTGGGAAGCCCAACGTACAACATGAATTAATCATGTCATTGCTGAATCTCCTTACAGAGAATAAATCTGCAAAAAGACAATCGGTGCGATCAAACTCATAACTTATAATTTCTTATGGCTACTTGCGACTGTTTGCCCTCCTGTGACTGAAGAGTGATCTACAGATCCTTCCACACTCTGGGCATGGATAGTCACCAACCAGATCTGGCCATCGCTGTATTCTCCTCGAGTCTCCATCATAGCTGTGAACCAAAGACCTCAACTGTGATCTGTCTAAAGCTAGTTGTTTCCAGTTATGATTGGCATTAACTGATTTTAGGGATTGAATCAATATATCCTCAAACCGCTTATAATGTCCTCCTGGTTTCCGAGCTCCCTCTGTGAATTCGCCGTACAAAGCTATTTTTGGGGAGTCTTGTGTCTTGCATCCTCAGAATGTGGCCGATCCATCTGAGTCGGACCCTCGTAACTTGCGTCTCAATTGATATACAACTCGCGCGCTGCAAGACTTCTGCATTTGAAACTTTCTGGAACCATCTGATGTGTATTATTTGACATTGTTGCGTTTGTTCAAGCTGCAATGAGTCGCCTGTAGGGAGTCCAGCTTTCGCATCCATAAAGAAGGGTTGGGAGGACCACTGCTTTGTGAACAGCTGACTTGGTCTTCAGATTGAGGTCGTGATTTTGAAACACTCTGTCCTTTAGCTTCCATAATGCCCGTGATGCCGAATTGATGTGGTTGAGTATTTCCGTGTCTAGGTTAGCCCTAGTATTTATGAAGCTTTTCAAGTATTTGAACTGCTCGACCTGTTCTAGAGAATCATCCTCCAGTCTGATATCTGTTTGAAGGGTTTTCTGGCGGACTTTCCAGGATTTTTGTTTTGTCAATATTGAGTGTAAGACCTAAAGCTTCATATATATGTTTATAGGTGTCCAACATCATCTGTAGATCCTCTGGGCTGCTAGCGATAAGAGCGCAGTCGTCTGCATATTGAAGTTCCGTGATAAACTGTGTACGGGTTTTTTGCTATGAGGTTAAACAGGCCTCCATCAAATCTGAATCTTATTGCAACATTTCTTACAGGCATACTCATGTCAGCAATTATCGATAAACCATGTAGAATTTCTACGTAAGAAAGGGAAAAATGATTGTGAAGCTGGCTACAAAATACTTCACAAAGCAGTCTTTCAGTAGGTACACATTTACCTCTAGCCATTGGGCCACCATGCAAAGCTTGGACCTCTGAACTGGACTGGAGCAAAGTGGTTAGATTTCAATATTTCGGGAAAAAAGATCTCACCTTTCAATGTATATGTCTCATATTTGGCGTTATGATGGAAGAATTAGATCTCTTGAAGATACTATGGGGTTAATGGGGTAATACATGTTTCAAGCCGTATTCTGGTTATGGCAGAGGGTGCGGCCGTCTAGAATTGACCCCACATCCAATACTCTCATTAGCTCGCGGAGGAATTGTAGAAACTCGACCCGTTCAGAGGGGCGGTTACGAGGTGTGTTCAACATATAGCAGAGAGTAATTTGTTGGATATTCTGAAAGGTTTACTTAACCCGAGATTAAAACTAACTGATAATTACATAATAACCACGTTCGTAGAACGAGCAACTGTTATGGGATCATTAATAACGGAAAGAGAGACCGTTTAGTAATTTATTTGTTTAATTACTGATCCATAACAATTATGAGCCAGACGAGGAGTAGGCGCTGCCTTTCGACGCTCTTTTGTTAATGTCTTTTTGTTCTTGCGTTTGGTTTCTCGGTCTGCGGCCGGTGATACAGATATTGATCCTGTTTCGATTTCGTACGAAGTGTAACCATAGGATCTGCCCACTATCATATCGTTCATCTTTGTGGTATCGTTGAACTCTGAGGAGTGCGGTTCAGTGAAGGTGAAACTTTCGATAATTGGATCGGGGCCCCTATCTGGAGTAACTCATTTGTTTCTTAATCTGTAGTTATAATTATTATATTTAGTTTATGATGCTGATGTCGAGGATCCAATGCTTGTTCCTGATTTGTTTCGATGAGAATTATCTCTACTTGAATGAATTTTAGTAACATCTCTGATATATCAGTAGGGTGTTCATTGTTTACTAAAGATGCAACAAATCTGATTTTTATGATTCCTTTATGATATCCTCTCTTTATGACACTAAATACAAATTGAGTAATGAATGAACAGAACACTAAACACTCACAGCAGGTTTCATGAAATTTTGACTGTACAATCAACAATTTGAATCGATTCCCAAAAAGAAATCAATTAAACTTTTGCATTTCCGAATATTTTGGGGAAGTGGCAATTGAGAATCATTGAATGGAAGTATAAAGGTAATCATTTCCCCTAAATGGTCATTTCTTGCAAGGGATGCTTCCTGCATACCTACAACAATCTGATAATCTGATAATTCGTGAGATAGAACTGAAAATAACACTTTTTATGGTTTTTCAGCAGCCTGTAACTCTTAAACCGAGCCGATTCAGAAAAAATGACAAATGAAAAAAGTGTCTCTTATGACCTCAAAAATCAACTGTTAAAATATTTGTATGAGTCAAAGATACCACACAAGCAATGTCAGTATGACAGCCAGAATTCATGTCAATTCAAATTCTCTCTCTCTCTTGTTTGAGATGAACTAGTATTCTTTCAATTCTCAGCTCTTATCTTATTTTTATTCTTTCCTCGTGATATACTCTTTATTATTTTGCTTGATCTTCATGGAATTCAGACACTAGGCTAAAACTGATCCGAATAAAAAACATTTGCCGTTTACCGACGTAATTTTCCTCGAACATCTGAAAACTCCCCGTGAAGATCCACGTCAATTACGAAACAAGACCGCGACCATAAAAAACGGAACCCATATCGTTTAATTTTACTGGAAACGCCGTGCTTTTAGCTCTCGAGTACACTTATTTCCACGGCACATATAAAAATAAATGAGCCCCGACAATAATGGAAGTTGAAATACAGGTTATCAAACATTTGCACATAGTTTGTGTCAATTGTCAGAAACAAACGACTGCTCGGTTATCTGATCGTAGGAGCCATGGGTCGGCAATTCTAGCTAATTCCTTTCAGTTCTCGATGGTTTATTCATTAACGCTGTCTTTATATCTCCTTTCTTGCCCCGCCAGATTTACGGTTCTTTATAGCTAATTCCTTCTTTCTTTATGTGTGGAAAATCTCGCCGGTGATGATGTATGAAAATGCCATAGAGAATGATCCAAATGCTTGTCACTTTGATGATAGCATTCGTCCATCGAACAAGATCACTTTTTCCTATCTTTCGACATCATGCTTTTCTGAATTATCTGACTTATATGGTTTACCTTGAACTTGGTGTTTGTCTGGATGTGATTCTACCCCTATATAGGCAGTTTCACATGGTTCTGCATTGTTATCTGCTCACATCCTGATCAATGCAAAGATCTTCTTGGTTCTACTGCTTCTACCAGCTAAGGACTTTACACGAACCTTCTCTCCTCATTCATAGGCTAAAAAAGTAATAATTAATATGTAAATATACTAACATATATCCACATGAAACGAAGGCCCATAAATAAAGGACTTTGTGGAGAATATGTCCTTATAATTGTACAATTTAACTTCTTTGTCATTTGCTGTATTTACGACAGATCGGAAATATACCAGCAAATAGTATCTCCAGTAAATTACAGATGTTATTGGCTATTTCCGAACGTTATCAACTTATTCAATGTATGAGGATTCCGCATTCTTCAGAAAAATTCAGCGTATTCCAGTGTTGTGAGCTCTAGAGTATCTCATGCTTATTCTATAGGTACATGTGACAATGAATACCATCAGGTGCAAATCGAAATAAATTTAAACCACTTTTCAGTTCCTCTCCCTTTCTATACAATAGATTGTATAGGGCAATTTTTATATCCAACCTCATTTCCTGCTTCAAGGAAGGCTTTTCATCGAAATGCCATATTTTGAGTTTGCCTTTCAGTTGAAGTCGTATGTGGAAACCTCAATACTTCCTCGAGTAGAAATTAATCCACATAGATTCTTCTTGATTGATCTTCCCACGTTCATATCCATTTTTATCAGAATTAATACGAATGATAAAAAAGGGTTCATTTGGAAAATATGCCATAGATATAGATTAGGGTAATGCCCCAAAATGACCCATTGCCTAAAATTGTTTACCAAGTAGCTTCATGATAAAAAGCAAAACACATATGACTCAATCTGTTCTCAATTAGAATTTTTTCAATAAATCACTGTGTACAACTCCTGTTGAGTATCAATAAGAGCGTGCTTTCGAACAGAATGAGACGTTAAAACAAAGTGGATCCAAAATATCATCTTATAAACTTATAACAGATTACATCGAGCCTGGCCATGGTTCAAACGTCAAAATTTCAAAGCCATCCTGATGATATCTCACTATACCCATGTCTGGGCAGGCCATGTAAGTGTCGCCCCCTGTAGCGAGTTATTCAAGTATTATAATAAACTGGCTGCTTCCAGTACAAGATTAACTTAACAATATAGTTAATAGTTATTAGTCTCATTCAGCTCTAATCCACAGATATTAATTATGTTAGCAGAGAGAGCAAAAGTTTATAATAGCTCAGCTGTCGCTTCTAGATATGATAAATCACTTCTAATGTATAATTGAAGAAATATTAATATCAATATTGGTTAAGAGGAATGTTGACCTGTATGACTCCAGGCCATTTGTCCGTTTCAATATGCTGGTATTTTTTCCGAGCATCGTTTTTCAAAGCAATCTTCGCTAATCCATCAATAATCCGAAGACGTTTTTAACTAACTGTTAATTGTCTTTTTATTATGTTGTTGGCGTATTTAAACGGATCGAAACGGACAAGGCCTTGTCAAAACGTTCGCATATAAATTTGTATCTACAGTCCAACAATGAGATTCGATTTAGGAAATAATATCCTAGTTAACAGCGATTCATAGTTTGAAATGGGGAGATCAATGAAAACGTCATTAATAACAATGAAATTATAGACTGGATTAAGAATTAATTTGTGTTTTCTTTTCAGAGAAACCAATTTTCTTCTGAAATATGTAGAAATTTTCAGGTTAGAATATCATTTTCAATCTTGAAGATTAATATTTGAAAGCTGCTGAAAACTGAAGAATCTGCTCCAGATGACCAACTTTCATCTATGTATAAAATTGAAGAATGAAAAGAAAACCATCAGTTCTCCTGATACATTGTAAACCTTCCGTATAAAATATGTACTGAGTGATTCATGTACTGTTCCATAAAGTTGCACACAAGACTTTAACACAGCCTTAAATTAAGTATTCTAACATAGCCCCCGCAGGTGACCATGATAACAGGGATACATTTCACTTTTGACATAAATCAGAGTGAAATAATTCAATTTGCATCATCCAGTCGATAATTCGAATGAAATTCTCTGATGAATATCATCACACGACTGCGTGTCGGTTTGCTATTTCGAAATTAGCGCAGGAAGTTGAAAACTCTATTATTTTCTATCTGAATAATATAATTTTCAGTTCATATTCGTTTCGCACAACAGTCATTAGCATTCAATTCGCATTTAATGATACGGACTGCCCAAATAATGATATAAATCTATTAAGCCCATACGAATGTGAGTCTATATAATTACCTGTACAATCGTGATTTGAGTTCGTTGGAAACTTTCGAATGAAAATGCTGGGCTAATAATAATTGCGCACTAACGTTAAAATAATTTAGAGAAAATGTAGATGGATATGATGGGAAACATACTGAATTATCAGGTATCAATAAGATATCGATCCATTGGTTTATTTAAAATTTTAGAGAAGCTGATTCTTTTCAGGGTTGAATCGACTATAGGAGACCTGAATTTCAAAGCCCGTTCGGACCTAAAAACTAGGAATAATATCCTACATAAACTAACTGGTGCTGATGCCAAGTACTCTTCGAACGGTTTTCCTATAGCTTTGATTTTTCGGCTTCTGAATATTGTTTTTCCGTTTGGGTTAATAGTGCTCATGTGCAGAAAAATTATACACGGTTCAATCTTTCCATGAGAATTGTAACTTTTGGATTTGTCCCCATAGGTGAATCTGTCCCCACAGGCGAATTTTCCCAATAGGTGAATCCGTCCCCATAGGCGAAATTGTCCCCATAGGCGAAATTGTCCCCATAGGCGAAATTGTCCCCATAGGCGAAATTTTCCCCATAGGCGATATTGTCCTCATAGGCGAAATTGTCCTCATAGGCAAAAATGTCCCCATAGGCGAAATTGTCCCCGGAGGTGAATATGTCCTCATAGGTGAATCTGTCCCTATAGGCGAATCTGTCTCTATCTCAGAGAAAAACGAGAGGTGGTCGTTCGAACAATGTGTAAAATTTGCATAGCTTCATCACATCTATTAACAAGCGATGAAATCTCCCAAATCATAAGATTCAAATGGAGTTTCACAGTTGTCGGATTAAGCTAGGCAGTAAATAGCAATCGCTTTTATAGAAGACGCGTGAATATTTTCGAGTTCTATTGATGCCTCAATACACCGGCCATAATACATCGTTTGATAAAGACGCATCTGATTCCCGTGTACATGTTACCGTGTCTTTGTTGCGTTGGCTTCATGTACCTGGCATAATATTTTGTAGAGCCCCCTGCTGGTCTCTGTGAAGTGATAATATAGTTTTTACAGCATCGTCCGACGTCCAGGGAGTGGCGAACGCGGTTGTGCAACCATTAAAATATTTAATTTCGATATAATCGAGATTTTACATCAATAAAAAACGCATAAATTGTTTTGATATATGTAGGTAGGTTTGTTGGAACTAACCTGGAAGTTTTTATGGATATTATTAACATATTCAAAGCGTTAAGTTACATTTATTATAATCTTTCCCGGGCAGGTAGATTTGCCAGAGAAACTTCGGGGAATGGCTACTCGTAATAAAACACAATTTGGATCTCGAACACGACCACTAGACTTGGGATACATCATCCAAAAACTGCGAAGATTTTGCATACAATTCATTATCCTCCAAGTGATCGAAATATTTGAACCTGACCCAGTCCATATGAGAATTAAAAAGAAAAAATTGATTCCAAACATGTCTTGAACATAAATGACAGTCAATGCTCGTCTACAGGGTGAATTTTTGACTTGTAGGTACATATATCTTAACATTTTCCTGAGATCAGAAAAAACACTTTCTCTCTTTAGTATTTTTTCTATTTTGACTGGATTGAGAAGATACAGGCTGTTGAAAATTGTAATTTTCAGTTATATCTCATAAGCGGTTTTATGGAATGGCATGGTTTTCGGAATGTAGGTTGTATAATCTTAAAAATAAATTGGACTCATTAATGAGTACTTGACGTTTTTGAAAATGAAGGTATTCTTCATATTTTCTCGTATAATGCGCTGTTCTGGTGACTGTGGACACTTTGGCTGAATGCAATTCTGTTAAAAAGATCCACAGATGAATGATGTCATAGAATTAGCTTGTTTTACTGAAGGCAATTTTGTTTTTCCAGGGGTGGCATGGCTCATTATAAATATTTTACCTTTTTATCTAGGCCGAATAGAACAAAATGGTCAAGAAGAGTGTTTCTTTTGACCACAATAATCTACTGTTTAAATGTATGCATATAGTCGAAAACTCACCTTGTATATGTCACTCGGTGCTTGTTAATTTGAATTGAATAAATGCAATATACCTGCAGGAATGCGAAATTCTAATGGCTTATGACTCGGACTATGATTTCTTTCGAACCAGAAATGTTTTGCTGGTGAAAGATCGAGTTGCTCATTATGATCTCTTCCTCGCATTGGTTTCAATTTCATCTTATCGATGACTGGTAGCTAAGCGCTCTTTTCCTGATGCATATTCGTTAGGTCTTCCAAAAACTCACAGTTGGCATGATTATTCAAGATCTTGACTTGATTTGAAGCCACAGCTATGAATTTCTGTGATTCACAGAACTGCCGAAAAATGTATTTGCTGCAAGTAGCAGTATTGCCAACATTTTTCTTCAAAATCCTTAGGAACTGATTGGCCCAGCCTCAGGAGTGACTTTGCAAGCTCAAAAGGTGGTCAGATCACATGAGGCAACAGTTTTTCGACTGTACCTATACGTGTCTGATAAAACCAATTGATCGTCTTGCATTTCTCCGCCATAGGCCACGGTCCATCCTCGCCCACACAATTCCAACCCAACTCTTGAACTAACAAGCATAATGCCCGTCTTATTCAGTTATTTATAATTCTCCTGCCACGGTTCTGATGAAGATGTCTGCGGAATAAGCAGGTTACTATAGCGACAGCTGTTTGGTGCTCGGCAGGCGTTCGTTATGTGGGATGCCCGCTGGCCGGGGCTGTCAACCTAAGCGCCCATGCATTAGGGATCCGGCCCTGATAAGAACGTGGCGTGTAGGGATGGTCGTTGTTCCTCGGCTCGAAGAGCAAGCAGGAGGTCACGTATTAGTTGGATCGATTATTGAATGATCACGGATGAAGGAAACGATCTGGTACTGATTAACTTCTCTAGGAAAATGAGCTTCCCATTCAAGTTCTGTCAAACGTCATGGCAAATGTCAAATCTTTTGATGACATATGACCATAGAAGATAATTTTTATGACGTATCCTCATAACCAACAAAAGTTACAAATAATCTAATGACTAAATCTGTAGGAAACTATAACATTTGGGTCCTATCTTCCAGAGGGATCGAACAAACTCTCGAAACTTCATGCGTGCGACTTCATTATAACCCTTAAAGCTATAACGAAATCTGGCCATCAAACAAGGGACCGTGATTTATAAAATGTTTGTTATTATCCCACAAATACTCACCTCGCAAAGGAATAACTATTGGTAATTTATGTTTAAGTCATGCAACACTACAATTTACACCACGGTTGACTTTATTGCTCATAACCGGATTGGATTTAGTGCTATTCTCCCACCATTAGCGCCCTGGCTATCTCGTTTCGACTCTCAATATCGAGAGAAGATGAAAGAGATCGATTCTTATTAACATGTTCGAAACGGTCCACTTGGAATGAGGAGACCGATTTTATTGTATGTTATTGGGTTTAAGGCCGTTTCGCATACGATTTAAATGTTTATATCGACGTGAGAGGCTACGCCCTGTGTAGTCAACATCTTCAGTCTTTTGCAAGCGAAACGTATCAATCTGGAAGAGGTTATTCATCAACAGGCTCCACAAATGAAGGCTGCCTCAAGATTTGAGCCTGATCAGTGGCTGACGCTTAAGTGCTTAAGTGTTGCCCAACATGTTGGACACCTATAAACATATTTACGAAGCTTTAGGCCTTAGACTCAATATTGACAAAACCAAAATCCTGGTAAGTCTGCCAGAAAGCCTTCAAACAGAAATCAGCCTCTAGAATCAAACGCTAGAACAGGTCGAGCAGTTCAAATACTTGGACAGCTTCATAAATACTAGGGCTAACCTGGACACGGAAATACATAACCGTATCAATTTGGCATCACGGGCATTCTGGTAGCTAAAGTACAGAGTGTTTCAAAATCACCACCTCAATCTGAAGACCAAGACAGCTGTTTACAAAGCACTGGTCCTCCCAACGCTTCTTTTTGGAAGCGAAAGCTGGACGCCCTACAGGTGACATATCAAACAGCTTGGACAAACGCAACAACGTCATCTAAGACAAATAATGCACATCAGATGGTTCCACAAAGTTTCGAATGCAGAAGTCTTGCAACGCGCGAGTTATACAACAACTGAGACTCAAGTAACGAGGGCCAGACTCAGAGCGGCCACATTCTGAGGATGCAAGACACAAGACTTCCCGAAATAGCTCTGTATGGCGAATTCACAGAGGGAGCTCTGAAACCAGAAGGTCAGTATAAGCGGTTTGAGGATATACTGCATCAATCTCTCAAATCAGTTAATGCCATTCATAACTGGGAACAACTAGCGTTAGACAGATCACAGTGGAGGTCTTTGGTCCCCACAGTTTTAATGGAGACTCGAGAAGGATACAGCGGCGGCCAGATCTGGTTGGTGACTATCCCTGCCCGGAGTGTGGAAGGATCTGTAGGTCACGGGAAGGTCTCTTCAGTCACAGGAGAGCACACAGTCGCAAGTAGCCCTAAGAAATTATAGGTTTGATCGCACCGATAGTTTTGTTTTTGAGTCTTTTTGTAGACTTATTCCCGGTAACGGAATAGAACAATGAATGAAAAGTGTTGCCAACCAAAAACATAGTTTGACATCTGACAGTTAAAGGTTGAGTAAATTGTAGCACACAAGTATAAAACAAGTCGTTGAACAGAAGTTATCTCGAGAATACTGGAATGATGATGATGATGCTAAAGCTAAACATACTGAACAGCCTATAACAAGCCGTTCAAAGGTTAAAGCATGACAAGGTTTCTATTTAATCCGACATAAATTCGGAGTTATTTTAAGTAAATTATTGTTCTCGACGTCTCGATTTCATAGGATTATCTATTATTGCGAATAATACAATAAAATGTGTGCATGTTCTCATGTGACCGTAGAATTATAGTGGGACGAGAACAGAACCTTGCGGAACCCCAACACTATACTGTACTATGTTGCTCACTTGATGCCTCGTCTCTTCATTTCATTCAATATTAAACCTCGTGTGTTTGAATACGGCTGATTAAAACTTAAAGCAGTTGTCATAATTGTTGTAACTGTGTGTGAGTATTCACCACAGTCGGTGGTGAATAAGCGGTGGCAATATATCCCAACAGAGGGAACAAATAAAATATACATCATAATCAAGAGAAATAGTGTGACCATAATGGGATATTTATATGAATATTACGAGAGAAACGTGAATGGTTGCCCACAAAGAGGCACAAATGGAAGGAACGGATTTTGAAAATTAATTTTCAGGGACCTGGTGCCACTTACGCATACGTAGGTGTGGAGATAAATAGCCGAGATAGGACAGTGAACACAATATGGCCGGATAAAATATTATGCGAGATATTTAAGGACGATATGAGATGTGGAATAGAGTTGTCACGAGTTCCTTTCTTTGCTCATGAGGATGGTTCGCAGGAAAAGTGTCCATTACACGGCTGAATTATGGACGTTTAACTGGCCGTATACAATCCGAGGACGAACGATCTTATTGTTATGGAAATCACAAAATTCCACCTAATGAAATGTATATTTTGACTGTCGCACAAAGATTTCGTTGATTGAGACATCATCCCTTTCGATTCCAAGAAGGAAATTTGACGAGTTATATATCAGATGTATAACGTATAACAACTGAGTGACTTTAAAATATGAACACCTCGTCATAGTTGAATTATTTCTTGTATTTAGTGTGTTTCTGAAATGATGCAGCTGGCCTCAACCAAATTCAAGGGAAGTCTTTCGTTCTTATCTTTTTCAACTTAAGGAAAATGTTGTTATTGTTATCTTCTATATGGAGCAATTCAGAAGAATGAAATTTGGAAGTTAGTTGACTGTTAACAATGGCAATTGTCGTGTTTCAGGATTTGTCGTGCAATTCAAAGTGCTTCAAGAAAATACCCACTGTATCGCGGAAACTGATACTTTGATGACTCTCAGGCACATTTTATGTCACTTTTCACGAATAGATGGGCGTAATTTGAAACCGTTCCCTCTTGGGTGTAAGATAAGGAAGTCGGCTAATCCAAATCTTAATTGCAGCAACTGAATCTAGTCCTATGAATACAATCGCCAATCGATCTAAATGGCGTTTAAGTGTACAATAACCACAACAGCAAGACGTAGATAATAAACGTAATTGATTACTCTTTGTGGCCATACCCAACAGGGAAGGGGTGTGGTATGGAGGTAAAAGATTAATTGAATTTGACTTTTTATCCTATCAGATTCGAAAAAATATCCTGCGGTCTGTGGGCGGTGTTAGGTCTTTGTGTACGTTGGATTAATGAATTAGAATTGGGATTTGTCTAGGCGAGAGGATTGACACGTGGTATAATAAACCGTTTCAAACTTTAACCCTCTAATGCCCAAGTTTTTTTTCCTTTTTTATAATTTATAATTATTTCCGTATAGTTTCAAATTAGCTTATGTAATCTACATCTTTTTTTCGCAAATAGTTAACTGATTTACATTAACACCTGTTCTCACAAAATGAACCTATACTGAAGGCGGACATGGGCAGAATAATTTTGTATCCACTTATATGCAACCAGTCTCAAGGCGGACTTGGGTATTAGAGGGTTAACGAAGGAAGTCATCCCTGCTTTGATAGGTACTTGATACTGGAAGACTTTCAATCTTTTGGATCAAATCATTTTGAAATTACTTAGTTTTAAGAGTTGGGTTCATGAATTTTCGGTATTTTTATGGTACGTAATGAACAAATTGAGAAAACTGGAAGACGTGGGTGATATCTTGTGTTCGAGAAAAATTCATCAAATGAATGAAAAACTATATTCCGAAATTCATTTCATTCCATGAAGTAGTTTGCGAGATAGAAGTGAAAATAATATTTTTTATGGTTTTTCAACAGCCTGTATCTTTTAAACCGAGCCGATTCGGAAAAAATCATATAGGGAAAAAGTGTTTCTTTCGACCTCAAGAATCTACTGTTGAAATATCTGTACGAGTCAAAGACTCATCCTGTATGTGTTAACTCAATAGCATTTGGGGAGATTTTAGTTCTCCGGACAGCCAAAAAAACTCGAAGATAAAGAATTTAAGGCATTACTCGAGTCAAATGCAAGAAGCGCTTCCTGAATCACATGGGGTAACTCAACAAGTAGGGTTTATGTATAATTGAAATCCAAGAGAATCATTCGAAAGCAAAAAGTTCATGGTAAAATGTTTAGGAAGGCTCAAGTGAAACATTTTACCACAACCGCTGTATTCTCCAGACTTGTGGTAAACACCCTGTGTGTACTTTTTTATATCCAATTGTAGGTACGACTATCAAGAAGGTTTGCAGCATGTCGCCTCGGAATACGATACTCGCAAGCCCTGCAGAACCAATACATCGTCCGCATGGTTTTGGAGGTATAAAGGAGACTCGAAAACAGTCACTGCGATTTAAATACGACTTCAAGATCTTATCTCGTTGTCGCGTTTGTCACGGCTTACAGATTATAACGTGTAACAACTTTATTCGTACCAAACTGTTGGTGCGGCGCTGTCGTTGGTGTTCATAATGTGTCTCGTTTTTTGCTGAACGTAAATTAACCCATTATCATTTTAATGTACGTTCCTGCATAATAAGTTTCTATTTCTGTGTCGTGGGCGATGATGACAGACGAGGTCACTTCGTGGCTACAAAGAAAGTGCGAAGGAAAAGCATTCTGATTTTTCATGTGCGCTGAGGGTTCTTGCAATTTTTTATTGCTGACTATAAGGTTATACTTCTTGTTCCTTATCAGAGCAACAGAACTTTCACCTCGATGCAGAAAGAACGCTAAACTAAATGCTAGCACGCGCTAGGATGCTTCAATATCTATAGCAGCTAGTTCCTCTTCCAGAACAAAGATGATGGTATGTAGCTATGCAAGTGCTCCAACTTCTTTCGTATATTTTATTGTAAGGAAGGTTTTAGCAGCATGCAGACAGGAATTGAATTCTGAAAAAAGCACCACTCAGAGCAGGATTCGAACCTACGACCCCCTGATTACCGGTCAGGTACTCTCCCAACTGAGCTACCTAGGATGACGTGAGGATCATTCTGCATTGTCTGGAAACCACTATCCTCAGAGTACCTGACCGGTAATCAGGGGGTCGTAGGTTCGAATCCTGCTCCGGGTGGTACTTTTTTCAGAATTCAATTCCTGTCTGCATAAAAGATAAAAGATAGCTAAAACCTATCTTGTGTATATTTTATTGTAAGGTATATTTCAAATTTTGGCCAGCATTTTCATGCTTATAAAGAGTATTATGGTTTTCCATTCTATTCTAGAATTGGAAATCATAATGACCTTATACAATTATTCTCCTTCACTGAAAAAGAAGGGTATTACTTTGAAAATTGAGTGCCATAATGCGCCATACCCACATTCAAATGATACGATAATGAAGTAGATGTGTATAGTCAGTTGCCCAATAATTACGATCCCATTTAAAGGAGAACTCACAGGTCACGATTTTTATTTGTTTTTCACACGGCCGAGATTTATCGCTTTTAATTATATCCTGCCCGTTGCTTATCCAAATAGAGGTGTACATTCGAAATAAAATAATTTATTATTTACTGCCATCATCATCGTTTCCAGGTTATCGTATATCTCCCGTTCTCTCTCTCGCACTACGCCTAATTTAGGACTATTTATTCTGAAATTTCTCAATAGCAAATTATCGGGGTCGGCTGAAGGATGATTACGTTTCATGAGAGCTAAGTGCTGTAATTTGGAGAGCAAACCAGACAGGCGTTTTAACAATTTCCATGTCAACTCTATCATCCATCACGAACTAGAAGAACCAAAGTGAAAATTGCCAGCTCCGTTCTGTTCTGCCTCATCTATTTCGTTGGCGAGAAAGGTGAAGGAACTGGCTAATCAGATTTAATAGGTGGGATTAGTTTCTTCTTCGGGCTCCGCAGCAATTCGCATGAAATATTCCTGTCGATGCTGATAAGCACCTTTCAACTCGACCACAGTTCTGAAAGAAAGGCGACATTTTGTTAATACTACACTCTGCTACACTCTCTTGGTCAATATTCAAAACTTGCATAGTATTCTTCCATTCTTCTTTTCTATAAGAACCTATGGTTGGCAGGCTGAGGCAGCCATGTTTCATTGACGTCGTCTGTCAAATATGTTGTTACCTATTTAGTCGCTGATGTTAAATGGTAACTAACATTATTAGGCAGCACTTCCAAATGAAGAACACTTCATTGTGGCAATCCTTGGAGGCTGTGGCAGCCAGGTTTTCTTGTCGTCGTCTGTCAAATATGTTGTATCTATTTGGTGACTCATGTTAAATGGCCTTCAGTTACCAAATTCACATACTTCAACTTGGCAGACTTAGCCTCAGGATTGCAACCAGAAGCTTAAAGTCAATGACTGTGGGCATTCGTAAGGCTTCGTTTAGGAGAAGATACTTATTTTGGTCAAATAATGGTCTTTACCAACGAGGTGCTGTTTTGAATGGGTGGCTGTCTGTCATTAACCCTACTGAGATAAAACAGGTAACAATGCATCCACAAGAAGTTACATTTTGATATCTAAAAGGCCAAAGCCATCACCATCAAAAGCTATAGATCAATGGTTCCTGACTGCGTATAGTAATCGTTGAACGATGTAGAAGTGGAATCATATGACGCCATCAAGATGAAGCTAGGAGCAACATAGTGAACACAATATGGACTTTTGCATGAGTAGATTGTAGATTTTGAGGGGGGTTGCATTGCACTGCGATCTATTGCACCTTCTATCTGAGCTGCTCGGCCTACAGTACCAGAATTCTAATGATCTCCAGTATCTGGTATGGCTTCAAGGATGTTACCTTCAGCCTCCTCCAAGTTTCTCGTCCATAGCATTTTTTTAGTTGGCTTGTGATTTGTATGTAAATTGAAGTTTTACCAGAGTGATTTTCTCTCGGTGTTTTCTCTCTCTAGGAAACTCTTTTTTGTATAGGTAATTTGATGTTATGGTTTATGGTAATCTCTAATAGAGTAAGGTGAATTGGCTATGCGTGAGATTTGGCTATTTCTTCAGGGGTTTCTGAAGTCGGAGCAGCAATAAAGCAAAGTCCTCAGAGTCAATGCCAGGTGAACTAGTGAATTAGGTAGTTGGTTTTCCTGTCATACAAATATACAATACATGCTGAGCAGCTTGAAACAACAATAAAATCTGCAGTGTTACTTTTTGAATCCTAAAATCAACGTTACATGAAATGATTTAACTTTTTTTCAGTGATCAAACGTTTCTGTAATGAACTGGCTGATTCCTTATACCTAGATTTGTTTGTAACATCCACGAAATGAAAATACTCGAATATTCCGGTTACTAAAGAAAAAAATCGTGTCGGTCGCAACTCGGAAAAGGTAGAAACGTCATAAAAACGTCACCGGTACGTCAATGCCATTGAGACTTCATTATAACCGTTGGCGACCGCAACGCAAGCTGGTGACAATTGTGGAATCGGACAGGGGCATTTCACACGGTGTCCCCTAATGATGATGACATTATTGTGGCCTTATCAATAGCCAGGGACTCTAGAGGCCACGCGGAGTGCATTTCTGTATAGACCACGCCGGTTCCCTGGCGCTTCCAAGAACCCCCTTTTACTGCAAATTGTGGGGATCCGACACACCTACCGCCCATACTTATCTCTCGGAACTTCATCTACCTGTCCTGCTTTTGCCTCCTTTTCAGGGCCTTCTCTTCCTTGGCTCGAGGCCCATCACAGTGGCGCAGCATCCGTGTCCACGTTTTATCGAAATCACAAGAATCCACTGTAGTCTGACACTGATGCGAGTACTTCAGGGGAGATTTGCCACAATTTTGACACATACGTAATTGAAATCCACACTTTCATGCTTCTCCGAATTTTTATCACGAAACTGCTTATATTATACGGATTTCACAATGGTCCTACACAGGATGGTTGCAGAATTCACAATTTCTTAACGTACGAATCGTTCACAACATATAAAACTACCCTTAACTTACTCGGCTTAAACGAATCATATGGCATGTAGTGCTCTATCTAGCCTTCTTCTAGTAGGCTATGGAATTTTGATATTTACATTTATTTTCTGAAGTATGACAAAAAAATTCACCTAAATGATTCTTATATCGTTAATGATTAGCACAGACTAGTACAATATCAGTCATAAAACCAGTATCCAACATAAATCCCGAGACAAACTATAATTGTGATAATATATTCTCATTTAATATGATATAATAAGAATCTTGGGTGTGTAGACCACTTTATTTCTCAGCAAACCAAGATCTGACGTTACGAACTAACTATAGTTCTTCATTAGGGCTACAATTAAAACCAAAAAACGATGAGAGACACGCCAAAAGTGATGAAAGGTCTAAAACACTAAAATATAACTACAGTAAAGTTGATATATACATGTATAAACAAGATAGAACTACAATGAAGCAAACATATATAGGAGAAGGCGAAAAAAATACGAGAATTTACCTTGATCTAAGAATCACCAAAATATTCACAAAACCATAGTTCATCATGTGATGGCAATCCTTAAACGCCCCATTAAACCATTCAATGCCAAACACGAGAATATTATTATCACAATTACTGAACAAACGAATAATTCTCCGGACAAACAGCAACAAATGATACCGATATGTGTCAACAACAAGGTTTAGTCAAACAAGTAAAACACAGAACAACAACAACGATAAAAACGCGAACACAGAACACAGATATCATTTGTTGCTGTTTGTCTGGAGAATTATTCGTTTGTTCAGTAATTGTGATAATAATATTCTCTCGTCTGACATTGAATGGTTTAATGGAGCCTTTAAGGATCATAGGTCATCACATGATGACCTATGGTTTTGTGAATATTTTAGATATTTTAGATTTTAGATCAAGGTAAATTTTTCGTATTTTTTTTCTTATTGCTTTATTGTAATTCTATTTTGTTTATACATGTATACATCTACTTTGTTGTGGTTCACTACTTTTGGCGTGTCTCTCATTGTTTTTTGTTTTTAATTGTAGCCCTGATGAAGAACTATAGTTAGTTCGACACGTCAGATCTTGGTTTGCTGAGAAATAAAGTGGTCTACACACCCAAGATTCTGATTATATCATATATATATACAGAGGACAAAGAAGTTAGTGTTTTTATTCTCTTTCAAGTCTTTCTATTCTTTTTATCAGCTTTCCCTCAATTGTCAGATTGATTCAGTTAACTAGAATTGATTTATTTTATTTCAAAGCTTGAGTAGCCGAAATGTTTGATGTGTCTTCATCTCACAGAGCTCAAATCAACCAGTAAAAGTCTGATGATTTTTGTCAAAATTATTCTTTCAGATATCATTGAAGAGGTAATGAAAAACGAAGCAAGAAATGAAGATACAGTTAATTTCTTCACTAGAATTTTTGATTATTCATTATTCTCATAATCTTTCTGTCTTTGAAGTCACAGATCTCAAACTTGAACCTTTTACAGGCTGTTTTATCAAGCGACAAACGATTTTTTCCAATTCAGAAATGACAAATTCAATAAATGTTCGCATTTAAAAACCAAAAGTTTGCCTAATAATTCGAAATCTAGAAGAGGAAAACATTTTTTGAGCCGGTCAGTGGATTCTACGTAAAAAGTGCCTGTAGAAGGTTCGTGTTTCAGATTAGTAACTTCAAAGACAAAAAAAGTATGAAAACTTTCCGAAATCGTCAAAATTTCATTTTTTCCGAGTTTCCGAGATCCACTCACTGGGCATGGTATTTGGGACAGCCTGTACATCGCAAGAATCCAGTATTATTCGACTGAAAAAACTTAATTTTAATCTTTTCAATCAAATTATACATCTTATTATAATGAGCTTCGTCTTAGGGCAGATGGAAGAATGAAATGTTACCCGAAAAAAATTCTGTACGCCACTGGAACACCAAAAAACTATATTTACGAGCAGGCGTTTCGTTAGTCGTATTTCAAAATAATTTTAATAACTAAGGAACATAGCCTGTTGTTAAGCAGGCCATAATATATTAGGTTTTTAATGGTTTTATAATATATATCTATTTGGCCCCTTTTTACCTAAATGGTTATTAAATACAACTTGTTTGACTTTATTAGAACTATCCTTTTCGCCCAATTCCAACTAGGGCTAATTATGATTGAATGTTCAGATACCGAAATTAACAGTGAGGAATTTAGCATCCACCATGTAATTTGACCCCTAGAGTTTTTTCAGGAGAAAAATATAAGAAGAAGGTAAAAGAAAAGATTTCTTAATGACAGTTGACGGAAATATATTATTATATATCCAGTATAATTCACCAGTGATCTAATGTCTCTATTCTTTATGTAAATATAGTAATTCCATGAATTTGAAAATTGAAAAGAGAATAATGAAATAAAAAACCGAAATATGGCATTTCAAAATGTGTCATTATTCAAGATAGGATTTCCCAGCATCATCGATGCGACGAAAGGAATAATTCAACCTTTTTTGGTTATACGTACCTCTCGTCAACTTTCACGAACCAGCTTTTACCACTTAAACATCATATTAAAAAAATTTTAAGTGGCTGCGTACAGAGAGATCTCGGTCAACTAAATACAGCTTATTATAGGCTGGCAATAAATAACAGGGATATGCCACTCCATAAACACCATCCTTCCATTCCTTCTTTTCCAATTTGGAACCATCATGCATATTTTATGAGGCATAAAATAAATACCCAAAAGGGGTAATTTCAATCCGAGTGAAAAACGCCAGGTAAATAAACTCTAAACACCCCATTCGACAATGCATTCCCGAATTCCCATTATACATATTAAACAGGCCTTCGGTTATACAGGGTGACCACGTGAAATCGACGCAGGAGAAAATCAAGAATTGAACCAACTCGACTGTGAAATTTTTTAGTAAGTACTCTTCCAGTATTTCACCTGTCACTTCATTATCGATGGATATTTCGAAGCGAAATTTTAGGATCAGACTGTACTCGATACGATCTTCAAAATTGGTCATCGCAACACCCC
Organism: Coccinella septempunctata; assembly: GCF_907165205.1. Lineage (NCBI taxonomy): Eukaryota > Metazoa > Arthropoda > Insecta > Coleoptera > Coccinellidae > Coccinella > Coccinella septempunctata. The sequence goes on along the minus strand of NC_058193.1, from coordinate 35,747,988 downwards.
TCATCCCTATTCAAAATAAAGGGGTTGGGGTTTCATTTTAAAGTCGGAAAGTCGAGGTGTTTTACGTTGCACCACCCTGTATAGTTGGTTGTGCCAGGGCCAAGCCAATAAACAATATTTTCTTCTCTCTCTCTCCTCCACTTCTCCTATCAATTTACATCTTCAAACAGAGTAGGCCTGGAGAATTACCATAATAATTCAAAGTCCCCTTTGAATGTGAAGGAGCTGAGGTATCCCAACTCTGATCATCACAGTCTGGCGCAGCGAAGATGGGCATTAAACAAATACAATTTTGAAGTGGATGCTCACGAAAATCGGAGTGTGTTTTTGATGAGGCCTATTATCACCTGGGCGCCATTTTATAACGCATTTGTTTCAGAAATAATTATTACTCTCGTAAAGTTGTCTCTCGAATTAACCATATATTGGAGTTTTAAGTGTTTTCTTGGCCGCGATAATTACCGGACCTGATGGGGATGCGGTTTTTGTGTTATTCTTTAATTAACTGCTTTATTTTCCGTGGGGGTTAGGAGCTATGTTGGTTGTTCTTTAATTAAGGGAACGATCGCCGTGTTGTGAACGATTTTAATTGACATATATGAGTACTTCAACAATGGCTGTTTTATTGCAATATGGGACGTAAAATATGTTATTTCTCTGGAATGTAATTAAGTGTTTGGGCCTCGTAATTACTTTGAATGTATTAATTCGTTCCTTGAACACCTGCTCTAACTGTACATAAATTTCAATGTCGTTAAGTTTTTCTGGACTCTCTCATGAATATATTCGAAGAAAGACATTGATGGGCTTCATTTTTCCCTCCAATATTAAAGGTAAAAATAAAAAAACTCAAAAACAAATGATTTACTGAAGATAAAGAAATTTTAATAGTTATCTGCATAATCTAGAACACATTCAATGTGGGATTCATTTACTATGTCAATTTGAAATTTTTTATCGTCTATTTTATATAAGGTGTTTAAATTTAACTCGGATTTTCTTCAGAACATGATTATAAAGCTCAAAATATGAGGAAACTTCATTTATTAACCTAACACTCTTGCTCTATCAAGTTTTGTCGAACACAAATGAAATTTTATATGTAGGGGATTTTGAATGAGCTAAATTCACCAAATTGTTTGTTGATATCCAGAAATAACAATAAGGGGAGTGAGGGGACATTCCCAAAACTTAACTTTTCAAAAACTCATCCTTACGAATCTTTCTCAATATCATAAACAATCTCTTCAGTAGTTACCTACCTTATCTTCGACGGATTACCGAAGGGTTGGTGATCAGTTAACGTTTAACTACTGTTAAAGCAGCCCTTAGAATTTTAAAGGATTTTTTTCTGAAATGTTGTCTCAGTTGGCTTCTGTTCGTATCAGTATAATGGGTCGCATGGTATGCAATAGATGGGATTAAGGCAGAAGTCATTGGTTCATTATGGATTTTGTGGCACCCTCTGTAGTACAGGTACCATCTTCCGGCAATTCTCTAGAAAGAATTTTCCTATTGTTATTATGTATTTACTTCTTGCAGTCTCTGTTTTTTACGATTAGTTTCAGCATGAAGATTTCTCTCATTTACCTCCCTTGTTCTTTCAATTCTTGAATTTGAAAAAATATGATCTCTACCAGTACAAATAATAAACTGTTTCTTTCGAATGCAAATAGCTGTTCTGTGTTTCAATTCAATTCCATGTTTTTTTTTCTGTGAGGTCCGAAATAATCCCAAGAAGTCTGTAGTCCCCCTGTCAAACGAAAGCATGATAAAACAGTAGATTAAAAAAGTTAATAATCTACCTGTTCGGGAACAAACAGATCCAATGAGGCTGTGACGATGTTAACAAGTTCTGGTTATTTATTGGATACCTTTCATTTTAACACTAATTACCTCTAATTTAGGATGGACTCTTCCCATTCAGAATTCGAGCTATTTATAGCAACAGATTTGGGATAATAAATCAATATTTCTGTTTTAAGTTTGTGTGTGCCTGAAGCCACTAGGTGTTAACTGTTTAGTGTATCTATTCTATCCCTAAATAACAATAATAGGGGCAGATTCCGAAGACTTCCATTGTTGTAGTATGAAATAAGGAAATGAATGGGTAAGTGCCACTTCGGCTTCATGTTTTGTGTTAGCTTATTTCATTTAGGTCATCTGGAAAATGATTAGTGAAAATTTAGTATTAAGTATTTAGTATAGAGAATAATGAGCATATTTGATATGAGACTTTAAATTTTTTGCAATTTCATATTGAAATCTAAAGAAATACGAAAAAAACTGGTATAGTGCTACTTCTCGGGAAGGGAAACGGTATTAAAATGATGAAAAATTACACTTTGTTCCAGAATTTTGGGACGCGGTTTAAATCATTTCAATATATTTATATTATTTTATTAGTGTAGATGAAGAAAATTCTGTTATTGTGATGCTAAAACTCTACTTTCTTATGTAAGACGAGGTGGCCGAGTGGTTAAGGCGTTGGACTGCTAATCCAATGGGCTCTGCCCGCGTGGGTTCGAATCCCATCCTCGTCGTTTCTTTTTTAATTCGGAATTGCCGTCAACAGAGCATTCTTATATAAATTATTCATAATTTTTCAATACAAATCATTATAAACTTGAGGAAAAATACTGTTTCAATTTGAAGATCGAATTTTACTTGTTTTTTCCGGGGGTATAAACTTTATATAAGTACATACCACTGCAAAAAATGTTAAAAATATCAAAGATTACCTTACCCTCTACCGCACATCATACACTACACAATAATAAGTCAATCTTCCTAAATGTGTCGATATACAAAAATAAATTAATATTTTCAGAATTCAAAGTGAAGTTTGTAATGTTTTACTTACTTCATTTTTCTAACGTCTTTTAGGAGATAATTTCATGACAACATGAGTGAGTGGGCAGCTCATTTCAAAAGGTGGTTTCAAATTTTAAGTACTAATAACAGTAGTTCTTCTATTTCTTCTCAGTATCTAGCCATAAATAATAATGATGAGTCTTAGCATATTTATGGGTAGACTGGACTGAATATTTTTCCAATCTTCTTAGAATTTCAACATTTTTTTCATATCAGCGCCATCAACTGAAGAAAAAACATAAAACATCCTTCTCAATTACAACCCCAATGGCAATGATTCAAAACTTCTCGGAAACGCGAACATATTTCAATTTAAAAAGTTATTAAAAACCTGTAAACACACAGAATGGACCATTATTATTATTATTATGCATAGAGGACTTCACAGCATCTTTTGGCCTCTAAATAACAGCCACATAAAATCCCTTATTGGAGTTCCACTAATCTGGATTTATTAGAAGTATTTAAGCCCACAAAGAAAATACTAAACTGTGCAATAAATCAAATAACTAAATACCATATTAAAGATCAAAAAGGACGAGTTAATCCCAAACGTTCCATCTTTCTTCGTTTGCGTCCTCAGAAACTTAAAGCTGGGACTGGACTACAAGATATATCTGGAAACCAAGCCCAGCTCAAAAAAGATTTTCTTGAAGTTGAACGTTGACTCCATTGATTCAAGTTAGTAAACCTTCTAGGCTGATTTCTGAACCCAAGAATATCAGCACTGTTTCATCGGTGCATACCTACGTTTTCTTATATGAGTGAATTTATAAGGAGCACCTCCTGCAGATATTCTATAAGGTCTGTTCATGTTATACATAGGGTATCGCCAATCCATCGGTGACAGATGAAGATAAATAATGTTCTTGGGTTGGAACCCTCATCTATGATTCTAGTACCCATATAAAAAGGATAAGGACAGACTCCAACCATACCTTGGTCACTATGTTTTTTTGCCTGAATTTGTGTGATATGACGACAGAAAAAAGCTTTCTAGAAACGTGACTGATTCAGTTTGCGCCTATTTGAAGCTCGGAATGATCAATCATATCATAGAAAAAATCAATCCATTTTTAAAACTAGTCACCTATTTGATTTTTTCAAAACTTTGTTAGGTGGACAGGTTGGTACATTTCTCTCTAATGAATTATCTGCTTCTAGAGAAATAACCGATAAAGAGAGTAGGAGTTAGCATTGATTGACGCGTTTATACTGAATGCCAACAGAAATAAATGGTTGAAGACCTATTAGTGGGTTCTCAGCCTTAGATAGATCGATAGAAGACAAAGCGTCTGGCCACTAGTGCTGTAAAACAGCACGGGATGGATTTCATACTTCACAAGTAGCCGGTTTCGTTTAAAGTTGACTTTTGAGTAATGTATAATCCGTCGAAAATCTAATTTAACTTCATGTTAATTCGGAGATTACTGTAATAGCTCGGTTTCTTCGGCGTTTTTGACAGCCTTGTTTGGTGTCGATTGGAATTCTACCTGATCTTCTTAAATGGACACCTAAATTTTTTTCTTCGAAATTTGGAACGTTCGGTTTCTGGAGGTATTCTAGGTATTTTCATGGGAGAGATGAAGAAATCACTCAATTCCGTATGGAATTCATTATGTTCACAATCTTCAAAGGCGAAATATGGGATATAAACAACGAAGTCAGTTTTTCATTACTGAATTGAAAATGATCAAACTTATGAATGCCCATTTATCGATAGTCGAGAATCATTGTAATGAAGAGAGTTCCCAAGAGAAATATCAAGTTTTCATTCTGTATTTTGGGAAACTAGGCAAGGAAGATTCCGATACCTTCACGTACGAAGATGTATTGATATCTAGTTAGCCTAGACCAGTTCCATGCATAAAAAAAATATATTGCGTTACCATAGCAACGAACAATAACTCATTAGAAGTGTCAGTGTGAAGTTTGAAGTCAAAAAATTAAACCAGAGATACGCAATAAATTGAAAGAAAGAAGATGTCCACCGAAATTGTGAAAATCGAAAACTTGGAGTATCGAGCCATCATCAAGTACCTGTTAAGGGTTAAGAGGTGAGCAGATTTACGAAGATATACTTAATACCCTTGGTGATTAAGGTCCTTCGTATGTTACCGTGAAAAATTGGACTGCAAGCTTCAAAAGAGGTAAATTTACCATTGAAGATGATGACCGATCGGGAAGGCCAGTTTCTGTGTCAATCCCCGAAAATATCGATGCAGTTCACGACATGATTTTATCAGACCGTCGAATTGGGCTGAAACGGAAATCTGAAGCACTGAATATTTTATACATACGCGTTCATCATATAGATCACGTCAATTTGGACATGAAAAAAATTGCTGCAAAATGGTTCCCCAAATGTTAGAATGTTGACGAAAAGCGTGCAAGGGTAGAAGCATCGCGTTCGATCTGTGCTCGATTTGAAAACGATGTAGACTTTTTAAACCTAATTGTTAGTATGGATGAGACTTGGGTACATTTCTACGATCCAGAAACAAAGCAACAATCGATGGAATGGCGACACTCTGGTTTTCCAAGACCTAAGAAGTTTCGTGTCCAAAAATCTGCTGGAAAAGTTCTTGCTTCAGTTTTTTGGGATTTCCATGGAGTCATCATCATTGATTTTTTGGATAAGGGTAGAACAGTAACCGGAGATCACTATTCGACATAACTGACCACTCTACTGAAAGGAATTAAGGAGAAAAGACGCGGAAAGCTATCCAAGGGTGTTTTGTTTTTGCAGGACAACGCCCCTGCACAAAAACCTCATGTTGACATGCAAAAAATTCGTGATTTAGGGTTTGAATTACTAGAACACCCCCCTTATTCACCAGATTTAGTTTCATACGACTATCATCTCTTTCCTCAACTGAAAAAAAGTTTAAAAGGTCGTAAACTTTCTTCCAACTAGGAGGTAATAAAAGCTGTGGAGGTCTGGTTTGCAGAGCAAGAAGAAACATTTCTTTTGAAAGATCTAGAGACGTTGCAGGTTCGCTGTAATAAATGTATCCAATTAAGTGGAGAATATGTTGAGTAATAAAATATTTTGACGTTGTAATTTAGTTTGGTTCTATAGTAGGCTAAGAATTTTCCAATATATCCTCATATAATCAAAGGGAGTTACATACATGTTTCATACTTTCCCAAATTCCGAACTTACAAGCATGGAATACATGAAGTAAGTGAAATTTTTTATCAATATTAATATACAAGGGAAATTATCGCCAAGCATCTTCGCTTTAAATTTCTCGAGAAAAACAATATAAATAACTGTATGCCTGGAAACTTCACTGAGGTGTGACTCCAGGTAGGTGGAAGACAGAACAATATTTCAATTTGGGCATAATTCCAGCGACAATTCGAGATTGTTAACAGAATATCAAGAAGGAAGATGGCAGGATATACAGGATGAAATCTTTATCAAATTATAAATTATTACCTGTCCTACGTGGGGTCCGTATCAGTATGCATAATATAGGCGTAGTTAACAATAGTGTCAATACCAATAAATTAACCACCCTCTACGTTTTCTTCAAGACAGTCACGTCAGAGGACATTTTTCCTGCCAGTCTTTAGTATTCAACTGTTAATCGTACGGTCATATTCCGCAGATTCATGCCTTATTCATGAGTGGTCGATTCTTCACTGTAATTTGTAGCGTTTTATAGCTAACGATACGTCCGATCATTTTTATTATTTACTAGATAATGACCTTAAAGGCGTTGGATGCCTTGTCTGGATATTTTGTCAGATGTAATGAAAATATAATCGGTGGATGATGTCTGCAGGATGTCTGCATCTACTCGTCATATTTCATCGTAATCGGGTCCTGATTGCCGAGAATGGCACTGTAATGACGACCAGTCATTGATTATTTGTCAATAGCAATCATGCTGTCGATCATTTCGGGTATAGTTTGCTCTGGAATAGATGAGCGGTAAGATCAAACGATGTCTTATGTTGCTATATTTCTCGGAAACTGTATACTATTAATCTATACTCTATTCAATGAGGGTCAATGAGACCTCATTTTGAATGATAATATGATACAACAGAAAATTAATTACATGGTTTAAGCCAAAAGACAAAAAAGAGTGACAACAAAAAATTACTTAGTCCTTTTTTCACTAAATAGATCCACGCAAACTAGACCTCATTAAAAGGAACTGATCAATGGAGTGTACAAAGATGAAGCTCATCAATACACTTGAAGGTCTTCAGAATACGAACATATGAATTATACCTATCCATTACATCGAGCCAGTTAAAACTTTCTAAAGAACGAACGGTTGTGCCGAAATGGATGAAGTTTCCAGATTTATTACAAGAAGAGTTGCTCTTTCAGAATATATTTAGATCTACGATAATTTTCCTAGAAGATGGGCCCGCATTTACAAAGTTGCCACCATAGATTAATCTAATGTTGCCACCTATTCTCAAATTAATATTTTTATATTACAGGAAAATCCATTGTACAAAGGTCAATCAACACTTCACAATCTAAGTGTCTATATTTATTCTAATTCTCGAATGTAATTTTTTAAGCATTACCCATGCAGCATTGTGTTGGAGAATAGTACCTATCGAGTCCACCACATATCCCGCTTATACCAGATTGAAAACGCCAAAGTGCCGTCTCACAAAACAGATGATTATCTTGGTTTACCTGATACAGTGACAATAGGACAAAAGAACATATAGCGGTGACAGAAAATGGCAAACAATTGGCGCTTGACTACTAAAACGAAACCTACACACATGTACCATACAGCGACCGATAAAGATCGGTTGGCGTGAAAGAAGGGGCTGAAAAATTAATGTTTTTCTTCGATTATTTTCGACAATAGATAAGCGAAAGGTAGCATGTTTGTGCAGTGTTGGTATTTTACGGCCCATTGAGGACTAAATCTAGTCGATTTATTTTTTTTGTCGTCAGTAAGGGTGGTTATAGGACTTATTTGTTCGAAATGCATCAAGCTATAAAAATTAATTTTTCAATTTTAAAATATGTGAAAGGAAGAAAGTACATATATGCGAAACAAACTTTAGGGGTGGCTTTTTTTACCCCTTGTAACTATTCATTTACACCCTGTATTCAGGGTGAGTCTTCGAAACGTACAAATATTTCAACAGTAGATTCTTGTAACATTTTTTCCGATTCGGTCCTGATAAACACATATATCCATTTCGAATTTTCATAATGGGCTGTGCCACCCCTGGAAAAACAAAATTACCTTAGGAGTAACCACAGATAATCTGTGGGTGGGAATAACCAGCTGAATCTACACATGCTTAGATCTTTCAGAGTTGTATTCGGCCAAACTACCCAATTTTTCAAAATTCACAGGCACCTTTAAATTTTGGACATCAAATTACTCGAAAACGGCTCATTATACGAGAAAATATGAAGAATACTTTTATTTTACAACACGTTCAAATATCCATTAATTAGCGTCCAACTTAGTTTCAAGAGCTGGGTTCTTTGAATTTTTGGTATTTTTATGGTACGTAATGGTCAAATAATGAGAAAACTGGTGGACATGAATGATATCTTGTGTTCTAACGAGATTCATCAAATAATTGAGAAACTATATTCCGAGATTCATTACATTCGATAAAACTGTTTGTGAGATCCAAGAACAGAACCCTGGGGTACACCCAGGCTCAAGTTTCGATGATCAGAAACAGGATTCTTGAATTTAAAGAACATCTATACATTTTTGAGGACTTGAAGCTTGAAATATCTGTCCTAGAGACAGAAGTCTCTAGGATAAGAAGATTTTTTCACAGTTCAAGTAGTGATACGATTTTCCGAAATTTTACAAGAAAGTACTGATCCAGTTGAATTGAAATTTTAATTTTAATAGCTGAAGAGTAGTGAAGTGACAACATAAATTTTTTTTCTCTTGCCAGATGCCACTCAAAATTTGACTAAATTTTCAGAGCCTAGGACTATACTCCATTCACATTTATTTTAGCAGTCGGTTGGCCATGAAATAATTTTCTCAAGTTTTTGTAACTAGAACGGAGTGAGGTTGGCACTCATGAAATGTCGTTGATATCATAACGCCGTTGCCACAACAATATCAATTTTCATTACGAAAATGCCGAAAGTGGTTGAGAAAAGAAACAGGGTTTCAGGAAGTGCTATTTAGAATTCAGGCCCGCTCATTCGAATAGTTATACCCTGATATTCTAAAATCGTCAGACGGTAGCGAGTATTTTCAATGTGATTGAATTTATAATGTTTCATCTGAATCTAAACGACTTATCTTTCAGCTGAATATTGCCACAATCAGAAAGATTGTGAATGAAGAGGATGACAAAGAATTTTCCCATATTGGGAGACCCAAAAAAGTGGTGGAATTTGAGAATTTTATGTTTGAGTGAATTAATGCGAAAAGTTCACTACAAGATTTTCGATGAATGTCATCGTAGAATAAGTTCCCGAAAATTGATTTTTCTATTTTTCATTTGACTTGTCCTATACATTATAAATGTCTTAAGGTATCAATAAATACCTAATTATTATTATTATATCAATATAGATGAACAGCCATATACGAGCCAGTTGTGCTGTTAATTGTTTATTCATGTGAAATTTTTGTTCAAAGGTTCATCTTGACTCGAAACTTGCTTTAATTCCTTTTACTTATAATGATGCAAGATGATTTTTGTTGAAGAATTTGACATTCTTGTAATTATCTGTTAATTCCTTCGGGAGATACCCATTCCCAACCATTGCATCATATGCATTTCATCTTCGGGTTAATATTTTTGAAATTTACAACTGATATAACGTATTCAAACTTCAGCCAAAGAAGATAACGAACATTAACTCTCCTCAAGCTAGTGCATATTATGATATTATACTGACCTCTTGTATTTTCCATGCAAATAACTGGATTTGGTATGCCTTCAATCAGTTTGTATAAACTTCAATTATGTTCGTCACATATTTTCCGAAGAGATTCGACATTGTGATAAAATACGTAATAACAGAAACTTTTACGTAGAACAGGCAACATAGCGTTGATTTAAAACCCAAAAATGTTTTGACAAGCGTCATAACCCCACATTTTCGTACTATACAGAGTGAAATGTGTCAAATTTCCATGGCCAACCGATTGCTGAAATAAAAATGAATAGAGTATAGTTTTCATCTCGATCGTTTCTGTATTTTTGGAAATACTGGGAAAATAAATCTCTCGTAAATTTCTGGACATCTTTCAAGCTGGGTTAGCTCATATGAGCCCACTGCAACCAGTTAATTGGCGCGAAATCAATTTCCAACAATTTTCGTTCACCGCACCTCCAACCCATGGGAGCTTTCACTCTGTCCAATTAGCGGGCGGTTCATGCCTGCAAGAAAATGGCGATTTCACCTCTACCCGGCGATATTAATTAAATTAACCGTGCCGTTTTCAATGAATTATTACGATTATCGCCCGGTCGATGGTCGCCAACAGACTTATGTGACGCTTTGCGTATTTATAGACTGAGCAACCTGGTAGTGGGTGTATCGAATGGGGGAAAAGAGTTATTCAACCTAATCCATTGGTATTCACTTTATGGGTAATTTATATTATGGAGAAGAGGTTGGGAATTATCGTCGACGAGCCTTTCTGAGAAATCGTGGAACGCCTGAATGGAAAGACAACATTTCTCGCCAGGTTATGGTGAATGAGCTGCTCTGGTTGGGCAGGATATCTTTGGTTTTGTTGGGAATCTTCAGGTTCTGCTCAACAACACACTCGATCTTTTAGGATCTACAGTTTTTAGATATTCGTAGCTCATTAAAGCTCCTGTATGTTCTTCATCATGATGAGCTCTAGCTAGAGCAGTTAGTAACCATCTATCAACATCTGGATCTGAATCCCCAAAATATTCTTCCTTTTCTTGGTATGTGGTAGATAAACAAGGCAAGTCTTTGACTCGTATATACGAATATTTTCACAGTAGATTCTTGAGGTCAAAAGAAACACTTTTTCCTTAACCATTTTTTCCGAATCGGCTCGGTTTAGAAGATACAGACTGTTGAAAAACTTTAAAAAACATTATTTTTAGTTCTATCTATCAAACGGTTTTATCGAATGAACTGAATATCAGAATACAGTTTTTCATTTACACTGCGCAAAAAAATTAACGCACATTATGGAAATCTCAAATTTATTCTACAACTGAAGGTGTTCTCAATGATAATTATTGTTATCAAAATTATTCATGCATATGTTATTCACTTTCAACGGTTTTCTTCAATACAGATGTTTTTTCCCAGCAGGAATAAAAAAAGATGATATTATCAGATTTTGAATGTATTGGCTCCATTCTAAAATCAGTTGTTCTCGATGAATTCTAGTGATCAATAGTTTTTCTTTCGTTTGATTTTCTACACTCGATCGCTATGCAACGCGAATCACGCAATTTGACCCAAGAGGAATGTGCCCAAGCGGTGGTTTTGCGAGAAGAAGGGTGGACATACACAAGAATTGCAGAAAAGTTTGGAGTTTCCCATACAAGTGTGTCCAGAATGTAGCAACGATTCATGGAGACAGATATGAATGTCCGAAGACCAGGACAGGGTAGACCACGGGTAACAACTGCCATTCAAGAACGTTACTTGAGAGTTTCTTCGTTGAGACAACGGTTTGCAACCGCTCGCCTCCTTCAAATTCAGCTTGAGCAAACTCATGAGGTGCAAATTAGCACTCAGACAACAAGAAATCGCCTCAGAGAATATGATTTAAGGCCTCGTGCCGCGGCAAAAGATCCAGCTCTTACCCCAGCCCATCGAAGGGCGCGTTTGGATTTTGCTAGAGGGCATATCCATTGGGAATAGGCCGATTGGGAAAGAGTTCTCTTCACAGATGAGTCTAGATTCTTCCTCTACCATTGTGATCGACGTTCTCTTGTATACAGACGTCCACATGAAAGATATGCTCAGTGCAATTTCCTGAATACTACTGGTTTCGGGGGAGGATCGATTATGGTATGGGGTGGAATATCTTTGACTGCGCGCACAGACCTAGTGGTCGTTGATAATGGAGCTATGAATGCTGATAAGTATATAAGGAACAATCTTGAAGAGCATGTAGTGCCATTTGCCCCATACATTGGTGAAAATTTCATTTTTATGGACGATAATGCCAGACCCCATCGTGCGCGCATCGTTCAAGAGGTTGAAGTCTCTCGAATGGAATAGCCAGCAAGAAGTCCAGATTTCAATCCGATTGAGCAGGTTTGGGACAACCTCAATAGAAGGCTGAGAAGTTCAGAAAATCATCCAGCTACTCTTAATGACTTAGGAATCCAACTCGGAGAAATCTGAGAAGGATTAGATCAGAACATTTTAAGATCACTCATTTTGAGTATGAACCGTCGTTGCCGAGCTGTAATTAACGCAAGGGGTGGAAATACCAAGTATTAAATCACTTATCAGCATTTCAGTTTTTTTAAAATTGTTCATTTCTCTTCTGTCACATAAGATTCGGTGAAATCCTGAATTTTTCTTCCATTTAATGTGTCTTGTTTCGTTCAAAACCTTCCCGAGAGAACATAAAAAATAAGTTATGAAGTCAATGTAGAGTTAACTTCCATTAAAATTGAGATTTTCAGAATGTGCGTTAATTTTTTTGCGCAGTGTATATCAGCCTCCTGAGTTGATTCCATATTTCATAACCATAACCAATTAAAATGGGAAAACCAGAATTCAGAGGAAAATGAGCAAAAGTAATGACAAAACAATATTTGCAAAAATCAAGTGTGTTCTGATCTTGAGTCCAATTACACAAATCCAGATTTTTCGTGGTTCGATCAGGACCAAGGCCAGAAATTCTAACAGATCAATCGCAATTAAATATTATAATTCGATACCATTTAAGAAGGTACCCAGGCCTCGCAGAGACCACAAATTCCGAGTCGGCTTTAAAATATTGAAACCCGGTCCATAAACAAGAAAACATCGGGAATACGAGAAGTGTAACGTTCATTTGTTCGTGTCGAAACAGAACAAAACATAACGAAACAAAAAACACTTTAAACATCGCCTTTCGTCGTTCATGAATCATGGGCATTCCTCGACTGCTCCGTCCTGCTCTAATCCCGGCCCACCCTCCATCCTCCGTCTCTGTTTTAGAAGTCGTAAATTATCACTAACCAATACAGCCGGTTGAAATATAGTTTTTTTACCTCATTAAATAAATTTTCAGGCTCAATAGGTGTTTCGGAGCTGTGAAAATGGTAAAAATAAAGCGGGTATTTATTTTGTACCGATGAATATATTTGGAATATATCAAGTTGTTTGTTGTAATAAACGTTCCAATAAATTATGGGAACGGATAGTCTTATGTGGATATTCAGGTGTTAATAAGATGCTTTTTATTCAAATATAATGGGGAGAAATCGTTTCGGTTCAGAACGCCGCTCGGTATACTTGCATGTGTCCGTTTTTTTTTTAATTTTGATAATTACATCCTTTTATCTACGTTTTTGGGGATGCGGCTGTAATTATTTGCTGTGGATAAGTCGGTTGCAATTTTGGTATCTCATTGACATTCATTCGATGGCCGAAAGAATCTAAATTACGAACGACGATCAAAAAAAAAATGCAGTTTCTGAATTCGCCACACCCGTAAAAACTGTCTCTTCTTGTATAACTGAGTTGCACGATGAAGATGTGGAGCAATAATCAATAAATAAATGTGCCCCCAGTTTGATAGCTAATGAAACACGAAAATATATTGAAAATTTTTAGCCTACTATAGAACCAAACAAAATTTCAATATCAAAATATTTTATTACTCAACATATTCTCCACTTAATTGGATACATTTATTGCAAACCTGCAATGTCTCTAGACCTTTCAAAAAAAATGTTTCTTCTTGCTCTGCAAACCAGACCTCCACAGCTTTTATTACCTTCTCGTTGGTAGAAAATTTACGTCCTCTTAAACTTTTTTTCAGTTGAGGAAAGAGATGATAGTCGGATGGTGCCAAATCTGGTGAATAATGGGGATAATCACATTGGTGTTTATTATTTAGTATAGGTATATTAGATGTTTCAACCTCTGTTCAACTTTCCATATGACTTAATTTTCAATGCATCACGACGATGAAGTTTGGCTGGATTTTGCTTGAATATAAATGGGAAAAATTGGCTGCATACAAAGTTATCCAATGGGGAGTCAACACTTAGATACTGGGTCTGTTTAAACCTGTAAAATACGGAATTTTAGATCCTAATCCAATCATGGAACTTCAAGGGTTTGAATGCAGCATCCTTCATTCCGAGAACAATCTGAAAGCACCTTCTCAAGTGGATATAATTCCGTGCTCGAAAAGGGCTGTCTCAGAGTCCTGGGTCCATACGAACCCAACGTGGCCTATTAAACCTTTAATAACCACACGCTTTAATCCAGGGCACCCTGTATTGTGGGTGGTCCCTTGTTCGAGACGAGAGAAAGCGTCAGAACGAAATGGAAGCACCTGGGATAACTTTCGAAAAGTTAATCTGGCGAAAAATTAAAATAGGTTTTGGGGCCTTTAACAAGATATCGCGAAATTGATCTTTCCCGCGCCACATTGAGAGTCAAGTGTTCTTTTATGAATGTGAAATGGCCTCGGTAAATATTTATTTAAGTGGACCCCTGGCAAATCAGATTCTTTGATGCCGATTGAAAGGGATACTTTGAAAAGGTGTCTTCTTTTTCATATCTCTGGTGGGATCTTTCACCACTTTCTCGTCAGTGTATCGGAGAGAATTTTTAGAATAATTGGGATAACAATTCATTTCCCATGATGATGATGGTTGCAGCATAAGTGCAAGGTTGTACTGTAGATCTTCTCACATAGAGAACCAAAATAATGTACTATAGTTTAAATGATAATAATAATATTGTTGTTGATGTGCCCGTAGTCTGTGATAGCTTAGAATAATTCAAAAATTTTTTGAAGTCGTATTCTTCCTCTTTAGAAACTGGGTTTGAGAATTACGTGTATGTTTCACTGGTTGGAAAACAAATTTACAAAAACGTGATTAAATGAATATCGCATGAACATCATTATTTTTTGATTCATCCAAACAAATCGAAATATGAAATTCAACTGTATTCCCTATATAAATGGGGAACCATTTTCTATGCAGGATCCTTGATGATTTGGTATTCCCCAGGCGTTTAACCATTTAAAATAACGTGTAGCAATAAGGAACCATAAAAGTGACGAAAATAATCCACGAACAACGGGTGGAATATTTTTATGTGAGCACAGTCGTACCCAATAATCAAATAAAAAATTTCAACTCGTGCCCACGAAGAAATAACGACAATTGTTCACGGAATAGAAATTACCGAATTCGTTTCGAATCAAAAACGACCTCCGAAATGATCGAGGATAGAATATTTTCTTCTTATAAAGAGCAAAACTATTTTTAACATCACACAATTATGATACAAAGAGCTTAAGTAAAGAAACCTAGGAATCTAGCTTGATATTCTGGATTGAAAATCCTGCTGGAAAAGTTCTTTCTTCAGTTTTTTGGGATTGCCATGGAGTAATCATGATTGAGTTTTTGGATAAAGGTAGAACAATAACCGGAGATTACTATTCGACATTACTGACCACTCTACGGGTGAAAATTAAAGAGAAAAGACGCGGAAAGCTATCCAAAGGTGTTTTGTTGTTGCAGGACAACGCCCATGCACACAAATCTCATGTTGACATGCAAAAAATTCGTGATTTAGGGTTTGAATTGCTAAAACACCCCCCTTATTCACCACATTTGGCTCCATCCGACTATCATCTTTTTCCTCACCTGAAAAAAAGTTTAAAAGGTCGTAAACTTTCTTCCAACGAGGAGGTAATAAAAGCTGTGGAGGTCTGGTTTGCAGAGCAAGGAGAAACAGTTTTTTTGAAAGGTCTAGAGACGTTGCAGGTTCGCTGTAATGAATGTATCCAATTGAGAGAAGAATATCTTGAGTAATAAAATATTTTGACGTTGAAATTCAGTCTGGTTCTGTAGTAGACTAAGAATTTTTCAATATATCCTCGTAATCGCTGGGTCTACGCACCATGATCCAGTCGAAAGGAAAATCAATAATAACAAAACTGAGTTCAAAAGATAACTTTGGTTGATTCAGATGTTTCCTATTATGGTTATTAAGATATAGACTTTGAATCTTACATTTGCAGAGTTTTGGTGAGAAATGTCCTTTCAGTAAGTATTCTTCTTGTAGATCAAAACGCGTCGGAAACACGGCATGAGAAGTAGCCAGCAAACGGCATAATACAGGTAACAGCGTTATTTGTTCCTTGTGTTATACTTTATGGGCAATTCGAATTCGTAAGAAGCCCAGCATGTACGGTTTACACATCCAACGAACCACCATTACAATAATATTTATATCGACCGATATCTACGATTCTGCCCACTGTTTCTATCCTGATTTACTTATTGGCGTTATAAACATGGACGTGCATAACCTGTTTATGATGTTCGATTGCTTTCTGCCCTTCTGCCGTTTTTTTTCTTGAAAATCTAGACTGCGAAGATTCAGAATTGTAGTTCCTTTGTATCTGGAGCATTGATGCGCATTCATTGAACAAGAAACAGATCGGATTTTTTGATAAACTGAAGGATCTATTCTTTATAAAGTGCATCCTACCAAATCAAGCCTTTTTAATTGAATTGATACAATATTTCTCACCTCGCCAGGAATCATGAATAAGTCAGTGACCAACGCTATCTTCAACAACTTTATAATTCCCTCGTAAAGATGATTAAGCATCCATACATCGTTAATTTCCACTATTCTTCTCCTGATCAGGTAGGCGCATATCATAATAAAAAACCAGTTATCCCGAGAGGAATTCTCGAGATACTTGGTGATAATTAAGAGCTATTAAATCGAGAAGAATGAGACCGAGTTAAATCAGGAGTATTAGAGATCATTTGGAATTGAAGCAACAATACTGGGTCTTATTGAAGGAGAGTTAGGTTAGGTAGTAGCAGACTGACCATAAGAGTCCTACGTTCGACTCGTCAGACTCCCGTGATGAATCGACAGTTCTTTTTTCCGAGGACCAGCTTGTTTAACAAGTTAATAAGCCAACAATCAGTTAGCGCATCAATCAGGACGGTCGAAAAAAACGACGGCGCCCGTCAAATACCTTTTTGATTGGTTGTTTGCCGGGAAATTAATAGGATTTTTTGTTTATTTTACCTGTTAATTGTGTAAAATTCACGCGTTTATTTATTCATGGTTTGCCCCCCTGGGGGGCACATGCATAATACATCTTCCTTGGGACGTCTGAGAACGCAGACGGGGTTTTTTACGTTTTGGGGTTGGCCATACCGGATCGTATTTTTCTTCCCGTTTGACATCTTGATATAACCAACGGCGGCCATCAGATCTTATCTGATTAGCTTTGGTATTTAAGATTTCATTAATTTTCGGACTGGGTAGAAAATTCATATCACGTTACCCACGTGTTGAGATTAATGCTATTGTTGGGTCTGTAGCCAATGGGCTGTTTGATGGTTTAATAGTTTAGGATAAGAATTCTTTGGAAGCCTCCGGTTGAAACAGGGCTCCCAACTCAAGAAAGCAAGATTCACGTTTATAAAATATTTCTTTTTAAATATTCTCTCCAATTGTCATGCTTTTTGTTTAGAATTTTATTGACATTTTTAAAAATCGAGAGAGATTGACCATGCATACATGAAAACTTGTAAGTACTACGTCTTACTCTAAAAATATCTTTAATTTTTTGGTTTGTAATTTTCTATGTGAATTGAATCTGATTTTTGATCTCCAAAAATACAGTAGGTAATGTTGTAAATATTCCTGAGCAAGAAGCCTGAATATTCAAAAAAATATTTCAAGTCCTTTTCAATTTATTTACTGATTCACAGGCCAACAAAATGAAAAAAAAATTTGGTGCCGGAAATCATCTGATTTTAGATGTTTTTAATGTGCTGATTCCAAAAATGCCACCAGATTTTTTCTATCAGCTTTAGTTTCTGAGATACACGTTACAGGTTAAATGGTATATTGACAGTTCAAAACGTAGTTTAAAATGTGTTCTTTTACATAACGGTAACAAATATGGCTCAATTCCTATTGGTCATTCTACTACCATGAAGGAAGAATATGAAACAATAGCATTAGTTTTGAGAAAAATTAAATACGAAGAACATCAGTGGTCAATTTGTGTTGATTTAAAAATGATTAACTTCCTCCTTGGACAGCAGAGTGGTTATACAAAATATCCTTGTTTTTTGTGCCTTTGGGACAGCAGAGCTAAAAATGAGCACTGGGTTAACAAAAATTGGCCTTCAAGAGATGTCATGATTCAAGGAATACAAAACGTGATCAACGAACCTTTGGTTTCAGGAGAAAAAATCTTACTTCCGCCCTTGCATATCAAGCTAGTCCTAATGAAGCAATTTGTGAAGGTTTTGAATCGAGATGGAAATTGTTTTATGTATTTGTCACGTAAATTTCCTGGCATTAGCACGGAAAAACTAAAAGCTGGTATATTTGATGGTCCTCAAATAAGGCAACTTGTTAAAGATCCACAATTCACCACATCAATGAATGAGACTGAATCTAACGCTTGGAGTTCATTTGTTCAAGTAGTACAAAATTTTCTTGGCAATCATAAAGCAGAGAATTACGTAGAATTAGTGGAAACTATGCTTTCAAATTTTAATATTCTCGGCTGTAACATGAGTATAAAAGTTCACTACCTCCACAGTCACCTAGATCGTTTTCCAGAAAACTTAGCTGATTGTAGTGAAGAACAGGGGGAAAGATTCCATCAGGATATTAAAACTATGGAAGATCGTTATCAAGGACGATGGGATAGCAACATGATGGCGAACTACTGCTGGAGCCTTCAGCGAGACTGCCCTAGTAAACTCCATTCTAGAAAATCGTATAAAAGAAAATTTTTATGTGATTAGTGACTAATGTAAGTATGTAAATTAAGTTTTTGCAATAAATACTTAAATCCATGTGTCTTTGTTTTTTTTAACTGTCAATAGTAATATTATATATTATAACAGTTATAACGTAAATTATATACACAATTTTTTTTAAAAATCTCAAAAACTAGATCTGATAGACAAAATCTGAGAACTTTTTTACATTCTGCATCCAAAAATTACTCAGGAACAGTTAACAAATCGCAGGCACCAAAATGTGTGTTGGCCTGTGTTATTTTTTCACTTTTATTTGTTGTTTAACAAAATTATTGTTGCTGTATTGCATTGTATATAGAGTGAGTCTCTGACTCGTAAGAATATTTTAAGGGTAGATTCTTGAGGTCAAAAGGAACACTTTTTTATACCGAAATTCATTTCATTCGATGAAACCGTTTGCGAGATGGATCTGAAAATGACATTTTTTATGGTTTTTCAACAGCCTGTATCTTTTAAACCGAGCCGATTCGGAAAAAATGCTACAGGAAAAAAGTGTTTCTTTTCACCTCAAAAATCTACTGTTAAAATATTTGTACGAGTCAAAGGCTCACCCTGTATATCACATCTAATGCATTCAATTTTTATTCATAACACATTCGGAAAGATTCTTCTCGGAAATTAACTTTTCCAGCCTTGAGATCTCTTCTTCAGATTCTGGTCCTACAGACACGGACTCGGTAGACAATCAATTCTACTTATGTCAGAAATCCAAGACGATCCTAGTGGCCAGGTGTTGAGTTTAAGAATCGGTCCACATTATCCTGATGTCCGCTGGAACACAAAACGGAGAAGATAAATGAACGATAAAGACAGAATAATCAACAACACTGATAGTATTTATCGAAGACATTTATTGGGACC
Organism: Coccinella septempunctata; assembly: GCF_907165205.1. Lineage (NCBI taxonomy): Eukaryota > Metazoa > Arthropoda > Insecta > Coleoptera > Coccinellidae > Coccinella > Coccinella septempunctata. The sequence continues at coordinate 35,728,266 of NC_058193.1, read as the reverse complement.
CATATTAGGAGTTGAACAACTCTTAATGCTGTGTGTTAAATCGACCTCAGTTTGAGGATTCAAGTTGGGACACTCAACAAACGCTCATATAAACTTTTAACGACACAAAACCGACAATAAAATGTAAATCTTTATTACCTTGAAATATATTATGATGTGCTCGTTGGGAGTATGTGAAAGCGAGATGTTTTTTAAGGAAATTCGGTTTTGTGGCAAGATATTATTCTCCGACAATTTTCCTATGTTACAATTCCACCTTTTCAACAATTTTCCCACAGCAATTTTCCACTTTGTAATTGATGATAACTATCGACACTATCAAGAAAAATCATTTCATCAACATTTCGAAACGAAAAACATCTAACCATCTCAACCTTCTATTAACGTAGAATTGAAAGTTGATTGCGGTCTCTGTCATAAATAATACTTACATTAACCACTTCCTGTGCGTCTTAGACTTAGCGCCAGATGAATATGTTTATAAAAAACTCCATACTTCTTACCTACGGAATACGTTCTGTCACTGTCTGAGAAAAATTTCGCCTCAGGTCTTCTTTAATATGGATATTCAGGATGCGTGTTCAAAAAGTAATAATGCAGGTATTCCATAAGGTTAGAAACTATATATTATTTGAGTTGATGATGTCTGATTAACATTATTTTTAAGGGACAGGTGTGTTCGAGATGAATAAATTATTCCTTGTTGCATCTGCTTAGAGCTCGATGATTTTGGTCATCTCGATGCTTCATTTTCGTTATGATTGCTCCGAAGAACATTGACGTACACGAAAATTGAGTTAATAAAGTGAAATCATGTTATGATTATCATCCACAAGAGGAATTAGTGGAGAAAATAAACGTCTTACTTTTGCCTCTTTTCTATACACATATTTCGTTGCTTTACTACAAAAATAATGTTTATTGATCCTTCAAAGCATCTTTTATATTAGGTTTACTTTGGAGGTTATGGTCACCTTCCTGAAGAAATTATTGTGATAGCAAAACAAAAAACATGAGTTTTAATCACTATAAAAACCCATCATCTGATTCAGTTCTGTTGCTGAAAATATTTCGATATACAAATTCAGTTTCAAATTGAATACCATTCTTGATTATTCCATAACTTCAGAAAATATTAATTCTCCTGATCCAAGGAGGTGTCAGCATCACCAAGAAAACATACGAACCTTCTATGATGACAGCAATCCGAAAAAAAAAATTTATCCTTCATGCTCAGTCCGTTTAACCCGAGGTCAGACCATCATCGGCCGATGAATCATTGAACGAATGAAGACCAGCAAGCAGCAGCAAACCAAATACTCCTGGCAGCCATATATTATAACACTAAGTACATTTCGGCTGGGGGAATCTTGATAATCAAGTGTTTACCGTACTCTAAAAACGTCCGAAACGAGGAGGTGTCTGCGGTATTATGATTTGAAATTGTTGGGTAGAGCCAGAACACGAGGTGTATTCTACGAAAGACAAGTAAGTCCATCCGAGTTGCGCTCGGCGTATTTATGTTCTATAATGATAGCCTGCCCCAGGTCTGATATATTGGACAGCCAGACAGAGACCTTAGTTTATGCCCAGGCTCCAACACATACAGCATTGTTGGCACAACACTTTACAAGCCCCTGGCCAAGATGGAATCGCTTACATATATTAATAATTACTGGTCAAATTGATATTTATATTTTCGCCCAACTACCCCGTCTTATCTCTCACTTGATCTTAATAACAATTATAAATCTCGTAAATGCAAGGTATTTTATTCAGTTTTCTCTCCTTCTACTCACGTACAACACTCTGTGTAACTGTTGTGTTAAATGAGCTCCTATCTTGGATGGAAGCTCAAGATACACAACTCGTCTTATCAGGAATCTTTGATGGAACAATACTCCTCTCATCCTGAATCTTCTAGGCACAGTATTTTCAATACGATATACAGGGTGTCCATAAGAGGATTTTTTTATGAAAAATTGTTAATCATTATGCATAAGCGGGTTTTACTCAACTAAGGTATCTTCAGTTACTTTAGCTCATGCAGGAAGTTGAGCCAAACTCCATTTTTTTTTATAAACCTCTCTTTCAACAATGGGAAAAATGGATCAAACATCTCGATTTTATGAACGAATGAATTATGAATAAGTTAGTAAATCTAAAAATAACACATTGTCGAAAATTGCTAAAGATTGTCGGAATAAAATGAGTCTCATCCACTAGACAGAAATTTGAATTATTCTGAAGTTGAAAACTTCGAATTGATGTCGTGTTCCTTTAAACACGAGGTGTTAACTGTACTTCTTGCTGTTACCTCCAGCATATTACAATAAAATGCCATTTTACTTAACACGGGGCACTTTCAACAGTCTTATTTTATGATTTTTCCTGTAATTCAAACAAGTAGGTACTTACCTCCATCCAAGATATAACAATAAAATCCTTGTTACGCTAAAAAATTCTCCCCAAAGTGCTTCTGTATTATAATTTAGTGAAATTCAAAATCTTCTCGAAAAGAATTCTCGTAACATCACGATTTTATCATCGTTATTACCGGGTCTATTCCAAGAATAAATTGCTGTTATACAGATAAGTGCATGCATGTAGAACAACTAGTTACATTAAAAAGAAGAAGCAGAAACGCGTGCTGCTCGTTATTCGTGGAATGTATCATCGTTTTTATTGCTATTAGTTGAGATTACGGAAGGCCCACAAGCTCTACTGAAATTATCATGACCTTTGGAAATATTCAAGTTTCACGGTGGCAGCTGCAGATGGAAGTGGCTGTTCTCAACTGATATTCGTCAGCAAGTTCTTTTTCACTTGAAAGTGATATGAAATTTGACCGAAAGGCCAATAGGTTGTGGGCCCAGGATTCCTGAAGTGGTGTGGCAACACTTCTAGTAATGAAACTCGAAATTTCATTCACCTCAGTGCAACCGTTCGATCTTGAGGAAGTTTTAACTGACCCCATCTTTTCGGGTCAACTTTCGAGTAGCTTTTGTCCAGGAAAATTATCGAAGATCTCAACTGGATACATATTTTGAAAAAGCAACTCTTTAAGTAATAAATCTGAGAATTCCATCCATATCGGCACAACCATTCGGTCCTGACGAAATCTCAAGTGAAATTCGCAATTTTTGAAATATGCCATTTCCAGGATGAAAATCTAAAAGAAGGGAGATAGGCTTTCGAAATTGCTCGCAATAGATTCAGCGTGTTCGAAAACCTATATTTTCATAACAAACTTCCCAATATCTGACACTGTTAAGGAGAAAATAATTTTTTATATTTTTCCACTTTTCATTTTCGAGTTGACTTCGAAGAGCTCTTTAGAGTACAATTCTCTATCGAATCATCAACTGTTTGGTTATCCAAAATCATCAAAACAAATTCTATGCACTCCATATCCTAAGACAGTGATAGAACATCCTGATTTTCAGACAGAGTAGCAAATAGGTCATTTTAGGGGGGTCTAACCCCTTGCTCATTTTTGACCCAAAAAATTGAGATTTTCGAAATCGAGTTTTTATGCTAGGGTGGAAGCCTTGGTAATGCTGATTATAAAACTGGAAATCCCAATTGGATCAGGCGAATATAACAGGAGATATCGCAGATTGAAAATTGCGATTTTTGAAAAATTGCCATTTCCAAGATGAAAATCTAAACGAACGGAGATGGGCTTTCGAAATTGCTGGCAATAGATTCGGCGTATTCGAAAACCCATATTTTCATACTAAAATTTTAAATATTCAGCCCAGTTTAGGAGAAAATAATTTTTTTTGTTTTTCCACTTTTCATTTTCGAGTTGACTTTGAAGAGCTCCTTAGAGTACAATTCTCTATCGAATCATCAACTGTTTGGTTCTCTAGAATCCTCAAAACAAATTCTATGCACTCCATATCCTTAGACAGTGATAGAACATCCTGATTTTCAGGCAGAGTAGCAAATAGGTCATTTTAAGGGGGTCTAACCCCTTGCTCATTTTTGACCCAAAAAATTGAGATTTTCGAAATCGAGTTTTTATGCTAGGGTGGAAGCCTTGGTAATGCTAATGATCAGACGAATATAACAGTAGATATCGCAGATTGAAAATTGCGATTTTTGAAAAATTGCCATTTCCAAGATGAAAATCTAAACGAAGAGAGATAGGCTTTCGAAATTGCTCGCAATAGATTCAGCGTGTTCGAAAACCTATATTTCCTTACCAAAATTTCAAATATCTGGCCCTGTTTAGGAGAAAATAACTTTTTTTGTTTTTCCACTTTTCATTTTCGAGTTGACTTCGAAGAGCTCTTTAGAGTACAATTCTCTATCGAATCATAAACTGTTTGGTTTTCTAGAATCCTCAGAACAAATTCTATGCACTCCATATCCTAAGACAGTGATAGAACATCCTGATTTTCAGACAGAGTAGCAAATAGGTCATTTTAGGGGGGCTCATTTTTGACCCAAAAAATTGAGATTTTCGAAATCGAGTTTTTATGCTAGGGTGGAAGCCTTGGTAATGCTGATTATAAAACTGGAAATCCCAATTGGATCAGACGAATATAACAGGAGATATCGCAGATTGAAAATTGCGATTTTTGAAAAATTGCCATTTCCAGGATGAAAATCTAAACGAAGGGAGATAGGCTTTCGAAATTGCCCGCAATAGATTCAGCGTGTTCGAAAACCTATATTTCCATACCAAAATTTCAAATATCGGGCCCTGTTTAGGAGAAAATAACTTTTTTTGTTTTTCCACTTTTCATTTTCGAGTTGACTTCGAAGAGCTCTTTAGAGTACAATTCTCTATCGAATCATAAACTGTTTGGTTTTCTATAATCCTCAAAACAAATTCTATGCACTCCATATCCTTAGACAGTGATAGAACATCCTGATTTTCAGGCAGAGTAGCAAATAGGTCATTTTAGGGGGGTCTAACCCCTTGCTCATTTTTGACCCAAAAAATTGAGATTTTCGAAATCGAGTTTTTATGCTAGGGTGGAAGCCTTGGTAATGCTGATTATAAAACTGGAAATCCCAATTGGATCAGACGAATATAACAGGAGATATCGCAGATTGAAAATTGCGATTTTTTAAAAATTGCCATTTCCAAGGTGAAAATCTAAACGAAGGGAGATAGGCTTTCGAAATTGCTCGCAATAGATTCAGCGTGTTCGAAAACCTATATTTCCATACCAAAATTTCAAATATCTGGCCCTGTTTAGGAGAAAATAACTTTTTTTGTTTTTCCACTTTTCATTTTCGAGTTGACTTCGAAGAGCTCTTTAGAGTACAATTCTCTATCGAATCATAAACTGTTTGGTTTTCTAGAATCCTCAAAACAAATTCTATGCACTCCATATCCTAAGACAGTGAAAGAACATCCTGATTTTCAGACAGAGTATAAAATAGGTCATTTTAGGGGGGCCTAACCCCTTGCTCATTTTTGACCCAAAAAATTGAGATTTTCGAAATCGAGTTTTTATGCTAGGGTGGAAGCCTTGGCAATGCTGATTATAAAACTGGAAATCCCAATTGGATCAGGCGAATATAACAGGAGATATCGCAGATTGAAAATTGCGATTTTTGAAAAATTGCCATTTCCAAGATGAAAATCTAAACGAACGGAGATAGGCTTTCGAAATTGCTGTCAATAGATTCAGCGTATTCGAAAACCTATATTATCATACCAAAATTTTAAATATTCAGCCCAGTTTAGGAGAAAATAATTTTTTTTGTTTTTCCACTTTTCATTTTCGAGTTGACTTTGAAGAGCTCCTTAGAGTACAATTCTCTATCGAATCATCAACTGTTTGGTTCTCTAGAATCCTCAAAACAAATTCTATGCACTCCATATCCTAAGACAGTGATAGAACATCCTGATTTTCAGACAGAGTAGCAAATAGGTCATTTTAGGGGGGTCTAACCCCTTGCTCATTTTTGACCCAAAAAATTGAGATTTTCGAAATCGAGTTTTTATGTTAGGGTGGAAGCCTTGGCAATGCTGATTATAAAACTGGAAATCCCAATTGGATCAGACAAATATAACAGGAGATATCGCAGATTGAAAATTGCGATTTTTGAAAAATTGCCATTTCCAAGATGAAAATCTAAACGAAAGGAGATAGGCTTTCGAAATTGCTCGCAATAGATTCAGCGTGTTCGAAAACCTATATTTCCATACCAAAATTTCAAATATCTGGCCCTGTTCAGGAGAAAATAACTTTTTTTGTTTTTCCACTTTTCATTTTCGAGTTGACTTCGAAGAGCTCTTTAGAGTACAATTCTCTATCGAATCATAAACTGTTTGGTTTTCTAGAATCCTCAAAACAAATTCTATGCACTCCATATCCTAAGACAGTGATAGAACATCCTGATTTTCAGACAGAGTAGCAAATAGGTCATTTTAGGGGGGTCTAACCCCTTGCTCATTTTTTACCCAAAAAATTGAGATTTTCAAAATCGAGTTTTCATGCTAGGGTGGAAGCCTTGGCAATGCTGATTATAAAATATAACAGGAGATATCGCAGATTGAAAATTGCGATTTTTGAAAAATGCCCTTTCCAAGATGAAAATCTAAACGAAGAGAAATAGGCTTTCGAAATCGCTCGCAATAGATAGCAAACTTTCATATATCTAACACTGTTTACCAGAAAATTAAATTTTTAATTTTTCCATTACTCAACTTTCGAGTTGGGTTGTATCGAGGGTTGTATCTAGCAGAAAAATCATAGTAGATTCAAACGTGATACACATTCTGAAAAAACAACTTTTCTAGTAATAAATCTGAGAATTCCATCCATTTCGGCACAACCGTTCGGTCTTGAGGAAGTTTAAACTGAACCCAATTTTTTGGGAATTTTTCGACAAGCGTATCTCCCAGAAAAATAATCGTAGAGCTAAAAGTGCTACATATTCCCACCCTGTGGTGCATTTTTTCGACCGACCGGTCATTTTTCTCAATTTCCAGAGGGGCAGTCCCCGTTGGCACGCTTCACCAGGCCGCGCTCCAAAGACATTCACGTTGCACCAGACCGGGACCACTTTATTGTTCTTTAAAAAAATTCGAATTATGTTTTATGGGTGGTTGTCGCAGTGCGCGCCAAGGGTGGCGACCTCCTCCCATCCGTGAAATTGTTTCGTACCACGAGTTTTAAAGTGGTGTTCGTAGGTATGTTTACGCAGCAAATGATGCAAAACTCGCAGGTGATTTATGGGAAATGAACGCCGGTGGTCGACATGACACCGTGACAGGTCAATTATTATCGGTGCGGACCTGGATGGGACATGGATACTTTCTGCAGGATAAGGTTGCGAGGTTTCCACTTGACAGCCAGTTACACTTGATGCAATAAAATCGTGCTCGTTCAGGGCTCCCAGATACCTACCTCCAAATAAGTTACCTACCTGCAGCCTAGAGATGTTCTTCAATTATACAGAAAAACCTGTATTTTTCCAAATTTCTGTTAGTTTGTCAGTTTGGTGTCAAAATTGCACCACCATATTAATATTCTGCTATGTATCCTTCTGGCTATTTTCTTGAAGGGCTGGATTAGCCTCGAGTATGTGGATGTATTGATATCCAGTTCCATGCATAAAAAAATATTGCGTTACCATAACAACGAACAATAACTCATTAGAAGTGACAGTGTGAAGTTTGAGGTCAAAAAACATAGATAAACACTATAGATGGGAAACTCTCAGATAAAATTTTGTTACGAAGAAAAGCGCCATCTCTTAAACGTCAGCAAACTAATCTCGATTAATTTGTCGAGAGCGCTCTTTACGCTTTGATAAGGTAATTTTATTTTATTTTATTTGGAGACAACTATGTAACAAATAATACTCTGAGTTCATACATACAATTTATTAGATGAAATGTTCACATATGATAATTGAAAAACAATAGAATATATGATTGATAAACAAACAAAAATCAGTTAAATGAAACTTATCTATCTTTTATGAGCTGAAATACCTCAAATTTGGACAAGATTTCAAGCGCTTCATGAGAAAATCATACCTCTTCTTTGGTACTACATCCTACGTAATCAGAAAACATTTATTCTTCGAATTCCTAATAGTCCGGCTTCTGAAGAATTATGCCAACCATAACTCTATAAGGAACCATAAGAACAGGCAATTTTTTCTCTCTTCTTTCACTTTTACTCGTTGCTCTTGAATTTAGGTACACAACAATATTTCTTCCCAACGAAAACTTGTAATAAAATTAACAAACAAACTTGAAATCGAATGTTGATCATTTGACATATCAATTTCACACACAAGCGCAGAATCAAAGATTAACTTGGTCTATGCTACAAAGTCACTCTAGTTTATGCGCAGAATTATCAGCGTAGGAAACTAACATTTTTTCATATTAATTCGCTGACCTTTCAGAGATGGCAGCAGTTCATTCGGTTCACGTCATTACTGAGGGAGTTTCACCCCCCTGGTCAAAAAAGTAAAGCAGAGTTACGCAATAAATTAAAAGAAAGAAGATGTCCATGGAAATTGTGAAAATCGAAAGATTGGAGTATCGAGCCATGATCAAGTACCTGTATTTAAGTATTTAAAAGGGTTAAGAGGTGAGCAGATTCACGAAGATATGCTTAATACCCTTGGTGATGAATGTGCTTCGTATGCGACCGTGAAAAATTGGACTGCAAGCTTCAAATGAGGTAAATTTTCCATTGAAGATGATGACTGATCGAAAAGGCCAGTTTCTGTGTCAGACCCCGAAAATATCGATGCAGTTCATGACATGATTTTATCAGACCGTCGAATTGGGCGAAAATGGATATCTGAAGCACCGAATATTCCATACGAACACGTTCAACATATAGTTCACATCAATCTGGACATGAGAAAAATTGCTGCAAAATGGATCCCCAAATGTTTGAACGTTGACCAAAAGCGTGCAAGGGTAGAAGCATCGCGTCCGATCTGTGCTCGATTTGAAAACGATGTAGACCTCTTAAACCGAATTGTTACTATGGATGAGACTTGGGTACATTTCTACGATCCAGAAACAAAGCAACAATCGATGGAATTGCGACACTCTAGTTCTCCAAGACCTAAGAAGTCTCGTGTCCGAAAATCTGCTGGAAAAGTTTTTGCTTCAGTTTTTTGGGATTGCCATGGAGTAATCATGATTGATTTTCTAGATAAGGGTAGATAAATAACCGGAGATTACTATTCGACATTAATGACCACTTCAGGAAAAAATTTAAAGAGAAAAGGCGCGGAAAGCTATCCAAAGGTGTTTTGTTTTTGCATGACAACGCCCCTGCACACAAATCTCATGTTGCCATGCAAAAAATTCGTTATTTAGGGTTTAAATTACTAAAACACCCCCCTTATTAACAACAGAAAACAACCAGTATTAATGAATTTATTGGTACAATTTTTTGTACTTATGTGCTTTAGGTTTAGGTGAGTATTCAATCAGAATTTGAGAGTAAGCCAACCATAGTGTGCGTCAAGAAATACGTCGGGCATACTCCTAATAAGATGGGCCATCTTCAATTGAGGGATCTCATCCTAGACAAATTTGTACCTCATGTCGAATTAGGGGATGGGGTATCTCAGAATAGAAAGGCCTTTCAAATGAGGTATTTTCCCTATTCAAAATATAGGGGTTGGGATTGTAACACTTCAATGGCTCATTCTGTAACTTCCATTTTTCCAGGTTTAATATTGAAATATTCCAGAAAATGTAGATACGACTTGAATTCCATAAAATATGGTTCTAAACCTTCCAGCGTGATTGTCTTCTTAAGCGCCCCCATTCCAACATTATGTTTTTCCAGTTAGGGGAACATAAATAGGGACTCGAAATTTATTACATTCGCTCAGGGAACCACTGCATGTCCAGTGGTATTTTCATACCCAGTGCCAATATCATATAAACCAAAACCGAACCCCCCTGGAAAGTTTTCGCGCAATATATCGTCATAAAGGGCGAGATAAACTAAACAGAAAAGTTGTCTTTCACCATATATCGAAAAAATCACCCCCGCTCTCTGAGATATGACTCCGCTTCTTTAGTTTCCGGAACAGTGACGGATTCTATCATATTGTTTCCGGTGTCCACGAAGCCCTCTGGGAAAGTTCATCATGGGGTATATATGCTAGATATTTCCCAATTACGAGGATGTATTGATATCTAGTTAGCCTAGGCAAGTTTCATGCATGATAAAAATATTGCGTTACCATAGCATCGAACAATAGCTCATTAGAAGTGTCGGTGTGAAGTATGAGGTCAAAAAAGTAAATCAGAGTTACGCAATGAATTAAAAGAAAGAAGATGTCCACCGAAATTGTAAAAATCGAAAAATTTGAGTATCGAGCCATCATCAAGTAACTGTATTTAAAAGGGTTAAGAGGTGAGCAGATTTACGAAGATATGCTTAATACCCTTGGTGATTAAGGTCCTTCGTATGCGACCGTGAAAAATTGGACTGCAAGCTTCAAAAGAGATAAATTTTCCATTGAAGATGATAACCGATCGAAAAGGCCAGTTTCTGTGTCATACGAACGCGTTCATCATATAGTTCACGTCAATATGGGCATGAGAAAAATTGCTGCAAAATGGATCCCCAAATGTTTGAATGTTGACCAGAAGCATGCAAGGGTAGAAGCATAGCGCTCGATCTGTGCTCGATTTGAAAACGATGTAGACCTCTCAAACCGAATTGTTACTATGGATGAGACTTGGGTACATTTCTACGATCCAGAAACAGAGCAACAATCGATGGAATGGCGACACTCTTGTTCTCCAAGACCTAAGAAGTTTCGTGTCCAAAAATCTGCTGGAAAAGTTCTTGCTCCAGTATTTTGGAATTGCCATGGAGTAATCATGATTGATTTTTTGAATAAGGGTAGATAAACAACCGGAGATTACTATTCGACATTACTGACCACTCTACGGGAAAAAATTAAAGAGAAAAGACGCGGAACGCTATCCGAAGGTGTTTTGTTTTTGTAGGACAATGCCCCTGCTCACAAATCTCATGTTGCCAAGCAAGAAATTCGTGATTTAGGGTTCGAATTACTAGAACACTCTCCTTGTTCCCCAGATTTGGCTCCATCCGAGTATCATCTCTTTCCTCAACTGAAAAAAAGTTTAAAAGGTAGTAAATTTTCTTCCAACGAGGAGGTAATAAAAGCTGTGAAGGTCTGGTTTGCAGAGCAAGAAGAAACATTTTTTTTGAAAGGTCTAGAGACGTTGCAGGTTCGCTGTAATGAATGTATCAAATTAAGATTAAAATATGTTGAGTTATAAAATATTTTGACATTGAAATTTTGTTTGGTTCTATAGTAGGCTAAGAATTTTTCATTATATCCTTGTAGCCTGAAAACCTCTATTCACAACTTTGAAACCTCATTGTGAAAACTTAAACAAATCAAAGCAGTTCTTCACAACGTGTTTTCCATCTACCTCCTCCAGATTACAACCCTGCAAGGCGATAAGGTGGAAAAGCTCAAATTTCACGGAAAACCCAAGTTTCCCTCTAGTTTATACCTCCCGCAGCAATACTTGGCGTAAAATCGAATGATATAAATTGAATGCATCAGCAGAACGAGCGACATGGGGCCGATAGCCTATCGTTGAAACAACAGAAGGTGGTACAAAACACGGAGACAATTATTTTCAATCGGTGATATGGCCGTTTCCCTTTTTTTTCGACAAAAGATCAAGTTTCCAATTTCGAACGCGCGCAAACTACGCTTCTGGGACAGTTTGACGCTGTTAGATAAATCTCGGCCGATTCAAAAACATTTTTCAATTTCGTTTTATGTCTCATTTCTTGGCGGAGGTGGATGGGAGTAATTTGAGAGTTCGGAGAATTGGTTACGCTGGAATTGGAAGGTTATATGAGATATATATTGGAAAATCAGGGGTTTCCTCTGAATAAGTTTATTCCAAGTCTAAATAATATCAAGAGCAAAGCTTGAGCTGTTGATATGGAGTAACCTCATAGAAATTATACTTCATTCAAATTTATTTTAGCAGTCGGTTGGCCATGAAATAATTTTCTCAAGTTTTTGTAACTAGAACGAAGTTAGATTGGCACTCATGAAATGTCGTTTATGTCATAACGCCGTTGCCACAACTAATATCAATTTTTATTACGAAAATGCCGAAAGTGATTGAAAAAAGAGACAGGGTTTCAGGAGGTACTATTAAGAATTCAGGTCCGCTCATTCAAATAGTTATACCCTGATATTCTAAAATCCACAATACGTCAGACGGTAGCGAACACATTCAATGTAAGAGAATTTATATACCTAATGTTTCATCTGAATCTAAACGACTTATATTTCAGCTGGATATTTCCACAATCAGAAAGATTGTGAATGAAGAGGATGACAAAGAATTTCCTTCTATTGGGAGACCCAAAAAAGTGGTGGCATTTGAGAATTTCATGTTTGAGTGAATTAATGCGAAAAGTTCACTACAGGATTTTCGATAAATGTCATTGGAGAATAAGTTCCCTAAAATGGATTTTTCTATTTTTCATTTGACTTGTCCTATACATTGTAAATGTATTAAGGTACCTAATTTTTATTATTATATCAATGTATTAAGATGAATAGCCACAAATACACGCAAATTGCCCTGTTACTTTTTTATTTATGTAAAATTTTTGTTCAGAGGTAAAGTTCATCTTAACTTGAAACTTCCTTCCATTCTTATGACTTATATTGATGCAAGATGATTTTTGTTGAAGAATTCAACATTCTTGTAATTATCTGTTAATTCTTTCGGGAGATATCCATTCCCAACCACTGCATCATATGCATTTCATCTTCGGGTTAATATTTTTGAAATCTACAACTGATATAACGTATTCAAACTTTAGCCAAAGAAGATAACGAACATTAACTCTTCTCAAGCTAGTGCATATTATGATATTATACCGATCTCTTGTATTATCCATGCAAATAACTGGATTTGGTATACCTTTAATTAGTTTGTATATAAACTTCAATTATGTTCGTCACATATTTTCCGAAGAGATTCTACATTGTGATAAAATACGTAATAACAGAAACTTTTACATAGAACGGGCAACATAGCGTTGATTTAAAACCCAAAAATGTTTAGACAAGCCTCATAACCCCACATTTTCGTACTATACAGAGTGAAATGTGTCAAATTTCCATGGCCAACCGACTGCTAAAATAAAAGTGAATGAAGTATAGTAACTTTAATCACGTTCACTGAAGATACTGAAGATACCAGGGTACTCAATCTTGGATCTTGGGTGTTAACAATTCAATCTTCATCCCTCATACGAACAACTGAAGGTGATTTATCTTGCCAGCGCACATTTTCACGAAATCGCACTTTTTCTGTCGCGTAGAACGACAAAACCAAGATCAGGTACCCGGAATAATTTGTTAAACTAGCGTCAGCAATAAACCGAAAGCCACGTTCATTGTGGAACCAAGACCGAATAATACGGATCGCGTCAATCTCCCGTGGATCTCTTATTTGCGCCTTCTTTCCACTCGCTTTTCAGAAAAATGACCGCTTTGTGATCTCGAGTGGCCCGAGAATGGTCCACAAAGAATCACCTTCCATTCAGGAATAATGAACCCGGTTGTTCGTCCACAAAGGTACGGGGCACAAGCGACAGTCCAAATGGAGAAATAAATATCTGCTACGATTGTTGACTTCATTCAATTATTGCGAACGGGCAGCTGACTTCTGGAGTCTATTTGCCTTTTGTTGTTCGAAAATAGGTTTTATGCATTTCAGAGCACAAACGTCTTGATAAGTGTGCCCGCTGAGTTGGGTTTAATTAGATATTTACGACTTCTTTGGAACTGCTCAGGACAAGCGTAAAATGGCCAGTTTCAAGGTGTTGCCCGTTGTTGAAATCGATCTAGATTTATTTCTCCTTTTACCTTCGTGAATGGTTGGTTTATTGGGGATTGTTCCGCCATTATTGCTTTCCTATTCCGTTTAATTACGACCAGTTTCAATTTCTTATACTCAATATGAGCTGCCACTTTTTGTTTAGGGCACTCTCTAATTGATAAACAAGTAGGTACATCTCATCAGAGAACCTACCTAGTGACTTCCTTTAATTCTTTTCATTTATATTGATGCAAGATGATTTTTGTTGAAGAATTTAACATTCTTGTAATTATCTGTTAATTCCTTCGGGAGATACCCATTCCCAACCACTGTATCATATGCATTTCATCTTCGGGTTTATATTTTTGAAATCTACAACTGTTGTAACGTATTCAAACTTTAGCGAAAGAAGATAACGAACATTAACTCTCCTCGAGCTAGTGCATATTATGATATTATACTGATCTCTTGTATTTTCCATGCAAATAACTGGATTTGGTATGCCTTCAATCAGTTTGTATAAACTTCAATTATGTTCGTCACATATTTTCCGAAGAGATTTGACATTGTGATAAAATACGTAATAACAGAAACTTTTACGTAGAACGGGCACCATAGCGTTGATTTAAAACCCAAAAATATTTAGACAAGCGTCATAACCCCACATTTTCGTACTATACAGAGTGAAATGTATCAAATTTCCATGGCCAACCAAGTGCTAAAATAAAAGTGAATGTAGTATATCAGGGATGTGACATAGGGATCCATTCTGATAGTCAAGACGCTATCAAAGCGCTGAATCTATATGCCATCAAAGCTGATATAGGAGTGCCGAAGGAAACTCAATGAAAAAGGCAAGAACAACAAAGTCTCATCAAAGGAAACGAGAAATCCAACACACTTGCCAGAAAGGGACCACAAAACTTTCTGTGGTATAGGAAAATGCACCTATAAGAAAGAGTTTCTATAGAAGGAAGAAACCAAAGGAGAAAAATTCTTGCCTATTTCTTTGATTCATGAGATCCTCAAGAAAATGAGGTATGACTTGCAGAATCTATACCTTGAAAATGTTACAATTGTTACATCAAGGATTATTCAAGCAATAGCCACTCCACATTTCAGTCTGGCAAGAGTGATTTTTTTTCGAACAAAAAAATTCCGAAATAACTTCACACCATCAAGAAGCCACAATTAGCAATGAATAAGTCAAACCCTAAGAACGTCCCAACAAATGAAGTCCGAGGGAACCATTAAACAAGTGAACATCTTGATAAAGGTAACATTTCTATGGCAAGATGGACGATCCCACTTAGGCATAAACATTAATTTTAACCTAACAGCTCGGTCTTAGTTCTTTTATATCAGATTACATCTGATTCCGAGAAAAACCTCACCATTTAAGGTAAACGTTCTCCGGCTGTGGTTGAGACGTCACCAGTTGGCTTCGTCCTCATAATATAATCCTGTTTTGAAGGTTCTGATCGCTCAGGGAAAACATTCCGAAAAGTTTGAATTTTATCAGGAGAAAGCTCCCAACAGTCAACTCGATTTTGAACCAGGAGAATCATTCAAACTTTGGCAGAATCGACTGTAATTTGCTCTAAAATTATTTTTTACTTCATAGGGTGGTCAGAAAGTGGTGAAACACGATACTAGCCTGCTTTTTCAAAATGTGTATATCTAGAAAACCGTTTGAGATAAATGTACAATTTTTTTTATTGAATTCCCGAAGAGTTCTCAAATCTGCAGTTTTTCGAATCACTCTAAAGTTGGCCCGAAAGACACTGCAATTTTTCGAAAATCACCTTGAAAAAAAATCAGTAACTCCATTTTTTCAAATGACATGCTTTGGATGCTCACATTTTAGGCCTAAAATAAATTTAAAAAATTATCCATTTCAGACCTATTAACCTTCGAAGTTTTGTAGCTTACTTGAACGTACGTTATTAAGGTTTTAGGATAACGGTCTCCCTGTGTATCTTCCGATGAGAGTGGTCGAAATTTTGTGGTTTTCCCAGCCTGATTAATTGGTCAAAACAGTTGCGGTCCCTCCACTTTATCTGTCATATCGCCAAACGACCATGATGTATCGGTTACCAGAACAATGAAATGTCCCATAAAATAACAACGAAGGAATAATAAAGATTGTAAACTCGACTACACCTCGGATTCGTGCCTGCTTCACGCTTTTTTCGGTAGAATTCGTAGAACGAATTTTTGGGATGCCTCTAAACAGGTACAAATGCAGACATCTGTTTAAGACCAGCTAACCAGGCGATTTAATAAAGTCGTTGTTTTATTTTATGGTCGTCGCGTTTCCTTTTACGCTTTTAATTAGATGATCTTTAACACTCCAACTTTTCACGATTTTTAATGAACAACTTTTAAGTATCAATTAATACTTTACGCATACATTAAGGCTGGATATTCTTGTCGTTTCGCTGAAGTCTGGGACGTTATGGTAATGGGAGAAGGATTGAGTGGTTTTAGGATGTTGAACGACCAATTGGTTCGAACAAGTCGCAGCAATTCTCTGACACTCATTAGTACAAAAAAGTTTCCAGAAAAATAGGCCTAATGAATCCTCCATCTTCGAAAATTATTCCATTTCTTATTATATTATATGTAGATATAAAAAAAATAAAGGGATAAAGTATATACCTAAGACTCTCAACAAAATTTGCATTCCCTCTCCATCCTTTTTTCTTGTGATTTTCGTTATTAACGGCACAAAAAATTAATTCATTCGTTTTCTAAACAAAAAACAACGAACGGCACGGATGAATAAATATCAAAAATTCGTTAATCAGTCTCTGATTTTAATAGGACAATAAAATCATAATGAATGGCTTTGGAAACGATAGCAACTCATTTAGATTCTGATAGCTGGGTATAATCAATTTATTTTAGTAGTAAAATTAATTTGATGTCGTAAAAATTGGTCGAAAACTAGAATGGCTGGTTTTGTCGGATATTATCATATCGAATGGTACTTTTCTCATTAAAAGGTATCGTTTTACCATGGCAAAAAATGCATTTTTTTCGGAGAAAACTTTCTCGTCTATCTACATCATAAATATATCGATTGTCTTGTTGATAAATCCCAAAGGATGAGGAATGCTTGACAACAATATCAGGCACAAAAGGATTTTCTTGAAATGCTTGGTAAAAGCATTCTTTTTCATAGTGATCTTTTTCTGCTCTTGAAATTCGTCATTTTTTTTCACCTGCATTTCCTTTTACTCCCTGAGGATGCATACATTCATGAGATTCAACAATGTTTCTAGAGAAACGTCTTTTCATTCTAAAGATAAGTTGATGAGATTATAATGATATGTTCTTAGAATGACAATAAGTATATGCATATCTCACAAATTCAACATAAACTTCTACTGGGGCCATATTCTCCCAATAACGCTTACTTATTCCTTCTCCTAGTAAATCTGTTAATAGTCCCTGAACCGTAGACCAAACCAGGTCATCTTTGGTCTTTCAGAACGGTCATCTCAGTGAAGAAGACCTAAAATCTCAAGGCCCATCATCGAACCTAATGCACCAAAATCAAAATTTTCCAAATTCAAATATAAACAGGTGGGAATGCAACACTCTATTGTTCAACCGAGAAATAAAGATCAACAACGCATGATATGGCCCATTCGACGAAAACCTATACAACGGCAACAAAATTGAGTTGTCAGGAAGATAATATCAAAAGTCAAGACTAATGTCCGAACCGAGAAATTTGAATTTTAATTGTCAGCCGGTCAGAAAAAGCAGCCTTTCGACCCAATAAAGCTTTGTGGCCTTATCTGCCGACATGTTTCCAACTAATTAGGAATCGTCTAAGATAATTGTGGACTTCTTAAAGATTCCAAGAGCGAGCGTTCCAGAATAGGTATCCGGATATGTTGACTGGGTTATCTCGGATACATAAGAGGCGGCAATTTTCAGTACTACCGAATCTTCGAAACCAGTTCCATAAATACCTTTAAAATATGTAAGAAATATACAGACAACGAGATCATTAAACTGGTAATATCTGATAAGATGGGACCATGAAAATTGATACGTTGATTACGTCTACACGAGTTCCAATGGATAACATGGTTCTTTAAAGATTAACTCTTTATTGGAGGAGATATTCAATGGAATATCCATAGATACCTCAAAACGAGGCAGCTGCTTGCTGCCCAACAATACAAGCCAGAAGATCTACTTACTGGATTCGCTTTGAATGTAGATCGAAAACGCAATAGATCCATTGCACTAGCTGTACACTTATAGGGTGTCTCACTAAAAGACACCTCCTCTAATGACTTTTTCAGATTATTCACACCTTCAAATATATAATATAGAATATTTAATATAGACGAACAAACTGAATTGCTTATTGAAACCCTTCACACATAAAACAGCAGGAAATTTTCACAAGACTATGTAGAATGAAATTCAATGATACTATCGGATCTTCGTGAAAAAAAATCAAAATTAACCATAAAACACTTCAGGGAATATGTTTATATTCCTCTGAGGAATGGGCATGGGGGAACTTGAAGAAATTCGCATTCAAAAGACACGCGAGTAAATCTTCAGAGAAGACATAAACAACAGTCGTTTGACAACCCACACTGTGATAATTCTCTCGATAATGACAAGATGTTTGTGTTAAACTAGCAATATTATAATGAAAGTGGTTATTAAATATTAAATAAGCATAAATAACTTCATATTCCTCAACATCGGATATAACTCCTACTTTATAGTAATGTATGTAAGTATACGGGGTGAGTCTTTGACTCCTACAAATATTTCAACAGTGGATCCAGGATGTCAAAAGAAACACTTTTTTTCGTTTACCATTTTTTCCGAATCGGCTCGGTTTAAAAGATACAGGCTTTTGAAAAGCCATAAAAAACGTTATCGGTTTTATCGAATGAAATGAATTTCGGAAAATAGTTTTTCATTTCTCTCTCCATTATAACTGTGTACCGAAGACCTCCACTGTGACCTGTCTAACGCTAGTTGTTCCCAGATATGATTGGAATTAACTGATTTTCGGGATTGATGTAGTATATCTGCTTATACTGGCCTACTGGTTTCCGAGCTCCCTCTGTGTATTCGCCATATAGGAGCTATTTCGGGAAGTCTTGTGTCTTGCATCCTCAGAATGTGGCCGCTCCATCTGAGTCGGGCTCTCGTTATTTGAGTCTCAATTGTTGTACAACTCGCGCGTTGCAAAACCTCTGCATTCGAAACTTTGTGGAACCATCTGATGTGCATTATTTGTCTTAGAAGACGTTGTTGCGTTTGTTCAAGCTGTTTAATATGTCGCCTGTAGGGCGTCCAGCTTTCGCTTCCGTAAAGAAGTGATGGGAGGACCACTGCTTTGTCAACAGCTGTCTTGGTCTTCAGATTGAGGTCGTGATTTTGGAACACTCTGTCCTGTAGCTTCTAGGATACCAGTGATGCCTAATTGATACGATTGTGTATTTCCGTGTCTAGGTTAGCCCTAGTATTTATGAAGCTTCCCAAGTATCTGAACTGCTCGACCTGTTCTAGAGTTTCATTCTCCAGGCTGATATCTGTTTGCAAGCCCTTCCAGAAAAAAGAATACGCTTGTTCTACCAAGCTACCTTCGTTCGAAAAGCGTGTCTAGCTTAAGGCAACTATTGCAATGGATGTTCGTTGTAGTTCCTTATCGATTAGGGTAGTACGCCTCTCTGGTCGGTCGGCCTTGGGGTTGTCTAGCAAGGTTCTGACGTTCCATGCTGCAAAAGCTATGTGCTTTTCATTGGTGGTTGTACGATGATTCACTAGCTCAGGCACCCTCCCCCGGAGATCCGAATAGGAGGGTATTTTACCTCCGGATACAAATTTTGTCCTGTTCGACTGATCCATCGTCTTGTAGGAGCTGCGTTAGAAGGTGTTCAAAAGCTGCACTGTTAACGCTGTCAGTGCAACTTTGGTTGCGGTTTCTACTAGAATATCTTGTGGCATAGGTATCCTGAGAAGACAAGGTCTAAGACGTAACTTAAGCAACGCAGAGAGCCATTTCCTGCTCAAGCCAACATCAAGGGAAATAGAGTAGATGAGGTTGGCATTTGAGCGGAGAGGCTATAAAACGTATCCTTCCCCCTTACAACCCTTACGCTGTCAGCTGAACCAAATGCAGAATAGCCTCTTCTGATATGTGAAGGGTGAAATTTTGTACTTTATGGATAAGCCTCCTCTGTACCATTGGTAGGAGAGTAGGGGTCAGAGTCACACTGCGGATCGTATTACGATGGCTACAAATTCCCCACTAACTTCTCGCGTAAATCATCTATTAATACACATTTCAATTTCGCGACTTAAAATTTCTATTACGGCAATTTGACACAGCTCGCGGCCAATTCGAATTACAACGTTTGTAGAACAATTTGTCGGAGGCATATACGGGGCCGCTTTTAATGAGATTAGGTCGAAATTGAAACGCGAAACGTTATAGGGCGCGACGCGAAATTAATTTAACTTGGTCGAATTTCCTACGCCGGTATATATCGAAATAAATTGGCAGCAAATCGTAAAGCCGATCAGCCAATTGGAAATCTCATTTTGTCCGGTTTGGACGAGGTGGCTGTGTTCCGATGAAACACGATGGATTTAAACAGTGAATCTGAGGATTCTAGACGGAATCACGTACCAGTATTATTTTTATCCATTTGAAATCGCCGGAAGTGTGCTCATACAGAGGATTTTCGATAATTAACCCCATTTTGTTATTGGGTTTTATGTCTCGGTTATATGGTCCTGAACGGTGAAGACGGGAAGGTTTCTGATGTAACACCCTTTTCAAGATATAGTCTATTTATTTTAACGAGGCAGTGACGTGGGAACTGGGTCAGGCAATTATTGCCAGACTATACAGGGTGAGTCTTTGACTCGTGAAAATATTTTCACAGTAGATTCTTCAGGTCGAAAGGAACACTTTTTTCCTTTACCATTTTTTCAGAATCCGCTTGGTTTGAAAGATATAAGCTGTTGAAAAACCATAAGAAAATGTTATTTTTAGTTGTATCTCACAAACGGTTTTATCGAATGAAACTAATTTAGAAATATAGTTTTTTATTTATTTGATGAATCTTTTTCGAACTCAAGATATCACCCACGTCTTCCAGTTTTCTCATTATGAACATTACGTACCATAAAAATACCAAAATTCAAAAAACCCAACCCTGGAAACTAAATTGGGAGCCATGTAATGAATATTTGAACGTTTTGTAAAATAAAAGTATTCTTCATATTTTCTCGTATAATGCACCGTTTTCGAGTAATTTGATGTTGAAAAATTAAAAAAATTCTGTGAAATTCGAAAAATTGGGTACTTTGGCCGAATACAACTCTCTTTAAAAGATCCATAGATGTGCAGTGTCACAGATTTAGCTAGTTTTTCTGAAGGTGATTTTGTATTTCCAGGGGTGGCACAATTCGTTATGAAAACTCAAAATAGCTATATCCTTTTATCAGGGCCGAATCGTGAAAAATTTTATAGGAAAAAGGGGTTTCTTTTGACCTCAAGAGTCTACTTTTCAAATATTTGTACGAATCAAAGACTCGCCCTGTTTTGATAAGGCAGGTTTAATAACACTCGTTTTATAACTAACTGCCGTTTTCAATAATCCTATCTATCCATTGTTTCAGTCTTAAGCCCGTTTGCAACAGCTGAGAATTCTCTGGAGAAGAGAGATCATTTTGTATGCAAGTGAAGTGAACAGAGAATTCTACCGAAAGTGCGTATGCAACGGTAAATAATTCACTGCGCATGAATTTTCGAGTAAATTCTCTAGAGAATTCTCGGCTGTTGCAAACGGGCTTTAGAACTTAGATACATAAAATGGAAAATAAACATTCCAAAGACTGGAGAGAGAGAGTTGCTTAGTGTCTCCAATCACAATTGAGACATTTGTGTCGGAGATCATTGTCACATCAATTTTCAGTACGAATAGATACGAAATATGTAAATTTTCCAATAAATCGCCACTGCCTTAGTGTCGCGCTAGACAGAGAAACATCGAATGTGTGTATTACAAATCATTCATTCGTAGCACTGAATGTCCATTCCATGTATCTATGTTCTAAGGTTTCAGTTACTGATGATAGAAAATGCATGTGATTTCGTTTCTATGATCTATCTGTAGATATATTTTAGAGTGGTTACCATGGTTACTAATCGTCAGTAAGTGAAATGATGGATAGATAGGTTTATTGAAAACCGCTGCGAATCCTCCAACCATAGACCTTTTCTACTACAAACGGAGAGACTTCTGTGAGCGATATACAGACGGATACGCCACCTATCGCCTGGTAGGAGAATATGCTTCCTAGGCCTCTCGTGCCTTATGTAGATTCCTGTCAAATGGATAGCAGCAACGCGTTAGAAGTCGCATCATCCCAAAATGTATTGAAGAAAAATTTCAATCATCATTTGAATCGAGAAACCGCTAACCATCTTCAGAAAACCTGTACTATCAATTAAACAAGCCTCTCTCCACCCTACCCATCAATTGTTCCTCAAAGGCGACGTGACTGGTGTTGATCGAAAAGAAACAGAGACTAATAAAATCTCGGATTTCCTTATCCTTTCCTCGCCATCTACCAAATTCGAGAGATCGTCAAGCTCGATTCGAAACTGACACCGAATGCGCTTGTTTATCCCATGTCCCTAATTTACCACGCACCCAATTGGGGCATTAATTAGGCGCAGTACACCGGTGTCAGGTTGTTCCATCGACCGGTTATCTTGGACACGGCTGTCGCCGTCAACGACGACGTACACTCTTGTATTAATTGGATTATCCGAAATAAATTGTTGTTCGGGATCGAGCCTATTTGTTTATTGGTTTTCGATTATTTCGAAGGAGGCGTTGATAGGGAGGGGAAAAGAAGGATTCTGGGTGTTTTGTCAGGAGCGGTTTGGTAGTCGTACAAGTTTTTATTGAATTTCGTGAATATTCTGTCACAAAGACGTGATAAATAAATAAATAAATAAATAAATGAATGAATAAATAAATAATTATTGAAATCTGCAAAATCAGAATATTTCGACTATAGATACTTCAAGATTATGATGTTAACAAATTCCGATATCACATCTGACAATTTTAACATAACAAGTAATACAGTTTGAACATCTCAGAAAGTATAATATTCAATGAACATTTGCCTAAAACTAAAAGATGATAATTTATTAGCAGTTCCAAATGGAAATGAAATCATTGCACTATTTTATTATGAAGGATATTTTAACAGTAGATTCTTGGAATCAAAAGAATCACTTTTTTCTCATGCCATTTTTTTTTATTCCACCCTGATAAAAAGATAAAGGCATTTTAAGTTTTCCTAATGAGCTGTGCCACCCCTGGGGAAATAAAATTACTGTCAGAACAACTAGCTAAATCTGTGACACTACACATCTGTGGATCTTTCAAACAGAGTTGTATTCAGCCAAAGTACCCAATTTTTCGAATTTCACAGATACTTTTTAATTTTCGAACATCAAATTCAAATATTCATTAGATGGCGTCCAATTTAGTTTCAAGACTTGGATTCTTCGATTTTTTGGTATTTTCATGGTACCATATGGTCATAATGACAAAACTGGAAGACGTGGGTGTTCGAAAAAGATTCATCAAATAAATGAAAAACTATATTTCGAAATTCATTTCATTCGATAAGACCGTTTTTCAGCAGCCTGTATCTTTCAAACCTTGAAGATTCGGCAAAAATGGTAAAGGAAAAAGTGTTTCTTTTGACCTCAAGAATCTAATGTAACCTTTGTAGGAGTGAAAGACTCACCATGTATATCTCTTTTCAGATTGGCGAGATTTAGTTGAATTGTAATTATATTAACACAATCTTCGAAATGGAAAAAAGAAAAATGCCTTATTTGTGCCAAAAGTTGCAAATTGCCGAATGCGCCAAGATCTAACGATCTTGAATATTGAAAAAATGTATGTAACATATACAAGGAACTTGATTATATGAGGCACCCTGGCTTCTTAAGACAATTACTGATCAAATCACTCCAAAATATCCGAAAATTCTCATGATCATCCACAATTTAGAAAGAAGCCACATTCAAACAGAATACACCAACAATTTTTTTCGGTTTCCTTCTCGGTCCAATAGAAAGTCTGTTCAGTTTCAGTCAGATCTGTGTTTTCTAAGAAAAATATTCCTTTTCAGGTGCCATCTTTACCTGAACCTATCTAAGCAGGGGCTGATAAAAAAAATTATATGAAAAACCTATTCATTCGCACTCTGTATAAGTTATCGATCTAATTCGTGCAGCTATCACAAAAAAAATATTCTCTTCCCCTGATTGTTTTTACCGCCCTTAGTTTGGCTTAATCATTAATATAACCAACAGACGAGTTTTCTATCTAATCCTCAAAAAATCAATCATATCTCGAACAAAGATCCCAATCTATTCTCCTGAATACCCCCGACAAGACCCGTTTTTCCCAACGATAAAGTTATCGAATAACCCGTGTAAAGTTTCCCCCCATATCATCTCCAGCGGCCATAAATCCAGCGTGACATCTTTCCTGGGCAGTGTCATCCTAATTAATAAATTAGTCAATTATCGGTACGATTATTGCTTATCTTATCTACTGTTGACTATTGTACAATTAGAGACACAACTGTTCGAGATAAATCTACAATTATCTTACATGATGTAGTACTATCATCGTTTGATTAAGGAGGAAGAATCGTGAGATAAGGGGAATAAGCCGCTGTGTTGACATTTCGAGGATCAATTTCTGGCTGTGACACGATTATGGAATAACGAAGTTGTAACAAGGTGAAAAGGTCACCGCCGAAGTTTCGTTGGCAGATATATCTGCTTATTATCTCAAAAATTGTTTTCACTATGTTACTTGATCGTCGCATCATTTCTGTTTCTACTGACATTATTTGATAGTTTTTACTGGTGTTGTTCTTACATCTGTGGCTTCATCACAGAACACCTCAACTACTCAGCTGTTCTGTGAAAGTATCAAAGCTTTACATAAACTCTATGTGAAAATGACATACACTGCGCAAAAAAATTAACGCACATTCTGAAAATCTCAATTTTAATGAGAGTTAACTCTACATTGACTTTATAACTTATTTTTTATGTTCTCCAGGGAAGGTTTTGAACGAAACAAGACACATTAAATGGAAGAAAAATTCAGGATTTCACCGAATCTTATGTGAAAGTAGAGAAATGAACAATTTTCAAAATACTGAAATGCTGATAAGTGATTTAATACTTGGTATTTCCACCCCTTGCGTTAATTACAGCTCGGCAACGACGGTTCATACTCAAAATGAGTGTTCTTAAAATGTTCTGATCTAATCCTTCCCAGATTTCTCCGAGTTGGATTCTTAAGTCTTTAAGAGTAGCTGGATGATTTTCTGAACTTCTCAGCCTTCTATTGAGGTTGTCCTAAACCTGCTCAATCGGACTGAGATCTGGACTTCTTGCTGGCCATTCCATTCGAGAGACTTCAACCTCTTCAAGGTACTCCTGAACGATCCGTGCACGATGGGGTCTGGCATTATCGTCCATAAAAATGAAATTTTCACCAATCTATGGGGCAAATGGCACTACATGCTCTTCAAGAATGTTCCTTATATACTTATCAGCATTCATAGCTCCATTATCAACGACCACTAGGTCTGTGCGAGCAGTCAAAGATATTCCACCCCATACCATAATCGATCCTCCCCCGAAACCAGTAGTATTCAGGAAATTACACTGTGCATATCTTTCATGTGGACGTCTGTATACAAGGGAACGTCGATCACAGTGGTAGAGGCAGAATCTAGACTCATCTGTGAAGAGAATTCTATACTCGGACAGGTCGATTAGTATTTTAAATAGCTCTCGTTTTGGTATTCTCGTACTCTATAAAGATACTAATTTGACATCTGGTGAACACAATTCTATGCTTCAAACCTGCGCGATCTTACATAAATAAGGCTGCTTAAGACCACAGGTTTTAATTTAATTCGAGATGCGTAATTAAATATCGCCTGTTAAGTCGTTATTTATATATTCCGGTGAAAATTACATTATTTTCTCCAGGTTATTTTTTAAGGGGCTCCACACACGAAAGTGTAAAAAGAGGTGATTAAACTCAGAAACAATCTCATTATCTTATAGTGTATGGAGTCTCCCCAAACTAAATTCTACAGATTATTGATCTATACTTCATTCAATTTTATTTTAGCAGTCGGTTGGCCATGGAAATTTGACACATTTCACTCTGTATAGTACGAAAATGTGGGGTTATGAAGCTTGTCAAAACATTTTTGGGTTTTAAATCAACGCTATGTTGCCCGTTCTACGTAAAAGTTTCTGTTATTACGTATTTATGTCCAATCTCTTCGGAAAATATGTGACGAACGCTATTGAAGTTTATACAAACTGATTGAAGGCATACCAAATCCAGTTATTTTGCATGGAAAATACAAGAGATCAGTATAATACCATAATATGCACTAGCTTGAGGAGAGTAGATGTTCGTTATCTTCTTTGGCTTACATCATTTGTAGATTTCAAAAATATTAACCCGAAGATGAAATGCATATGATGCAGTGGTTGGAAATGGGTATGTCCCGAAGGAATTAACAGATAATTACAAGAATGTTAAATTCTTCAACAAAAATCATCTTGCATCAATATAAGTAAAAGGAATTGAAGGAAGTTTAAAGTTAAGATGCAACTTCACCTTTGAACAAAAATTTCACATGAATAAACAAGTAACAGGGCAACTTGCGCGTATTTGTGGCTATTCATCTTAATAAATTGATGTAATAATAATAATTAGGTATTTATTAGTACCTTAAGACATTTACATTGTATAGGACAAGTCAAATGAAAAATTGAAAAATCCATTTTAGGGAACCTATTCTCCGATGACATTTATCGAAAATCCTGTAGTAAACTTTTCGGATTAATTTACTCAGACATAAAATCCTCAAATGCCACCACTTTTTTGGGTCTCCCAATAGAAGGAAATTCTTTGTCATCCTCTTCATCACAATCTTTCTGATTGTGGAAATATTCAGCTGAAATATAAGTCGTTTAGAATCAGATGAAATATTATATAAATTCTCTTACATTGAATATGTTCGCTAGCGTCTGACTTATTGTGGATTTCAGAATATCATAATTATTTGAATGAGCGGACCTGAATTCTAAATAGCACTTCCTGAAACCCTGTCTCATTTTTCAATCACTTTCGGGATTTTCGTAATAAAAATTGATATTAGTTGTGGCAACGGCGTTATGACATTAACGACATTTCATGAGTGCCAACCTAACTTCGTTCTAGTTACAAAAACTTGAGAAAATTATTTCATGGCCAACCGATTGCTAAAATAAATTTGAATGAAGTATAGTTTTTCAATTCGAGGTGGCTTTTGTTTTTTATACTTTGTAATTCTTTTATTCGTGGAGTGTTAACTGCTATTATTTCTTAGGAAATTCAGCGGGTGTATGAGTCTCCTTAATCGATATATTAACCACAATTGGGATCATTAGCATTTACGAGCCATAGTCGAATTAATAGCCAGGCAGTTCTTTCTCCGTCTGATCCCAATTTTATTAATCATTACTTTCGATTTTATAGTTTTTTTACATGGACACCGATCGGATAGAGCTGTACGTATGGAATTCGGAAAACCTCTTGACAAACAGTTAACGGCGCTGTAACATGCCATATAATTTTTACGACCCCTTTAAATTAACATTTGTCCATAATCTTAGGGCCGTATAAAAATAGGATGTGCTCGGAATGGACTTGGGTTAGTATCCATTTTATTGCTCTTTGGAATTGCCCACAGGCGTCAGGATCATTTTGAATACGCGAATTTTATTCTTGAGGTGTGTATTCGGTATCTAAACTTGTTAATTTCAAGATACCAGGTGTAAATGGAGGTTAAACGCTTGTGAATATTACACGAGTATATATTCGATGGTAAACAGCGTGAGTCTTTGACTCGTACAAATATTTAACAGTTGATTCTTGAGGTGAAAAGAAACACTTTGCTACTATACCATTTTTTTCGATTCGACCCTGATAAAATGATATAGCCGTTTTAAATTTTCATGAGCTGTGCCACTCCTGGAACAAAATACCTTCAGAATAACTAGATAAATCTGTGACACTACGCATCTGTGGATCCTTCAAAAAGAGTTGTATTCAGCCAAAGTACCCAATTTGTCAAATTCCACAGATATTTTTCAATTTTTGAACATCAAATTACTCGAAAACGGCGCATTATACGAGAAAATATGAAGAATACTTTTATTTTACAAAACGTTCAAATATTCATTAGATTGCGTCCAGCCTAGTTTCAAGAGTTGGATTATTTGAATTTTTGGTATTTTTATGGTACGTAATGGTCATAATGAGAAAACTGGAAGACGTGGGTGATATCTTGTGTTCGAAAAAGATTCGTTAAATAAATGAAGAACTGTATTCCGAAATTCATTTCAATCGATAAAACCGATTGTGAAATAGAACTGAAAATAACATTTTTATATGATTTTTCAAGAGCCTGTATTTTTTGAACCGAGCTGAGTGGAAAAAAGTGTTTCGTTCTGAACAATGGAAATAGTCCTATTTCCAGATAGCATTTCCAACTCATAATGAGTTAAAAAAAACTGCGCCAGAGATAATTCAGACTTGGAATGCCTGCCATACAAAAGGGGTAGTAAAATTTCGAGGATGCTATAAGGCTAAAGGGATAAACGACGAAGCTAATAACCTAGAACAATTACTTAAATAATAGCAACCCGCTGGAAAATGGCTACCGGATCTTATTTCCTAGGGGGAAAATCACGAACAAACATCCAACTCCAGCGTCGCTGAGGATGCGTCATAGCAACCCTATCCGACTAAAAAATCTCACAGTCTAAGGTAACGCTTAGCGGGGTTTAACAAAGGGGTTGATAACGATGTGTTTAATGGTCAGTTAGAATGTGAGACAGAGATGGTGCTGAGTCGGAGGAAACGATCACATTCTGGGGTTGAACGGGATGCTCTGAATTAAGGGGTGATTTCGGAACAGGGCTGTTATCGATGCAGTAATAAAATTACACAATGATACTCCGATGGAGATGTTATGTTAGAGAATGGATGTAATCAGCTTCTCTTCTGCATGAGTCATTTTTCTTCCACGAATGGCTTGTGAAGTAGGAACTTGGTAAAATCGAATATTCTTGATTGTTCAGAGGGAAGTTCATTTTATGAATTAACAGCGCTATGAAGAAGAATTTGGAGAGAAGTTGAAAACTCAGAAGTAATACTGGTTTGAATTATTCATAAATTTTTTCAAAGGTGCCACCATTAGTTATATACTCGCTCAATCTTATCAATCAATAATTGTACTTTGACAGGGAAAAATTTCGTGAGTACTCTCAATTCTTCTTCACATGAATATATTTTCGGAGAACATACCTCAATTTTAGGTAAACTTCATACATGAGGACCATTGAGATGGAATCGAAAATTAATTGGTTGTTGTCTTTCCGAAATAGCTAAGCCATGTTGTCTTGCTAATCCACCTGAAAATTGAATCCAGATGTTAGCTCAGTTAACATAAAGGTAAATTTGTGACCACAAATAGAGCTAACCTGAAAAACCCAATGCACACTTTGTCTAACCCAAAATACCAAACCTAATTCAGCCTCACCTAACCTAACCTGACTCGACTCAACCTAACCTAAACAAATCCAATCGAATCTAACCAAAAAGAAGAAAAAGAGCTTACCAAACCCAACATATTTTTGAGCGAGTTACCGAACCTAACCTTATCTAACCTCATAAATTCTTGAAAGGGAGGAAAGGTGGCTGTAGATGATCATAACCAGAGATCTGTAAAGTACCTACTGGAGAAGAGGCTTTTTTCAATCCCCTTAAGTCAGAAGGAGTTATTGTTTCCCCCAACCATCAAACCCAAGGGATCGATGAAGTTGTAAAATAGCCAAATAGAACACGAATCATGGACATAAACTATTCACACTTAATCAAGCGAACAAAAGGGATCTAAAAATTCCAGGAAGGCGCAAACAATCCTACGTGTAACACAGAATGTGTAGCCCCATCAAATACCAGATTTTGGCCCGATAAAGGATCTCCATGTGATGAGCAGGTCTTTCACTTCAAATTAATGTATCTTGGAATATAATACATGTCAGTGGTCGTCCAGGGCAGTATTGTTAAGGATCTAAAACAGTGGTACGGTTCATTATACGGGCTTTATACGTCGAAAAAGTGGCAGATAGAAATCAGTTTCCTAAAAATCCAGCACACAATTATGACACTGCTGAGTTATAGTTGGCCGTCCACCGGCCATAAATTAGATCATATCAAGACACCTGCGTGAAGCAATTGATGATGGTGGAAACAAAAGGCGAGCGGGATGGACAACATCCACCGAAACATCCGAAGATCGCGTAAAAACAAATGTAAGCGGCACCTCAGTCGTTTTTGTCCTCTATTTTATATAAAAGTGCAAAATGCTACTAATATCCCTTTGGCAATCAGGATGTGATGGACTTCCGATCCCGGCAGTCGAAACGCGCGCATCTCCTGCCAAAAAGTAACATTCTACCGGAAAACCAGTTCGGCTTAACAAATAAATCGCTTTTTATCGGATTCGGTGGTGACACGAATTTATGTCTGCGGACAGTCCGAGATTGACAGAAATCTGGCATAGCTCTGACTGTGACAATACGTCGTTTTTAACTCAAAAGGAGCGAACGCTCGCTGGCAGACAAAATGGCGGCAAAAACAAACGAAATGCAGCACTTTACATCCGACATACGAAATTTAAATAACACTCCTCCGTTATCTGGCTATCGTATCTTGTTCTGATTTGAAAATTGCCCGGAGTTGGGATACCTGTCGGATTTTTTTCCGTTTCTATCGCGCGAATCTTTTACGGCATAATCCGCTGAAAAGAATTCTCTGGGAAAGTTTTTTTTATACATTTTCATTAGGAAATACTCTGCTATATGGATGTGGGCCTCCCTGTATAACCTTTCTTGCCTCACGACTCTAGCTTCATTATCAAGAACTAGAGTAAGAATACTGAGCTTGTGATTCTTCTGTCAAAATTATTGTAGAATTCAAGATGGCGACTCCAATGTGGTATTATCTGATTCTTATCAAAATTGGTATCTGAGGATTTTTGGAGTAGAAGATTATGATTCTCTGGACGAAATTGAAAAAATCAAGATGGCGGACGAGTTTCGTAACTATGATCCGTATCGGAGTGTAACCGGAGGTGTGGAGCTTGTGATTTTTCTGTCAAAATTGCAGAATTCAAGATGGCGATTCCAATGTGGCGAATTTTATAATCATCAACCGATTCTTATCAACATTGGTATCTGTGGATTTTTGGAGTAGAAGATCATGATTCTCTGGACGATATTGAAAAAATCAAGATGGCGGCTGCAAGATGGCGGCTGCAAGATGGCGGACGAGTTTCGTAACTATGATCCGTATGATCCGATTCTTTTCAAAATCGGTATCGGAGCGTAACCGGAGATGGAGTTTGTGATTTTTCTGTCAAAATTGCAGAATTCAAGATGGAGATACCAGTGTGGCGGGCGAATTTTATAATCATCAACCGATTCTTATCAACATTGTTATCTGAGGAGTTTTGGGGTCTGAGATTATGATTCTCTGGTCAAAATTGAGAAAATCAAGATGGCGGCTGCAACATGGCGGACGAGTTTCGTAACTATGATCCGATTCTTTTCAAAATCGGTATCGGAGTGTAACCGGAGGTGGAGCTTGTGATTTTTCTGTCAAAATTGCAGAATTCAAGTTGGCGATTCCAATGTGGCGGGCCAATTTTATAATCATCAACCGATTCTTATCAACATTGGTATCTGAGGAGTTTTGGGGTCTGAGATTATGATTCTCTGGTCAAAATTGAGAAAATCAAGATGGCGGCTGCAACATGGCGGACGAGTTTCGTAACTATGATCCGATTCCTTTCAAAATCGGTATCGGCGTGTAACCGGAGGTGGAGATTGTGATTTTTCTGTCAAAATTGCAGGATTCAAGATGGCGATTCCAATGAGGCGGGCCAATTTCATAATCATCAACCGATTCTTATCCACATTGGTATCTGAGGATTTTTGGTGTCTGAGATTATGATTCTCTGGTCAAAATTGAGAAAATCAAGATGGCGGCTGCAACATGGCGGACGAGTTTCGTAACTATGATCCGATTCTTTTCAAAATCGGTATAGGAGTGTAACCGCAGGTGGAACTTGTGATTTTTCTGTCAAAATTGCAAAATTCAAAATGAGGACTCCAATGTGGAGGACCAATTCTATAATAATTAACCGATTCTTATCCACATTGGTATCTGAGGATTTTTGGGGTCTGAGATTATGATTCTCTGGTCAAAATTGAGAAAATCAAGATGGCGGCTTCAGTATGTCCGACGAGCTTCGTTATTTTGATCCAATTCTATCAAAATGGGTATTTGGAGGTTATCGGGGTTTGGGCTAATGTTTCTTCTGTCAAAATTGAGAATTCAAAATGGCGGCATCAATTTGGCGGCCAAGTTCTGTCAAAAATAGTATCTAACTTCCTAAAAACCACACGTATACATATTTGAAAGCACCAAAAAGTGTAGAAAATTGTTTTCAACTCATATATGTTTGAGTTCTTTAATTTTTTCTTTCAATTCTCATTCGGAATGGTTTGGATCGGGATTTTTCAAAAATTTTGCCAATAATTGACCTCAGTGTGAAACCTTCAGCATCTCTCACGATATCGACGCATTTTTCCGCTAATGAAAACAACTCATCTCGTTATTTCCATAACAGCCAAAACCCCCGGTGTGCGTGACGTCGCAGCGGATTACCCGAACACCCCGCTAACACCCCCCACTCCTAAACGCCCGATCCGCGAATCTGCATACACGGGGATGCTGTGTCGTAGCCTAGCAACTGCTCTTCGCGTCTCTTAGCAACACGGGGGTAATCGATAGGACCGCGAAGGGACTTAAAATGGTAGCAGATTATCATAAATGCGGCTCTCTTTACGGCCCACCCCGCCGTCTGCGATTGGCCCCATAAACTGCCGCCTCGCTAATTGATGGGGTTGGAAATTGTTCCGATGAAATGGGCCTAATTAAAAGGCGGCCGCGTTCCGGAGACTTTGGACGGAAATGATGTCTCATTGCGTGTTAAAAAAATTTGCAGCATTTCAATGAAATAGTGCATTAATAACACCAAGGTTGGTTTCATGATTGAAGAAATAGGTTAGGTATATTTTCGTTTATGGAAAACAACTAAAAACTTAAAAAGAAAACATAAAATATACAAAGTGGATAAAAAGTAAGACAGAAAAAGAATATCTTTGGATGTTTTTATCTATAGATTTTAGGAAATGCTCGAATAGGGAAATTTTCATTTTAAACTAATCAACTTTTCATGTAAAATTGAGGAGCTGATCGTTCACCATCTTGAAGGTGTAGTACGGTAGTATTTTTGCCAGTAATGATCAACCTTTTGTTGCTGAGGATAATTTGCTCATATTGATGGCATATTTTATCAACCTTTCTTTAATTGAAGGACTGAATTTGTTCAATTTATTTAATTAATTTAACTACACTGCGCAAAAAATTAACGCACATTATGGAAATCTCAAATTTATTCTACAACTGAAGGTGTTCTTAATGATAATTATTTTTATCAGAATTATGCATGCATATGTTATCCACTTTCAACGGTTTTCTTCAATGCAGATGTTTTTTCCCAGCAGGAATAAAAAAAGATGATATTATCAGATTTTGAATTGGCTCCATTCTAAAATCGATCAATTCTAGTGATCAATAGTTTTCCGTTCGTTTGATTTTCTACACTCGATCGCTTTGCAACGCGAAACACGCAATTTGACCCAAGAGAAATGTGCCCAAGCGGTAGTTTTGCGAGAAGAAGGGTGGACATACACAAGAATTGCAGAAAGGTTTGGAGTTTCCCATACAAGTGTCCAGAATGTTGCAGCAATTCAGGGAGACAGGTATGAATGTCCGAAGACCAGGACAGGGTAGAACACGGGTAACAACTGCCATTCAAGAACGTTACTTGAGAGTTTCTTCGTTGAGACAACGGTTTGCAACCGCTCGCCTCCTTCAAATTCAGCTTGAGCAAACTCATGAGGGGCAAATTAGAACTCAGACAATAAGAAATCGCCTCAGAGAATTTGATTTAAGGCCTCGTGTCGCGGCAAGAGGCCCAGCTCTTACCCCAGCCCATCGAAGGGCGCGTTTGGATTTTGCGAGAGAGCATATCCATTGGGAAGAGGCCGATTGGGAAAGAGTTCTCTTCACATATGAGTCTAGATTCTGCCTCTACCATTGTGATCGACGTTCCCTTGTATAGGTACAGACGTCCACATGAAAGATATGCTCAGTGCAATTTCCTGAATACTACTGGTTCCGGGGGAGGATCGATTATGGTATGGGGTGGAATATCTTTGACTGCTCGCACAGACCTAGTGGTCGTTGATAATGGAGCTATGAATGCTGATAAGTATATAAGGAACATTCTTGAAGGGCATGTAGTGCCATTTGCCCCATACATTGGTGAAAATTTCATTTTTATGGATGATAATGCCAGACCCCATTGTGCGCGCATTTCAGGAGTACCTTGAAGAGGTTGTCTCTCGAATGGAATGGCCAGCAAGAAGTCCAGATCTCAATCCGATTGAGCAGGTTTGGGACAACCTCAATAGAAGGCTGAGAAGTTCAGAAAATCATCCAGCTACTCTTAATGACTTAGGAATCCAACTCGGAGAAATCTGGGAAGGATTAGATCAGAACATTTTAAGATCACTCATTTTGAGTATCAACCGTCGTTGCCGAGCTGTAATTAACGCAAGGGGTGGAAATCACTTATCAGCATTTCAGTATTTTGAAAATTGTTCATTTCTCTTCATTCACATAAGATTCGGTGAAATCCTGAATTTTTCTTCCATTTAATGTGTCGTTCTTTTTTGGAAAGAGCTAAACTCTTTAAGTAACCAAAACTCAGCATTAAACAATCTCGATGGAAAAAACTATCTCGAATCCGATGTTCGCATTGACAAAATAATTCCCACCCTCATAGGGTTGTTTACCCGAAATCGCTGAAGCCACGTGTAGCTATATTGATCCTGTGCGAATGGGGCTCATTGTTTAATTAATAGGATGGTTTGAAATTTGAAATACTGCCTCAATCAACAATAGACCTTATCCAGCTGTATTAACGTTTCGTTTACGGACGCCTCGCTCGCTAATCTGTCACTTATAGTTCCATTACAACGAGATTAACGGTGAAATTTGTTTGCCCAATTAACGTACAATGAGGGTGCAATTTATAACTAATTTTGTTGGTTATCCCGGTGTGAAAGGGAATTTACCCAGTCGGATCAGGATTTCGATCGATATGCGTGATGAAAATGTTATGTTTCTAGAAAAACATAACACAAAATGATATTTTTCAATGGCATTTTTCAATCGTCCCTGAAGAAATTCAAAAAATTTGCCCCGGGTGAGGATCGAACTCACGACCTTAAGATTATGAGACTTACGCGCTGCCTACTGCGCTACCGAGGCTACGTTAGAATATAATTAAACACAGTATATAGACAGATAGATTCTTTGAAATAATTGGATAAATCATGAAAAATCTTTTGAAATACAAGAAGTAAATGAATAGTAATTTGATGGATAATTCCTTGCCAAAAAATAATGTGGATCTTTCATAAAGAATTTTTCATGAGGAGCCCATACTTCAATATGCAGCCCTCTGAAGATATGGAACAAGAAAATCAATTTTTTTCCTCATAGATACCAGATACCAAAAACTGACAGTAACGAAATTGAACAAAAATTCTATGATAGCGACAAAGCAATAAAAAATTATTGTTGGTGTTCTCAAAAATCTTTATTTCAAGCAATTTCAAGATACCTCATTTGTTCAAAATGAATCAAGCTATCAAATATCAGTTTTTCAATAGTACAATACGAATAAGGAGAAAAAATTCTCGCGAAATAAAGTTAAGGTCAACAACACAACATTGGCCTTTTTAAATTCGAAGGTATGTTATGTTATACCTCATTTAAAAGGTCTTATAGAGCTCTTCTCATCTTAGGTATATTTGGAAATTATGGTATGCAGGGTGAGCCAAAAATTTCAGAGTCAGTTTTACCATTGAAAAACCTCACCAGCTTCGGCAACCCTGTCAAGATGTAAGTATTCGGATTTATCATAATGGGGCGATAAATTTCCAAAAACACTCGTTATTATGTTGTCGTCCCAGGAAAATGCTCTTGTAATGGTCTCGAGTGAATAAAAATGCGACATAGCAGCGGAATCCTAAATACCCAATACTTATAATTCCGCAAAACCTTCGGTCCGAATACAATAGTATCGGATCGAAAAAAAAAAAGATGGAACAAAACCGAGTCGCAGAAAAACAAAACGAAATTCAGCATTCTTGCGGTATTCGTTTGTTTCGACGTTCACTTTTTTACACTGTCGTCTGTTTTATATCAATCAAAACGGCCGTGGATCGGGGCCGAGCGTCCGTCTTTTGTTTTGTCATCTCGCATCGTTGAATTCAACAAAGAAGAAATCATTCCAGCCGCTGCTTTGACGTTAATTATCTGTCTAATGGGCATATGTTAGATTTTTCAGGCCTCTCGATGTGCTCATAATTTCGGAACGGATCAAAAAGTGCTGTGAGCAATTCATTTCGCCTCAAACATTTCTCACTTCGGCCGTTTCTTATTAGGATCCCATATATCTTCTTCCGATACCGGACTTCTGCGATCATCATTCACCAATAAATCGATACTTCTCATTATATCACTCTATCCTATGAGAATGAGTAGCCTTAGAATTATATCCGGGCTTCTAGGAAATTTCCTAGAAATGTGACAACAATTCAAAATGGAACACAGAAAAAGATTTGACAAAATAACCTTCAAAAGTAAATTTTTCAGTGGTATAATATGAATAAGGAAAAACTTTCTTGCGAAACGAATTTTTGGGTAACTTTTCCTACCCTTGCAATCACACATGGGGAAACCAAAATTTTTACTTACTTGTTTACTTACAGACACCCTGTATAAAAAAAGAGAAATTCATATGAAAGACCCACCGTATTTTTTTACAAGCTGATACTCTTGGTGTGGATCTTCGATTATATAATATTTGTTTGACGAAAAATCCACCGATAAATTCCAAAGGACATAATTTTAATTACTTCCTCCGGTATATCGCGATAATTCATGAAATGGAAAACATGTCAAGCTGACGATAAGCGACTCTTTCAAAAACCATTCCAATTTCGTCTGATCCCTTAATTGACAAACAAAATCCATGAATGAGCATCATTATTCTTAATTACGTATTTAGAATATTATTATTCCTAAACAATCCCAGGTCACGGGGGGTCAATGCGAATCAAAAACATGGAAAAATCGGGATAGACGATTGCACATCGAATTATTGAATGATATCTTACTATGAAATATTTTTGTGAGAGATAATTCTTGATTCGTAGTTTGGTTGAAGGTTGCGCAGATTTGGAAATTGAGTACTTATAAATATAGGGATCATGTTTGTAGGTAATTAGCACCGGATGTAGGGACCTGACCTCATGTTTCATTAATCTTATCTTTATGATGTAATGGAACATAAAACGCCATCATCGATTTTAGCCCATTCTCAGTTGATCCAGTCTGGTACAAAAGAGATTTTTCAACTTTTCAGAGGAATCAAGAAGTTCAGAACCGCAAAAAAATAATACCTACCCTATAAGAAGTGCGAAATAGTCAAGAAAACTATTTTTTTTAAATCACCTGAATCCTTGATCATATCTGAAGTTTGGGTAGCAATGTTTAACGTTATCTTACATCAAATAGAGCGTGATTTGAAATTAAAAGACAAAAGAAATGTTTGGATTCTAGATCCTAATTCCGAATTTTTCCTTCTCTACTAGCCCATATTTCACGTGACAAGCTGTTATTCTGAAACTTTTTCCCAGCATAAGTCGACCTCTATTCATATTCGAGCCATTCCGTTTTATATTGAAGTCAATTTCGCACGTTACACAGCAAATTCGGAAGAAATGGGGAAAGATCCGGAAAATATATTTCCCAAGGGCGGTTCCGTTTGGTTT
The DNA here is from genome assembly GCF_907165205.1 of Coccinella septempunctata. NCBI lineage: Eukaryota > Metazoa > Arthropoda > Insecta > Coleoptera > Coccinellidae > Coccinella > Coccinella septempunctata. Next base: position 35,690,167 of record NC_058193.1, on the reverse strand, counting down.
GCTTATTATGCATATCATTTATCTCGAGTCGTACGAGACAATATTTCAGGATACATTTGACGTTTTTACCGCCCCACGTTGTCGTCGTATTGTATACGATTTTCCTGGAAAATTGTTAGGTGGGTGGTCTATGTGGAAATCCCGGAAATGTGTACATTTTTCCAGTTGCTTCGTTACTGCGGTGCTACTGGGTTTAAATGGTTGTATTCTTACAATAATACAATCCTTTTTCCATTCGGTCTAGAAGGAAAACCATCCATCGAACATCAATTAATTCACAAGTGTCACTTATGCGACGACCCACAAGTGTCATCTGTGCGATTCAGCGCAAGTGTCATCTATATGACCATAAATGATCAGAGAAAAATGGCACCGTTGTGTTTTACATCGATCGGATACATAGGATACTATGTTTGAATTATATTTATATGATTTTGTTCAAGGGAATCTGTCCGCAAAGGTGGACAGAAAAAAAAATGCGTTGAATGTAATAAGGCAGGTAGGACAGACGGGGAAAAACATTTTTCGAATTGTAACTTCAGGATCCACAATTCTGAAACGAAGCACTCTTATTTTCTGACTATGAATCGAAATACAAACCTAGAAATACGAGGATATATTGAAAAATTCTTAGGCTACTATAGAACCAAACAAAATTTCAATGTCAAAATATTTTATTACTCAACACATTCTCCTCTTAATTGGATACAGTTATTACAGCGAACCTGCAACGTCCCTAGACCTTTCAAAAAACATTTTTCTTCTTGCTCTGCAAACCAGACCTCCACAGCTCTTATTACCTCCTCGTTGGAAGAAAATTTACGACCTTTTAAACTTTTTTTCAGTTGAGGAAAGAGATGATAGTCGGATGGAGCAAAATCTGGTGAATAAGGGGGTCTTCTAGTAATTCAAACCTTAAATCACGAATTTTTTGCATAGCAACATGAGATTATGTGCAGGGGCGTTGTCCTGAAAAAACAAAACACCTTTAGATAGCTTTCCGCGTCTTTTCTCTTTAATTTTTTCCCGCAGAGTGGTCAGTAATGTCGAATACTAATCTCCGGTTATTGTTCTACCCTTATATAAAAATCAATGATGATTACCCCATGGCAATCCCAAAAAACTGAAGCAAGAACTTTTCCAGCAGATTTTTGGACACGAAACTTCTTAGGTCTTAGGTAGAAGAACCAGGGTGTCGTCATTCCATCGATTGTAGCTTTCTTTCTGGATCGTAGCAATGTACCGAAGTCTCATCCATAGTAACAATTCGGTTTAAGAGGTCTACATCGTTTTAAAATCGAGCACAGATCGAACGCGATGCTCCTACCCTTGCACGCTTTTGGTCAACATTCAAACTTTTAACGATCCATTTTGCAGCAATTTTTCTCATGTCCAAATTGACGTGAACTATATGATGAACGCATTCGTATGAAATATTCAGTGCTTCAGATATTCGTTTTAGTCCAATTCGACGTTCTGATAAAATCATGTCATGAACTGCATCGATATTTTCGGGGACTGACACAGAAACTGGCCTTCCCGATCGGTCATCATCTTCAATGAAAAATTTACCTCTTTTGTAGCTTGCAGTCCAATTTTTCACGGTCGCATACCAAGGACATTGATCACCAAGGGTATTAAGCATATCTTCGTAAATCCGCTTACCTCTTGACCCTTTTAAATACAGGTTGATGATGGCTCGATACCCCAATTTTTCGATTTGCACAATTTCGTTGGACATCTTCTTTCTTTTAATTCATTGCGTGACTCTAGTTTACTTTTTTGACCTCAAACTTCACACTGACACTCCTAAAGAGTTATTGTTCGTTGCTATGGTAACGCAATATTTTTTTTAAATATGGAACTAGTCTAGGCTAACTAGATATCAATACATCCTCGTATATACGGAATATGATGTAGGCGTAATATCCTGCGTTGAAACCCCCAGAGAATTCTTCTAAATTGCCTGCAAATCCGTGCCCCCAGATCCGATTACTCCTCATTTCGTAATGTCGGAGGGTGCATCATTATCGGGGGGAGCAATCAAACTTTATGGAGGAATCCCCGGCGGAGAAATGATGCGGTGTGACAATCCCCCAAATCGCAACGCCACTTACTCTTCTAAATCGATTTGTCTCATCAGCCATATATACCTTCCTCCTTTCATGGATGGATGGAACCCACAATCCCCTCAGTCGATTCTAACATACAATTAATTTAGGGGAAGGGAAATCGGTTAGATCGACCGTTAGGGGGAGAAGGAGTTGGGGCTTCAAAGGGTAGTTTACTTCGAGATTAGAAACTATCCGGGTCTTTTTGGTACATTGCGCCTAACATTGATCTTTGGTTTGAAAGAAAATCGCTCACCTATACAGGGTGAGTCTTTGACTTGTACGAATATTTCAACAGTAGATTTTCGAGGTCAAAATAAACACTTTTTTCCTATACCTTTTTTTCCAATTCAGCCCTAATAAAAAATATAGCCATTTTAAGTTTTCATAATGAGCTGGGCCACCCCTGAAAAAACAGAATTAGCTTCAGAATAACTAACTAAATCTGTGACACTACACATCTATGGATCTTTTAAGCAGAGTTGTATTCAGCCAAAGTACACAATTTTTTTAATTTCACAGATACTTTTTGAATTTTGAACATCAAATTACTCGAAAACGGCGCATTATACGAGGAAATATGAAGAATACTTTTATTTTACAAAACGTTTTAATATTCATTAGATAGCGTCCAACTTAGTTTCAAGAATTTTTGGTATTTTTATGGTACGTAATGGTCATAATGAGAAAACTGGAAGACGTGGGTGATATCTTGTGTTCGAAAAAGGTTCATTGCATTAGATAAAGTCGTTTGTGAGATAGAACTAAAAATAATATTTTTTTATGGTTTTTCAACAGACTATATTTATTTTTTAAACCGAGCGGATTCGGAAGAAATGGTAAAGAAAAAAAGTGTTTCTCTTGACCTTAAGAATCTACTGATAAAATATTTTTACGAGTCAAAGACTCACCCTGTATATTGAATATATTGGAAAATAAAAGTACTCATATTTTCTCGTATAATGCTGTGTTTTGAGTAATTGACTATTCAAAAATGAAAAATATCTGTGAAATTCGAGAAATTGGGTATACTTTTGCTGAAAACAACTCTGCTCAGATGTGTAGTGTCACAGATTTAGCTTGTTTTTCTGAAGGAAATTTTGTTTATCCAGGGACGAGCCTAGCTCATTATGAACGGTTGAAAAACTCCACTACACGAAACACCTGACAGATGAGACGAGGATATAATAAAATGTGTTATAGAAGATGCAAGTATATTCTCCTCAAGGAGACTTTTCAAGAATGTTGTTCGAGCCCATTTTCGACAATATTTGGGGTTGCAGATCATGCTGATTCAAGAACTGAAGATATTCAACCATCATTGGCAGTTTCTTCAATAGAATTACCCCGGGTTTCATAAAACTTGATCGGGGAATCAACGCTTGATTGACGAATAGACGTCAATTTGTTTTCAATCGATAATTCAGTCATGATCATTCAGAATATCATTTTCGCATCAAATAATGATGTTCATACGTCCATTCGTTTATTCTCAATTTATACTTCTTCAATATTTTCAGAAATGAAAAGGTTTCAGTGAGTTCGATTTATAAATCAAGTGAGTATCAAATCGTTGATCGGATAATCAAAATTTCATGAAACCCGCTGTTAGAGTTCCATCAATAACCGTGGAAGGTTTCGGATACTATTTGGGGCATTTGTGGAAAGCTAAAAAAAGGAGTCACTATTAGCGATGATTAGGAGTTTTCACGAACTATCTTTTGAAATATATTAATTTGAGTCCTTAGTTGAGTGGAATAGTACAATTTTTTGCCTTTAGAATGACTGAAACCGAAGAAAATCAACAACCAAAGAGTGTCACACCTAAATATGTCGATCAGTCCAATCTGTCTGTACTTTTCGCGATATAAAGACCGTTAATCTGTTCTATTTCGAAATAACTAAGGTCTCACGTGTGCCACATAACTTATATCCGGTCGAATCAACTATTATTGCACTACGTATTTCCGTCCGAAAGAAACACTGGGCGAGCGCTCTACTCAGCGGGGGCAAAGGCGAAATTCATTAAAATAATGGCTGAATAACCACGAGTCGATTAAAATTCTTAACACTTTCCAAAATAAAATTTAAATTAACTCCCCATCGACTAGCCCGCTAAAGATAAATTTAGAGAGATTATTATTGAGTACTTTCCACTTAGACTTAAGTGCACGAGTTTCTCTCCATAAACACGGGGTGATATATTAAATTTTATGCGGCGATGGTTTGGTGTCGATGGATATTGAGGGAGAGACGAGGAGAAATATTGTTTTATGTTCTTAGCTCTTAACGGCTTCGCGAATAGACGAGAACAGAAATATCTCGCGATGGATTTTGTGTATGGCGCTTTTAATAGAGGTGTAAAATAATTTGAGGTTTATTTGATACAATTTTCGATGATCAGCGAAAGCAATCAAGCGAAATGGAACGTTTTAGTGATTTGTAGTCCTTCCATCAACAAAGGCTTCCTGAAGATGAAATTATAGGCGGAGATTTATAAATAAAAGCGTTTGTATAGAGAGAAATGTTCAAAACATCGTCAAAAAGATGGGGTCAGTTAAAACTTCCTCAAGACCGAACAGTTGTGCCGAAATGGATGAAATTCTCAGATTTTTTACTAGAAGAGTTGCCCTTTCAGAATATGTATCACATTTAAATCTGCGATAATTTTCCTGGAAGATACACGACTCGAAAGTTGACCATTGAAAAATTCCCAAAAAGATGGTACCAGTTAAAACTTTCTCAAGACCGAACGGTTGTGGTGAAATGGATAAAATTCTCAGATTTTTTACTAGAAGGGTTGCCCTTTCAGAATATGTATCACATTTAAATCTGCGATAATTTTCCTGGAAGATACACGACTCGAAAGTTGACCATTGAAAAATTCCCAAAAAGATGGGACCAGTTAAAACTTTCTCAAGACCGAACGGTTGTGCTGAAATGGATAAAATTCTCAGATTTTTTACTAGAAGAGTTGCCCTTTCAGAATATGTATCACATTTAAATCTGCGATAATTTTCCTGGAAGATACACGACTCGAAAGTTGACCATTGAAAAATTCCCAAAAAGATGGTACCAGTTAAAACTTTCTCAAGACCGAACGGTTGTGGTGAAATGGATAAAATTCTCAGATTTTTTACTAGAAGAGTTGCCCTTTCAGAATATTCATCACATTTAGATCTGCGATAATTTTCCTGAAAGATACACGACTCGAAAGTTGACCATTGAAAAATTCCCAAAAATATGGGGCCAGTTGAAACTTCCTCAAGACCGAACTGTTGTACTGAAATGGATGGAATTCTCAGATTTTTCACTAGAAGAGTTGCTCTTTCAGAATATGTATCACATTTAGATCTGCGATAATTTTCCTGGATGAAAAACTACTCGCAACTTGACCATCGAAAAATTCCCAAAAAGATGGGGACAGTTAAAAACTTCCTCAAGACCGAACGGTTGTGCCGAAATGGATGAAATGTTCAAAGTAGTTTTCTTCCAAACACATAATAAAGCTTATATCACAATCATAAAGGTATACCTATTTTATTATAACAACAAACGGGGAGAAATTGATCAACGCTTGTTAAAAAATCCGATCGAAAGTATGCTAGTATCGTCAGGCTGTAGTTGTTCGATGAGGCTCTACTCTTAACTGAACTGAACTGTTCGATTTTTTGAGTGGACTGATTTTGTACAAAAAATACATCTAGATTTATCATGCTTAAGAAAATGGTCACTGGATTGGTAATCCAGATCAATCTTTTGTGACAACAGTTCTTGATCTGATCATTAAAATTCCAATTTCCAAGTATCAGTTACATCTTAACAATTATTATTCCAACACACCACCAATCCGTCTAGCAGGTAAATAACCGAAAAATATCGTATCCCCCATCCCACAAACATATAACGACCGTAAAATATCATCGTGGACCAAACCAGAAATAATTTGTTTTTCATAAACGTCAAAAGGTATAATTTCCCTGAAGAAACCACTCGAGATCTCACAAAAGGCATCGGGAACGATAGAGATCAAATGCGACCGTTCCAGGTATTCGGATAAAGACATTTGTAACAATTGTCATATTTAAACGCATTTAATCTAGGATACAAACCGGAAAACTAGCGCTAATAACAAGGTGTCAAAATATAATATCCCTAACCTGCAGGGGACAAATACCCTCATCTAGCGTTCCTCGTCGCTGAAATGTTATCGTGAAACTACCCTTACGAGATTATTCTCGTGAAACGACTTTGTAACCGAAACCAAGACGGATGGCCCCATCGAAATCGAGCTGACACGACAGGGTGGGCATTCTGGGATTTCGCCCAGATGCGTACTGGCCCTTTCGGAGCAGCTCAACTCGGACATAAAAGTCTTTAAAAAAGTGTGCAACCAATTAGGTGAACATTTTTCTAAGGATACAGGGTTGGAATCAAGAATTAACCAAGTAAATACATATCTTTTAACACATTGACGGACAGTACCTATTCGGCAGTTGCTTGTGATATGACGCGCATGTATACTGATTTAATATGGTTCAAAATTGGAGTGATATACATCAAAATATTAGAAGTGATTTAGAGGACGTGAATACGGAAAAAAATAAACAACAGACGTCTTTAGACGCCATTGTCATAATATGAACATTTTTCTTCATTTTTTTATGACATGGACGTCCAAAGGCGTTCTCATTTTTTCAACAGAAAAAGTAGAATTTCTCTTCATTAGATTTGGTAAGAAAGTTATAATGAAAGATTAACACGAAAACTACGTAATTTTCGAGTGTAACACTCTCACATTTGAACCAATACTGAACACGCTGAATGGCTGTGTCGCGGCTGAATACTCGGTATGGCAAAGCGAATGATTCGATCATGATCGTCATCTGTCGGATTCACAAATTTCAAAATGTGTGAACGATTTGATGCTTTTTCATAATATCACGCTTTCCCTACGTCCAGGAACGTCATGTCGATGTTAGACGAGTTTATAGGAAGACGTCTATAAACGTCTAAAAACTGTGCCGTCACATCATGCACAGTGTCCTGGACGTCTATAGCAGTCGTTGTCCGTCAATGTGTTACGAAAAGGACTGTAGAGTAATATTTCGAAAATTCTGTAAGTGATTTACTTTGCCATGGTGTTAAATCTGTGTCGTTTTATCCCCTTATGAATCTTTTCTCGAAAAAAGAATCTTAATTTCGTTATCATTAAAGTATATCACAAACTGATATTTGATTAAAAAATGTCTTCTTTATTCAATTTTTAAACGGGATACTTTTAGATAATTGAAATTATGTTCTTGAAGTTTTGTCTTTTTTAAAGCCTGTTTGCAACAGCAGAGAATTCTGTGGAGAATTTACCCGAGAATTCTTTACCGTTACACACGCACTTTCGGTAGAATTTAATGTTAAATTGCATACAAAATAATCTCTGCCGTTTTCTTACCAAAATTTGGTAGAGAATTCTCGGGCTTTAGAGCCAACTTCTAGGAAGAAAAATGCGTGAAACCTCCAGAGACAATATTTTAAGTGCAACCTGATATTTGAAATGGAAAGTCTCCCTTGAGATAAATATGTACAGGATGGGCAAAATTCGTTGTCTATTGAGGGGATCTCGAGAACTATAAGTGCTACAAGAAAACGGATGACAGACGGAAAATTTCCTAGCTCCTAGCTCTGTTTCAGAGATACAAGGAATGGTGAAAACCGTAGCCTCCTACGATTCTTCGTTTTTGAGTTATTAGCAAAAAATGAGATTTGACGATTTTGAAAGGTTCTCATAACTTTTTTGTCTTTGAAGTTACAGATCTGAAACTTTAACCTTCTAAGGCACTTTTGTACATAGAATCTACTGACAAAAGATTCATTTTCAATTCAAAAATAACAAATTCAACAAACATTTGCATTTAAAAAAGCCAAAGTTCGCCTAATGATTCGAACTGAAAAATTATTTTGAGCTCGTCAGTGGATTCTACGTAAAAAAGTTCAAGTTTCAAATCTGTAACTTCAAAGACAAAAAAGTTATGAGAGTTTTTCGAAATCGCCAAAATCTCAGTTTTTGCTAATAACTCAAAAACGAAGAATCGTAGGAGGCTACGGTTTTACCATTCTTTGTTTCTCTAAAAAGAGCTCGGAAATATGTCATCCGTTTTCTTCTAGCTCTTATAGTTTTCGAGATCCCCTCTGTCGACAACTAATTTTCCCCACCCTGCACATACAAGTGCGCCATCTACCGTTGGGTAGGTGAATGTGCTACCTAGGCCGCATATGGCTTCTGCAGATCCCTGTCGAATGAGCTGCACAATAGAAAATATGATATTTTGAAGAATATCAAGATCCAAAATAGACTGAGTAGTCTACCAAGTTCTCAGTGAAGTTTCCAATGGTTCTCGTGTAAACTATCCCTCTGGTAACAGATCAGAACAACGCCCCATTTGACGGGCTACTCCGCTAAGCCCGCTCTCATAATATTTTCCTAAGGGTTCGTGAGAGAACCCCACAATACGAGCCAGGATGGCCAACACAAGGCAATCGAACGGTGGTGGAGCGCCAGAAGTGATATATTCGAAACGAAATCAACAGACCATGCGGAGTCATGTGTTGTTAACAATTATAGGCAACTAGTGACACAATGCAGCCCCTGCCATATAATAGAGTGGATAATGCACTGCCATTATCTGGAATATTGTACGGTTCGGAATTAATTGTTTGTGAAATGCTGAAATTTATTTAATAGGTACGGGGAAGTTTCGTTCGGGATGCACACTATGTTATTATTCGATTAAGCGGACCGAGTTTGACAGGATAGGAATGATTTCATTATCGGCGATCAGTTGGATGAAAAATGGGAAAGATAGATTTGTATTTGTTAAGAATGGGGTGACCACTCGAATCGTAGTAGAATGAAGTACTTAATCGATTCTTGTAAACTTTAAAATTGGGGAAAAAACTATACTCCCTTCACATTTATTTTAGCAGTCGGTTGGCCATGAAATTATTTTCTCATGTTTTTGTAACTAGAACGGAGTAAGGTTGGCACTCATGAAATGTCGTTAATGTCATAACGCCGTTGCCACAACTAATATCAATTTTTATCACAGATAACGAAAATGCCGAAAGTGATTGAAAAAAGAGACAGGGTTTCAGTAAGTGCCATTTAGAATTCAGGTCCGCTCATTTAAATAGTTATACCCTGATATTCTAAAATTCACAATACGTCAGATGGTAGCGAACATATTCAATGTACCTAAGAGAATTTATATAATGTTTCATCTGAATCTAAACGACTTATATTTTAGCTGAATGTTTCCACAATCAGAAAGATTTTGAATGAAGAGGATGACAAAGAATTTCTTTCTATTGGGAGACCCAAAAAAGTGGTGGCATTTGAGAATTTTATGTTTGACTGAATAAATGCGAAAAGTTTACTACAGGATTTTCGATGAATGTCGTCGTAGAATAAGTTCCCGAAAATTGATTTTTCTATTTTTCATTTGACTTGTCCCATACATTGTGAATGTCTTAAGTTACCAATAAATACCTAATAATTATTATTATATCGATGTATTAAGATGAACAGCCACAAGTACGCGCCCGTTGTCCTGTTAATTGTTTATTCATGTGGAATTTTTGTTCAAAGGTGAAGTTCATCTTGACTTGAAACTTCCTTTAATTCTTTTCACTTATATTGATGCAAGATGATTTTTGTTGAAGAATTTAACATTCTTGTAATTATCTGTTAATTCCTTCGGGAGATACCCATTCCCAACCACTGCATCATATGCATTTCATCTTCTGGTTAACATTTTTGAAATCTACAACTGATGTAACGTATTCAAACTTTGGCCAAAGAATATAACGAACATAAACTCTCCTCAAGCTAGTGCATATTATGATATTATACTAATCTCTTGTATTTTCCATGCAAATAACTGGATTTGGTATGCCTTCAATCAGTTTGTATAAACTTCAATTATATTCGTCACATATTTTCCGAAGAAATTCGACATTGTGATAAAATACGTAATAACAGAAACTTTTACGTAGAACGGGCAACATAGCGTTGATTTAAAACCCAAAAATGTTTTGACAAGCTTCATAACCCCACATTTTCGTACGATACAGAGTGAAATGTGCCAAATTTCCATGGCCAACCGAGTGCTAAAATAAAAGTGAATGGAGTATAGAAGAGTTGCTCTTTCAGAATATTCCCCATATTGTTTCATAAATTTAAATACATATTATTTGAAAGTTATTACGAAAAAGGTGTATGGCAGTTTAGAAAAGTTAATCGAATAAGCTTTAAAAGGAAATTTTCATTTTGTTAAACCATGATTCTGGATCCTTTGAGAAAAGTATATAACCCGAAGATGAGCGAAGATGATGTCAGTATCAGAAATTCAGCCAATCGAAAAGATTTATCTTACATTTCCCCTTTTCTCTTTCTTGCCGAAATCACGGTTCATCGGAAAATCGAGAAATAACTCCAGAGGGCAATGATTTTATGGGGGATCCACTGGGGACCATAGAACGAACAGTTGAACATCGCAAAGTACGCTTTCAGCTTTTTAAAATGGCCCCCTTAGATCCAAATGACGATCAATATAGCGCTAAATCTTGGAAATTGCACTGGGCTTTGGAGAATTGTCCGTATTTTATGAACTTCGACCTGCCTCGAGCGTGGGACATGTTCTGCATCGGGAATTCGTAAAATCCACACCGGAAAATTCGATATCGCCCGTTCTGTGAATCGAGTGAACTACGAGCCGTTCGCAAGCTGAAAACCAACGAAATGAATTCAAGAAATTGAAGTCGAAATCACAACGAAAATGGTCGTCGATTTTGGGTTGATTTCAGTCCTCCATTTCAATTTTTGATTGACGTAGGACTCCGCTGGTTATTTGAAAAAATATAAATTTAATTTTATTACTCTTCGCATGGGAAGAGACAGCGAGAGTTCGAAGAACATAAATTCGCTTAAAAATTCTAACAGGTCCTAATCATGTGGCAGAGCTCTCTGATTTACGACTTCTTAAGAGCTTTTACGATCTGACCAAAATGTCGGTTAATTAACCATATATCGCATTGTTAATGTTGATAAATGTCCCAGACTGGTGGGTGGGATCTTTGAAACGCCTCGTCGTCATGCCCTGTAAATTCCACCAATTTTCTGGGTCCGGAGAAATGCCAATTGAAATTCGATATGGGTCCAAATGTTAGACAGACCAAAAAAACATGATACGAGACTGTCCGTATACACTCGAAAGTGTTAGTAGGTGTTGAATGGAGCAATCCTATTTTGAGATGAATATTATTCATACTTACTACTCCACAAAAGTTGGCAAGTTCATAAATTTCACCGATTCTTGTCCACCAAATGTTCATTTATGATAAATCAAATGTCTACTCTCTTAGATCTGAATAGTCTTTTCGCTCCTCATTTGATAACTTTTTCAGTTACTAAACTAAGAGTTTTGGATCAGTTTTGTTTCACGTTCTTACAACTTTGGTTCAAAATCTGATAACTTGTTTTGCAATAACGCCTAGGAGAGTAAACTTCATATAGTTTTCCTTTATTTAAAAAATTGGTGAAAAAAAATGGAATATTTTGAAAAAGTCTCAAAATTTCGAAATTTTCTTAACTTTCGTGAAGCCGTATTTAACAATAGATTCGTGATCAAGTAGGCTTTAGAATATTCTCTTCTACAACATAGTGCTTAGCTTGGAGAATCTTGACAAGGATGACACAGATTTTCTTCTAAAAAATGTGTTCTATTTCCGAATCTTCTCCGACGAATCAAATTCTTCGACTTTGATTCACTTGTTTTCATCAGCCAATTAACTATCGACGTGTTATTTGCCAAGTATACCCGACGTAATGACGCAACCTCATCACTTTTACGCTAAAAGTGATGATATTATAATTATACAAATTATACCAATTGAGATTATATTCCTAAACATAAACATATTTGTGATGTGAATAAGTCGAAGTCAATTTGTAATCATCTTATCATTTTATTGCTAATAAATGAATTCAATGATGAATTCATTCAGTTTCAATGAAAACGTCAATTAAAAAGAGTAGTTTGCGTTTTTGAGGACGAAGATTTTTTATGTGAAAAGGGGACAGGATGTTTTTGTTATAAATATGTCATCTTATCTCGATATGTTGTAATTTGTGACTTTGAAGATTGTAGATAGTTTTATTATACAAGGGACTTTCATTAACCATATTTTTCATATTGAAGTAGTCCCCGTAGCTTCTTAATAATGAATCAAAAAGATTTTGCTTTAAGGAATATGCTTCATTTTCAATGATTTTTCTTTTGCAGCCCTATAAAAACCAAGAATATGAGAATAATCTTTCGGCTCTTCTTCTTTTTCGGAAAACCATCGAGTTTTACGATTTGACACCTATCTGGAAGCGTAAAACCACAAAAGGCAATCTTATCCTCTTGCTAAGTGTTTTCTCGGAGTTTCGAAGAGACCACACGCACCTCTCAACTCCCGTTTTTAGCCGTAATCTTATCAATTTCTGAAGAGCACTCGAGATTTAACACGAGCCATAGTTATTTACTGCCAAAACCGCAGATGTTCCCGTGTTAAATCGGGACTAGACTAGAAAATGCGGAACGCGTTCCTTCACAAGAGATTAATGAAAAAACGCTAAAGCGGTGATGAATTTTTATGGAAATTTCCTTAATTTAAAAGTTGGGTAGAGGCTGAGAGTATCCGAAGAAGATAAACAGTCTTCCCGGTTTTTTCCAAGAAAATGTTAATGTGGATGGTGATATATTGGAGATAAGGGCCAATCTGTTATCCAGTTAGATGTTGGGAATTGGGGGGTTTTATTGAATGACACATGGCCTCTTGGCGCGTGAAGAACTTCACACCTGATTGGGGGAGAGAGTGGTTATCATCCTCATTTATTCTCAGTCTATAACAATTTTTATAGGTTTTTGTTGGATGAGATGTCCCCAACATATCATCCGAGAAGTGTTTGGAGCAATTTCTTTAATTATTTGAGAACTCTGACACCTGAAACTCATTCTAATGAGTAATGTTAATCAGTTTCTGTAGTTTTGTTGTGGATTTTCATCAGATCAATGAAATATTTATAGAGAAATAGATTAACACATTAGATGAAGTAAATATGAGTGGGAAAGTATTAGGGAGAATATGCCGTTAGTCGTGATGTATAAATTCAATTCAAAATCACATAATAGAGAGCAACCCGAAGTGGTTAATAGCAAAATTAACTTCCAATAAGGCCTGACACTTCACTCGCACAATAATACCCGATACATAACGATTAGTGAATGCATGACCAATTTTCAATACAAATTCACAAAAGCCACTCGATACAAAGAGATGCAACTGACCAACAATATCCAGTGAACGGCATAGAATGCAGAAATTGCCGAATAATGTTCTTGTTATTATTGTCCAAATGGCTTCCAATAGCTTCTGGCCCTGTTATATTTCAAGGGTCACAAAGGCTCTGAATGAGGCTTCGTTTTAGGGCCTTTTCCCTCAAGGATCATTCTATTTTTGCGAAAATACATCGATCAGCCGTGTTGGCGCCACGAAAAGCAGGAGTATAATTCGTTATTCGAAGAAAAGGATATGTGTGTCGTGTTCAACAAATACCTGAACAATAATGGTCAAATCTCAACGATCATTTGAATGGTTTGAAACTTCATTGTTGTTGGACTAGGTGTAAACAAGAAGGAGAAACGAGTTTTTAAATGGGAAAATAAAATTGATACCCCTGCTTCTGAAATATTGAATTATTTTGAAATTTTTTATTGAAGATGTGTTGATTCAAATGGTCAATCAGATTGAAGGCACAACAGCAAACAGTGGAACTTAAAACGAAATTTGTCTTTTTGTGTTGGTTTACTTAATCGAGCATTGGTTTGTAGAAAAAGTCAATAATTTATAGGGAAAAATAAGGTAAGTCTGAGTAAGTTCTTATTCTTATATCAGCCATTGAGGTTTAATACTCAATGGCTGAATAAAAAAATCGAGAGGCACACAGCACATGGAAAAATCATGCAGGATAACGATCCATCCAATAAAAGTCAAGAGTAATCACACAGTCATTTCAGCGTAAATGGAAATCCTGGAACATTCGATCATGTAGTGAAATACAAAGAGAGGTTAACAACGTCCATGAACTCACAAAGGACTAGCCATTATTCCCATACACAAGCGGGAGAGAATCAACCCTAAATGGGAGAAAAATAGGGATGTCGTGACGTTGTAACATGGTTGGTCGTATATATGAGGTCGCAGGCATGACAAAGCGTTAGGGTACCCCTGACAATTGACAGCCCTAAACTCATTATTGTAACAAAAGACTGTCATTTCTGCATAAAAAGCTCATTAAATGCGGTAGCTATCGTTACAACTTAATCAGGCTGTATATGGTCAGAGTTCCCGCAGGAAATCGGGAATAAAGTGGCGATGTTCAAAACCGCGGTTGTTTGCTGGGATTGGCAAGGGAATTTTATTTGGTCAATAAAGGAGTTGCTTCGCTAGTTTACTTCAAAATGAAAATGTATCCATTCAGTAATCTTATCTGGATGTAGTTTACTGTACTTGTAATAATTTTTCATGTGAAAGTGAATGATGACAAATATTTCCAATAAACACCCATTAGTTATCATACAAGAATTTCTGATCACGAGAAGAAAGACAGTGAGACCTGGATTTTTATTGTTTACTTGATGAAAGTGAAAGGATCTGCCGAGGCATGATTTAGAAGTGTTGAATTCGATGAAGAGAAATTTTACTGATATTATATTATCTTATATCTTTTAGGCATGCATAGGTATTATTCGACTTTTTTCAAAAACAGAAAAAGGCAGTAAGTATTTGAATAGAAATCTGTGTGTCTTAGATTTTTGCTATTGACCATTGAGTATCAATACTAAACTGAAAATATTTTGATGTTGCTCCATCTGTTTCTCTTAATTTGAGTAAAACCTCAAATTACAAATTCACGGATGATAATCTCAATGAATGCGCCATCTCTTTTTCAAATTTGGAAGCACGAAGAAATAGTCCTTGTGCTGACATCTATGAAAATGAGTTTCATTTAGGAGTTCTCCAATGCAAGAATCCTATCGCGCAACTATATAGTTGAAGTGTACGTCAAGAGATGGCGCAAGTAATTTTATGTTCGTACTTTGAAAATTAACCCATAGAGGGCGCACTAGTTCGAGTATCAGACGTAGATAGATATCTACTTTATCAGATTGATCGTGGAAATTAAAAAAAAATAAAGGATTCAATTTTTGGAAAAAATTTACTCAGCAAAAACACAATAAATAATGTCAGAGCTTGAAACGGACATGCAACAAAGATTAAAATTTGTTTTATCCCAAATTAATGACGCATGTAAACGTCGATCCAAAGTTTGTATTACTATACATTAATGGGATTATCTTTATACCATAGGTTTTTCAGGAATTCGAAGGGGTTATTCCAAGGTTAGTAGCCGTATCGAAAAAGCGTGATTCTTCAGATATTATACAAGCATATCAGGCAGGGCAAAGGCATTTTGGTGAAAACTATGTTAAGGAACTGGAGACAAAAGCACGAGATGAACGCATATTGGAAAAATGTAAGGAAATAAAGTGGCATTTTATTGGGCACCTTCAAGGAAACAAAGTGAAGGAATTACTCCATATACCATATTTGTACATGATCGAGACTGTACATTCTCAACAGTTAGCCGAAAAGCTGAATAATAGTTGGGACACAGGGGATGACAGGAAACTGAGGATATTCATACAAGTTAATACGAGTGGGGAAAAAGGTAACTTCAAACCTAATGGAAATTGGTCAATCTTTTCATTGCTCGTAATTATTCATTTCGCAGAAAAAAGTGGATGCTCCCCAGATGAGATTATAAATTTGATGAAATTCATCAAGGATAAATGCCCTAAGCTACAAGTTGATGGTTTGATGACCATTGGTAGTGCAGAGCACTCAAAAGAATCTCAAAATCCAGATTTCGTCAAACTCATAGAATGCAAGAAAGAAGTATGTCGAGAATTTGGTATTCCAGAAAAAGACTTTGAACTGTCTATGGGCATGTCGGCAGATTATGTGCAAGCTGTAAGTATCATCGTTCAGAGAAATTAACATTGTGTGTATATTGGCACACTTTCCTTGCTCTATTTCTAATTATGATTCTATTCTCTAGATTGA
This sequence comes from Coccinella septempunctata, assembly GCF_907165205.1. Lineage (NCBI taxonomy): Eukaryota > Metazoa > Arthropoda > Insecta > Coleoptera > Coccinellidae > Coccinella > Coccinella septempunctata. Next base: position 35,673,830 of record NC_058193.1, on the reverse strand, counting down.
AATGGGAAGTACCAATGTCCGTGTAGGATCAGCTATTTTTGGGGAAAGGTCAAAGTAAGTGAATATTGAACATTGTTTAAATCAAATATTTTCTTGTTGTTTTGCTTTGTAGTTTTTTTAAATATATGTATTGAATTTATAAGAGAATTTATTTTCAAACCAGCAAAAAGTGCCTTTAATTTTAAAGCTTCCTTTTGCCCTACCGAAAATGATACTATAGAAAGCATTGTGCTTAAAGGGACTCTGAATTTGATTATAAAACTGGCTGTTAGATTTTTTGCTGAATCAAGCATTCAGATAATTATTAATTGGGATTTATCTTCAAAGTTCCAAGTTTTCCCTTGAATTAGAGATTCAGGATCGAATTTATAGCTGAAGTCCATATTTATGAAATGAAATAAACGAATTCCTTCTTTTATTTATTTTCTGGTTAACTTAACAAAGTGAATTCAAAATGAAACGAAAATATACAAAATATGATTTATTTGCTGTCGCGAACGATGTTATTTGGTCTTAGCGACTTTCCAAGTTTGTTGTCATTATATGTATGCTCAAAATTACATCCATTCAATTCGAGATTTCTCTTAAGAAACTATGTGAATAACAAGTTCAAGTTTTCCATTACACAAGAGAGAAGAGAGTGCGCGTTATAGGAGAGTTGACAAAACATGGATTGGCAGAGCCGTACCATCTACAACGATGAACTTAAAGATTAAAATGATTTTTTTAATTCTAATTGTGGTCTTAGTCTTAGGCGGCTTCACCTCCCTCTTCGCCTTCCTCTTGGGCGGCGGTCAAGAGGGTGATAAGGGCTTGGGTGTCGATCCTGCCGTTGTCGTCGATCTCCATGGCGTCGAAAGCGTCGTCGACTTCCTTGGCGGAGAATTTGTCTCCCCAAGTCATCAAGGCGTGCCTGAATCTGTAAAAAAAGTTTTGTTAGATGTCCTATCGGTTGTTTTCTTCCATTCTTACTTTTCACTGTCGATGGTACCACCCTCGTCGAATGATTTGAAGGCGGCTACGACAACTTCGTCGTCATCGGTACCGCCGGAATCGGCCATGCGGTTACCAAAGAGACCCAACAGTTGGGTGAAGTTGAGTGGACCAGGGGCCTCGTTCAGCATCTCGTCCAACTCTTTTTCTGTCGAGAGTTTTCCGACTGCGTCAAAGGTGGCCCTGAGGTCGGGCTTGGTGATGATACCTTTGAAAAAAGAAGGGTAGCTGTTAGGAGGGTTTCTGTTATTGCTTTACAGGGTTCAAATCGATTTAAAGGGCCTGAAAACGAAGCCAGAATTTGTTGCAGCTCAAACTCACCATCTTTGTCGTGGTCCATAAGTTGGAAAGCTTCCTTGAACTCTGCAACTTGAGCCTGGGAGAACATAGAGAACACATTGGAACCAGAGCGTTTGGCCTTCTTCGATGAACTCTTGGATGAAGCTCTAGATTCGGCGGCAGGTGCTGGGGCAGCAGCAGGAGCATCTGCTGCTCCTTCTTCCTTCTTCTTCTTCTTAACCTTCTTCTCCTTGTCCGCCTTTAATCAATCAGATCGATCAGTAAACTCACTTCAGATGAAAATCTGAACTAAGACATGAATTGCCACGCAACGTGCTGCTATCGATTGATAGAGTCGGTTTCTGACTTGTTAATCTTCATCAGTGCCACATGATTCAGTAGACGGATAACAAACGAAATGAAGTGGCTATTCCACGCCAAATGTCCGTGTTTTTTCAATTTTTTATAGTGTAATTCATTCAAGGAAAAAGCAATTCAAAAATTTCCTGATACTAACGAGCGCCCAATTATTATCTAATACTTCAAATTGTCCGTTGGCGTTAGTTCAGAGTTTGACGCTCCTATTTGCAATTCTTGGCTCAAGTTCAACAATCCTACGGCGCTTCTATCAAAGATAAAAATAACAACGGGAATGTAACGCAACAGATATTGACGTCGACCTATTTTCTTTTGGTCATTGGTATGGATTTTATTTTTGGAACTGATTGCTCAAGATGCAGCCTCGGATTCCAAATTATGCTACAACTTACGGATGAAGTCTGGTTTTATGTTTTACCATGACGATGAAATTTCGAAATATATGCGAGTTTATAGACAATTAATTATTAATTGTCTTCAAACGACCTTAACTTGACCAGTAATAAATATTTTGTCTCCCTGTGAAAAACCTCCAATTACTTTGAAAGTTGGAAATTTCACTCTGGTAAATGTGTTCCTTCGATTTTGAATACTGATAATTAAGTTTAGTATATTCATTTATTTGAATAAAGCCTGTGAAAAATACTTTTTGCTTTAGTTGCTGCTTACTTTACTCTTTCTGTGTGTACATTTTTGGTAATGAGCTTCATAGTATCATTTTTTTTGCTTTGCTCTTGTCCTACAGAATGATATTAATAATGCATATAGAAATTTCTACTGAGGTATAGTAAGTTCCTGTTCGAAATAAGATTAACTTCTGCAATTTAAGACCAATACAATGACATAATTCTAAATATTAATATACATACAGTGTGTTGTGGTTTGTTTCTTTATATAATTGGTAGTTATACTTCGTGAAAACTTTCTTTAAGTTTATTTTCATTTAGATTTTGACTAGAACAGGTTCAAATGAAGACAAAACTCAAAAATGTTTACTTCAATCTCAAATAATTCGATTTCGATGAACTTTTGCCTTGTTGATACCCAGAAGTGTTATCTACCAGCGGTGAAATTCGGGAAAACTAAACTTTCGTTTAAACAGATCCAACAATGGTTTAACACAAGCACAATACGAATTTTTCACCGAATTTTCACTGACACTGGAACACTGTTTTTGTGTGGCTGGTGTGGCACGTTGTGTAGATAGGTAATTTTTTTTCAACTTACCATTTTGTCGTGTGATGTTCAACTCTCTATGAGACACCCTCGACTGAGTGAGTTAAAAATATGAGCGATCTTAAATAAGTTTGAGCCTGAACGCCACTGCTCTAAAAACGGCGAGTTTCGCGCAAACCTTATATAGCTCCTGACTCAGAATAGACTCTAACTTTTCCAGTCGCTGAAACTCAATAGGTGACTCAGGACGAGAGCAGTTTCGATTGTTGTTTCGAACAAGCTGAAAATTTGGGATTTTCCCCCAAATTAGGCCATTACTCGGGAGATGAGTTTCGGAAATGGCCGAAATAGATATACGTCACTTGATAGGGTTAAAAGCCAGATGCATTTTTCGTTTTTGTGAGGCTGGATGTTATTTTAGATCATTTAAACTAGGAATATTTAACTGAATTTCACCCAATGTGATAACGATTTGAATAATTGTTTTTTCACACTTGGGGAATTGAATTCGAATGGCAATCACCAGATTCCATTTGAATTTTTACGAAGGGCCATTATTTCACTGAATGAATTAAGTAGGAGGTCTCTATGAAAGAGGATCTACAGTACAAAAATATTAAGATCATTGGCTTCCATTCAAAGTTATCAAGTTTAAGTGAAATTGTTGCACTGGGTGTTTGGTGGACATGCGGCAAAAATTAAAAGGGTTATTTCCTAGACTATTTTAAGGGAATTTTCTCCATTGATGATTTTTGAAAAACTGATTCATTTCAACGATGAAGAATAAACGTTTTATCACTTAAGAAGTAGGAGAGTTGAAAAGTTGCCGATACCTACCTGTCTACGCCAATGGAACTCAACCATTGCTATTGTAGGAATTCATACTTTGAAAAACCACAAAACTGTTATGTTTTCTTTTATTCATCTCTTTTGAAACAAATATTTGAATGTATCTGCTGGGTTCTTAAAAATTCCTACTATGAAAAATACTAAAATGATTATAATTGGAAAAAAGTACAGCTACTAATTTTCAAAAATTCACCACTTCAATTATCATAAAATAACTCAAATAAGGAGAGAATTTTCCATTTCCCACCAATTTCTAGAGTGAACTTGAAACTATTGATGAATAAAACGATAACAGACAATTTAAATAGATTCACGAAATCCCAATATGTTCGGAATGTTTTCTCATGAGAAACCCAGCACCCCAAGAATGCCTCAATATACTCATGCTCCATTGAACATTCCGTATACAAACATCAAGAACCTCCGTTTGTTGATGCCAAAACCAAACAATAGCAACTGGAATTCCTTTAATGACAGTTTTCATTCAAAGGCAATCCGGATCTGGTATAATACTCCATCTCTCTCCTAAAGACTAGTAACCTATTCATTAAAAAGCAACAGGTAAGAAATACAAGAACCGTTGAAGGCGAATGTGGAGGTTTTTAACCGCACACACAAGACTTGGTTCATTCCGTGGACTTCCTGAAGAACGGACATTACCAAATAATGCTCCTTTTCTGCCGAATTTCGTTACGATTACCATCTGCCAGTTCGGTGATAGTGAAGTGAGTGAATTTTGCCAGAAATCGGTAATGATAATGTGCCATTTGTTCGGTTTTTCTGCGTAACGAGTTGAAATGTGGAAATATTTTTGTGGTGTTGTTTGGTTCACGATTGTTGGTGAGTAACCCTTTGACAGGTTCGAAGGAATGTGCACATACATCGTTTTTGGCCTCTGCCCGAGTAGAATTGGCTTATTGTTTTGCTGGTGCGAAATGTTGGTGACCTATAAATCTAGTTTCACTTTCTAACTAACGTTCAGTCCGATAATTAGCTGTCCCATCTAGTTTAATCACTCTCTAACTTTCGTTTTGCAGCATATGTTACTTAAAGTATTCAAAAATGGGTTAAATTTAATGGAGAGGTAACTATCAACGAAGAAAACTTTGATAAAGGGAAAACAGGAACTTTGTAAATGATTGTAACATCCTCACTAAAAAGTTTTGAACCAAATGTCGCAGAATTCCCAAATGGACGCTCATTATGATGATTAAAGTCTTGATGAAAACATAACAGAGTTCTCTTTCTCACATTTAGGGAACAAACGGAGCCGTTAAATAATTGTAAACCTCAATTTTTTTCGTGTTTTGAAACGAAATCGATATTTCAGTCTTTTAGGCCTGAAATTTATCTAGAAACTCTAGGTACTAAGCTCAAAAGAGCTTGCACGTGTTTGGAAAACAAGTGTTGTTCTGTCATTTATACTCAATGGTTCTGTGTAGGCTTCGTTAGTGTATCCTTACGCCACCTCAATTGTTTTCGTATAATTATATGGCCTTTTCTTGAACTGTAATTCTAAAGTACGCAAAAATAATGAAGCTTACCTTCGCTTTCAAGGTCTGCAGCTTGGTGGAACCGTAGAACTCAAGGCCTACCTTTCTGACGAAGGCCTCCACGGCACCCTAACATTCACCAAAGAAGAGAATAATGAAATCCGGATTGAAGCAAACCTAGAAACAACCCTCCAATACCCTAGTCAAGTATGGTCCTGGAGCCTGAACGAATTTCCCGTAGATTACACCATAACGGAAAACAGGTGCGAGAATGAGATCCTCGGCAAACCTCTGGTCAATCTCGACGATGTCCTCGGCTACCTCATTCTACCCGACAACAAATCATTCGAACACGTAACCAACAATTTGACCCTCGGGGGAGATTCTGGAATATACGGAAAATCCATCCTGCTCAGAAATGTCGATACCAATCGTAGAATTTGCGCTTCGATCACCATGACAGACAAAACCAAAGAGAAGACAGCGGTGGCTAGGTTCAACTCCCCCATATCAGGCGATGTCTACTTCAGGTGGTTCTCGACCAAGGACAACCAAAGCGACATGCTGATAACCACCGATCTGTACCACGTGAGGAACAAGGAGAACCACAACAAGAGAGCTCTGGATTTCACCCAACACAAATGGAAGATATACGCGACAGACATCTTAGACTCAGAACACGATAGATCGGAACAGAACTGCGACATCCTTCAGTTGGTCTTCGATCCTGACAACAGGGGCAAAGGAAAATCCATGGGGGACATCGACCAGCGGCTGGGAAAGGTCAAAATCGCCCTGGATCACAACAAGAGGAAGTTCAAGACGTTGTTCAGAGACGACCAGTTGAGCCTGTTGCCAAACGATCTATCTGGGCCTCAAAGGAGGCTGTATCTCGTTATATTCGAGAAGAATCACGAGGATGTGTTCTTAGCTTGTGCCAATATCCGATACGAGCATCCGATAAATGCCATGTAAGTAAGAAATAATGAAATAATCCTCACACTCTAGTTCCAATACATTTCAGGTCCATAATTCAATCAGGAGGAGTTAAAGGTGAAATAACATTCACTCAAAACACCAAATTCGAGCCCACATTTCTAAATTTCAACCTCACAACTTCCCGCGGAGACTTGGAAACCAGACTGGTCTACAGCTCCTCCGTGGCGGGTTACAAGATTCACGAACTTCCAATAAAACCCTCCAAGACGGTGGGTCAAAATGAGAACACTTGCATCACCACCAAGTACATTTACAATCCTCTGAAGACCAATATAGCTGCCCAACCGCCGAATGGTAAGCCCTAAATCGAAATACAGACGTAAAAGCCAAAACCAAAGCTGTTGGTATTCGATTAAGCAGTTTTCGATTTGCAGGTTATGGTACCCAGGACCAATACGCCATTGGAGACCTATCAGGAAAGTTGTTACGTCGCAACAACGCCTCTAGGCTGGTTGAAGGTGAGGAACTGACAGGATCGTACTGGGATGTTTATTTACCCCTCAGAGGACCTCATTCAATCGTTCACCGATCCCTAGTAATATATAAGTATGTCCCCAAACCATTTGTAACCTTGAATTTTAAAAGAACTACGATTTCTACTCAGGAACACTCAATACCCTAACAAGATATCACAAGAACCGTGGATATGTGGCGGGATCAGTCTTTACGAGAATAATTTCAAATATCAGAAACCAGTATTCACAGCTGAAGTACTTTTCCGATACCCAACAGTGGGCAGGATGTTGTTCAGACAAGCTAAGGAAGAACCGTGGGCGGATACCTCTATCTTGATAGAGTATTTGGTGCATGCCGATGGGGCTTCACTCAATAACTCCTTCAATCATAGATGGGCTATTCACGAGTTGCCTCCAGGAAAAGACTTTTATGATTGGCAAGAAAGATGCAAGAGTTCTGCAGGAATATACAATCCATATAAGGTGATTTCCAAAGTTCCAAAGGTATGGATATCGAGAGTTCATTTCGGTTAATATTTCAGGTAGATTTCGACAATAAAACAGATCCGATAGAAACTTGCAACCTCAGGAGCATAGGAATATGCAGATTAGGCGACTTATCATCCAGGCATGGACCTTTAGACATCGCAGGAAGGATTTCGGAAGCAGACAAAATATCGAGGAAGATGTGGACAGATCCATCCTTACCCCTATCTGGTTATCACGCAATACTGGGAAAATCCTTGGTCTTGTACGACGATTTTGGTCCTAAAGCCAGAGGGGAACGTCTTGCTTGCTCGAGGTGAGTTTTCGAAAACACTTCATGGTACGTTTACCAACATAAACTGTTTCGTTTTGCAGAATTGGCGGAGTTTATAGAAGAAAAGCGGTGGTAAGGGATTGGTTCCCGAACGGAAACGACCTAAGTGTTAAAGGAAGAATAGAATTCATTCAGCAGACAGAATATGATGTGACAAACGTTGAGGTATCACTGGAAGGTCTTGTGGATAATAGCGGGTACCACATCCATGTTGTAAGTGGTAATAAAAAACTTAGTTCAACTTCAATGACATTCGTTCTGCTTCCAAGGTACCAGTGGAGGAAAATCTTGAATTCCCCTGCGAAGAGACAACGTTGTACGGCCACTGGAACCCTTTGAACGTCGATCCTTCCTCGTCACCCAGATTGTACCAAGGAACTCCGGATCAATATGAAATGGGCGACCTCAGTGGTAAATTTGGCTCGCTCGATAATCAGACCATATTCAAAGTTTCTTATAACGACACCATGTTGCCTATATTTGGACCACGAAGCATCCTTGGTAGATCCGTGGTGATCCACAAAAGGGTAAGAATCTTTACATGCAATAGGAAAAATAGCTGTGGCTATTTTAGTCAGAGTAGACTTCATTTTTTGAATTAGCAAAAAGTCCAATTGATTTTTGAGGGTTTCTGGATAAGTTTTGCGTTAGTATTGATAGCCTTATTTAGATGAATTCATGGTTTTTTAGGTTACAGGGGATAGATGGGCTTGTTCGACCATAGAGCGTGGTTATAGCCCTTCAGAAGCTAGAGAACTGCGAGCTATAGCTTCATTCCACCACCCTTCAGGTTACGCATACGGCTATATGAAAATGGTGAGGAATTTAACACCAATTAAAGGCATCCAAATAATTCGCGAACATTTCAGAGACAACTGATTCACAGGGATGGAAGCAAAAGTGATACAACCATAGAAGTAAAGTTAAGATACCCTGGGAAAAATGATAGGAACGTCGTGAGTATACCATAAAAACATAACATTAAGAAATCTTAAACAATTCTTTCCTCAGACAAGGGACCACAAATGGGCGATTTATGTTAATCCTGTGGGTGTTGATGCGGCCGTTAAAACTCAGAACACAAGATGCGTTGCTGGTGGATACATATGGAACCCATATTTCACACAACTGGCCGATCCTTTGAACGTAAGTCATCAGCATCAAATAAAAATACTCTTTCACTTCTCTTAGTGAAATTGTCCAATCGAAAACCTGAGATAACAATGAATTATGGGAAAAAATATCACGTAAAAATGCATCTTGTGCTCTCATTTTCAGACAGAGTTGTATGATCAAGAATGTGGCCCAGAAAACCCACTCAGATGCCATGTTGGCGACCTATCTGCTCGACTTGGTACGGTCGATATTGGAGTCCAACGAAAAGTTTTTACCGACTCCAATCTTCCACTGGAAGGAGACGTGACTGCTGTGGGTAGATCTATTGTCATTTTAAGCCCTAACAGAAGGCCAGAAAGATTCGCCTGTGCTAACATCGAACCGGACTATGACATCGTCAAATATGCCAATATAGAGAAGCCCCCCAGATTCGTACTGTGAGTCAAAAAACTTGTTTACTAAACGTCCTTTTTTTAATTTAAAATAACACCAAAAACGTCAACTGTGAAAATTCCATTGCCCACTTAGGTAATTCTAATGATTACATTTTGTTTTTGTGCATCATTCGAAGAGATTTATACGAGTGAATTATGATTTTTTTTAGAGCACAATTTATCGATGACATAAGGGAAGTTATGGGAATCCCAGAGTGGTTTATCACTGTCGATTCAAGAAGGACCAAACTTCTTCACAACAACGCCTGCGTTCAACTTCTATTGCATTTTAAGGGTCCCATCGCTAATAAGTTAGAGCAAGACTTCAACCGTCTATTATCGATAGGAAAATTGGAAGCACCTTCCCTTTATATCCCCGGGTACATCAAGGAAAAAAGGAAGACCAAAATTTCATACAAGCAGTGCGGAGTACGCGATCCAAATGATAAGAAAAGTAAGTTTTCCGGCTTGTACCAGAAATTACTGTAGTTCTAAATTTAAATTTATTGAAATCTGATTCATTGTTGTAAATCGAATTTTTTTTTGCAGAATCTAAGCGGCCATTTTTCTTTGGAAGTAGTGGATCTTCAGAGTCCGTCATGTTATCTTGGAGATGCACACTTTTCGGTTTAATTTCACTGTATTTATTGTATATTTGATTTTAAAAAACTGTAAATTATTGAAGTTCCTTCTGTAAATCTTGTAATTAAAACTTTTGTAAATGAATAATACCAATAGTTTTTTTCTCGCCCGGAAACGTAAACAAAAAAATTCCACACCACTTTTTGAAAGAATTTGAGATCATATGATCAATATGAAGAACACCAACTAACACATGTTGATTCACTTGAGGATCACTCAGGATGTAGGGAGATAAATCATACAACTTCTTAAAATCAACGTTTTATTGAATAAAATATCAACTCCAATCACTGGATAATCAATTAAACTATGAAAACAAAACCAATTTCAACATTCTAACTAACTAAATACATATGAACTACTTTTTACGTTACCATAAGTCTGGGGGCAATATTCATCGACATGAGCTCCTGGAACAGCAACTTTGCCGCATACGGCAACCTCACCTGTGAAATTTGCGTCTTGTTCTTGCATCCCTTACATTCGAAAGTATTATTCCTCAAATTCGCTATAGCAATCAGACCGCATAAATTACAAACGTGTATTCTGTACGGATCTGAAACTTCGAACAACCTCTCCCTCAAAAATTGCGCAGCCCCATGGGAGATCTGACAATCTCTCTCCATCTCCCCAAAACGTAACCCACCATCACGTGCCCTACCCTCCATGGGCTGTCGCACTAGAATCTGCAACGGACCCCTGGCTCTAGAGTGGATCTTATCGTCCACCATATGCTTAAGACGTTGGTAATAAGTAGGCCCCAAGAAAATTTGCGCGTTGATCTTACGACCGGTGTGACCATTATACATAACCTCATTTCCTCTAAGTTGATAACCGTATTCTTGAAGAAGGGTGGAAATCTTTTGTACGTTCACCGCGTCGTTGAAAGGTGTCGCATCACCTATTTCCCCTTTATTCGCTGATACTTTTCCCTGAATACACTCGATCAAGTGACCAATTGTCATACGGGAAGGGATAGCGTGGGGGTTGATGATGATATCGGGTGTCAGTCCTTCACACGTGAATGGCATATCCTGCAAGTAAGTTTCGGTCACGTAATTCGTCTGACAAACCTGATACGCCTACCTCTTGTCTATATTGGATACCGCATGTCCCTTTTTGTCCGTGCCTGGATGCGAATTTGTCACCAATTTGCGGGATACGCACAGATCGCACCCTGATCTTGCAAAATTTATACCCATCCGCGTTCAAGGTCAACATGACCTGATCAACCACCCCCGTTTCACTGTTACGAAGGAACGTCGAAGCGTCTCGTTTTGAATATTTCTTCGTGGCACCCTCCAACTGAAACAAGAGTTTTTATAACACCAGAAAACAATCTGAATGATAAAGTTAGGTTATCTTTCTTGCCTCATCGTCTCTTTCGGGTAAGGTCATAGTCTTTCCTATTATCACATCATCGCCAGATACACGAACACCAGGTGCTATGATACCATCATCGTCCAACTTATCATATATAGCGTTCCTCATACCCTGACACGTCTGTCTTGTGGGTTTCTCAAACTGTTCTTCCTGTTCTGATATTCTTTTCGATTCAGAATCTTTGTAAGATCGATAGAACACAGATCTGAAAATTGGCAATGTAGTACCACTAGCTTTTTCGCAGATCATCCCCGCTTGTATGAATGTCCGTAGTAGTGTGTTATTATATACCTATTAAGGGTGTTAAAATGTTTCGATCAAGGAACAACGGGTATCTACGATGCATGCATGAATAATCCATGCCTCTACAGGTTTTTAACAATGTTTTGTATTTTCTTACCTAAGTTTCCTCTATCACTATAGTCATATACTTGTCGGGGTTCCACAGAGAAGTATTTAAGGCCCCTACATTTCGAAATTTTGGGTAATGATCTAAAACTTCTTTTTTATTTTTATTGCAACAACTGTATTCGAATAATCAATGAGAATCGAGGGAAAATGCCTAGGCTGTACTAACATCGTGAAGTATCTTGAAATTCAAAAGTGAAAATTTATAAAAAGCTACAATTCCCTCATCTGGAATAATAACAATCCACAGTATGTAACTTACCTCATTAATTCAACTACAAATTCAAGAAAGTGCGTTAACTGAAATATTTTCTTCAAACTCAAGATGTTTTTAATGATTTGAAACATTCAAATAATTCTGAGAAATTTTCACAACATGTTTCAATGTGTTAAAAAGTTATTTCATCAAGATTTGTTATGTGTAAGTACTATGATTTATTATTTTTGTTACTTCTTCGGTTGAAAGCGTGTTCTTGTTTAATTGCAAAAAGGAAAAGTAAAACAGAAACGTAAAAATAACATTCGAATTATATAGAATAGAATTGGAGGTTGACAAAATTAAGTTTTGAAGAGTTCTAGGTGAAGGAAGACTAGAATGGATTCATTAGGCAGATGAAGATGAAAATAGAGAAATTCAGTCACAGATCTGAGGCTTCACCCTCGGGAATAATTGGAAAATATGGCGTCAGGGATAAAAGAGGGTGGCCTACACATTTCAACAGTGTTGCCGAACCTACCGATTTTGAGACGAATTCGACGAAATCTAAAAAAATCTGCCGATTTTAAGAATTACTCCGAATTTTAACAGTTGTCTTCACCGATATTGTTTTATGGTGTTCGGCAACACCAATTGAACAGAAAATTTGTGAGGGGGGGGCGTTGAAACATGAGTTAACTTTGAAATATAAAAAAAATATCAAAGGCCATGCAAATGGTGAATAAAAACATGCATCTACCTGAAAAATCCCCTTTCGACTGCGGATGCGTTCAAGATGACAGAATCTTCTTGATTGTAACCAGTGTAACAAGCGATAGCTACAATACTATTGATTCCTGCAGGCAACTCTCTGAAACGTAGATACTCCATAGACCGGGTTGTAACCAACGGTTTATGTGGATAGTAGAGGACATGGGCCAAAGTGTCCATACGCACGTGGAAATTCGTGATATAAACGCCCATGGCTTGTTTTCCCATAGCACTCTGAGAAAAAAAGAGTTAAAAATCGGGAACAATTGAATGAATCATGACTCTACCTGATAGGTATTTCTGGGGCTCTGATTGTGATCTGGGAAAGGTATAATCGAAGCGCAAACTCCCAAAATCATGGCTGGATGAATTTCACAATGTGTATAAGTCGTACAATAAGCGTATTCTTTTTCTTGTCTCAAATCATCAGGGGACATCGCAATCATGACCGTTTCTTCTTCCAACGTATCGATATATTCAACAACACCTGTAATTCATTTCATCAAGGATTTGAACCTAATAAGTTCCTTCGAGAATATGTTGCAACTCACCATAAGAAACAAGGTTCTGCCAACCGTAATGATTGTAATCTCTTTCTTTCAACATGTCAATATGTTTCTTTTTCAACAACAAACTTCCATTTTCCACGATTAGAAGCGGCCTACAGATTCTACCAGCGTCTGTGTAGATTCTTATCTCCCTATCCCTAATATCACGAATCATAGAAACTTCAGATACGATGATGTCCATCTGACGTCTGAGCTTCCTCAAAGTGGACATCAATTGTTCGGGATCTCTGTGTATACCAACCTGAAAAAAATTGAGATTGCCAACTGGAACATCAAGATATTTCCAAATAACCGAATAGATTACTCAAAAAAATCAATTCGGAAAAATTGCTGATAAAACTCACCCAACATCCATTGACAAAGATTTTAGTGGCATTCGCGATGGCGGAAGGTGCGATTTCTTCCAGATTTTCCATCGACCACTCCTCCAAGAACTCGAGAATTGGCGACGGTTGCGAACCGACAGATATGTAAGCCATTAAAGCCAGATTTTTTACTAAACCTACAGCGGCTCCCTCAGGAGTCTCAGCAGGACAGATCATCCCCCATAGGGTGTTGTGTAACTGACGTGGTTTGGCCAATTTACCATCTCTTCCAATTGGAGAGTTGACACGACGAAGATGAGACAACGTTGACGCAAAAGTTAACCTATTCAACACCTGTGATACTCCAGCACGAGCTTGATGGGCCTTTTTCTGATCGCCCCAGTTACCAGTGGCCAAAGAGTACCGCAAACCGTCAGTTATTAATTTCGTTTTAATGGCTAGATCAAGATTGAAGTCTTTTCCCTTGTCAATAAACTTCTGCGCGTACATTCTCACTTCCTTTATCAAATTTTTAAATAACCCCCTGAATAAAAAGGCCAGTAATGGACCAGCCAAATCTAATCTTTTATTTCCGTAATGATCACGATCATCTAACTCTCTTCTACCAAGAGCGGCTAGAAGAAGTCGGTGAACCATGTAACTAGAACAAAAAGATTGTTCCAAAAACGTAAACAACCTAGAAATATCAAAAAATTTCAGCTCACCCCAAAAAGTATGCCTTCTTTGTTTCACAAAAATCAGAAACACCAACATGAGGCAACATTTCTTTCTGTAAAATTTCTCTGGCGTATTTGATACGCTTTTCTTTTGTGACACCAGGTCGGGCACCTCTCGAACCTATGAAATTTAAAGCAACATTTTGTTCTTGTATGACAAAGGCTTCGTCCAGTGATGGTTTCACCATTTCCATCATCTCTGGATCTTCAAAATCATAAATGATGTGCTCAAGAATATCACGATCCGCCACAAAACCTTTAAAGGAAATAACCATTCACTATGCACAGAATATCTATCTATAGCTGCGTTTATTGAATTCATACTTACCAAGAGCCCTGAATACAATCATTATTGGAATTTCTTGTTTGATATAAGGCAAAATTGCGATAATTCTTTGACCAATAGCTGCCTTTTTAATCGCCTGGCCACCTCTAGCCATCATATTGACCCACAAAGTCGACGTGGGTCTTGAGCTATGTTCCAAACACGAACGAATTTCTGATTTATAAGCATACTTTCCATCTTTCATGGCAAACACGTAAACAGTATTAGTGGCCATCTTTTCTTGAGCAATTAGTACTTTTTCAGAACCATTTATGATGAAATAGCCACCAGGATCCAAAGGACATTCATTCAATTCAGTTAAATCACGATCAGTGAGTCCATTCAATAGACAGAATGTGGAACGCAACATTATTGGAATTTTACCTATAAATGTTTTCTGATGCTGTGTTTCGATAGGGTCTTCACCCTCCCTCACTATAGTTTTGGTAATGTCAACATACAAAGGAGCAGAATAAGTCAAATTCCTCAAACGAGCTTCATTTGGCATCATAGGGGATGGAGCCCCATCTTTCTCCCAATGTGTAGGCTTTGAAAGATAAATCTGCTCAAATTTAAGCAAATAGTGGGTAGTATTCTCAATTTCCCCAGAGGTATGCTGGGCTTCAGCTTGTAAATCAATCACTGGGGAGTCCTCAACGATACGTTGAACAGACATCTGTATAAATTCGTCAAAACTATCCAATTGTTGTCGAACCAAACCCTTCTCGTCAAAGTAGGAATTGATAACAATCCAACAGGCCTCTTGCCATAACTCCGAACTGATTTCCTCAGTTTCTTCCTCTTCATAACGGTCTAGAAATTCAATGAACTTTTAGATGGTTTCCAAGTTAAATTGATTGTATTCTAATTACCGTCATCTTGTTCATACATAGTGAAAGCTCAGGATTATAAATGAACAATGAAATGAAGACCCAAATTTAAATGTATTTCGGTCGGAGATAACCTCAAATTCACATATTTCTTGGAACTGCAGCAGATAGGTGTGATATTTTTCTCTACTATGGGGAAATAAATGCTGCAATTATTTGATTTTGAATGAAAAACGTTGGTGTTGATAAATTTATCAACGAAAATTGTTCAAAATTTGTTTTCTATTTCCAACCATAAAGTAAACGTATGTTCGGTTTTCAATTTTCAACACGACTATTTTGTGTTTTCTAACCTCTAACTGTCATATCACAAGGATCTTATTTCCTTCATTTTCCGTCTTCCTACTCAGATAACTAGTTATATAAAAGATCCCTCTTTACGCTTACGGCCAATTTGCTTTAAAAGACCATACTGAAACAAATTCCATGAATACCCAGGCCAAAAACGCTACACTTCGATATCGATGAGTTGAATCGGCAGTACCCACCCCTGTCCGAGAAAAATCACATCTATCAAAATTGTCAAACTGACGTAGGACATTTTACTTTGGTAAACGTCCAAAGTCACAATTTCCTCGGACTTTTCCTATAAGACTCGGGTCTAGATCATTTTCTGGGCACGCAGCACACAGCCTTTTGGGGGGAAAATAAATAAACTTTGAAAAATGTATAATTTACTGTAAAAAAAAAACTGCATACAATATAATAAAAGGCTAATAAAATTACATTAAAAGTTTTAAAACTCAGCATAAATTTATATAATTCTTATGTAACCATTAGTCTGGGGGCGATATTCATGGACATAAGCTCCTGGAACAGCAACTTTGCCGCATACGGCAACCTCACCTGTGAAATTTGCGTCTTATTCTTGCATCCCTTACATTCAAACGTGTGATTCCTCAAGTTCGCTATTGCAATCAGACCGCAGAAATTACAAACGTGTATTCTGTACGGATCTGAAACTTCGAACAATCTCTCCCTCAAAAATTGCGCGGCCCCATGGGAGATCTGACAATCTCTCTCCATCTCCCCAAAACGCAATCCACCGTCCCTACCCCTTCCTTCCGTTGGCTGCCTGACTAGCACCTGCAACGGTCCTCTTGCTCTAGAATGGATCTTATCGTCCACCATATGCTTAAGACGTTGATAGTACGTGGGCCCGAAGAAAATTTGGGCGTTGATCTTACGCCCGGTGTGACCATTGTACATAACCTCATTCCCTCTCAGTTGGTAACCGTATTCTTGAAGAAGGGTGGAAATCTTTTGTACGTTGACAGCGTCGTTGAAAGGCGTCGCGTCACCAATTTCCCCTTTCAACGCTGATACTTTCCCTTGGATGCACTCGATCAAGTGACCAATTGTCATACGGGAGGGGATAGCGTGGGGGTTGATGATAATATCAGGGGTGAGTCCTTCACACGTGAAAGGCATATCCTAAAAACAGTATAACCATTAATACTTAATCAAGATCAATAGTAACAATTTAAATTCACCTCTTGTCTGTATTGAATACCGCAAGTTCCTTTTTGACCGTGCCGAGAGGCGAATTTGTCTCCAATTTGTGGGATCCGAACAGATCTAACCTTGATCTTACAAAATTTATGACCATCCGCGTTTAGGGTAACCATAACCTGATCTATGACTCCCGTTTCACTGTTTCTTAGGAATGTCGAAGCGTCTCTTTTCGAATATTTCTTAGTGGTACCATCCAGCTACAAACGAATCAAAATTTCCATATATTCACAATTTATCCAAACAAATTTTCTGGCTACTCACCTCGTCATCCCTTTCAGGAAGGATCATCGTTTTTCCTATTATCACATCTTCCCCTGACACACGAATACCCGGTGCAATTAGACCGTCATCGTCCAGTTTGTCGTATAGGGCGTTTCTCATTCCTTGACACGTTTGTCGCGTTGGTTTCTCGAATTGTTCCTCCTGATCTCTCACACTTTTCGATTCAGAGTCCTTATAAGATCGGTAGAACACTGACCTGAAAACATAAATTATCAGAGCAATGTTCGAATATCAAATGACATGATAATTGCAGATTTTCGTTATTTTTCTACCTGAAAAATCCTCTTTCCACCGCCGACGCGTTTAAGATGACAGAATCTTCTTGATTGTAACCAGTGTAACAAGCAATAGCCACAATACTGTTAATTCCGGCTGGTAGATCCCTGAAACGTAAGTACTCCATGGATCTCGTGGTAACCAAAGGCTTGTGCGGATAATAGAGTACATGGGCCAAGGTGTCCATCCGAATATGGTAGTTTGTGATGTAAACGCCCATAGCCTGCTTACCCATAGCACTCTGAAAAAAAAAATTGAAAATATGTCGATCGTTGCCCAAGGAAATAAATTATTTTTCCGGAGTGTTTGTTACCTGATATGTATTTCTAGGACTCTGGTTGTGATCAGGGAACGGAATAATCGAAGCGCAAACGCCCAAAATCATGGCCGGATGAATTTCACAATGTGTATAAGTCGTACAATAAGCATATTCTTTTTCTTGTCTCAAGTCGTCAGGAGACATAGCAATCATGACCGTTTCTTCCTCCAACGTATCGATATATTCAACAGCACCTAAAATAAACGTTTCAAATAAATTCAGAGGATAGAATAAAGCAAAATGTGAACTTAATCGACTGATAAAAACTCACCGTAAGATACAAGATCTTGCCATCCATAATTATTGTAATCCCTTTGTTTCAACATGTCAATATGTTTCTTTTTCAACAACAAACTTCCATTTTCTACGATTAGAAGCGGCCTACAGATTCTTCCCGCGTCTGTGTAAATTCTTATCTCCCTATCCCTAATATCACGAATCATAGAAACTTCAGATACGATGATGTCCATCTGACGTCTGAGCTTCCTCAAAGTGGACATCAATTGTTCGGGATCTCTGTGTATACCAACCTGAAAACATTGAGATTGTCAACTGGAACATTAAGATATTTCCAAATAACCGAATAGATTATTCAAAAAAATTCAATTCGGAAAAATTGCTGATAAAACTCACCCAACATCCATTCACAAAGATTTTAGTGGCATTCGCGATGGCGGAAGGTGCGATTTCTTCCAGATTTTCCATTGACCACTCTTCCAAGAACTCGAGAATTGGCGACGGTTGCGAACCGACAGATATGTAAGCCATTAAAGCCAGATTTTTTACTAAACCTACAGCGGCTCCCTCGGGAGTCTCAGCAGGACAGATCATCCCCCATAGGGTGTTGTGTAACTGACGTGGTTTGGCCAATTTACCATCTCTTCCAATCGGAGAGTTGACACGACGTAAATGAGATAACGTTGATGCGAAGGTTAATCTGTTCAACACCTGCGATACACCGGCACGAGCTTCGTGGGCTTTTTTCTGATCTCCCCAGTTACCAGTGGCCAAAGAGTAACGTAAACCATCGGTGATTAATTTCGGTTTGATGGCCAAGTCGATATTGAAATCTTTTCCCTTGTCTATAAACTTCTGCGCGTACATTCTTACTTCTTTAATTAAATTTCTGAATAAACCCCTGAACAAAAATGAAAGTAAGGGACCAGCTAAATCCAATCTCTTATTTCCATAATGATCACGATCATCCAATTCTCTCCTTCCAAGAGCTGCTAAAAGCAGTCGATGAACCATATACCTATAAGAGATCAAATAAAAAAAAAATAAAAAACAATAACCAGAAAAGCAAAAATATTCATTCTCCAATATCGACTTTGTACTAACCCCAAAAAGTACGCCTTCTTTGTTTCACAAAAATCTGAAACACCAACATGAGGCAACATTTCTTTCTGTAAGATTTCTCTGGCGTATTTGATACGTTTTTCTTTTGTGACACCAGGTCGGGCACCTCTCGAACCTATGAAATTTAAAGCGACATTTTGTTCTTGTATGACGAAGGCTTCATCGAGTGACGGTTTCACCATTTCCATCATCTCGGGATCCTCGAAATCATAAATTATGTGTTCTAGAATATCACGATCTGCCACAAATCCTGAAAAAAGTGTTAACCAAAATTATGAATAAGCAATGAGGGATTCAGATCTCGAATATAAGTATTATTCACCATTGGAATATTTGGGAAAAAAAAAACATGAACACCCAATGTAAATTGATACACACAACACAATTCAGGAAAATAGCTGGATCAAAAGAACTTATACCATCATTCTCTTCTGGAATGATTCATAAATACCCCTATTTCAGTTCAGCTGACACACTGAAGTCAATAAATATAAAAGTTGCGAACTGCAAAACACACAACCATTTCCTTTAATCAGTATTTAAAAAAAAAAATGCAAAAACAATGTACTACAGGAGTGAATGCATAAGGTTCAACCACATGATGATAATGTCGTGAGAAATTATGTAGCAAATGTTGATTTGTTGCTTCAAGTAAAATATGTGTATTCATAATAGGTTAACAAATATTCCCAAGCTTTAAGCATGACATCTTTGAATAGTGTTGCAAATTCAAGCAAATAAATTCAGAGATTACCGATTTTATTATAATTTTCCATTTCATCGCCTTACATAAGGTTTCACACAAGAGAAATTGAACATGCATTTCAACAGCCGATTTTATAAAAGTTCATTAACCATTCCTCAACTTGGATTTATTTCAATGCTATAGGTTCATTTCACAATCCATCCATGAAGCACCTCAAAATGATAATAAAATATTTATTTGAAATTACTGGTGCTTTTCAAAGGGACCTACGCCCTACCTGTATGAATATTCAACAATTCATCATTGAAAAGATGTCTTCTCAGAAATAAGTTGTGGATCAATATGATGAGAATATTCCACAAAAGAACTGTGCAAAAATAGTGATAAATATTGATGGGTACTTACCAAGGGCTCTGAAGACAACAATAATTGGAATTTCTTGCTTAATGTAAGGTAAGACTGCAATAATCCTTTGACCAATAGCTGCTTTTTTTGTGGCCTGACCACCTCTGGCCATCATGTTCACCCATAATGTAGAAGTTGGTCTTGAACTGTGTTCTAAGCATGAACGTATTTCACACTTATAGGCATATTTTCCATCTTTCATAGAGAACACATAAACAGTATTTGTTGCCATCTTTTCTTGAGCTATAAGTACTTTTTCTGAACCGTTGATGATGAAATATCCACCTGGATCCAGAGGGCATTCGTTCAACTCAGTTAAATCACGATCGGTCAGTCCATTTAACAAACAAAATGTGGAACGCAACATAATGGGAATTTTTCCTGAAAAAATCATATCCGTTTGAGTTTTAGAAATTCTAATTTGCTCGAGACGCAAATGGAAATATGAAATTTGCATTTACCAATAAATGTTTTTTGATGTTGTGTTACAACAGGATCTTCACCATCTCTTATCACAGTTTTTGTAATATCTACATACAATGGTGCAGAATATGTCAAGTTTCTCAAACGAGCCTCGTTGGGCATCATAGGAGAAGGTGCACCATCTTTTTCCCAATGGGTGGGTTTCGATAAATAGATTTGTTCGAATTTTAAAGTATAGCGAGTAGGATTTTCGATTTCTCCCGAAATATGTCGAGGTTCAGCCTGTAGTTCTATTTGAGGAGAATCTCCCACAACCCGTTGAACAGACATCTGTATGAATTCATCAAAACTGTCCAACTGCTGACGAACCAAACCCTTTTCATCGAAATATGAATTAATAACGATCCAACAAGCTTCTTGCCACAATTCTGAACTGATTTCCTCAGTCTCATCTTCTTCATATTGATCTGGAATGTGAGCCACATGATTAATCGTTAATTGCCTACTATTTTTCAAGAAATATTTACCTTCTTCTAGCTCATACATCGTGATATCTGTGTGATTATTTTGATTTTCTCCGTAGTTATTTATTTGAAAAATGTGCAACACTTCTCCTTGTTAACGAACTCACAAGAAATGAAAACAAGCAAACCTTGATGATCACAGAAAACTTTGACATTGACATGCAACATAGATTTCGATTGTAGGCAAATTTCCTTTCATGATCTGAATTTTTCAGATTGAAATTTTTATATCCCATCCAATCGAAAAAGATCTGTTGATTTTACTAATAGAAATTTATTTTTCTTCAACATGGGTTATAACTGTATAACTATAATTATTAGTTGGAATGTTTGGATTGTGACAGTTATTATCATACAATGACAGTTATTATTATCACGTATGGTCAGCTGATTTTTGACAGACGTCATAACAAAAATTGTTTATTTCTCCTTCAACATACAATTTTAGGATAAAAAGTCTGAAAAATATAAACGCAAAACGCAACGATGGAAGAAACTAAGAATTCAAATCCTTTAGATTTAAATGGTTCCAATTTTAATGCAAATATGTATTTAGATAAATTATTCAAGGTAATTTTATATTTGCCGAATGCCTGTGATATTAAAAAGAGAATTTTCAGGAATGTAACTTAAAACAAATAATGGATCACGAAAATGAGATAATCAGAGATACCCAGACTTTACATTCTGACATGCAAACTTTAGTCTATGAAAATTACAACAAGTTCATATCAGCAACAGATACCATCAAAAAAGTATTCATTTTGTCTTTCTGCCATTCGTTATTTATTCATAAGATATTTTTCAGATGAAGAATGATTTCAAAGATATGGAAACTGAAATGGATTTACTTGCAGAAAATATGGACTCAATTACTTCTTATGCGGAAAAAATAAATTCAACACTTCAAGGAAGTAGACAAAAAATCAGTAAATTATCGGGAATTCACACACTTTTACAACGTTTACAGTTCCTATTCAAACTACCTGCTACACTGAAAAGTAGAATGGAGGAAAAAAATTACAATCAGGTACCTTTTACACTATTTCTATTTGATCTTATTTTTGAGTATATGTACCTCAACTATCAGTGTTTTTAAGGCAGTCCAAGACTACACGCATGCACAGAGAGTTCTCAAACAGTATGGAGATTTACCTTCGATCCAAGGAATTAAATCAGACTGCGATGTAATTCTCAAAGAATTGAGAGATGAACTACGCCAGCAGTTCTGTTATCCAAACACAACAACAAAAGAAATGGCAGATTCTGTAGATCTTCTCCTGCAATTAGACGAGCCAGCAGAACAACTCTGTGAGGATTTTTTGAAATGTTCAGAACAGAGATTGAGTGAGCAACTAGTCATGCTCAAAGATCAGAGCGAGCAGAAGGACATTAGTGAGTTCATGGATTTAGGATGCAATGGATTCTTCAACGATTTGTGCCTGGTTGTTGCCTCATTTTATGATATGTTCATTAACAGCAGTCGGAAATTGGATAATATAGAAAACAGGTATTCCAAAAAAGAATTGTATTGAATTGGTTCCTATTCAAATTGAGTTAATCTATACTAAGTTGTTTGAAAAAATGTGATTTCTTCTTTTAGTGAAGTATTTGAAAATTTTGCTGCTAAAGAATTGAGGTCTTTTGTGAAGGAAAATATGGAAAAGTATTTTCAGCTAGTTCAACATAAAGTTGATTCGGAGCAAGATGCAAATGATACAACAATTTTAGTCCAGGCACTTGACAAATTTTACAGGGGTGTTGAAGGTCATATGCTGTATCCTAACGTTGATTTTATTGAGTGAGTATTTAAGGAGTTGGGCGTATGTGGTTTTATATATAAATTAATTTCTGCAGACGAGCTACTGATGTTGTTGTTAATGCGGGTAGAAAGCAATGCAAAGCTCATTTGCAAGTGTTGAAGATGCATTTCAATGATTCTCTCACCAAAGTCAGACAGTGTCTTACGACTCCCAAACTAGTAAACGAAGAAGATGTTTCTAAAAATTTAACCGAGTTATTGAACTCTGTCATTCAAACTATCGTAGAAAAAGTGAAGGGGGTATTGCAGGATCTTTGTGTAAGTTGAGCTGCATTAGATTATTGACCACCAATGATTATTTATTCCCTTGTTAGGTCAGTATATTAAGGGTAACTTTTGTTTTCAGGCTTTCATACATCCCGATATAGCGTTTTCACAGAAAAACAATTTCAAAGACAGTTTCTGTGTTGACAATGTGAGAGAAGGTTTAATCATCTGCTTTCTGCATCACTTGACAGCAACCGCGAGAGTTTTCTGTACTACTGTTCACACAGACCCGAAATTTCCGCCTACTCTGCTTCTACTACTCTCGAAATTATGTGTGGAATTTAGGAACGGACATGTCCAGCATCTGGTAAATTTTTCTGCGATTTGAGGAATGAAAAACTGAGTTTCATTTCTTGCAGCTCACGTTGACCGATGAATTATTCCATATTAATTTGATGCATCTGAAACCTAACCCCGCTTTGACAAACGAAAATGAGATAGAGACATCTATGCAGGAATCTGCTCAAGAATTGCTCAATCATTATGTGAGGATTCAGGGACTTAATGTATCTCAAGTGAGTGGCACATTTGAAGATTTTTGACATTGACATATCAGTTGTACTACACTTGTAATGTACTTCTATTTCTTTTTCTGAGCTTTTATAGGTTCTTTATACCAGCTGTTGTTTGGGTAGTAATAATAATGAAAAAGAAATAATTATGTTTTAGATGCTACGAAAGAGTGTGGAAACACGAGATTGGCTGCATACAATAGAACCTAGGACAGTTAGGGCTGTCATGAAAAGGGTTGTGGAAGATATAGCTGCAATCGAATCCACCATAGCCTTATTTTACGAAGACCAAGGAACAAGCACAGAGCATAGCAGCGATTCTAGTAGGAAACAACAAGGGTTGGTATAACAAAACAAGAATTGAAACAAAATAAAACTTAAAAAATTGCAGCCTCTCCATCAGTAGACATCAGACTCGTTCGAATTGGTCAAATTATACCCCTAGTCACTTGGATTCCACTCTTGTTTCTAACATGCACAGAATCTTCAGCGAGAAGATCGAAATATTCTCCACGGTTGAGTTCAACAAAATTTCAATTTTGACTGGGATCATAAAAATAAGTTTGAAGGTAATACTGATGTGTATTGTTTGAGAACGAATTCAAAAACTGTTTTTGCAGACCTTCATGGAGTGTGTGCGTTTGAAGACTTTCAGTAAATATGGGCTGCAGCAAATACAAGTGGACACTCATTATTTGCAGCTGTATTTATGGAGATTTGTTGCAGATGAAAAGTGAGCCATTTTGCACTTTTTTTTTTAAACTGTGTGAATAGTGTTTTATTTTAATGTATCAGCAGGGAGATAATGAAAACAATTTCCACTTTTTTCAGCATTTTGTACTTTTTGCTGGATGAAATTTTGGGCTCTGCTGTTCATCGTTGCTTGCAACCTGTGCTCATGGAACCTAGTGTTGTCGATATTATCTGTGAAAGAGGATAATTTTTTCCTATTCAATGAAATTGAAGTATTAGCAATTCTGATTAATTTTAATTGTAATTTATTATTTAATTGTTTTTTCACTGTAATTTAATAAAATGATCTGTTTATTGGAGGTTATAAATAAAGTATTTATTTGTTGACTAATTTTTGTATATTTTCATTCCTTATTTTTATTGAAAACGAAATGGGAACTCAAGGTATACACAGGGTATAAGTGAATAGCGAAAAAATTTAGGAAGTTTCCAATCAAAAAATAGTATGTAGCCCCCTAAAGATGATGCAATTTTTAGTTTTTTTTCTCAGAAACCAGAAAACTGATAGCAATGAAATAGAACAGACATTCTATGAGAGCTGAGGAAAGGCAATCAAAAAAATTTGGTGGTGTTCCTTTAGCAAGGGGTAGAAAAAGCCATTCCTAAAGTTTTTTCACAAGAAACTTCTTTCCTGCCTGCTAAAAAAAATTGTATGAAAGAGCCACACAATATTTTTTCGCAACTATTCATTCCACCCTGTATAATGAGGATGAATTTATGCCAATTCCTCAGAATACCCAGGTCTAAAAAAGAAAAGAAGATATTCTACTTATCTGAGTCTGTTACGAATTGTTAGATTAATGATAAGAACGTTATTCATTGTTGGGGCTTTCCAATGAATCATCAAAATGATTTGCATTCTAATCATAATTCAACCAATACACAAAATTTATGCAAGATGCTGCTAACAGCAGCGACAGACAAGATATCTGAATTTTTACGAAAGAAACTATAATTTATAATAATTATTTAATGATCCTTGTACTCTTGAGCGTTATATTTCCCATTGAACAATCTGGAGTATGTTGATAAATGGAAGGAAACATTCTGAAAAATGCACTTTGGGAGTAACAAACTGACGTTTACAATTTTTATTTGAAAAACGAGTATATGGTTGTGAAAAAATTTCGAAAAAAATATATGGTTGGGATTTCCCCTTGCTTCTAAATATAATATTATACACAGGATATTCAACTTACTCCAGTGTTAAAACGGTCACTCCTAAATACTAAAAAACAATCGCACTACAACGAGAGAACCATTACATTAGCTGATTGATAGTTTAAATTCAAAAGATTACATCTTTATTGTAGGATTTATTAGGCTATTTCGATCACTTCTTCAGTTAGTTTGAAAAGATTAATTTTTTATTGTCAATGTGTTCGAGTTTCTAGATGTGGACGTTGACTTAAATTCTAGAGGTACCATTGAAACTTTCCAATTTTTATACAGAAGTGAATTTACAAAACAGATACTTGAAGTTCCTTAAAGCGGATAAGATACTTCAAGGATGCACTGCAATTTCCACATGAGTATTTGTTACTGTTATCCTCTCAAAAAATTTTACCAACTTACCGTACTAACGTGTATGAAAATGGTCTCAAGAATTAAGCCAACCGTTCAACTTCTCCGTCTATTCAGCCATTTGCGGAAGAATAAATTGCTCGATAGAGAAAAGAACACAATTAACATTGTTTCACTCGATAACATAATTGTTCAGACTACATTTTAGCGATATTGAGTATTGATTCTGATTCATTTGTGGTACCCAAACTATATTATCAAGAAGTAAACACCTTTTCACTAGTTGCACGTTAGACTTGATTCGTCTACGGAAACATTAAACGAGAAATAAAGCTGAAGACTATATAAACATGGAAGTTATTTTAGTGTCTCTCACTTTCGAAGTGTGTTTTGTACCATTCGGTGAAGATTTTTGTGTTACCCCCGGAGTTTTCCAGGGAATTTCCCGAATGTTAAGTAGTATTTCTTGGGAAATGTACCGACATACCACTTCCCGAGATCGACTACTTATTATTCTGGGAATTCACTCAGCAGCTACTTCCAAGGTATCTTACAAAGTGATTTTTTTCTCTCCACATATTCTTGTATAATGAACTTTCGAAAATATGTTAATAAAATCTTGAAATTCATTTGCCTATTTCGTCATATTATTTATTTCACACCCATCCTTTAAAATAATCGCTGTGATATTCCTACAAGTTTGAATTGAGTAAGTAAGATTATCTTTGCGATCTTTGAATGATCTCTCTCTTGCCCAAAGCCGAACCTGGCAACTTACAGGGGTCAATTGATCAATGAAATTACGGTGTAGCCACTATATTCATGAATCGGTGAAAAATACGTCTTGTTATGCGGGAAATTCTTAACGATCACTTGTCTCCCCACCGGAAATATTCTTAATGAGGAAGTCTTATTTAAAAAATCTTTTTAACGCCGATTGGACGCTGAGGAGAGTTTTTCGAATACGTCAACGTTTTGATCACGAGTAGGTGTGTATGCAAGAATGTCTCCAATTGTAAACTCCAATTCTTCATGCCAAAAATAGGAATTACCTGGATTTTCTTTTTCTTCGAGGAGAGGATCAATTTTGCTGTGCGAGATGCCCTTCAATAGGAATTATTTCAGCTTATTTTTAAAACAGTTTCTCTTACTACTCGCGGGGAGAGAGGGTTTTTACTGGAGTTTTTCCTTGAGCTCTTGTATCATACGCAAAATTGTATGGTCATTACGCCAACCTCTGCTAAAACTGTATATCATACGTATGCTATAATTATTGTTTAATGTTAAAAACTGTAATGCTCTTTCTCAAAAGAATATATATACATATATACTAAACTGGACAAGTAAATATTTTTAGAAGAATGAAAACATGCAAGGTAGGCCCTTTGACTATCTGTATCTGTAGTTAATTAAATGGATGATTATTAAATCTCAGAGAAACAACTCTGAAAACTCCATTGACTCATTGACATGTTACAAGTGATGAAAAAAATATTATGTGTCTACGAAAACCGTCTTTAGGTGAATATATTACGAAATGATTATCTCATGATGGTCGATGGCAAGAAATAGACCCAATTGGATAACTTGCACTACAGAGACAATTGAAAAAGTAGCATGAATTGATAATACCCCAAGTTTGCATGCATTGATATTCATCACTGCCCCTCAGCATCTGGATTCCGTCTAATCCAACAAAAATTCTTGTGAATTTTCTATCTGGAAATCCATCCTCGCTGATTTATAATCGTGAGGTATCTGAGAGAATATACCAAAAACAAAATATAACATATCAGAGATATACACATTGCAAGGAGTATTTCTGGCATGATGCTACAATAGAATAATAACGTATACAAAGGAAATAATCTCTTAATAATTTAACTTAAATTAACGTAGGGATGTGGGCTTCACATATAAACTCAATTGACTCTTATTAACCGACAGTTACATGACGATAGACGCGCTGTAACGTGCAAGAGATACGTGTTCTAATTTTTGAATGAATTGTGCTAAGGTGGATTGGAGCTAGTGGATTGATGTAAGTGTAGCACTGATTTTAAAATGTGAAGTAGAAGCCATAAAACGGAAATTATCTGATTCCCAAGCCTCGTTTTAATAATTTGTTCATAACGAAGAAAGTTTCGATAACTAAAATGCCAGATTCATCGAAGAACTTTTCGAAATCTTCTATATTTGAAAACTGTATAGTCTGCATAGAAAATACTTCGAATTGATTCCCACATTTTATTTTAAAAGATTTTTTCACTTACTCAATTAAGTACTGAAGGTTATGGATTGATCCTTATGTGATTCCCTTAAAACATCGGCGAGGAGTAGGCTCTTTCAAAAAATCGTAGCAGATTTAAGAAAACCTAGATGTTTCATGTTGAAATAACTGC
Source organism: Coccinella septempunctata (assembly GCF_907165205.1). NCBI lineage: Eukaryota > Metazoa > Arthropoda > Insecta > Coleoptera > Coccinellidae > Coccinella > Coccinella septempunctata. Next base: position 35,645,523 of record NC_058193.1, on the reverse strand, counting down.
TAGGGAAGATCATCTAAGCCGCGAAATTTAGAGGAATTGTACAGGTATACTTATTTTCATAATTAACCTCCCTTGTGATACTTGATTTTTGCAATAAATTTTATGGTTCATAAGGTGCCACAAAAATTTCCCAAAAATTCTCAGGAAGGGCGTTAATTGTCTTTGAAATAATTTCATACTTTCTACCTTTCAGGTCATTCATCAAAACCTGAAAGAGATATACCAATTTTTTTTGTCTCAATAATTTTGTTTGTGATAGTAAAATTCTTGGATTTGCATCAATAGTAATGATTTGGCCAAAACTGGGCCGAAATGATCCTATCTCTTGCAGTTATTTTTAATGCTAATACCATAAACTCCCAATATTGGTAGTAGCATTTTCGAGAATCAATGTTTGTATCTGATTCATCATCGATAGAGATATGCCAGAAGCGAGTTCAAAATTTATCTAACGAACGATATGTCTTATTTTTCCTTTGAGATACGGAGTCACTCGAAGATTTATTATTAAGTTTCTCATTCAATTTAATCTGCTGCGACCTATGGCCCAAGAGATAAAATTATACCGTCAACGTAATGAAAGAAATAGGCAGGGATGTCAGTGGTAGGTGACTCTGGAAATAAGTGAAAGATGTTTGCATTCGTTGGGGAATTATTCTCAAGAATTTTGTTCTGAATGGGTGAGTTTGTGAGGGGTTTCGAGAAATTTATGAATATTCTGCATCAACTCTCAAGTCAGTGTTAGTTAATCATGTATTCCAACTTAATTCATCAAGCTAGTGAGAAAAAACTACCGACGCAGGAATATAGGGTGGGAATTCAAGACATAAATTCATTTCAAATAATTTTTTAGTAGGTGAACTGAAAAGTTGGAATTTAATAATTCATCTCATCAACATTCCAAAGTTTTTCATTTCGAGGAATGCTCAATATGGCTACTTATTTTTATAGCTACATAGGGGCATTATTTATGAACGTATCAAATTTATAGCTGTATGAATGGCCTTAGAGAGATGAGGGGTTGATTTTTATAGGGGTTCTTCTTACTAATTATTACTTCGTACAACTCATAAGTGAAACAGGTCATGACTCACATTCCCTTTAAATTGAGTCTTTAATTAATGATGTGTCAGCATTGATCAAATAATTGAGTGGAATCGGCAGAGTTTCATCTTAGAAGTCCAATTTTCCGATAGCATCGGGTTCTCTTTAAAAAATTTCGGTTAAAAGCTGGGATTCTGGGGTACAGCCTCAAATCGGTTTTCTGATCTGTCGGGCCGTTACTTTCACCTGTTTCGGCAAGCATTCGCTTGCTGTCATCAGGGTGGTGGTCCTCATAAGTGACTTGTGGCGAAAATTCTGGTATTCTCGATCTTTACAGGAATTTCACAACGAAACGCTTGTGTAGTAGGTTGTTCTCACTAAATTGGGGTAGAAACGTTGGGAGTCAGCTAGATATTGTCTCAATGACCCCTTTATACATACAATGGATAGAGTATCACTATTTATTGACAACATATAAAGTACCTGCTATATGAATTAAATTCAAAGTAATGTTTCATTCAACCACCCTTTGACCCCTTTTCGTCCAATTACATAATAGTTAACCATCTGATGATCATCTGGGTGTCCAGAGTAATGGCATATTCAAGATCAACGCACAAGGTAGTAAAATAAACATAATCTCGCCGAACAAGTGGCCTACAGAAATTTTAATACTCGAAAAAACGTATTATGAGAGGAATTTCGTTGAGTTTATGGAGCAGAATCGACAATTGGCAGACAGACGCTTAATTCACCAGAGGTCGAATCACTTAACCCTCCGAAGTATCAGTGAATGAACATTGAATTCAGTAGGTATTAGAGTTTTATAAGAGGTGAGATATTTATCACGGTCCTGGTTGTGTTTTGCTAATTGGTTTAGGGAAGCGACGATTTGGTTATGGAGGAGATGACGAGGTTTTTCGGTTCATTTGGATAGATCGATTAGTGTTTGGTGTATAACGTGTTGTAAACAATTTTACTGGTGAAGCCTGTAGATTTGGATGAAGCGGTCTGTTTATTCGCAAGTAACTGAAATAACGAATATAAAAAAATGTGATTTCGGTCGCTCGAGTTTAGAAATATAGCTATATCTTCAAGGTGTAAATCCACCAACTGAATTCAACAATCAGTGATGAAAATGAAGGAAATTCATGCGCCGAACTCAATGTCAGTGAGTGAGTGAACACAATCAGGATGATATCTTGTAAGAAAATAGCGTGGGTCTTTCATATAAGAATGTTTTGAGCAGCCCCAGCTTAGGTACAGCCTCCTAAGGTGGAAACCAAAAAGCAATTCGTAATTTTTTTCTTAGAAACCAGAAAACTGATAGGAATTGAATTGAGCACATTCTATGGGAGCCAGAAGTCAATCTAAAATATATTTTGGTGATGTTACCCTATAATATCAGCATGGTTGGTGAATCTACATAAGTTCGAAGATAATTCCAGCCTATATGCGACTCAACCTATTTTCTCCTTTAATTTTAGCAGAAAATAATAGGAGACCTTATTTGCTCAAAATGAATCAAGCCACCAAAAGTTAATTTTTTAATGGCATAATATGAAAAAAAAACAAGAATTGTTTCTTGCAAAACAAATTTTAGAGATGGCTTTAAAGTAATCATAAGGAACACCAGCAATTTTCAATTTTTTTATTGCCATCTCGCTCCAATAGAATGTCTTTTCAATTTCATTTCTGTCAAGGTTTCTAAAAAACAATTAAAAATCGCTTTTCAGGTGCCATCTTTAAGAAGCTGTATATAAAGCAGGGTCAGCTCAAAAAAAATTATTTTCGATGAAGCTCAAGGACCCATTCAAATGATTTAGGTTCTACAGCGTGTGAATGAAATCCTTCTGATATTCCTTCCAAAAAAATAATGTCATTAGGAGTGTCTATTTCTGTTTTATAAGGCTCAAAACGGAAAACCATAATCATGGGTGAAAATAATCAGGATTATTATACAATCACATACTTCTGTACGTGATCGGAGTACGTTATTCCAGAATAAATTTAAGAACTAATAAAATAATTTCGTAATAGCCTCGAAAAGAGTACAAAATTAATCATCCTCAAACAATAGACAGTTTTTTCCGCAGATTTATTTAGTTTTTTTATAACGACGCCACTTATTTCAATCTTCTGTGATATTCTGGTTCTGAATTTTAAAGAATACTTTTCATATAATAACGTATGGATCTTTTTCAGGTCTCCAACATCCGGAAAATGGATCACATAAACAATGATCTGTCCTGTTACTAAGTACTAGTGCCGCAGGAGTACATTGGACCTCCTGCTGCTCAAGTGCTTATCAATGGGAACAGTTTATCCCACAACGAACCCCAGTAGAGCAGATTCAATCCCCACAAAACCCGATTTTTTACCGAAATGCAGGAATACTGTACTGGAAAATATTCATCGAACTGGTTTCGATGAAAAAATTGAAATTTGTTTTGATTTTCTTTTGTTTCTATGTGTTTTTCTTCATCAGGTTAAATTCTTGAATAAATACAAAGACTTACAATACGAGTTGTTTTATTTTTCGAACTTTTGTTAAATTACAATTCAAAATCATATATTGTATAAATATCCAAAAATTATAGTCAATATGCTACTACTTTCACATTCAGAGGAATATCCACATTTCCTCTGAGAGTACTCCTCTGTAATCTCTGAAAAAAAAACACTTGTTATAGTTTAATTTTTAACAGAATCTATTCGAATAAAAAAAAGTACTGACAAGGAATCTCCTCGTCAAGATATATATTTACCCTTGTGAAAGTATTTGCGAGCAGCCTATTGGCTTCTCTAAGTCTTTTTTCTCTGTTTAACTTCTTTTTACTTTTAACCTCAGTCAGATGAAGATATCGCCGTCTAGTTAAATCCTTCATTTCCCTAAAACTCTTGAACACCCTCGGTTGAACTCTCTTTGGCGAATCGTTCAATTCAATATCTGCAATAATATAGCACAATAATCATTAAATTAAATTCCTAAACTCCAACACTCACCAAAAACACAATATGTGTTAGTCTGGTACCCGTTCTGTTTATAAATGTTACTTTCACTAGACACTTTATCGTTTCTTTTCCTTTGATTCAAATAATTAACTTTTTCGATAAAATTCAACTTCCTCTTTTCAGAGTTTTCCTCCCTTTGCGTTGTTGCATCCCTTAAAATTCGCCTCCTACGTTCAGCACGCGCTATGAAATCAGGCTTCAATGTACATAAATAATTCTGAAAAGAAGATGAAATAAACAATATAATCCCATTATTATTCAACACAATCCTCACTAAAAAACGTTCTCACCTGTATTGAAGGACAACTCGTGTATTTCTTGGCTTCGTGTCCATTCTTCTTCTTTCTACCACAAGAACATCTAGGGTTGGGGACCTTGACGGTGACCTCTGGAAGGTAATTTTCTCGATCTTCCTCTTCCTCTTCTTCGCAATTGAAAAAATCCGAATCGCACTCCTCCTCTTCGCAATGCTTGTTGGGACAGGCGTCTTCCAGTTTCAAAAAGTACGCGCATCCGTTTTTGAACTTCGTGGGTAACTTACACTTACATCCGCATTTCTTGCAGCACTTGCAGTTTTTCAACACCTCGCAATACTGCTGATAGATATCCAAGCGTTCGAGCTCGGTCAGGGTCTGCTTGAACTGGCAAAGCAAGTCTCGATTCACCAGGTTATAGCATATGCACGAGTGGTTCGGATCGCAATAATTGTGCGGATAGAAATTCGTTCTATGCACCTCTTGGCACGGTCCGCATAAGGGTATTTTGCTGATGAGATTTTTCAGGATTTTCTCCTTCTTACAGCAAATGCAAGACATGTGACTATCAGAGCCCGAGTTCGAGGAAGAACTCGAACTGGATGTTTTGCACTTGCAGGCATTATCTTTGTCCTGGTAGACTTCGTCGCAGTTACAAGACACGCCCGCGTGCTCTAGAAAAAAATGAAAAAACATAACAAAAAGTCTTGGAACGAGGCCAGTGCAAGAGGAACGATTTTAAAGGCCATTATTCAATTTAACATCCACTTCGGTTATAAGGAAATGACGCATGAAGTAACGTTCAATTCCGAAATGGAAAAATAGCATTGAAATTGCACCGCTATGAATGGAAAGCGTGAAGATTTTGAGGCAATATCCATCGGAATATACTTAGTGACATATAATGAGAATTTTTCCTTTTCACCTGAATAAACAAAGTGCGAAAACGACAAGTGGGCATCGAATTTTTATTGGGACTTCTATTATCTTTACATTGCATGAAATCTTCGTTTCAAAGCCGCAGTAATTCTTTCAAGATCAACTATTCCTCCGCCAACACCAAAACAATACGTTTCATTTCCTACCTTTGCAGTTGCACTGGATATTTGCGTCTTCCTTCGGTTCAGTTTGACAGGTGCACTGCCTGAAAGCCGGACACTGGATGACCTTCTCTTCGTGCGTGGCGGTTTGGCAGCATTTGCACGTGCCCGGACCACAAGTGCACTTCTTCTGCTCCGAGTATTCTTGGTCTTGATTCGGATAAGCTTGGTTTTCGGTTGTACAAGAGTACACTTGGACGTTTGGTTTGTTGTTCCCGGGGAAGGGCTGGGCGGATTTGGGAGGAGAGGTGGAAGGCATCGAGGGTACCTCGTCTTGGGTTTGTAAGTCCCTGCTGGAACCCTCAGATCTCTTGTACTCTCTCTTGGCGTCCTGGAGTTCTTGGAGAGGCGATCGGGACTGTACTGAAATAGGGAGAATATATGGATCAATCTAACGCTGTAAGGGTTGAATTCAAAAAAGAATGAAAAGAAGATTAATTTTGCAATAAATTCTTGGCACAGGGATCACTCAGATCGTTTGAGTAGATCCTAAATGAATTTGGCATTGGGAAACACAATTTGTTAGGGCTAGGAGCCCATCGTTAAGATATTTACTCATCCACACATCAATACCAAGAGTTCATTGAACAAGCCCAACGTTTCTGACGAGATTCAAATCGATTTACTTGAAAGTGGCAGCAGTATCGAGTCGTTCTCCTGGATACTCTTACGTTCCTCCCTGGATCGCCGTCTACCAGAGTCCTGACTCTCCCTCCTTTCCGACTTGGAGGACCTCATTTTGTAATCTTCCTCGCGATCTCTCCCCCTCCTATTCGGACAAGGTCTGGGTGGGAAAGAGGGGCAGGGTTTGTCGCCCGCGCCCGGACAAGGCGGCGGTTTCGCCGGACAAACAGCCTTCTTCGAGGGACAGGTCAACGACGCCTCCGAGGAGTTATCCCTCACCCTCGCCGTCTTCGGTTTCAGCGGCTTGCAGGGGTAATCCAGAGATTCGCAGGATCTCGATTCATCTGGGGGAACAGAACGTGAAGGGAGGGAAGAGGAGGAAGGGGAAGACTCTGCGGAAACGTCGTCGGGCGCGGTTGAGGAGTTGTCATCGTCGCAGGGTTCGCAGATCGACTTGGACGTTTCGCGAGAGTTAGAATTGGGGTTGGGGCTGTTCGATTTGGTCTTGGGCCTGTTTTGACTGTTTCGTTTGGGGTGATCCGAGTCCGAACGGGACTTCTTGGGTTTGAGGGAGTCGGAATCGTCTACGGGAGATTTACGCTTGCACTTGCTGCATATGGGGCAACTCATTGAAGATATAGCAGCACAAGGTGGGATTCCGCACAGTTTACAGGGAACGTGTAGTAGAACAGACAGGGTCTCTTTTGCCTCTGGTGGGGGAGTTTTGCACCGACAACCCGGAGGTGCGGATGGAGGCTTCTCACTCTGAAAAGGGCAGTCCGAAATGCCGCACCCGGAAGGACGACAAGATGGCGGCGGAGTGCACTCCGACGGGCAACAGGGGACGGGGGCGCAACACACCGTCCTGCAAGAGGTCTTACACCGGGGCAGCAGGGGAAAAGGCTTGCAGGAGCGCCTAGGCGGGCGATTCCTCGTGCACGGTGGGAAGATCTTGCAAGACGGAGGTTTGCAACTTTTACGCCTACATGGCTGGGGTGGACAAGGGCCGCAGGACCTGCAACGCGGCGGAGGACAAGGAGAAGGACATGGACTACAGCATCTCTTCGGGGGAGGACATGGGGGTGGACAAGGGGGTGTACAAGGTCGGCACGGTAGTTGGCATTGTGATGGACACGGCTGGCAAGGTGGTGGTGAACAAGGGGGTGGACAAGGTCTGCATGGAGGAGGACATGGTCGGCATTGCGATGGACAAGATCTGCAAGGTGGTGGTGAACAAGGAGGTGGACAAGGATTGCAGGGTGGTGGTGGACAGGGAGGTGGACAAGGTCTGCAGGGTGGCGGTGAACAAGGTGGCGGACAAGGTCTACAGGGTGGCGGTGAACAAGGTGGCGGACAAGGTCTACAGGGTGGCGGTGCACAAGGAGGTGGGCAGGGCCTGCAGGGTGGGGGTTGACAAGGTCTGCATGGTGGCGGTGAGCAGGGTGGTGGACAAGGTCTGCAAGGTGGCGGTGAGCAAGGTGGTGGACAAGGTCTGCAAGGTGGCGGTGTACAAGGAGGTGGGCAAGGCCTGCAAGGTGGGGGTGGACAAGGTCTGCATGGTGGAGGTGCGCAAGGGGGTGGTGAATAAAAGGAAGGACACGGTCTGCATGGCGGAGGCGGGCAAGGGGGCGGTCTACACGGTGGCGGTGAATAGAAAGATGGACAAGGTCTGCATGGAGGAGGGGGTGAACAAGGAGGGGGGCACGGTTGACTCGGGGGTCTGCAAGTCGAAGGACATGGAGCTGGAGGATATGGAGGACTGCAAGGCGGTGGACACGGTGGAGGTATACAGGGTGGGGGACACGGAGGAGGTTGACAAGGTTGTCTGCAGGGAGGACAAGGCGGTGGAGGAGTAGGCGAAAAGAAACAAATCTGAGGATAGAACGACTTGGAGGACGGCTTTGCTTCGTAATCGATCTCTATGTCCGAGCACTGAACTCCTTGTGGAATCCGAATGCGCATGAACGAATCGGACGTACCTGGAGTGGCTTGTTGGCAATTGGGCGAACAGATTCGTTCTTGATGAGCAGACGTGTTGACCGATTTGCATATCGCTTTCAATACCGAAGGGCAAATTTGAAGGGACTTGTGTTGCTCGAGTTCGCACCTTCCTGAAAAGTACAGATTTTGTCGAACTGACTTAATGACGAGGGCCACAATTTGAGCTTACTCCTGGGTGCTGTACATTGACACGTCGAATCTGATTTTTGTCTATTCATATTCTTATACTTCGTCGGCGTGATGCAAATGATATTTCCTGACGATATGCTCTGTAATGATTCATCCGTACAATCGAGTTCATCTGGAATGAAATTGGTAATGAACTGAAACGCGTATCATTCATAATAAAAAATATCCCAGTAATGTCATAAGAGTTTTTCCGATCCACTGTACGTTTCTGTACACTCACAAATGATCTCGGTCCTCATTGTGCTGCTATATCTTCAATTAATCGCAAGAAATGGTGATGAATTTTCAATTTACCGAAATGTCTTGATGAAAGACGCGACTGACATTCGATAACTACCGACGTCAGGAATAGAAATAAACGTACCTTTTTTGCGTCTCTTTTTCTTTTCGCACTCTACATAGGTTCGATTCGATTTACTGTTCGAATTTTTTTTATTCGTTTTTGTATCAGTATGTTTGAGGCACCATTTGGACCTGATAATCTTTCTAGGTCTGCCGTCTGAAAACGATTGGACTTGAAATAATTCAGTTTTTTCTTTTGGTGCAGAATCTTACTTTCGTCCAGAGAAACTTGTATACCGCAATTTTCGCAAACACAACATTGGCACCGTGCGTTCTTATCTCCAGGTCCTGAAAAACAGTTGAGAAACTTGGCAGCAGATACTTAAGGTCTTAAATATATTGTTAGGCTGCTGAACTTTTTTTGGTGAACAATTCAAAACCACTGGCAAAGGGAAATTTGAGAACCAATTTGTAACGTCAAGGTTCGTTTCATTTATATACAGAATTTGTAGCCGTAAATTGATCCTCGGCTCTTCAAACAAGGTAATTGGTTTCAATTATTGATATTTGTGAAGGCCACGAGGTGAAATAATGAAATTATTGATTGAATACAGTTCAAGTATTATTATCTAATTTTTCTATCCCTGAGGAAGTTCAAGTAGGGATCATATTGAACAAAAAACCTATAACGTAGTTGAAAAATATTTACTCTTCGTTTGGACACTGCAATTGTTACAAGTGCAGCACTGGCAACTTTTTTTCGCTTGCAAAGAATAAGCCCGCTGTTCTCCCGTCTCAAGTTTACTGCGATTGGCAATTCTGGAAGAAGAAGGAGGTGCTTTTTTCCGAGACTGTTTCTCTTTCTCTGTCAACAGATTAAATGTAGTATCGAGGAAAATATTGGAATTCTTTCATACTTGCTGATTGCTGCGATGGAGATTGATACTGCGCCCTGTTTGGTATGGATTGGAGGGATTCCGTGGAAGATTGGGTGCTACCAGGACATGACAAGGATAGCTGGCTTATTTTTCTTATTTCCCCAGGACAATCTGGACAAATAGATTAGGGGAATCGAATTTGTTCCAAATAAAGTTGGATTGGAAAATTCAACGAAACGTTTTATGTAAGCCATTTTTAGATTGCTGCCAACCAAGGGCGGTACCAGTGGAGGGCCATGCCTTCTTCGAAAAATCCCAAAAATGATGAGGTCAATTAAAAAGTCGTCAAGACCGAACGGTTGTACCGAGCTCCATGAAATTTCGAGATTTATTACTAGAAGAATTGCTCTTTTGCAATGAGAAAAATCCCCAAAAAGATGAGGTTAACCAGATAGAAGAAATTAGATCAGATATAAGTATTTGTGGTAATAATCAATCCTTTACTCACACTTCGAGCACTCGTCGTCGAATGTAATCGAATGTCTCGATTTCGGACACTCTGAACCGCAATATTTCGACTCCCAATCCTTGGAGCTATCACGTGGACTCGAACATTTGGTCAAATTACTTTTGCCCGGCGCATTAGCTTGCACGCCGATACAATGGGAGCAAGGAGACCCCTTCCTGGCTAGAAACAATGTACGGAGAAAGACCGGGTATGGAATATCAAAACGGGAGCGATCACTCACCATACGAATCTTCTCCATCTTTGCTACCAATCAATTTGGGCTTTTTAGGCACGAATTTCGGGCCACAAACGCACTGACTTGATTCGCGCCCGCAGGCAGAGCAACAAGAATCGTTCACGGCATTGGGGAAATCCCTGGTGACGCATTTACAAACCCCCGCCTCTAGGGGGTTACTGAACTTGACTTTCTGGCAAGAGCACCTCTTCTCTTCTTGCCGTTTGAACTCCGAGCATTCGTTGCAGACGCATTGCTCAGGATCTTGGACAGATGCTAGGAATTTCCTTCCGCAATCTCTACATACGTTGCAGGGCGGTGTTGGATGGCACGATAACCTTTCTACTTGAATCAATTCTTTTTTGCATCTCTTGCAAAGACAAAGTTCGGAATCGTCTTCTCTACGAACGAACAACCTACCACAGGCTTCGCATAATTCCGATTGTAGTCCAGGTCTTTGATCGGACACAGGTTTATCGTCGTAGCATTCTTGACATATGCAAATGTTCGGATTCTCTCTCGGGGGTATGAACATCTTACCGCAATCCTTACAGATTTTGTACCCATTCCTCATGGGCATAGCTACGTCTCTCACAGACAAATCTTCAGCGCATACCTCGCAAATTGACATTTCTGAATCGTTCGAAGGCGGTACGAACATCCTTCCACACGCGCAACATTCCTTGCATGCATCAGACAAGATCCGACTGTTGAAGGGACAAGGAAATGTGAATTTTCCCCTCTATACGTTCGTTCACTGAAAATACACTGCGCAAAAAAATTTACGCACATTATGGAAATCTCAAATTTATTCTACAACTGAAGGTGTTCTCAATGATACTTATTTTTAATCAGAATTATGCATGCATATGTTACCCACTTTCAACGGTTTTCTTCAATACAGATGTTTTTTCCCAGCAGGAATAAAAAAGATGATATTATCAGATTTTGAATGTATTGGCCCTATTCTAAAATCAGTTGTTCTCGATCAATTCTAGTGATCAATAATTTTTCTTTCGTTTGATTTTCTACACTCGATCGCTATGCAACGCGAAACACGCAATTTGACCCAAGAGGAATGTGCCCAAGCGGTAGTTTTGCGAGAAGAAGGGTGGACATACACAAGAATTGCAGAAAGGCTTGGAGTTTCCCATACAAGTGTGTCCAGAATGTTGCAGCGATTCAGGGAGACAGGTATGAATGTCCGAAGACCAGGACAGGGTAGACCACGGGTAACAACTGCCATTCAAGAACGTTACTTGAGAGTTTCTTCGTTGAAACAACGGTTTGCAACCGCTCGCCTCCTTCAAATTCAGCTTGAGCGAACTCATGAGATGCAAATTAGCACTCAGACAATAAGAAATCGCCTCAGAGAATATGATTTGAGGCCTCGTGTCGCGGCAAGAGGCCCAGCTCTTACCCCAGCCCATCGAAGGGCGCGTTTGGATTTTGCGAGAGAGCATATCCATTGGGAAGAGGCCGATTGGGAAAGAGTTCTCTTCACAGATGAGTCTAGATTCTGCCTCTACCATTGTGATCGACGTTCCCTTGTATACAGACGTCCACATGAAAGATATGCTCAGTGCAATTTCCTGAATACTACTGGTCGTTGATAATGGAGCTATGAATGCTGATTAGTATATAAGGAACATTCTTGAAAAGCATGTAGTGCCATTTGCCCCATACATTGGTGAAAATTTTATTTTTATGGACGATAATGCCAGACCCCATCGTGCGCGCATCGTTCAGGAGTACCTTGAAGAGGTTGAAGTCTCTCGAACGGAAAGGCCAGCAAGAAGTCCAGATCTCAATCCGATTGAGCAGGTTTGGGACAACCTCAATAGAAGGCTGAGAAGTTCAGAAAATCATCCAGCTACTCTTAATGACTTAGGAATCCAACTCGGAGAAATCTGGGAAGGATTTGATCAGAACATTTTAAGATCACTCATTTTGAGTATGAACCGTCGTTGCCGAGCTGTAATTAACGCAAGGGGTGGAAATACCAAGTATTAAATCACTTATCAGCATTTCAGTATTTTGAAAATTGTTCATTTCTCTTCTTTCACATAGGATCCGGTGAAATCCTGAATTTTTCTTGTGTCTTGTTTCGTTCAAAACCTTCCCGAGAGAACATAAAAAATAAGTTATAAAGTCAATGTAGAGTTAACTTTCATTAAAATTGACATTTTCAGAATGTGCATTAATTTTTTTGAGCAGTGTATATTACCCTGGATATTCCCCGGCTTTAGGCTTGAGCTTAACTTCGGTGTTGTGATTCTTGGAGCTGATCGAGACGTCGTCCACAACGCCGTCTCTCTTGTAGTTGTATTTTTTACTGCCGCTCCCATCAAATACCGTCAGATCCAGAAGGTTTCCATCGGGATCCAACTGGGTTTCGATGGTGTAGTAGCCAGGGGTCAGGCAGGCGGTCTTCTTCTGCGTCTTTCGATTATCTTTCGGTCCCCGACAATGCCGGTCGCATTTTCCTTTCGGAGCCTTACACTTGCAAATGAAAACTTCGAAATTTCTCGGCAAACCTAAAATCCCAGGGTGGAATTAGTGGTGAAGGAACCCAGACACTCAATGTCCTTAGAAAACCTCCCTAGGGATCCACACAAAGGATCTACAACAAATGCGACCTCAGAGATTTTATCTCCGATGAAAGTCTTCTTCTGACTTTAAGATTACCCATTCGTCAGAAGTTTTGGCAGAAATTCTAAGAAGAATATTTGATAACTTGGTCTGATTGTCCATTTACCCAAGATTATAAAGAATTCAGCGTTTCCCCAACAAAAAAATTTCAAGAAAATTTGATTTTGTGGATAATAAAACAAAAAAAAACTCAAATTACAATAAATTCAATAGTTGTAGATGAGATTCTGAATCAAAATCTATTTTTAAATACAGAAAAAGACACTAACCTTTCATATCATTCTCCTTCATCTTCAACAAGGAAGAAATAACATCCTTGAGCTTAGAATCAGGTCTCGTCTTCTCAGGTTTTTTCTCCAACAACTCCTTAAGTTTCACCAAGTGTTCTATCTCATTATTTATCCATGACAGCTGATGATTACGTTCATTTTTAACCACATGCAACAAATAATCCCCCTGTCCGTTCTTGAAGTCAATTAAATCCCTATTCTCTAACAATTTCTCCGATAAAGTTTTGGCTGTTCTCCAATTTGTCTCGCCAATTTTCCCTTCAGAAGAAATAGGTCTGTAATCTTTTTGAGGGACAGGATTATATATCAATTTACTAGAAGATTTTGAGGCAAGTTTGGCAGTTTTGTCTGGTCTCGGATATTTTTGGTTGATCTTCAAATCCTCAGTTGTTGTTGCTGAATTATTAGATCTGTGTATGTCTTCAGGTGATATCAATGGTACTTTTAATTGATCAACTTTTGCTTCAGGGATTTTCATTTTATCTTTCTGAACTGGTGGAATAAACCTCTGATTTTCATTTGTTACATTTGGAGCTATAGTTTTCTTCTCACTTTTCCTAGGCTTCAAATTATTATCATCTGTGAATTTTTTATCACCACTTGATACGGATTTCTTAGTGTTATTTTTTGGCACTGAATATATTGGTTCCGAAATGGGGTACCAAGGTAAATTGTCCATCAAGTTCGTTGAACTTTTAGGTTTTTCCGTTTCTGACTTTGTTTCCTTTACAGGCCTTGGCTCTACAGTTTTTTTTTTCGGCATAAATAGATCAGAACTGGTACTGTCGTCTGAGTATTTTGATTCAACTATTTTCTGCACAATTTTCTTTATGTAATATTTTTTAGTAGAATTATCATATTTTCTCGATTTCAGCAACTTTTGAAGAATATTGATACTTCTTTTTATGTCAGTATTCAAATTCTTAGAATAATTTAATGATATCATTTCTGCTAGGAGCATTTCTTCTGCTTGAAACTCGTTTGTATTATCAGCACTTTTATAACAACCTTCTTTAGACTCGAGGTTTTCATTAGATGATTCTTTCTCTTGTGACATTGTATTCACACTACTTGTTTCTGAACTAACATTATACATTTTCTCATAAGGTACTCTCTTTACTTGTGTGAACTCTGTCATTTTCTCATCAATTGCTTCTTTTGGAACACGTTTGGTTTTTCTGTTTTTTGAACAGACATTTTCAGTCTGAGTTGCTCTACAATTTTTTTCTTCACTGCTTATATAAGGATTTCTTGCAGAATCTCGTGTAGGGTACAATTTACTGCTTGCCCCTTTGAAAGTCTCTTCACCAAATCTTATATATTCAATATTTTGAGTTTGCGGGGAACATCTAATTTTACTGTCAAATACCCCACTTTTGAAATCTGCTTCTTCAGTTTGAATACACTTTGACGATTTATCAGATGAAAAACTGGTCTGAACATCTTTGTGAACGTTATTTTTATTTTCAAGGGATATGCATTCAACCGAAATAGGCTTCGTAAGACAAAGATTAATTTTTTTTCGATAATGATTAGAATTCTTCGCAGTCTCTGGTTTAATAACATTCAAATTTGATTCCTTTACCTGTTCTGCAGAAGAAATCACATTATGATCCACAATGCTCTCTTTTTCTGTTGGAATAAAGAGCTCATCATTATTTAAATTTCTCTTAGGTTTCGCAGATAATGTTAGCATTGGTGTGACACTGTAAACACCTGGTTTAGTAGAACTTTTAGATGTAGATTCTCTTGAGCTTTCGGAAAAATGTTTCTCCGAGCTTTTAACATCTTTTGAACTTCCTGGTATAGATTCTTTTGAGGTAGATTCTTCATGAGGAGTTGAATATGCAACAGGATGTCCAATTTTCCTATGTAAATATGAATCACTGCTGGAGCTAGATTTTGTACTAATTTTCATATTTTTATTCTCCTGAGGAGAAGAAGAACTTTGTCCTTTTGACTCTGATGATGCAGTATATCCTTTGTTCACACTACTTGAAGTTTCAGAAGAAAACGTTAATTGATGGTACATTTTTCTTAATTCTTGAATATTTTCAGAAATGGATTTTTCAGCAGCCTCTTTTGGAAGTACTCTGCTATTCACAGACACGTTTTGTGTCAGTAAACTTGGAAATGAAGCACTTTTCCTTGCAGATAAAAACTGGTAAGAATTTTTATAACCTATGTCTGCTCCATTATCCCATTCTATTTTATTGGATGCCACACTACTTGAACGAGAATGATTCTTTTCCTCTGTATCTTCATGCTCACTAACTATGTCTAGTGATGTTGGGGACTTTATAGTCCTTGAAGAATTACATTGCTCTTCATTCACACACTCTTGATTTGCTTGAACGTCCACATTTTCTGATAATATAACAGGTTGGGGGTTTCGCAGTGGAACTTTTTTATGGATGTCGACATTAAAAACTTTTTTCTCTACACATGAAGCTTCAGGGCCAGTAAAATATTTGATCAGATCTGGATTTTGACAATATTTCTTATAATACTCTATCACTCTATTGGCCTCAATTTCTTCATCAGTCTCTCTTTTATGATCCATCAAGAATCTAAACTTGTGAATAGTTTCACAATATAGAATGTTTTCAATGAGAAATCAAACCTCCAATGTTGCATATCATTTCGAATCAAATTTGTATGAAGTAATTCCTTGAAGATTTTGTCTGGCCTTGAAATTAATATTATAAGAATCACAATCACAAAAGCCTTAGGACTGTGTCTTACCTTAAATGAATAGATATATAAAAGATTCCAATTGAAATCGAGCCCCTTGTTTTGATGTAAAGCAGAAATTTTGTTTGAAAAGCTAACTGTCAAAAAATTTAAATCCCCACAGAAACAGATAATTCCACCATAGATAACTGATATCTGTTTCTTCCATTCTTTCACAGCGGTACCGTACCTTTTGAATATTTGAATACAGCGGTCCCAAAACTTTCCTTTCCTTACTAGAAATTTTATTTATTTTTTGAGCTAGTTCAGATTTTTGGGGATTTATAAGTACCTAATCCATAATACTTCATGTTAATATGTATTTAATCACAATTTTTCCAACAGTAAATTGAATTTTATGATAAAATGTCAATCAAATTGTGATTTTCGAAAAAAAAAGCAGATTTCATGCTAATTTAATTATCAAAATCCTCTGTAAAAATAACAATCATGGACTTTTCCGGACATGGTTGTGGATGTGAGACACAAGGTTAGTTGAAAATCAATAATATTGTCTGTAACTTGCTTTTTTCATGGATATAAAGTCTTGGTCAAGTTTAACATTTGATTAATATAATATTTCTCAAGATAGCGACAACAAGGGGCTTTGTTATGTGGAAGGAATAGTCAAGGATTACACTGGTCAAGACTTGCATGAAAACGTTTGGTTTTCAATGAAACCCCCAAAGCACGTTGGAGCCTCCTCTAACCCTCAAGTTTCTGCAAGGACTGTAGAGGTCACTAGAGCCGAGTTGACAGGAAAAGCCAACATTTACAAGTCTCTTTATGAAACCTCACCAAGAGTTGGAGAAGACAAACATAACAAAGTGAACATACAGAAGAGGAAAGCTGGAGTTAGTTTCGTCAAGAAGAGAGGCGAATAATCAAGACGATGAATAATTGAGAAAGCAGATATTGATGTATAAATACTTACCACGTAGAATAAAAGCATAATATTCAGTTCAATAAAAATTCGTATCTTGTGAAATGTTCGAATTCCACCAAAACCACTCAATATAATGATTATTGTCACAGCTTTTTCAATATCATATGTGCATTTTGATCGAGAATAGTCACTGCTTTCTTAAAAGTCTTAGACGGCTGTGAAAACTAACAGTCGGTTGGTTACGAATGGTTAAAAATGGCGGATTCCTCTAATGAAAGTTGTGAACCGATTTCGTGGAATTTTTTTCATGCATCCGGATTTTTGGTGAAAATTCGATAATCTAAAACCACAATTCAAACTTGCGGAAGTTTGTACTAGACTTTCTTGTGCTCATTTATTGTTTTTTATATGTACATCAAAGCGTCATCTTTTTCAACTTGGTCCGTATCTTCCACTTCTTCCAAAAGGCTGGCTATTTCCTCCTGAATATTACAATCATGCTTGGTCCATTCGTAGGACCTTGAAGACGAGTATGGAGAAGATGATCTAGAAATACCATACTCATATCCATCCTCTTTGCTGAACCTTGAGTGGATGTGACTGGATGCGCCATTGAAAGGAGAGGTAGAAGGTTTCTCATCCAATAAGAAGTTATGCCTGCTTGTCTGATACATTTCGGCACTTTTTGCCCTTCTCTCATGGATATTAGCAAGGGAGTTACGAAGCATATCAGGGTAGTTCATTTCTAGTGGCGAGATTATAGGTTCCACCTGACTAAAATATCATAAGAATCAATTTTGGTGAAAGACATATCGTTAAGCTAAACCTAAGTGAAGTGGTTGTTATGCTATGTAACCTAAGGCAACTTGCCGAAGTGTTTTCAAAGGTTTAGAGACAGCTAGTTCGAAAGGAAAGACAAATAAGATAGTAACTTCAAACTTTTATTAACATCAGTATGCTTAGTTGACCTTTTAATTCACAATGGGCTAGAATAATTTCAAGATTCCAAAACAGAAAAAGAGTAATCAATCATCGATGTCGACTAGCAGGGCATCCCTGTGGGGACGAAGCCTTCTTACTGCTCATACCACCATGGAACGACGCGTAAGGGCCAACATCTTCCACATCCTTCGGTGGCCCATGCCCAGAAATCACTTGCCTCCTCAACGCCTGATAATTCTTGACCGAATTGACGACAGCGTTGAACTCCAACGGTTCCTCTTTCTTCAAATGCGACTCTATAGATTCCGTTATGTTGTTGCGGGCCTCTTTAATAGAAGCCGGAGTGAAACTCCTTTTTGCTATCGATTTTATCTTCTCATCGGGGCAAGGACAAGGAGGCTCTACATCGGAAGGTAGAGCAATCTGGTTTCGAGAATGTGCCTGTGGGCTTGAAGTTGGGGTTTCACGTCTGACTTTTGCTGCTCTTTGTGGCGATGGTGTACCGCTTCCAGATACCAAGAAGGAATCGGTAGGTGTTGACATAGGCCCGCCGGATATTTGTGGCCAGGACTGGATATCAAAGCCTGCAGATACAAGGAAGTCACTTCCACCTGAAGCGCCAAATAAATCTGGAGTTCCAGGGGGTAGAGCGCTACGTTGAAGATTTACACCATATCTGGCAGGACTTCTCTGACCGGCATTTGAGGAAAAATCAGCAGGTCCACCAGACGCGAAAGTTGGACAGCTTTCATTGATCAAATAACTGGGGTATATTTGACTTCCAGGTGCGAGACTCGGTGGCGTCTCTTTCATCAAATGACTGTGGTATCTTGGGCCCCCAGGACTACTATCTATGAGACTTGGGGGCGTTTCGTTCATCAAATGGCTGTGGTATCTTGGACCTCCAGGACTACTAGCTACGAGGTTTGGAGGCGTTTCGTTCATCAAATGGCTGTGGTACCTTGGGCCCTCTGGACTACTAGCTATGAGACTTGGAGGCGTTTCGTTCATCAAATGGCTGTGGTACCTTGCACCCACAGGACTACTAGCTAAGTAACTTGGGGGCGTTTCGTTCATCAAATGGCTATGGTACCTTGGACCCATTTGACTACTACCAACAAGACTTGGAGGAGTTTCGTTCATCAAATAGCTGTGGTATCTTGAATCTACTGGACTATCTCCAACGAGACCTGGGGAACTTTCATCCATTATATAACCGAGATACTTAGGTCCAAGTCGTTTTGGAGGTGTTGCCACATTATATCTTGCTCCCATTGGACTAGGGCTTCCGAATGCCAGACTTGGACAGGTTTCGTTAATTACATCTCCAGGAAAATTAGGACTTCCCGAACCGTATATGTTATAAGTTTGGTCTCCAGGATAACCTGAACCTACCGGACTTCCAGAAACGAGACCAGTATAAGTTTCGTTCATTATATACCCTCTGGGGCTTCCTGGGGAGGAAGCCCGATAAGTTTGATTCGCTCCAGGATATCTTGCCGCTTCTGGACTTATGACAAAGGATGGACAGGACTCGTCCATTAAATAACCTTGCTGGCCTCCACCAGCAACCATAGGTTCGCTGTTACCGCAAGCACAGTCATCCATTTTGTTCGGTTTGGTTAAATACAGAATGCAAAATGTGGTTCGATCGATTTTGGAATTATTCACATTGTGGGTTGATTATCAAGAGGATTTGTTGATGCTAACGGGAATTTTGTCGAAAAAATCGGGACTTTTGTTGATGCAAATTAGAATTTTGGTGTGATATTGACAAAAATGTCATAGATTTTGGCATTTTGCTCAATCAATTGATATTTATGGAATTTTTTCTCTTGTTCAAGCAACAACTCATGTAGAACAGATATTCGCGAAAATTGGAATATCACCTGGAGTTCTTGCTAGGAAGAATATTGGCCTTTTCAAGTTGATTTCAATGAGTCCAAATGTTCGGAGAAAATTGAGGCTACCTAATTGAAACACCTGGAGTGGCCAAAAAGGATTAGTTTGTTCGTTGTGAAAAAGTAAAAGATGACAGAGAAATAAGTAAAAGAAAATAACTGCACAATAGTCTCAAAATATGATCAATATAGATATAGAAGAGAGACTAAAGTAGCGCATATAAGCAGTATATGGGTGAGAATGCTAGAATGCATGACTGCATATAAAAAGGTGATCATACAGGGGCATCACCTGGTTTTATCCACTTCAGTGGCAGAAGTCTGCATACAAACATCGACGAATAGTTGTTTTTCAGTATCCACCGAGCTCTGAAATATAAAACTGTGACTTTGATCCCAAATAAATGGATTGAGGAAATTGTATAAACCATTTTAGAGTGCTGAATCGGTGCTCATTTTTACCTTGTTCTCGTCAAAGTCGATCAAAGTGTGGATATTCCATCTAGAGTTTAGCATCTCTTGCAACCTCGCCGATTGCCTCTTGGCCAACAAAACGGGCACAGACTGCATTCTCGATGGTATTTCGATCACAATCGTGTCTTCAGGATCCACGGATCCCTTTGGAATGACCACCTTTTGGATCATCAGTTTGCTCTTACTTGGGAAGGACGTTTTACTGAACGATTTTGATAACACCATATCCGAAAATTCGATCGGTTTACTTATGTTCTAAAGGCTTGATGAAGGATGTATTTGGATTGTTTGAAAATTGATCTGACAGGAGCGGGATTTTTCACAGAATAAAAATTTTAGTCATGAAATGTTGCCTACCCGAATATTTCGGGAATTTTCTGTCACTTTTTCGGGTTATTTGCACATTATTCAAACTTTTTAGGAAATTTTTGTGTCTATCTGTTTGTATTGGATTAGCCCAACCGATTTTCACCTGATTTATACTGTTGGAAAGAGGAGTCTTTTAGACTACCAAAAAAGTAAATTACAGTAGAGTAGAGTGGTGTAGAGTAAAGTAGTGAGAAGTAGAGTAGAATAGGAATTTTCATTTTCACTGTTGGAAAGGGAGACTCTTCAAGGGAGGCTTTAGACTCCAAAAAAAGGAAAGAAGAGTGGTGTAGAGTAAATTTGAATGGAGTAGATGTAGAATATCTGGAAAAAACTGGAGCAAAAAGCATATGGAGCACATAGTTTCCCTGAGTTAGAGCCACGGTTTTATCTTAGTGCGGAAATGAAAATACACAATTAAAACTTAGATTGTATTTACAATAAATATCATGGATATATGACACTAACTCATAAAAAATGGATAAATAAGAAGTGTCCCTATTGGAACTCACTCAAATAACAGAAATAGTATCTTCAAAAATTTCAACTACATTTTATATTTTACAGTAACGAATATTATATTAATTAGAAATGAGTGATTTTTTTTCCGGAATGTTGGACTTATTTTATCACGAATTATTTTTTCTATCTCAACTTGATATACAAAGATTTACAATGAATAAGTGAACTTGGCTTAATTTTCTTAGGACTATTTTGCTTTCAGGACAAAAATACTCGTTCTTTTAAAAGAAATTCGGGAGTTTAATTTTTCTCTGCACATTTTGTATTCAATAGATGGTTCATAAAAAGTAGACCTTTCCTATAACTCAACAGCAAATTTCACATCATCACCATTAAATTTGAAAAAAAAATTAATACTTCATGAACATCGAATATCTATCATCAATACGAAACATTGTATTTATAACGTTATTCATGATCAGTATTGCTGAACTCAGGTTATAACTAGACATCTAATATTGCTTTGTACGAATTATCAATGAGATACACAGAGATGTTCGAAAATTGATTGCTGTGCAGATCATATTTTACACAATAATTTTTCTAATGGACCTAAATTCCCAAGTTTATCGTCTTACATTTAAAGCATCTTCAGTTTCGATCAGGTAATTTTGTATTTTCGACCATTTGCCGTGAGATGTAAACATTTACATAACGCAAAACATTCACTATATTCCTTATTTGACCGTCAAATAATGCACCATACAAAATGTCGTTGAAGAAATTATCTACAACCGATTAAAGGTACAGATAAAAGCATTTCTGAAAGCTAAACAAGACAAATCTGTACTAAGGCCTTCGTAAATTATTTTTCAATCATAGGTATTAAGGAATTGGGATTCAGTAAAATTCTATTCCGATATAATATTTGTATAATTTTCTTTCGATTTTCAGCGGACGTTGAGATATCCTTTGATTAATTTTAGAACGCTTCGTCGATTTCGAGCAAAAAAGTATTTTTTCAGAAATAACTGAGTGAAAAAACGAAAAGTAGTTTTATATATCATTCAACGAAAATATGTACATGAGTAAAATATATACATGAACATGAGTAGAGTAACTGAGTATTGGGATATCATTAAAGGTCAATAATGGAGGGTAATGCATAAATAACCAAACTCCTAAACGACGACGAAACTAAATGAGGAAGTGAAAAATCTTATTTGACTATAATATTCAGATCTCACATCTTTCAGTATTCTAAAAAACCGCTTCTTTCTCAACAAGATGAGATTCGTGAATCGCCTAAATTAACGCGAAAATAATGGAATTTTTTGTACGTGCTTTTTTATACTATTCAATTTCATTTTCTGTAAATTCTTATCTAGAATGATTATCACAATCGAAAAATAAAAATTGAGGTTATCTAAATAATTTTCCACTTACGAGACGGATATACCACTATGTACCTATGAAATTATTTTGTTCAGTCATATGGATACCAGGAGGCGTTTCAATGTACCGATTTTTTAACCCGAAAAGTAATAACAGTAATGTCACTAATTCCACACCGACTCGAAGGTATTTCTGAAGCTGAATCTCGATTTACAGACGTAAATATCACTGTGGTTATGCAAACAGATAACTCAAGGGTTCTTCTTAGTTGAATCAAATCTGATCAGGAATGGAACTAGAGCCAGAATTATTCGAATCATGCTTCTATATTTACGAGGTGTTTGATTAACGAATTTTTTGAGTGATAATTAGGGTATCAACATTGAATATCCACAAGTAAACTGAATATTTTCGAAAATAAATCGAACTCTTTTAATTCATTACCTAGCCGGGTGAGTTTTTGGTACTATATTGAAAGCTCTTCATTCTCAAGAAGATAAAACATTTAAAAAACTTTTTGATCACTCGATAGATCATCTTACAAGGTGTCAGGATGCTGGCTCTGGGACTTACGTGACTTCCCCGTCTTCGTTTCCGTCTTCACCTGGTCGACGCTAAGTTTCCTCGGATTGCCGAGAGTGACGAGGGCGCTGGCTATGGCCAGGCCGGCAGACTGACCCTTGACGGTGTAGGGTTCCCCGCCTGTCGGCAAACGAATCAACAGGCTAAGTACCGCAGCCCTGTTGCCGAAGCAAGGTTCCAGGGAGATCGGGCTGGGAGAGTCCCTTTTGCGACGTTTCCAGTCAGCCGCTACGATGGCCTTGTTTTCGGGCTCGAGGTTCTCCTTCTTCTCTATCTCGACGAAAACCTGCCGGAAATTAACGATATGGGTTTTCTCGCTGGAATGGTACTATTGCGGCGCTCACCTGTGAAAATGGACGGGACGCCATCTGTTCCATCTCGACGAACAACCTCTGTCGCCTCCGGTAGATGTCGTATCTTTGTTTGATCTTCCACAGGAGCGCAGCTACCAGGAGGAGCAGTAGGAAGCAGCTGAAATTTTTTTCAGTTATTAAGATAGTTTTACCGACTTATATACCAAGCCCCAAACGGAAAAATTAAGACAAGAACCACAGGAATTTTTTTTTCTCTAGATGGTTTCTCCAACTGATTTTCCCAGGTTTCAAGAGAATCATCGCTGATGCCCTTCTGGAACCTCAAAGCTCATTAGATGTAGAATTTCCCGGTTTTCTCTAGCATTGATCGCCTTGTGCCTACGTGACAGTGCATGATTATCTATACAGGGTGACAATTTAAAAACTTGCCAGGCCAATTATGTCGCGACAAGGATGTTTTCAGAGAAAATGCCGAAACAGGTCAATTTTTATTCGGAGGGGGACATATTTTGAGCAGAATTGTAAGCCGAAATCTCCTCAAACCTAGGTGTAGGGGCTATCACCGCTAAATTTTCAATAGGGAATAGGGGGTGTGATTTACCTCATTGAAAGATCACTTGTTCCTCTACATGAATACTATGGCTAGCAAGTTTTTATCGATTCCTTGAAGTAGTTACAGGAGGTGACAATTTGAAAACTTGCCAGGCCAATTATGTCTCGACAAGGATGTTTTCAGAGAAAATGCTGGAACAGGTCAATTTTTAAAGGGAGGGGGGACATATTTTGAGCGGAATTGTAAGCTGAAATCTCCTCAAACCTAGGTATAGGGGCTATCACCCCTAAATTCTTCAAAGGGAATAGAAGGTAAGCTAAACCTCAATTGGAAGACAATATGTCCCTCTACATAATACTATTGTCTTCCAATTGAGGTATAGCTCACCCTTTATTCCCTATTGAGAATTTAGGGCTGATAGCTCCTACACCAAGGATTGAGGAGATTTCGGCTTACAATTCTGCTAGAAATATGTCCCCCTACGAGTAGAAATTGAACCGTTCCGGCATTTTCTCTGAAATCATCCTTGTCAAGACAAAATTGGCCTGGCAAATTTTCAAATTGTCAGCCCCTGTAACTACTTCAAGAACTCAATAAAAATTTGCAAACCATAGTATTCATTTAGAGGATCAAGTGATCTTTCAATAGAGGTATAGCTCACCCCCTATTCCCTATGAAGAATTTAGGGGTGATAGCTCCTACACCAAGGATTGAGGAGATTTCGGCTTACAATTCTGCTCGAAATATGTCCCCCTACGAATAGAAACTAACCTGTTCCTGCATTTTCTCTGAAATCATCCTTGAAGTGACCTAATTGGACTGGCAATTTTTCAAATTGTCACCCTGTATAGAAAAACCAGTGACAATTCAGTTTGCTTCACGAAGAACCAGAAAACGTTGCCATCGTTACGAAGTATACAATCATTTTTTCTTTGGCAACCGAAAACCGACCATAGAGAATCCGACCTTGACACCTGTCAAAATCGAAACCTTCCCATTACGACCGTCACAATGCAAAACGGACAAATTCCGGACAAGGACAAGAAGAGGATAATCTTGAGCATTACGAGATTCCTGAGGGACGAAAAGTCGAACGCCGATCTAGAGACCAACGACAGAGACTCCTTGGACGTGGCCATCCAGTGCCTGGAGGACATCTACAAGATAGACAACGATGCCAGGGAGATCCTCGAGGACGAAACGCTCGATTTGCGGGAATTCTTCCCGTCGGAAGACGTAACCGTATCGGAAGAGGACGAACGGAAGGCGGAAGAATTCAAAAATCGTGGAAACGCCTTGATGACCGACAACGACTTCAAGACGGCGGTGGAGGAGTACACGAAAGCTATAGCTCTGAACCCTAAGAACCCAGTGTACTTTTGCAACCGCGCGGCGGCCTATAACAAAGCCGAACAGCCCTTGAACGCGATCTTAGACTGCAAGACGGCGATCAAGCTGGACCCTAAATACAGCAAAGCGTACGGGAGGATGGGCAAGGCTTACTCGGAGATAGGACTGACCAAAGAGGCCCACGAGGCGTACCTAAACGCCTTGAAATACGACCCGAGCAACGAGATGTATCAGGAAAATCTGAAATATCTGGACGTGGGCCAAGGATCAGACGTCCAGAACGCGGGATTGTTCAACAATTCCGCCCTGTTCAAGATAATTCTCCAGTTGATGGAGAACGATTCCTTCAGGGAAGTCCTGGAGAAGCTGACGACCAACGAGGCCGATTCACCGTACATCAATAACCTCCTACAGATGGGACAGGTGCTGGTGAACAGACTTCAAGGCGCCGAAACTCTGCAACAGTTGCAACGAAACTGAACGGCATCAACTAGATCATTCCGAATTTTAGTTTGTCAATCTTTGTAACCATTAGAATCAATAAAAATGCTTTCCCAGATCAATGTGTAATACAAAACGAAAAGGAAGGAGTACTGTGTGTACTGCTATCCAGTTTAAGCGCCTAACCGGGCGCATCGGTAGAATGAAATATAAATGGGAACAACAATTCCGAAGGAATTGTCGCTCCAATAATGTGAGTTAGTCATGAACTACCATAGGAGGTCCCAGAGAAATCGAAACATTCAAGTGCAACTGTAGACCGGTTTCGGGATCATTTTTCCTCGTCAGGGACCTCTGGGACCTCCTATGGTAGTTCGTGACCAACTCACATTATTGGAGCAACAATTCCTTCCGAATTGTTGTTTCCATTTATACACTGCGCAAAAAAATTAACGCACATTCTGAAAATCTCAATTTTAATGAAGGTCAACTCTACATTGACTTTATAACTTATTTTTTATGTTCTCTCGGGAAGGTTTTGAACGAAACAAGACACATTAAATGGAAGAAAAATTCAGGATTTCACCGAATTTTATGTGAAAGAAGAGAAATGAACAATTTTCAAAATACTGAAATGCTGATAAGTGATTTAATACTTGGTATTTGCACCCCTTGCGTTAATTACAGCTCGGCAACGACGGTTCATACTCAAAATGAGTGATCTTAAAATGTTCTGATCTAATCCATCCCAGATTTCTCCGAGTTGGATTCCTAAGTCATTAAGAGTAGCTGGATAATTTTCTGAACTTCTCAGCCTTCTATTGAGGATGTCCCAAACCTGCTCAATCGGATTGAGATCTGGACTTCTTGCTGGCCATTCCATTCAAGAGACTTCAACCTCTTCAAGGTACTCCTGAACGATGCGCGCACGATGGGGTCTAGCATTATCGTCCATAAAAATGAAATTTTCACCAATGTATGGGGCAAATGGCACTACATCCTCTTCAAGAATGTTCCTTATATACTTATCAGCATTCATAGCTCCATTATCAACGACCACTAGGTCTGTGCGAGCAGTCAAAGATATTCCACCCCATACCATAATCGATCCTCCCCCGAAACCAGTAGTATTCAGGAAATTGCACTGAGCATATCTTTCATGTGAACGTCTGTATACAAGGGAACGTCGATCACAATGGTAGAGGCAGAATCTAGACTCATCTGTGAAGAGAACTCTTTCCCAATCGGCCTCTTCCCAATGGATATGCTCTTTCGCAAAAATCCAAACGCGCCCTTCAATGGGCTGGGGTAAGAGCTGGTGCTCAAGCTGAATTTGAAGGAGGCGAGCGGTTGCAAACCGTTGTCTCAACGAAGAAGCTCTCAAGTAACGTTCTTGAATGGCAGTTGTTACCCGTGGTCTACCCTGTCCTGGTCTTCGGACATTCATACCTGTCTCCCTGAATCGCTGCAACATTCTGGACACACTTGTATGGAAAACTCCAAACCTTTCTGCAATTCTTGTGTATGTCCACCCTTCTTCTCGCAAAACTACCGCTTGGGCACATTCCTGTTGGGTCAAATTGCGTGTTTCGCGTTGCATAGCGATCGAGTGTAGAAAATCAAACGAAAGAAAAACTATTGATCACTAGAATTGATCGAGAACTGATTTTAGAATGGAGCCAATACATTCAAAATCTGATAATATCATCTTTTTTTATTCCTGCTGGGAAAAAACATCTGTATTGAAGAAAACCGTTGAAAGTGGATAACATATGCATGCATAATTCTGATAAAAATAATTATCATTGTGAACACCTTCAGTTGTAGAATAAATTTGAGATTTCCATAATGTGCGTTAATTTTTTTGCGCAGTGTATTTCAATGTGTAATACTTACGAAGAGAAGGTGATGAAGAACTGCTGGAGGTTGAGTTTGGGATATTGCGAAAAGGAGATCTGAATCCACAGCGGCGGTTGGAAGTCGTACACGTAAACATAAAATATGGTGTGGGTGTTATTCTCCAGACCAAAGTTATATTCCGACTTCGAGAACCGATAGTGAAACGTGGTGCAATTGTAACTGCTGAAGATCGGAGTCTCCTCTTTCGAAGTGCCCTTCCTCACTGTGATGTTCATCTTCGCCAACACGGAGCATTGGATGGAAAAATCGGCGTCGATGTCAGGTTTGCTTGGGGTGTTTCGGAAATTTATCTGCGTGTAGTGTCTTTCTTCTTTCTTGGAGAGATTGAAAGTGAATTGGTAATCCACAGCCAAATCATCTGTAAAACGTTTATTATTTTATACTCCATTCACATTTATTTTAGCAGTCGGTTGGCCATGAAATAATTTTCTCGAGTTTTTGTAACTAGAACGGAGTAAGGTTGGCACTCATGAAATGTCGTTAATGTCATAACGCCGTTGATACAACTAATATCAATTTTCATTACGAAAATGCCGAAAGTGATTGAAAAAAGAGACAGGGTTTCAGAAAGTGCTATTTAGAATTCAGGTCCACTCATTCGAATAGTTATACACTGATATTCCAAAATCCACAATACGTCAGACGGTAGCGAACATATTCAATGTAAGAGAATTTATATAATGTTTCATCTGAATCTAAACGACTTATATTTCAGCTGAATATTTCCACAATCAGAAAGATTGTGAATGAAGAGGATGACAAAGAATTTCCTTCTATTGGGAGACCCAAAAAAGTGGTGGCATTTGAGGATTTTATGTTTGAGTGAATTAATGCGAAAAGTTT
This sequence comes from Coccinella septempunctata, assembly GCF_907165205.1. Lineage (NCBI taxonomy): Eukaryota > Metazoa > Arthropoda > Insecta > Coleoptera > Coccinellidae > Coccinella > Coccinella septempunctata. The sequence goes on along the minus strand of NC_058193.1, from coordinate 35,617,289 downwards.
ACTACAGCATTTTCGATGAATGTCATTGTAGAATAAGTTCCCGAAAATTGATTTTTCTATTTTTCATTCGACTTGTCCTATACATTGTGAATGTCTTAAGGTACCAATAAATACCTAATTATTATCAATATATCAATGTATTAAGATGAACAGCCACAAATACGCGCCAGTTGTCCTGTTAATTGTTTATTCTTGTGAAATTTTTGTTCAAAGGTGAAGTTCATCTTGACTTGAAACTTCCTTTAATTCCTTTCACTTATATTGATGCAAGAAGAGTTTTGTTGAAGAATTTAACATTCTTGTAATTATCTGCTAATTCCTTCGGGAGATACTCATCCTCAACCACTGCATCATTTGCATTTCATCTTCGGGTTAATATTTTTGAAATCTACAACTGATGTAACGTATTCAAACTTTAACCAAAGGAGATAACGAACATTAACTCTCCTCAAGCTAGTGCATATTACGATATTATACTGATCTCTTGTATTTTCCATGCGAATAACTGGATTTGGTATGCCTTCAATCAGTTTGTATAAACTTCAACTATGTTCGTCACAGATTTTCTGAAGAGATTCGACACTGTGATAAAATACGTAATAACAGAGATTTTTACGTAGAACAGGCGACATAGCGTTGATTTAAAACCCAAAAATGTTTTGACAAGCGTCATAACCCCACATTTTCGTAGAATCCAGAGTAAAATGTGTCAAATTTCCATGGCCAACCCAATGCTGAAATAAAAGTGAACGGAGTATATATAATCATTAATTTTTCAGGGTCAACTCACAAAAACAAGATCCATTATTATATTCGTCCTTGTAGTAATGATTGTTATTGTCACAGTTATCACAATGTTCCCCTTTTAACCCTTTGATGGTGCAAAAGCACTCCCCGGTCTCCGGATGGCAATGCGTTGCGTGATTGTTGCATTCGCACGGTAGGCATTTCCCGCCGTTTATCGGATTGCCCCAATAGCCCTTGACGCAGTGCTCGCAGTGATCACCAACAGTCAGATTACCGCAGGGTTCGCAGATGCTTGTATTCGCCACGCACACTGCGTGACCGTTACACTGACATTTGGGGCACGTCGTGAAGTGCCACTGCTCTGGCAAACATGTAGTCGACGGCAAAGACTCCATGTGCAGTATGGGGCCTGGAAATAAATTATTAGCAATTCCTTTCTGATACATAAGAGCGGTAAAAGAGGTAGAATCAATAATACGTTGTTCCTTCACCTTACAAACCACATTCGAGACTTACCACCGAAACCTCCGGGCATGCATTTTCCCAAACCAGTCCTCGACCCATCATCGCACCAACCGCAAGCGGGATCGTCCCTGCACTGGGCGCAGGTGGAATAAAAGCTGCATTGCGACTTTTCGTTGCTGCCCTTGCTCCTACACTTATTCTGAACGGTCGTCCATTCCCTGCACTGACCGTAGGGGAAGCTGGCGGTGTAGGCGTTCTTATCCACGCATCTGCCCTCGTTCTGACACCATATGCACTCCGCTATCGTGCAGTTCATGCACGAGTTGAACTCCGAGCACACCTTGCACTGGCTGCTCGGTATGAATATGTCGGCGGACGTGTTCGAAGGTTTTGGCACGCATTTGTTGGTGAACCGGCACTCGGATCTGGTATTGCAGGCAGAGCATGTGTGCAGACGATGACACTGCAGACCGTTCTCGCTCGGACAATCCTCGATGGACCTACGGAAAAGATGGACTGTGCCAATTTTGAACGTTCTCATATTCGAAATCAGTGGTGAAATAGTCCTTTACATCAATATTGCTTTCACATCTGAGCCGTTGAGATCATTCAACTTATAAACATGAACTTATGACCGAAATTGTGAAAATCGAAAAATTGGAGTATCGAGCCATCATCAAGTACCTGTATTCAAAAGGGTTAAGATGTAAGCAGATTTACGAAGATATACTTAATACCCTTGGCGATCAATGTCCTTCGTATGCGACAGTGAAAAATTGGACTGGAAGCTTCAAAAGAGATAAATTTTCAATTGAAGATGATGACCGATCGGAAAGGCCAGTTTCTGTGTCAGTCCCCGAAATTATCGATGCAGTTCATGACATGATTTTTTCAGACCGTCGAATTGGGCTAAAACGGATATCTGAAGCACTGCATATTTCATACGAAAATGGATCCCCAAATGTTTGAATGTCGACCAAAAGCGTGCAATGTAGACTTCTTAAACCGAATTGTTGCTATGGATGGGACTTGGGTACATTTCTACGATCCAGATACACGACCTAAGAAGTTTCATGTCTAAAAATCTGATGGAAAAGTTCTTGCTTCAGTTTTTTGGGATTGCCATGGAGTAATCATGATTGATTTTTTGGATAAGGGTAGAAAAATAACCGGAGATTACTATTCGACATTGCTGACCACTCTACGGGAAAAAATTTAAGAGAAAAGAAGCGGAAAGCTATCCAGAGGTGTTTCGTTTTTGCAGGACAACGCCCCTGCACACAAATCTCATGTTGCCATGCAAAAAAGTCCTGATTTAGGGTTTGAATTACTAGAACACTCCCCTTATTCACCAGATTTGGCTCCATACGACTATCACCTCTTTCCTCAACTGAAGAAAAGTCGTAAATCTTCTTCCGACGAGGAGGTAATAGAAGCTGTGGAGGTCTGGTTTGCAAGAGCAAGGAGAAAATTCTTGTTTTTGAAAGGTCTAGAAACGTTGCAGGTTCGTTGTAATAAATGTATCCAATTAAGAGGAGAATAAGTTGACCAGTAAAACATTTTGACATTGAAATTTTGTTTGGTTCTATAGTAGGCTAATAATTTTTCAATATATCCTCGTACTTTGTATCATTTGAACTGGGTGATTTTTAATAACATGACTTATTTAACCTCGACACGTGTTTCGCAATCATAGAAGCATCTTCAGGCGAGTTAAGGTAAAATTTAAGATCCAATAGCACATGTGATAATTCAAGGAAAGGACTTACCTTGCCGCAGTCAGCGTCTTAGTATTCGACGTGTTCCTGCACTCCTTGTAACTACAAACGTTGCCGCACCAGATGCAATCGCTGGTCGTCTGCGTGCAACTCGCGCAATCGTCGAACCTGTTGCACCTTTCCGTATTTTGGAATATGCGTTGGGTCATCGTGGATCGGTTCATGACGGGACACCTCTCGCTCTCGCCCAGCGATTCGACCTCCGTCATCATCGTCTCCATGTCGACGCATCTGCTGGTCGTCAGGTCCCACACGCACTTCACGCCGATCCTGGCGTTCAGACATGCGTCCGACGGGTGGAAATGCGAGCAATCCCCCGGGGTGTACCTGATCATGTCGGACAACATCTGGCCGTCGAAGCCGCCGTAGATGTAGAGGGAATTCTCGAAGACGACCGCCGAATGCCCGAACCGCGGCAGGTCGCCCTGGATGTCGGGCGGTACGTCCAGGACGTGCCAGGAGTCGCAGGTGACGTCGTAAGACAGCAGCTCGGCGCTGTAGCATTTGGCGCCGAAACTGTGCGCGGTGTCGTTGTGGGTGTTTCCGCCAAAAACTAGCATCAATCCTGCAAAAAATTCGCTTTCGTCGGTTCATAGTAATATAAAAGAATATGATTGTCAACATCTGGCTGTCACTTATACAATATTCTATGTTCTAAGGGATGATGGCTGTTTATGTTCAACATCCTGTCCGCCTATATAGGAAGCTTTTCTTTAAAACAGAATTTTTTCAGATATTATAGACAGGAAAAGATACGTTCTACTCATATCTTTCTTCTTTGACAAGTGGACAGCCCATAAAGACAGTAATTGTGACACTTTACAGATCAAAGGCTAGGTTGGGTTAGGTTCATAGAAATATAAAAGAATCTGATTGTCAACATCTGGCTGTCACTTTTACAATATTCTATGTTCTAAGGGGTGATGGCTGTTTATATTCAACATCCTGTCCGCCTATATAGGAAGCTTTTCTTTAAAACAGAATTTTTCCAGATATTATAGACAGGAAAAGATACGTTCTACTCATATCTTTCTTCTTTGACAAGTGGACAGCCCATAAAGACAGTAATTGTGACACTTTACAGATCAAAGGCTAGGTTGGGTTAGGTTCATAGAAATATAAAAGAATCTGATTGTCAACATCTGGCTGTCACTTATACAATATTCTATGTTCTAAGGGGTGATGGCTGTTTATATTCAACATCCTGTCCGCCTATATAGGAAGCTTTTCTTTCACACAGAATTTTTCCAGATATTATAGACAGGAAAAGATACGTTCTACTCATATCTTTCTTCTTTAACAAGTGGACAGCCCATAAAGAAAGTAATTGTGACACTTTACAGATCAAAGGCTAGGTTGGGTTAGGTTCATAGAAATATAAAAGAATCTGATTGTCAACATCTAGCTGTCACTTATACAATATTCTATGTTCTAAGGGGTGATGGCTGTTTATATTCAACATCCTGTCCGCCTATATAGACCATATTAGTGAGGTTAGGCGGGAAATTTGAATCGCGATCCATCCGTGGATCTGGTCCCTGAATTCCCTATGCATTTCTTATGGGACTAAAAATGCCGCGTACTTCTCGCCTGTTTTTGGATATTTTAGCGAATTTCTTAAGATTTATTTCTGTTGGAATGTGTTCTATGATCCTTTCTTAACAAGTTGAAAACAAAATTTCGTAATAAAATGGTATATTTTTTTAATAATGGATCAATATAAAATTGGTCAGCAAGATCCATGGAAGTTTGTCGTAGCTTCATTTCGTTTCTAACCTCTGAAGCTGACATCATTCTAACGCGCAAGCGTAGCATGTCTTTTTCTTTGTTACGGTTCATGATTGACGTATAGCAGAAATGATCTACGACATACGGATATATTCCGTATAATAATGTGTTCAATTTTGATTTTAGGACATATAAAAGTATTTTGTGATGTAAAATGTACTTGGAAACAACCTCTAATGATTGCGGTACCCAATTTTGCATGTCTTTATATTAACATTTACTTCTAGCTAGCGATATTCCATCTTAAAGTCGATTCCTATGTAAAAAAATTTGAATATGGATCTCCCGCCAATTGAGTGATTCTAACCTCACTAATATGGTCTATAGGAAGCTTTTCTTTAAAACAGAATTTTTCCAGATATTATAGACAGGAAAAGATACGTTCTACTCGTATCTTTCTTCTTTGACAAGCGGACAGCCCATAGAGACAGTAATTGTGACACATTACAGATCAAAGGCTAGGTTAGGTTAGGTTCATAGAAATATAATTTTTGTTTTGGATCTAAATGAATAACTCACCAGGAGTGATGAAAGAAGCACTGTGTAAAAACCTCGATGAGGGTGAATCAGTCAAGAGGGTCCAAGTCCTAGAGTTCGGCTCGTAAGAATATATATGTCTGCTCAAGGTCTGCGTAGTGTCACTCTCCGACACGATACCCCCATAAACGTATATTTTCGAGGTCAAAGGATCCCAAGCTGCGGAATGACCGTAGCCCCCTTTCACCGGAAATCCCCTGGTGTTCACTATGTACCACTCCCGTTCTCCGAAATAATACTCTTGAACCGTATTCAGATATCCGAAACTGGAGGAGTATCCGAATATGACGATCATCCTGTCGGCTTTTTTATTGTCGATATTCGTTACGACAGTGGCGGTGTGGCCCGCTAATTTGAGGGGGCCGCACATCAGGTAACTGTCGTTGCAAGATAAAGATTTGACCGTTATGTTCTCCCATGTTTTGGCACTTATATCGAAGGCCCAAATTTCAGAAGTAGCCCCTCTATTTCCAAGAATTCCTCCATACAAAAATATCTTATCACCATAGATAACTGTAGAGTGGCCATATCGAGGTGATGGATTTGGCGTTACATGAGGTTTTTCCCACACATTACCTGAAAATTAAATGAAGGACAATACTCAAAATTTATTAGAAATATAATTATACATACCATTGAAGTCGTACACATACAGAATCGTTCCTCTACCATAACTCTCTCCCGTAGTCACATACATTGAATCTTTCCAAACAACAGCACCATGGGAGGCCGATCCCGGTGGAACAAAACTCGGAACAGATACCATTTCCCAGTAACCATTGACCCTCAGTTGACTGCAATCGTAACCTTTATAATCTGGGTTACAGATGCAGCCATTTTGGTCGCATCTACCTCTATCTTTGGATTTACCGCAGTTATTTGGACACTTTTCTAAATGGCAAGCTACTCCTCCCCAGTAACCTGAAAGTAAAGAATGCATATACAGGATATTTGGATCATATTAACTCATGATACCCAATATATTCAGTCAATATTGACTGAATAACACAATACCTTTTTTAACTCCAGATCGAAAGCAAAAGCATGAAAGAATTCAAATGCATTTCAATTACAATCAATTCTAGTGAAATGTAACTTACCATCACAAGTACACTGTCCGTCAATGCAAGCACCATTCCCAGAACAGTCAACGCCAGCTACATTCGAAGGACAAGCGTTGAGTCTGTAACTTATATTGAAGCCCGACATATTGAAAGCGTCATCACTGAAGAAATGCACCAAAGCAGATCCACTAGTGGCGACTACTTCTGGAATCCTCCGGATACTGTAACCATCTTTGTACATGAGGCCACTGAATACACCAAGAAGAGGAGAAGCAACACTATCTCCATCAAATATGTAAAGATGATCCCAACCGCATTCAGTGGCAAATTCTTGTAAATGGAGAGTGATAGACGAGTTTGGAGCATCGATTAACCAGCTACATTTAACATTTATGGAGTAGTTTCCTAGGCCGTCATATATTACCCCTGTAGAGGCTCCAAGTCTGAAAAACATTATTTATATGTTAATGCTGTCTGTTTTTAGTTGATTTCATTTTATAGCAAGTTCCAGGAGCAATCTACTTGGATACCACATACTTATCGGGGGGTAATTAGGAAAATTTTAGATAAGATACTGAGGAGAAAGTACTTCCTGCACAAAAAATTGGGGACTGTTCCAATGGGATAAATTAAACCTACCTTACTTTACCTCCACAAAACTGACACTGCGGTCCTTGCCACCCATCATAACAAACACAGGTATCATTTCTGCATACCCCATTGCCATTACAGTTACTCTCTAGACATTTACCATGGACCGAATTACCAACTTCTATGAGGACTAGTATTACACAGCATATAAACGGCCATTCGAAAAATTTTCGTCGATATTTCGACTTGAATAAGAATAAAAACATTTGTAAGACTTCTAACATTTTTCAGTTACCATTACAGGTCGAAATACGACGACAAATAACTGTAAATTCACATATAGTCATTAGTCCAAGGTTCGATCTTTATTGACCGATGTTCAGTAGGAAAGAAAAATCATTAGGTCAGATTAGTTCGTTTTATTTGAGTTTAGTTGAGTATTGAGTTTTATCAAGTTGAAACAAGAGTTTATCTATTTTCCACTTTCCATACTTTTTTGACAGTCAATACAACGAAGTGACGTTAATGACATTGTAGGGATAGGTCCAGGTTCAAGTAAAAATATTTTGCAACTACTGAAAAGAGAAACTTGAAGGTTGGTTTTTCTTAACTTAGTCATTCAGGCCTCCCAAATCGAAAATAAAATCCTTATCTATATTATCGTGAATCTTGGGAATTGCTAACAGGATTCTGGGCGACTTCAATTTGAGAGAGGCAAAATGGTGGATGCCCTAAACTCACATTTCACTTGACAGAGAAAACTGGTGGATCCCCCGGCTTCCAGCCTAGAAGTATGTAGGGTAGACTACCTTGCGATTGCTACACCAATAATATTCGAATTGTGAATAAAGGAAAGACAAGTGTAGTAGAAGAGCATGAATCAAGGGTGATTCCAGTAGCAACAAACATTACCTACAGATTTTTATAAAATTTTGCCCCCCGAAAGTGACCCCAGGAAAGCCCAGGATGATTTAAGATTTGTTTTTGACCTCGATTCGAAAGCATCCAGAATTTAAATGAAAAATGCATAAATATACGAAATTTATTGTGAATAATATAAAAACATACAGTTGCAAGGAGTTTTCAAAGGTTTGAAACGGATTTATCGTTCGCTTCTTGAAGGTTTTGGATTCTTTGTTGCAATCCTATGATCTGTAAAGAAAAAATATAATACTTGATTTCTACCATTAGTTCTTCGTAAACTTTAAGTATAAAAACATGTACTCCGAAAATTCCAATGGGTCTCAAGTTTTTTACTTGTTCGATTGCACATGTTTTTACCGTTTTGATCTGCTTAGCTGCTTCCTGAATGTCTGTCCTTGGCGATTGTTCCTTTTCGCACTGCACTTCCAGCTCCTTCAATTGATTTACCAATTCTCCAATCAAATTGGGAATATTGATTTCCCTAGGGGTGTTCGTCCCCTTTTGGATAAATCTCTCTAGCTCCCGGTTCAGCAGATCAGCCCTGGAGTCCATCACCATGTATTCCTCTTGAACGTCGTATGGAGGCTTGGGGAGATCTTCCAGATTCACTCTACGTGGACTCTCTAATCTCTTCTCCTCACGCCAATTCTTCAACGACATCAGATTTCTGAAAATAAATGACGTTCGTTGAGCCCAAGCTTTCAGCAGTTGAAACTTATGTTTTCAATGAAATTGTGCTCACTTTTCTTGTTGTAGAATCCTTTCTTGTTCACTCAAAATCATCTGCAGCTTCTCCAGCCAATGCTGTTTGAGTTGAGCGTCCGAAATTGTGTACTGTGCGTTTTCTTTCTTTTCTTTATCACTGTTCTTCTTATAATAAGATTTCAGGCTGATCTGGGATGGACCTCTGGTTATTTCATGTACTATATGCTTGTCATCTGGGATTTCTTGGGAGGACTGTACAGTGGTTGCGATTTCTAGATTTGATACACTCGATGATACATCGACTGGCTTAGAAAGACCTGGAAATATGTGTAGTTACTCCAAATCTTAATCGAGCACTGATATTTATTCTTTTTTGTAATATCCACTCGCGAAATCTATTTGATTCGACATTACTCACTCGTTATCGTTATAATTGGTGTTCGTTCTGGGAACCTCCGTCTGATTTTAGGCTTTCTTGTGTTTTTGCTAACAGCTCTACAGTTAATCGCCTGTGATTCAAGTTCTTGATCTTCATTACTAGCGTCTGTATACAGAGACGAATCTGAAGATCTCCTGGTATTCAAGCAATCGGCGTCAGGTCTTGAAATAGTGTCGGCCTCCCCTTCTTTGGAATTCTCTATCAAATAGCGGTCCCTTAGATACGCGCAGATTGCCTGGATTCCCTCATTGACGATGGATCGGCTTGGGTAGATCAAAGGGTTCATGGAGATGTGAAGAACTTTCAGTTTTGGCGCCAAACCTATTGGGATGATCGATTAGACTCCATATGAGGTTGAACCTACACTATATTATTAAATTTCATGTTGGTTTTTCCAAATAGACTTACCGAGTTCGTTTGGTAGTTTTTCCAGGTAGTTGTTGGATACCAGCAAATTCTCGAGGTGCTCGTGATGCGCGATACTCTTCGGTATAAACCTCAACTTGTTGTTCCTCAGGTCCAGCCAGTTCAGTTTGCTCAAAACGGTGAAGAAATCGTCTGGGAGGTATTCTATGGAATTGCCCTGAAGATAAAGCATCTTCAAATTGAACATACCGAGGACATTTTTCGGGATTTCAGTCAATTCCTGCTTAGAATGATCGGCGATGATATCGTATTCAGTCATGGTTTTTCACTGGGAACATTGATATTTTGCTGGCAGATTTTTATGAGAAATTTTGATTATGGTTTGATATTTTCGTGCCTTTAATGTCATATGTGCCTCTGTCTGGCAGGAAGTATGATTTGTTTGCTATGGATACCGATTGTAGTATCGATCAAACTTGGCGGGCTTTCAGTATACAGGATATCTGAATTCGACGTTGAAACTAAAGTAGGATATCATTCTAGAGAGGTCGAAATACATACCTATGTCCTAAAATACCGTTGGGGAATTTGAGCATCTTCATTTACCTCCTCAAACACGTATTATGTGAAAATTTGGCTAGGGTTTGTGGATAAGCCAAACACTGAGTTGATATTTCGATGATTTTCGAAGTAACGATAATTTTCTTATCGTTTCCCATGATGTTGATGTTTGTGTTTTGACATCGAATGATGTGGAGGTAACTACCCTTAATATGACGAAAAAAAAAACGGTAATTTCATGGAAATATCTTTATTCACATTCGCAATCTGACGGTACATCATCCATTTTACGGGATACAGCTGGCGGTGGGGGATCAGGGATGTGTTTCATAACATTGAATCTTTTATCTGGCGTTACAAGCATGCTGGGATCAGCACATGTAACGTTTATGGACAGTTGCAGTGGCTTATTAGGTTTACAAGGGTTTTCAGAGCAAGGCGTTCTTATTTCCAACACTGTACAGAAATCTTTTCCTTTTTCCTCTGCCTCGTCATTCTTCTCCACAATTTCAGTCTTATTTACTGGTGCTTCCTCAACTTTTTCAACGGAATATGTTTCGTTTGGAGCGCAGGGGCAGTTATTATCATTTGCAGCTGGCGGAGGAGCTTGGTACGTCCTGTTAACTGCATTTTGCCTAGGTTGTACACCCCTCGTTCCACCTGTCCTATTCCCAAGGTTAACTGTACCACCCCTAACTTTAGAACCTTCAGCGGATGGATTAAGCAGTATATTAGGTGGTATATTAACAGCGTATGGGTTCGGCAGGTAAGTATGGGTTCTGTGAGGGGTGGGTATCCTATTCGCCTTCATTGCAGGGGGCATATGAGAAGCATAGCCCCGTTGGGGTACTTTAACATTTCTTGGAGACGGCGTCATTTCTCCGTAGACGTTGAATGAGTCCATCCTGACACCTTTAGACCATCCGACCGAACTGTCGGATCGTCCAGTGTCCTGGCCCCACACCGAGCTAACGCTGGTACCCTGATTGGCGAAACCTATCGATGTTGGGGTGCTATAAAACCTAGGCGCCTTCTTGCGATGCTCTGCCACCTCCCTAACGTTCACAATCGGTTGGGGGTCATCGTAAGTCGAGTAGTTTCTCGAAGGAAGAGGAACAGTCATCCTTGGATAAGTCTTATAGGCACTTGGTGCAATATTGACCCTTTTGAGCGTTTTGGGTATTTCAAAATTCCTCCACGGTCCTACATCTGAGTAGTCAGAAGACCAGTCCGATCCCATTGTTGTTTGCGTAGGTGCCGAAGTCTGATTGGCTGGTGGTTGTGTGTATTGCTCGAACCCCAAGGGTCTATTGATGTATGTGTTGTCCCTCCGATCTTTCATGGTTTGAACAGCTCTTATGACATTTCTGGTGGCATTGAAGGTAGGTTGAATAGCGGTTCTTGTGGTGTTGAGTCCAACAGGTTGTGGAATATTTCCCCGTTGACGTAAACTCTGTTGCCCACCTGGTTTGTAAGTAACATTTCCTTGTTGCATCGGAAGTGGACCTTGAGGGACCATCAGTCTTCTAGGATCTTGCGGTGGCTGAATGTTTCTTTGCTCTGGGTACTCCCCAGCATTGCACGCGCAATTTGATTTGATGGCTGGAAATGTCGTATTCATGATAGGAGCTGCTGTAATAGTACGATCCTTCATCGCTTTATAAATGGGCAAATCACGTGGCCTACAACAAGTGGGTACGCCCTCTTCCTCATTAGCCATTGGAAAAGCATTCGCATCGAATGTTCTATTTGGTGCAGGATAATCTGCAGGCCTTGAGGTCGGTCCTGTGTTATAATTGAAGGTACCATCTGGATTGCACACGCCAGAGAAGTTACAAGGCTGTGACATGTTACTCTCTCCTTGGTGAAGAGTTAATTGGTAAGCTGGTCAGTTTTTCATTAGCTTCTTACTGGAATTTTGGAGGAATTTTGAAGGCAGAGACATTTTGAAAATTCTGACAGGAAACTTCGTCGAAAGAGCAAAGATGAATTTTTCTTTTTTTTCTATTCCCTCAAAATGTGAGAAGTTCCAGAGCCATCTATACAAGGAAGACTCCATTACAAATTCGAAATCTTCCTTCTTGAACTTGAAGAGCTTCAAATAATTTGCATAGATATATCAAGTTGCTACTAGCAAGTCAAACAGCTTGGAGTAAAATTGAATTCGAAAAATATAACAGAAGGATGCAAATAACACTTTAACAGTTTTATTTTTATACTTCAAAATATATGTGCACACCAGCATTTGATATGAAATTTTTATGCTCTAAACAGAAGAATATTCCCGAATATTCACATTTGGGAGGATGTGCTGGAGCTTATCGCTTTGTAACCTTTGTCTGGCGTAATCACCACTGACCTATCAGCACAAGAAACGTTGATGGATAGAACGAAAGGCATGCCAGCTGCACCTCCAGGGCTCCTATGAGGTGTTCTTATTTCCAATAACGTATCCAGAGTTTCTTCTTCTTCATCATCGTCACATCCACCCCCACATTTACCTGACGGAGAAGAACCTGACTGGCAGCCAACGTTTGCCTGGGGAATACAAGTCTGAGTCTTATCGGAAACTAACCCAATTTTGCTGCAAGTGTTGTCGTTGCAAAAGCTCCCCCCTTTTTTCCTTCCGCAAGAGTTGTCCGAACAATATGAGCTCTTCCTGCGATCAACAGTCGCATCTGCAGTTTTTGGCCTTTTTTCTCCTCCTCTACAACAAGCTGGAACCTTGTTATCTCCACTTTTACAGCATGCTGGGAGCTCAGGAGGCACCGAAGCAGATTGAGGTCTAACCTTTGTCTGTGGGGATCTTCGCTGCGAATATATTGGCGTGGATTGTGGTCTGCCAGCGAAAGATGGCATATCAGTATCTGCGAGTTGAGCATACGCTGATTCATCTTGTAAACTATGAGTTTTGTAATTTGCTTGAGATTGAGGGTTGAAGGATCTCATTCCTGTTTGTTTGTAAGGTGAAGCATAAGGATTTTGCACGTAGTTACGTGTGTATGAGCTCTGGATAGCTGGATTCACTTGCCTGCTCATATTTGGATTTAGGTACGTCCTATTGATACTAGGAATCATTCGAGCATTTCTTGGAAGAGGCGTGGAATACTTGCTCGCATTGTAAGTACCTGATCTCATTCCAGGTGATCTGCTACTAAGTAGAGTATCATTCAAAGAACTCCCCCAGCTTTGATCGAACTGAGTTCTATAAGACGCTGGCATAGGGGTGCCGAAATATGAGGATGCTTGTCCATCATAGGTATGATAGTTTCTTGAAGGCCTTGGAACGTGTGATGCAACGTAATAAGATGAATCTGGCATGCTTGAATCTCTCCCAGACACAGAACTCGCATATTTGCTAGAAGTATTGTAAGTTGCACGCTGGGTGTTATATCTATCACCAACAGAACTTCCTAATGTTCTGGATAAGGGAGGGGATCGTGGAGCCGATGTAAGACTAGCATCTACAAGTTTTCTCTCGATAGGTCTAACCTTGTTCATGCAGCAAGATGGTACATTCTCCTGAGGTTTTGCCAATGTTCTAGATTTAGCATGAGAAGTATCTACGCTCTTTATTGAGGAGAAAGTATTATCGTGATCATCCCCAGTATCATCGTCCTGACCATCATCAGAAAAACTAGACTCCGTTTGTGCGTCTATGAAAGAAGAGTTCGCCCCTGGTTTGAAAAATTCTTCGAAACTTCCTCCTTTTTTACAACATGAGGGTTTATCATTTTCCGCTGCTCTCATACTTCCCATACTAGACGAGTCATGAGGATTTATTTTCACTGGAATTTTGAATTGTGAAGTTCGAAATTCACATCACGTTCTTCAAGTGAGGCTCCATATTTCAGGTGATGACGTATGGTTGTCACTTTCAGGAACTCGGCCTTTGGTTTTCATAGAAGCTTGAATCAGTGAAAGCCGACGAAATGGATGCGTTTCTTATTCTTCTTTCAACTCATTACCTTTGTCTGATCTCTTGTTGAATTCGTATGGAAATCACCAGCCTATCGTTAAATGATCACACTAGCCTTAGAGAAATATGTAGTAAATCAGACAATATTATTGGTTCTTATGAAATTTCAATTTTTATTACAATGTGTGGTATTTGTTAACTGAATTAGGAAACGATTTGATTCCTTATCCTAATACTTGGCACGTTAGAGACTACAGATGTTCCAGGTAATGTGCGGTATATCCTTTTTTGAGGATTAGAAATCTGCCGAAGGAAGTTATAAGGCGGTTTTTGGTAGTTTTCCGAATTTGATAGAGGAATTACACTGTCATCAGGAGAGATTGTTCTCGATGTAGTTTCGTAGGACTCAGAATTGTTAGGTTTTGCTTGACTTTGTACAGTATTTTGTGTGATTCCAGTCTTTGACTGGATTGGACTCTTTGCTGAAGGTACAGTTTTGGCGTAGTACCTCTGTTGATAGTAAGCATTCTGCATTTGCTGAGTATTCGATGGTTGTGTAGAGGAATTTGATTGTATGGTATAAGATTGATTCATTCTGGTGGTATTACTTTTGGATGCTGTCGCTGGAGTTCTTACAGGGGTTTGGTACTGTTTGTACATCCTTGCTTCCGTAGTAGGAACTGCAGATTGTTTTCTTACAGGATAATCCTCATAATATCCTTGAGACCTATCGAAACTAGTACTTGCAGTGTAGGGAATATCTGAGTAGCTACCATCAACCGTCATGTTAGCATAAGCGTTAACATTTGTATTACCTATGGCGGCACTAACAGGTTTTGCAAAGGAATCATACTGGTATTGGTAAGAAGATTGATCATCACCAAGTGAAGTGAAGTCCGACACACCAAGCCTATTAAACCTCATTTGTTTCCTTTGCGAAGGGACTTGTCCCATCCTTCTCTGATCACCTTTCCTCGCCAACAGTTTGTGCAGTTCCGAATCGGTGAAACCAAGAGATTTGTAGTACTGGTACTTCGAAGTTTGAGAAAAATCCGGATTGTTCGTACTCTCGACTTGCTGGTAATTCCTGTTGTTAAATTCTTGTTTCATCATGTAATTCGACGGATATGGTTGACGTAATTCGTTGCTCGAGTGGTTCTGATACATTTTCGGACTGTGCTCATCCTGATACAGATATTGTTTCATGTACTCTTGGTTCAGGTGACTTCTGGACTCGTTGTCGTAAAAGTAATCGGATAGACTTTTCATGCTTCCTCTGGAGCTCTTGTCGTCCAAAATGTAGATGGCATTTTCATCTTGGTCGTTTGAATCGATCGGTATTTCTAGAATGTAGTCTTTCTTGCCGGACACAGTGCCAGCTGGTATGATTATACGTTTCATATTGAATTTACTGGAATTTGGACTTAATTTTCGATAAATATTCGAGAAAGACTTATGTCATTTTGGTCGGTGTGTCAATCATAGATTAAATATGGCATCAATCTATGAGCAGATCGAAGTTGTATGGGTTAGAATTAGCTTTTCTATGATAAAAAAAAAGTATTTGACCCACTGATCATGTTATATTGATGGTTTTATTCGAGCCCTTTTATCACCTACTAAAATACATGGACTAATTTTCATTTCTATGCTTTCATTGAGGAACTTGATCATGTCTGCTTAAAATACGTTGACACTTATTTTTTTCAGCACACTTGTGGTTAGGTAAGGTTAGGTTAGGTGGGACCTAAATGCCTACTTGACATTAGTGCTGAGATTTGCTCATTTTCAGCCTTGAAATGTTTTTACCAGACGTATCTCTTGATTGAATACGAAACTAAAGGCACGCTGGATAAAACATGTAAAAATTATCTTAATCTTGTTCCGAAAATCGATTAACACACGTGTAACCACTGATGCGTCAATACTTTATGGTCTACTCTAAGGTACTCTTAATAACTAATTACCCTAATCAAGCCATTTTTTCTTCGCAAAAATATTTTCATACTTTAAGCTGTAATAGCTTCCATGATTATGAGTTCAATGGAAGGATCTAATTAAAAAATTGAAGTGCGTTCAATTTTTTTCACCGAGGAATAATTGTTATTCGTTAGTATTGAAGACGGTAGATAAAACTAGAGATGAACAACATCGTAATGAGCACATATATGCTGTGGAACTTTTTCTGTATTTTTTTCCGTTTTACCGTCAAGGCTCAGTCGCCCAAAGTCATTACAACGAAAAAAGGGATAGATTAATTGCGAATCTGAGTAAAAAGTAATTGTGGAGTGAGTTTAAGCGCAAGAGGTAATGAATAATTCATTCGGGATCAAATAATAAGATTATTAAACTGAAAAACATCGTAGACACTCTCTTTATTAAGTGAGTCCTCGAACTCTGCTTGTTTGTTGATCTCTTTCATAATTGTTTGTTCGAGTTTTTTCGCGAATTTTAATAGTCTTCTCATCGATCACATCTGAAGTATTTACGTCAATGAAGTTCGTTCTTTACAAATGTTTTGATACAGGCGTTTTTGCTCCTTTTGGGCCAAGATTGCCAAAAAGACCTGAGAAAATACTAACTCGAAATAATGGCATAATCTAAATCGGTACAAACATGACTGAATCACGCACTTCCAAATGTGCCAGTAGCAACGGATTTCGAAGAAAAATCTGAGTAAAATTAAGTTTATGATTGTCTTTTGGTAAATTTTCGTCTTATTAATTTACTTCGTAGCTTAATCAGCTTTGGAGGAAATAATTGAAACCTGAAATCACTGATCTTTTAAGGGTTTTAACTTAGCTTTATAGCTGACAACCTTTTTTGGGAGAATGTGCCCAAGCGGTAGTTTTGCGAGAAGAAGGGTGGACATATACAAGAATTGCAGAAAGGTTTGGAGTTTCCCATACAAGTGTGTCCAGAATGTTGCAGCGATTCAGGGAGACAGGTATGAATGTCCGAAGACCAGGACAGGGTAGACCACGGGTAACAACTGCTATTCAAGAACGTTACTTGGGAGTTTCTTCGTTGAGACAACGGTTTGCAACCGCTTGCCTCCTTCAAATTCAGCTTGAGCAAACTCATGAGGTGCAAATTAGCACTTAGACAATAAGAAATCGCCTCAGAGAATATGATTTAAGGCCTCGAGTCGCGGCAAGAGGCCCAGCTCTTACCCCAGCCCATCGAAGGGCGCGTTTGAATTTTGCGAGAGAGCATATCGATTGGGAAGAGGCCGATTGGGAAAGAGTTCTCTTCACAGATGAGTCTAGATTCTGCCTCTACCATTCTGATCGACGTTCCCTTGTATACAGACGTCCACATGAAAGATATGCTCAGTGCAATTCCCTGAATACTTCTGGTTTCGGGGGAGGATCGATTATGGTATGGGGTGGAATATCTTTGACTGCTCGCACAGACCTAGTGGTCGTTGATAATGGAGCTAAGAATGCTGATAAGTATATAAGGAACCTTCTTGAAGAGCATGTAGTGCCATTTGCCATTTTTTTATGGACGATAATGCCAGACCCCATCGTGCGCGCATCGTTCAGGAGTACCTTGAAGAGGTTGAAGTCTCTCGAGTAGAATGGCCAACAAGAAGTCCAGATCTCAATCCGATTGAGCAGGAGAAGTTCAGAAAATCATCCAGCCACTCTTAATGACTTAGGAATCCAACTCGGAGAAATCTGGGAAGGATAAGAT
Source organism: Coccinella septempunctata (assembly GCF_907165205.1). Classification (NCBI taxonomy): domain Eukaryota; kingdom Metazoa; phylum Arthropoda; class Insecta; order Coleoptera; family Coccinellidae; genus Coccinella; species Coccinella septempunctata. Next base: position 35,599,706 of record NC_058193.1, on the reverse strand, counting down.
CAGAACATTTTAAGATCACTCATTTTGAGTATGAACCGTCGTTGCCGAGCTGTAATTAACGCAAGGGGTGGAAATACCAAGTATTAAATCACTTATCAGCATTTCAGTATTTTGAAAATTGTTCATTTCTCTTCTTTCACCTAAGATTCGGTGAAATCCTGAATTTTTCTTTCATTTAATGTGTCTTGTTTCGTTCAAAACCTTCCCGAGAGAACATAAAAAATAAGTTATAAAGTCAATGTAGAGTAAACTTTCATTAAAATTGAGATTTTCAGAATGTGCGTAATTTTTTTGCGCAGTGTATTTGCGAAATCAAAATTTATTCCCATTGACCCTGGGGACACACTGTATATGGATGGGAATTCGAAAAGGTTCCATATAACAAACTAATTCGATTTTGGTCAAGGAAACGCCTCCTGAAATCTTTTGCATTTGGTTTTGACATTTATGTGAGCAATAGCTTCGTCAGGTGGTGATTAAGTTACAAGGAGTAGTTTATTAGTGAATTCTGTAAATTTCCGATTGCCGCAATGCAAGAAAGCACCGACTGGATCACTCCATTCATCCGCATTCGTTACTTTAACCAAGTAGACTGTATCGATCTTCACAATGATTCAATTACACTATAACGAAAACAAAACTCGTGAATTACATAAGGCTCGTCGAAGAATTTCCAATTTCTTCTCGAATGCCAAATGTGACCCCGTTTTCAGTAGTAAATTGCGGCCTCAAATTTCTTCACACGCCCCCCTTTTTCGATCTGCAACCTGTCTAAGCACGGCGCGTCCAGGTATACCAATTGTGCAAACCACGCATTTTTGAGTGCGAAGTCCGAAAATGTCTGCAATTCTTCATCGTCGAATGGGAATGGTGGGGGTGGTCTAGAGCAGAAGGTAGACTTTTCTACATTGGGAAAATATTTGAGAAGGATCTCTGCAATTTAGTGTAACCGCAACGTCTGATCGATTTCAGTTTCGCGCTAGCTGATAGTAGGGTCGGTCGTTGGTTCTGATCTCAGCTACACGAAATTTGTGCAAGTTGTGTTCCTGCTGAGTGCACATCCCGCTCGATAATCCTGCTGTGCTCAAGTGATGGCCTTCGATATCGCCATGGATTCGGAGTTTGTGAGGGAGATCAGGATGGAGATCTCCAGGATGAACAACACGGTAGGAAGAATTTTGAAAAAATCATGAATCTTCGAAAATATTCAGTTCGATTCGATGTTTATCGAGTGATTTTCTTCCAATGATGAATCGAGATTTGTCCAAGGTACCAAGAAAGAAATAAAATAGAAGAATCAACGAAGGAATCAAAAATTAATTTTGTACATAACAAAACAAAAAGAAATTAAAAAACAAACATTTCTGTTCGGATTTGTTGGGTTATTGTCATTTTTTAACCCTTGGCCCTTGTGATTGGTGTATTAGAGGTCGTAGATTACGAATATGCAATTAGATTTTCCCTAGGATCAGTATTTTAGGAAAAAAATCGTTTTTAGTGGGAAATTTCGAAAAAATTTAAGCTATAGCAGCCAGAAAAAAGTCACTAGACATAGGCTGATTTTTTGATCATAGATTGATCCTTTGCTAATAGAAAAATCCATTTTTCATTCACCTACCGCGCAGATTTTAAGATTTTTCCGTGAAGGTCCAAAATTTGGCATTTTCCATCGACCATAACTTGAAAACTAATCCTTTCAGCATAATTCTGTTAGCATATTCGTAATCTACGCCCTCGATTTAGTATATACCCCAATTTTGGTGAAAATCGGGGAGATCGAAAATTTTTCCAATTTTCCATACATATGCATGGAAAAATAGCGATTTTTTGAAAAAAATTTTTGGTCTCCGATCAGGACCAAATTTATACTGTCGATTAATTCGAGGACGTAGATAACGAATATGCATACAGATATTTTTTTAAAAATTTATTTTTCAAAAAATGGTCGATAGAAAATTGGACACTTTGGACCTATGCGGGAAAAATCACAAAATTTAAACTGTTCGCGGCAGATCTATGAAAGTTGGTTTTTTCTATTCACAACGAACCAATCTATCACCAAGAAATTCAGCTTATGTTGAGTGCCCTTTTTCAGGCTGCTACAGCTCCTCAAAGTTTTCAAATTTTTTCCCATTTTTCCACTTAAAATTTTTTCCCAAAGTACTGATCTTAGGAAAAATCTAATCGCATATTCGTAATCTACGACCTCGAATTAGTCAAAAAAATTACCTATTTTCTATTGACCATAACATGAAAACTAATCCTTTCAGCAAAATTCTGTTTGCATATTCGTAATCTACGCCGTTGATTTAGTAAATACTTCAATTTTGGTTGAAATCGGAGAGATCAAAAATTTTTCAAATTTTCCATACATATGTATGGAAAAATTTCGATTTTTTGAAAAAAATTTTTGGTCTCCGATCGAAACCAAATTCATACTGTTGACTAATTCGGGGACGTAGATTACGAATCTGCACAAAGATATTTTTAAAAAAATTCATTTTTCGAGTTATGGTCGATGAAAAATTGGAAATTTTGGACCTTCGCGGAAAAAATCATATAATCGAAACTGTTCGCGGTAGATGAATGAAAATTGGAATTTTCCATTTCCAAAGGATCAATCTGTCATAAAAAAAATCAACATAAGTCTAATTCTCTTTTTCTGGCTGCTACAGCTCCTCAAAGTTGAACAATTTTTTCGAAATTTTCCACTAAAAGTGATTTATTTCCTGAAATACTGATCCTACAGAGAATATAATCACATATTCGTAATCTACGATCTGGAATTAGTTAATAAAATGACCCGCGTCTATATATCTTGTAACTACTTTTAACAAAACGGGACCATGCTTAACTTCAACAGAATTTCAGTCCGCAAAAATTCAATTCAATTATTTCAAATACAAAGATGTTATGATAAAACTGAACATGTGTATTCCTTCACAAGATTCAACAGTTAATAGTTATCGAACTCCAAATTTCCAAAGATCATTCCTATGTAAAAACATCGAATTAACAATTTTAAATAAGAAACAACTCATTATTTTCGCGTGTTAGTGGCTAGATCTGTTTCGTCACTAAACTAACCTCAATAAACAATATTTCACAGTCAAATTATAGGTTCCCAAATTATTACATACATTTCGAACGATCGCATTCTTAGATTTTCGGCGTATTGCATCTTACTTATCGGAGACTTCAATACAGCGTTAAGCGCGAAACCTCCTCAGTTAAAATTGAAAATTTATGATGAATATTGGAGAACGAGTCGATCTCAGTGCTTCGATTTTTGGATATGTGGATTGAAATATCGATCAAAATATAATATGTTTATGAATTATCGGGTCTTCAAATGATAATGAAGGTTTCTTTATAGCAATCAAGTGAATTCATGGACAATTTTCAACATCTACTGAATAATAAATTTTTTTTAACTGTTTTTTCTTTAATTCTGGAGTTTGATCAACTAGAAAGAAGTTTTTCGACTTAAATTCTTACTGAAAGCTTATTATTACACCAGAATTTCAGATCACTGTTGTTTCATTGCATGGTTTGGCCATTTTTTACCCTCTAATATAACTTTTTCGAAAAATCAACAATCAGAAGAAACTATTTCATACAGGGTGTCTAAGTTATCCCTGGACAAATTTAACAGGCAGATTCTACAGGCAATTAGCAACGTTTCTAAATTTTTCTCTTAAAAAAGGCATATTTTGAAAACTACAGTCCTATAATCGGAGATGTCTCTTCAAAAAACAATATTTGAACTTCCCCCAATATTTTTGATCATAGAATGGATACTGTGTTGAATTTTTGACCAAATATTCTGCTGATCTTGTTCTTTCGAATATTCTACTTGTGAATTGTGTTTTTCTAAGTGGGTATACAGTTCGAGAACTCTGAAATTCAGAGTTGACTGATAAATTCTCCACTCATATTTCGCCACATTTGAACGGCCTTGTTTCATAACAAAGCGAACACTTATTTTACGTTCTTTACTGAATTGACATGAATCACAAGCCCAGCGTGGTCGGAGAAAAGTATCAATGCCTCTGGGCTGAACAGCTCTCTTATATAACGTTTCTGAACTTGACCGTTTACACTCATTGCTTTTCGAGGACTTGCAGTCATCAGTTGCCACAGAATCGAGATATCCAGACTAATTCGTATTAACCAACCAATTATTAAAGAGCCAATCTTTCATTATATAACACGCAGAAAAATACCAATCCGATGGATTCATTCATTATTCTATTCCTCATATTCATAATAAAACTCCTAACCTACATTTGTCCGTTGCAAGATTTGGTATAATTTTTACCAGTTCTAGAGAGGCAAGAGTCTAATAACGTTGTGAAACTGATTAGGAAACTTGTGGAAATTTATTGGCGTTTTGCAATTCTCACTGACAAACTTACACGCCGTCTTCGGGCACTTATTCTGACATTCAGTTTTTGCTTTCGATCTTAATTGCATTTTTCCGTTCGTTAGGTGAAATGATAGGATCTTCGACTGCATGTTATGGGATAGTAACCACAGAATTCGTCTTTTCTATCTTCTACTAACGTGTGTTCAAAGAAATTCTTCATCAAATAGACTATGGAAGATTAAAGGTTCATTTTCTGTGTTTTAACTTGTTTCTTTGCTTCTGAGGCAGCATTTTCCAATTGATACAAGAGCTTTGGGAAGAACCTTAGTGAAAAAACCCTGTCTCCCCGTGAGTAGTGTAGGTAATGATGACAAATTTGTTTACAGAATAATCTTTCCATTGACATAAAAATTTCTTATCTTCTCTCCATCTCGAAATTATTCTTGGAGAAAAAGTGAATTATACAGCCTTCATCAAACTGATTCGAAGACTTGATGATTATAACTATATTTATAGCAGCAGCATCACAACAAAAACATAATCAATGTGACTTGATTTGTCTGAAAACATTTGTTTAGAGATATTAATAAAGAGAATGAAAAAATATGGATAGATACAATTAGTTCAACAGAGCAAGCAAACAGGTAGGATGACAACCTAGATCAATATACATGATATGAATTGCCACAGTCAGTGGAGGTCTATTGCTTGTGTTGTTCAAAATTCTGCTACCGTGCCAATCTACTTGACGACTAAAATGCTTCGAGCAGATTGGTTGAGAGATAAGCCAATGGATTTTGCTTATTTCTCATTGGACAAAATGGAGGAGCACGGCTTGAATTACGATTTAAATCGTGAGAAATTTGTTACATGGTATTGTTTTCAATGACGATATTTGAATAGCTTACGTTGATTCGTTGTGGGGGGATAGCGTTGGTTTGTATCCCATGATGATAATTCACTTCAAGCTTTAGTAGAACCCATAAGTTGCAAGGACTTACTCGAAATAAAATCCACCAATTCCATCATTCATTTCAGAGGGCTTATTAGGGGAAGAAAAGACAATGAATCCTCGTTCCTTCCTTTTTTTCTGTTTAGGCTGTTCCTAAATTGAAAGTACAAACGAAAAAGGAAGATTCCTTAGTAATTTTAAGAAAAAAAGTCCTATTAACGCAGTTTATAGGAGATACAGGGTGCTAAAGCTTGAATTTTTGGATTGGTATCAAAACAAGTTGCAAAACAGATTCATTATTAGAAATACCGAGTTTAATTTGATAAAACTAACAATGAATTTATTCACTGATTGAATTCTTATGAAAATTTGGATTTTTCTGAGGATTTAGAGAAAATCGTTCAGAATTTTTTTCTCGAAATTGGTATCAGATACGCCAAAACTACAAGAGACCATAAAATTTAGTATAAAAACAAAGCTTGTTTTCATTTTTTCATCACTTTGTGAATTTGCTGTCGAAATTGGAATTTCACATTGAGTGAACTATCAATTTTAATATTCATACCAAATTTTAGTTGAATATCTTGAGAAGTGTAGATACTCTGAGAGAAAAACTCGAAAAAATTCTAACTTTAACACCCTGTACCTTGAAAACGAATCGTTTGCGGTCCTATGTTTATGACTTTTCTTTTGCACCTTCAATGTAGAAATACCCTGTATCTTCGATAATTTCAAATGAGGGCGTGAAGCAAATCCTGCTCATTTCATAAAAATTATATATTCGATTAGCATGGACAGATTTAGGATTAGCATATTATACTATGTATATCATGGCCATTTCCGATAGTTATTGCTACAGTTGACATTTAATGAAATTCTAATTAATTCACTACCCATTCAACTATCTTTCACAGTAGCTATACGTAAATAAGGTTAAGGCAAAGCATGAAAAATATAATGAACTCTGGTTAGGGCAACTTTTGAAGAAAACTCCCCAGACAAAACTTCAATTCTGCTATCGTGTGTCATCTAAAATGACATTTCAAGACACTTGAATTTTTGTGAACCAATAAATTAGCAGGCATTCCTGCCTGGAGTTTTTTTCAAAAAAACCGTGTGAAGAGAACAGAAACACAAAATTTTTTTTCCTTGTATCTCGCAGAGTCTTTACAGTGGTCACAACGAGCTCTCTAATATATGTACCCGAGATTTCATTTTTTCAACCGAGTTAGTAATTGAAATTGAATTTAAAAATAATAGTTTTCCTTCCTCCAGAAAAAAAATAGATACTTCAACATAAATTGTTTCATTTTCTCGTATACAGATATAAAACAAATTCTACAACTTATAATTTGACAGGTATTGCTAATTTTACCAATCCACTTTTTCAAATATGATTATAAATCATGGATATTAATTTCTTCAATAAGAATTCCTCTCAGAGAAATTTATTAGACCTACACTAAAAAATCAAGGTCCCGAATTTTTAATCAATCAATAAATTCACTGCTTGGTTATGATCTCCGGATTTTGCAATTTTTTCCTATGATATATTATCAAGTATCACGTGATAGTCGTGATAAGACGGAACTGATCCTATTTTAAGCGACGAAACCATGTTTTGCAAACCAGTTTTCCGTCTCTGATTTCGCATTTTTGAAAATCTTTTCCTGTTATTCAATGAACTGATTAATTTATAGAACCACCCTAAACCCGCTTAACTCACAAAATTATGTAGATATGCGACAAATGTTGGAGTTTGGTGGAATTAGCAATTTATATTTTCAACTTTACGATTTTAAAATTATCAGGTTCAGTGAGATACGATAATGATCCTGGGAAGAGATTCAGTTCTGACCATATGCAAATCCTCCAAGAGACAAGAATGATTGTTGGGTCAGAATAATTGAAAAGTGAAGTGGTATACATTTACGTTGATGACCTTGCCGCAAGAAGATTGTTTGCCAAACTCTTCTGGCATATGATATAACTTTCACCGATGATGCTGGAATTGATTCGCAATCAGATGAGAGGCCTGAGAGTAATAATAATAATCTGTTGGTGAACCATTATTATTCCTTGTCCGAAAATATAATATTCGGCGATCAAATGCAGTTTTCCTGATGTAAATTTACAACAAATGGAATCGAAAGAATATACACCGCGCAAAAAAATTAACGCACATTCTGAAAATCTCAATGTTAATGAAAGTTAACTCCACATTGACTTTATAACTTATTTTTTATGTTCTCTAGGGAAGGTTTTGAACGAAACAAGACACATTAAATGGAAGAAAAATTCAGGATTTCACCGAATCTTATGTGAAAGAAGAGAAATCAACAATTTTCAAAATACTGAAATGCTGATAAGTGATTCAATACTTGGTATTTCCACCCCTTGCGTTAATTACAGCTGGGCAACGACGGTTCATACTCAAAATGAATGATCTTGAAATGTTCTGATCTTATCCTTCCCAGATTTCTCCGAGTTGGATTCCTAAGTCATTAAGAGTAGCTGGATGATTTTCTGAACTTCTCAGCCTTCTATTGAGGTTGTCCCAAACCCGCTCAATCGGATTGAGATCTGGACTTCTTGCTGGCCATTCCATTCGAGAGACTTCAACCTCTTCAAGGTACTCCTGAACGATGCGCGCACGATGGGGTCTGGCATTATCGTCCATAAAATTGAAATTTTCACCAATGTATGGGGCAAATGGCACTACATGCTCTTCAAGAATGTTCCTTATATACTTATCAGCATTCATAGCTCCATTATCAACGACCACGAGGTCTGTGCGAGCAGTCAAAGATATTCCACCCCATACCATAATCGATCCTCCCCCGAAACCAGTATTCAGGAAATTGCACTGAGCATGTCTTTCATGTGGAGGCCTGTATACAAGGGAACGTCGATCACAATGGTAGAGGCAGAATCTAGACTCATCTGTGAAGAGAACTCTTTCCCAATCGGCCTCTTACCAATGGATATGCTCTCTCGCAAAATCCAAACGCGCCCTTCGATGGGCTGGGGTAAGAGCTGGGCCTCTTGCCGCGACACGAGGCCTTAAATCATATTCTCTGAGGCGATTTCTTATTGTCTGAGTGCTAATTTGCACCTCATGAGTTTGCTCAAGCTGAATTTGAAGGAGGCGAGCGGTTGCAAACCGTTGTCTCAACGAAGAAACTCTCAAGTAACGTTCTTGAATGGCAGTTGTTACCCGTGGTCTACCCTGTCCTGGTCTTCGGACATTCATACCTTCCCTGAATCGCTGCAACATTCTGGACACACTTGTATGGGAAACTCCAAACCTTTCTGCAATTCTTGTGTATGTCCACCCTTCTTCTCGCAAAACTACCGCTTGGGCACATTCCTCTTGGGTCAAATTGCGTGTTTCGCGTTGCATAGCGATCGAGTGTAGAAAATCAAACGAAAGAAAAACTATTGATCACTAGAATTGATAGAGAACAACTGATTTTAGAATGGAGCCAATACATTCAAAATCTGATATCATCTTTTCTTATTCCTGCTGGGAAAAAAACATCTGTATTGAAGAAAACCGTTGAAAGTGGATAACATATGCATGCATAATTCTGATAAAAATAATTATCATTGAGAACACCTTCAGTTGTAGAATAAATTTGAGATTTCCATAATGTGCGTTAATTTTTTTGCGCAGTGTAGTTTGTGTCTGTCTTCCTCATTTTTGACAGCATGTTACTTTTGAAGGGAGGACTAATAGATTTAGTTTACATGGAAAGACTGCCTTCAACTTTTTTCCACAAAACGCAAATTGATATTTTTAGTTCATTGCCCCATTTTTTGGGATTACCTTTCAAAATAACTTCGTGTAGCTACAAACTGAATAAACGATTAAAAACCGTAACGCATTGCGATCTCAACTGCTTTTACGGGTCTTGAAACTTATTAATTCTCAACCAAATTGTTTCCTTACTACAATTGTACATATTCTGATGGGTAATTTACCGATGTTCTCGAACTTATGGATCTTGAAACGCTTGAAGGTAAACCCCATGACGTGCAATGAACGATAATTTCATATTCGGCTCTTCGCGAAAAACATGAAGCCAACAGAAGGCTGTATAATTAATTCGAATACCGATGTATTTATTTGTTTTTTGGTACCTGCAAGGGAAACTTCAATTATTCGGAAATCCCCTTCTTGAAGAAGCAACAGCACTGGGTGCTATAGTTATTAATTTACAATTCGTCAACACTCAACACTTTGTTTCACACGGTATTTCCGAAAGGAATATATTAATGGTGGACTCCATTAAAATTAGGATGATTTCTTCACAATTATATTATTTAAAATAATTAATCTCTGTAATTGATCAAGAACCATTGTTGAAAGTAGGTACCACTATTGGAAAAGGCCAAAACTCTTGCCAGGATAGGAGCAGGAACTCTTTTATAGGCCCAGATTGCAATGAAACTTCTTTAATCTCTAATACAATCTACAATTCGACCATATTTACAACAAATTTTTTTTATTTGATTAGGTTGATTAGTTTATTCCAAGTCGTACTGTATTTATTGCTTTTGTCCTCATTCTTGATATTATTTTTTCGACTTCGACCTATATTATGATATGGAATTAATGAAGAAAGAGTTACTTATTCTCTTCAAAGATTGAAAGATAAAAGGGAAAACGACAACTGTTATACTATAGGTGCTTCATTCAATAATACATCAATCATCATACTGATTATTAAGTTGCAAATAAAACTGTGATGATAATTTGCAAGAGATGTGTTTGTGATCGTCATATCGTTAACTTTTTCAGAGTAAATTACCTAGTTTTAATTTCTACACGTCAATCGTTTTTGAGAGAAGTAATATACAGGATGTTGATCCATATTTGTATATGTGCACTCTTAGATTGATTTTTCAACCCAAAACATTGAGACATGAATTGATGAAGAGTAAATTCACAAGGTTTTTCACTTCAATGAGGGTTTCGCTATTTCAGTAGCATCTTCAGGTGAAGCGCATAATTTCACAAGCACGTATTTGATTAATTCAATTCTTCAATGTCGTATGCATATAATTACACACCAAAATTATTCGAGACCTCGGAAATAGATAAAACAACAGAGTTATGTCATGAGATACCTCCTTTCCCAATCCTAACCACGAAAACTGAAGCTCTCCGTACAAATATTCTAACCGATCTATCTATGTAAATACATTGGATTTATTGGACAAACCATCCTTCAATCCAAAATCGAAGAAACCTTCCTTGGCGAGGTCCGAACATTTCGCAATCAGTTCAAATAGACTAATTGAATTTGGAGGTGAGATTCTCAGTGATTATCTTGATTTCTTAAGGGTAAATTCGAGTAGATTTACCTGGCGATTCGAGGAACACCTTTTGGGAAGGTTGAATGTGGGTTTGCAAGATTGATCTTCAGTATTAGTGTGAATGAATTGTTGGGAAGTTTCAAGGATGCTATATAATTAATTTGCGATTTGTTTTTCGGAGGAGGCACTTAAAAAATGATAGCTTGCCTTTGAAATTTGACATTTTTTACGTCATCCTTCTTTGAAATCTACACCACTAATGGGTAACTGTGATATTTTCGTATATTGAGGTTTATCACATTGGGAAAAGAGATTTATTCAAGTTGTCATGTTCATAATATATCAGATTGCGATGTAAAGTCGAAGATAATTTTTCCAGTTGTACAAGACAGTAATTTTGATCTATATCAAATTGCAGTTTCCTCTCTAATTCAACAATTTCAGAACTGGAAATAATACATGCGTTTTTTTTTCAGGATATATCTGGATTCGTCCATTTGGCTGTTGACAAATACCATACCATTTTGGACAGGATAAGCGGTAAGTTCATTTTGGAAAAAAAAATAAGAATATAACTGTGCAATAGAAAAATTTCGATGCCTTATTTCATTCCAAATTAATACCTCAAAGAATCTAGTTCCTCTTATATATTCAATAACTATCTGTTCAATAAGAAATTCAATAACGATTGGCATTGTTGAAAAAAGTGTTGAAAAAAATAATTCTACAAAAATAAAAGCAATACGAACTCACATACGGAATGAAACTGAAAATAAATCAAACATTTATGTTGTCTCGTGAGTATAAATTATGAAATTATTAGATGAACCTTGATACACAACCAATTTCACCATTAACGTATAATATTTTCTGCGAATTTCATTTTTTCAATGCACTTATTTGTGCACAATCAACACAACATATTGATACATGATTGAAATATTTCCATGAGCCGCAATACACCATGAATACCGATGAAAATTTTTCCTGCTTTTAGTTGTACATACTTTCGTTGAACCAATTTCGAAAAAATTTATTTATTGATTCTCTTAGAGACGTTAACAGGCAAACAAGTACCCAACAAACGTGTCCACTGACAATAAAATGAAATTACACAAAATGCACAGATATAGAGTTGAGGATTATAATTTACAAAATAAAACATAAATAAAACAAGGAAAAAAACAGGGCACTAGAAATTAGTGTACAATATTCATATAAATTATTGATAATTTAGTGAAAAATTTTTATAGTAAAAGAGCTAAAGTAATTTCACCATCCACAGACCCAAGAACTTCTGATTGGCCTCTGATGCAGAGTCCTATTCCAACAATCATGATGGTTTTGACCTACATATACGTCATATTGTTCCTTGGACCAAAGATGATGGCAAATAGGAAACCTTACAAACTCAGGGAAGTCCTCATATTGTACAATGGAGCTCAAGTCCTTTACAGTTGTTTTATGTTATATGAGGTGAGTTCAACATTTTCGAACAATAATGCACGATACCAGCAATGAAAGTTTCGAACAAGGTTGAAATTTTTCACAGCTTTCAATGAACTGAAAATTGAACCCCAATCTTATCAATATTTACTTGTGATTATGCTATTCATTGTTTGTTTTCCAATCTTGTATCACATTGAGGATGAATAAATTATCATAATTGTCTAAGTAGTTCTCCTAGTTTATGCTCTTGTCTCAATCATCTATGATTTTTACGGGCAATTTAATTTGGTGTGTAGCGCCAAAACCAAAGTAATAACTCATTGACTCCTAACTCAAAACTCAAATGCTAAGGTTAGAACGTACTTGAACTAGCAGAGCCAGGAAACAACTTTGCTAATTGTAGAAAAAACTTGCTCATTACCGAGGCCAATTTCTAAAAGCATGTATTAATGATATGATGAATATTTCACGCATATTCAATCAATTACGATTGAATATTGAAATGAAACGATATGTCTTCGGAGATATGGTAATTATTGCAATGATTCTCGGTATGAATTTTGCAGAAACTTTGTATTCAACGTGCGTTCTCTGACCATTTTAGAAACTGTTAATAGATCATGAAATAGAAACATGGAAATTAAACATTAAACTTGGAATCTGCACCTCCTCGAAGATGATACAATGAAACAGTTTATTGAACTGTGAATACCATTACCCATTAATCGATAAAAAAAAACAATCGGTATTGTACCTACATTTCCTGCCAACAATATACATCGTCTTCAATTAGGACTTCACATTCATTTGCGATTTCATAATGATATGACGTCCTTGAATTTGACCTTGTCTGTACCATATATCGTCCTTGGTAGAAAGTTGTATACGGAAGACTTCGGTGTCATTAGATTATATAAGGAAGTAGTTGTTAGTTATGTCTGACTTTGGATGCTCTTGAAACAATGTGGAAGGTTAGCTATACTATGGAGTCAGAAAATCTTAATTTTTATGGAGTATTATGGTGCGATACTAAAATTTATATCAATGTATCGATGTTGATTTAGTGAAACTTACTGACTTACTATATAAAACCAATAATGCTCATCTTTTTGTTGGCTTGCAACTGCAGTTATTGGATTCATTTTGTCAATGTTTCATTTGTGTTTGTTATCATTTTTCGATAGCTCGAATAGTTTGCATTACTCTTACATTCCCTGTAAATGACACACAGTTCGAATATTTATAAAATTCTTCAATTACAGCACTTGATGAGTGGGTGGTTCTGGGATTACAGCTACAAATGTCAGCCGGTGGACTATTCTACCAATGATAAAGCTCTAAGGGTAAGGATTACGAAGTATAAATATAATAAGAAAGAAGCAGAAGTCATTTTAGGTAGAGAAAAATATCATTTTTCATTTATAACGACATTAATATCTTTTAATAGAACACATTGAAGGAATATTCGAATGAAATTCACCAGACTAAAGACCTTCTTTTCTATGAAAAGGAGGAGAATATACTTTCACCCAATGAAACAAATGTTAAAATTGAATCTAATCAATTGTATTCAACAGTCGTTCAGCTACATTCATAACTGAATTAAATTCAAATGAACTTACCAGTCTTTTTGAAATTTTTACAGTTTTGGGCTTCCTTGAGAGTAATGAAAAACAAATATTTTTCTTTCAAGCTCTCTCTCCCTAAAATAACCTTAGGAAGTCGAAGAAATTTCTGTTCTTCAAAATTGAATCCTTCTCTTCCTAAAAGACTACGTTTCAATCATTCATGTCGAAATTTGAGGTAATTTTTCACGTATAATTTTTCAGATGGCAACCTTATGTTGGTGGTATTATATTTCGAAACTTTCTGAATTCGCGGACACGCTTTTTTTCGTCTTGCGTAAAAAGGATAGTCAGATAACGTTCCTGCACCTGTATCATCACAGTCTGACGCCCTTGGAGACCTGGATTCTTGTGAAATTCCTCGCTGGTGAGTGTGGATTGGTGTATTCACCCATAACGTTTGTTTACAGTAGGTATTACCTAATCCTTTATGTACGAACGAGAACCTATGCAAGGTGAACTGATTGTAAAGGTATTTCAGACTTTCTTCAACGTGCTGAAACCAGTTATTTGTCTGGTTGGTCGCTGGAATGAACAATATAATTTTTTTTTCAAATTTGATTCATATTTTTCTTGTGGATTTGGACTGAAGAATAATTTACAACAAACGACAACGTTCCCAACAAATCAGGTTGAAAATTCCCACCCCTTCTTGCTCGTTGAAACTTAATCTCGACAATGAAAAACCAAAATGTGGCATTCACCACAACACATAGGCATTTCACCTTTCACGGAATCATTGCAAGCAGCAAACGACCTTTCAGTTCCACAGAACTAAGAGCTTGAACTGACGCAACTAAGATGAATTTTATCGTTCAGTTTGTGAAATCAAAGAGTTAACCATGAATTCCTTCTTGCGACAATGCTCGCCTCTGAAAATAATCTTGCTATACAGCCGCAGATAGATGAACTTTCTAACGGGTTATTGCAATTTGATTCTTCAAGGGGATAAACAACATTAAGTTTGTTTCATTGTGAAATCATCTCGAAATGAAATATAATCGCCATTTAAAGTGAGTCGAATAGATCAATCTGAGATATGCACAACAGTGGATCGAATTTTTAGAAATATTTCCCTTTCTTCACTGCCTACAAAATGCCCACATAACTCAATAAACATGATTGCTTTGATGGAGAAAATTATATTTTAATGAGCCTTTTGACCACGATGTAGAAATCCTTACAAGGTATCAGGAATGGAATGTGTAGCTAACATCATGAAGAATCATATCAGTGAATTAAATACATTTCTTATTCCTTAAATAAAACGCCATGTAATGTGTCATTTAAACATATTCTGTATACCAGGTGGGCATGGTACATTTTCGAACCTAATCAACAACATAGTACATGTATTGATGTACTTCTACTACATGGTTTCTGCAATGGGTCCTGAATACCAGAAATATTTATGGTGGAAGAAATACATCACCACCATACAATTGGTGAGTACTTCTGCTCCTCGATAATCGAATATTGGTGCACAAAAGTACCATTTCACTCGATTATATCCTAATTTTCAATTTTTTGCAGTCCCAATTCTTCCTGGTGTTCATCCACTCTGCCCAGTTACTGTGGTCAGACTGTGGATACCCCAGATTCATCGGACCTCTGCTGCTGATCCATTCCACGATATTCTTCGTACTCTTCTCCAATTTCTATCGTCAGGCTTACAAGAAGAAAGAAGACAAGAGCCTGAAGACTATCAACAATAATAATAAGATCGATTAGATTACGCCAATTACGTTTCGTGACGTTCTTATAATTTTAAATCTATCAGAATATCCAAAGGGAATAGTTTATAGGAATTTTTTCAGGAAGAAAAGCATGATTTTGAGTGGAAGTTGGGTGTTAGTGAGAAATAGGAAGGTACTTTGGAGTTGCTGGGAAATTTCAAGTTGAAAACATTATTGGTTTCTACTTACACCATGAAAGGTGTACAGTCTGAAACCTATACTTCTGTTACGAAGGAGAGAGGGCTCTGTTGAAAAATTCTCAGTAATATTTGAAAAAGGGGGAAAGATATGAAGAAAATCCAACTCCAAAGTAGTTTTTCTATCAGAAGAATGACGATTTTCTCTAGCTGCTTCATCCAAAAAGAATGCTTTTCAATTTTTCTAACTGTAAATACATAAAACTGAAAAGAAGATATAATAACAAAAGCGGAGTTCACAATGCTTCTTTTAAAAAAATGGTGACCAAAAATCAATCGAAAATGGTGAAAGTATCACGATCATAACCCTCCTAGTACCAGATTCACCCTAGAAATCAATA
Source organism: Coccinella septempunctata (assembly GCF_907165205.1). Taxonomy (NCBI): domain Eukaryota; kingdom Metazoa; phylum Arthropoda; class Insecta; order Coleoptera; family Coccinellidae; genus Coccinella; species Coccinella septempunctata. Next base: position 35,583,715 of record NC_058193.1, on the reverse strand, counting down.
TCACCATCAGTGAAGGAAGATAAAACAGCTGGACAATTTTTTTGAACCATCGGCCTAGACAGGTTAGGGCCAGGCCATTTTAGGTACTTCTCCACACCAAACGATGAAATCTATATAATTTTCAAGCCAGCATAAAACACTCTGAGCTTCCTAGGCTCCCAAAAAAAGTCCTAGCTACGCCACTGCAGATCGCAATTGAACCGAAATGAATTCAAGTTTCCATCAAGCAATTTCCGAAATTCTAGTTCATCTCTTTTGTTTCATTCAAGAACAAAAGAAAACTTGGTGGTTTTTCCTTTTTTCTTAGATTCCTCTCAAAATAGTTCATTGAAGTACAACAAGTGAGAGACTGTAGTTTTATGTTTTGTAAATATAATCATAAGTCTATCTTTATACCTAGTCATGTACGTAACGTATGTCCGTTTGTATTATTGTTTTGAAAATGTCGCATATTGCTGAAAAATGAATGTTCCGATTATGGATAGAATGAAACTTCCACAATCTGTTCATATGAACCAAGGGTTGAAGACAATTTGAATTTTCATTTTTTGGCTATATTAATCTGTCACACCCTGTAAATACCTTACTATAAGAATTCGATGGAACTCAAAATTTTGGCAAATATTTCTATCCATAATTCTCTTATTGCTCAATTTAATGATTAGTGTTTACAAGCTCAAATTTTTTTTTCTTCGATTAGCCATGATATGTGTGTTATCAGAAAAACTTCAATCACTTCAGAAACCATTTATTGAATTATCATTTTTTGATATTAGTAGAGCACTTCCGCATTGATTTGTACCTACAATTCTACAGCTTTCGAAAACTCATTCATTATTTTGAAGAATTTCCTAACATTTTGAAATTGACCGAAAGAATTTCAAGTATGAATTCAATGTTTAATCGAATTCTGGATCTGTTGAGTAATCAGAAGAAATGATATCATGTGAAGATCGTTTTGATTTTTGAATTGAATTTTGATTTAATAAAAATACATATTCTTAAGTTGTAGAGTTGTATCAACTTATTCAGATCATATGAAAAACGGTTCCTTGGGACATCTTTCATGTCTGGTGAATGTGAGTTTTCAATATGTAAGTTCAATCAAAACCTGTTTTTTCGAATTTTATACCATTGAATAAATATGTATATTTTATTAAGTTTTTTTCTTAATCCTTCAATATTTTTTTTCGAGCTAGTCTGAAAAACCATCGGTTACTGAAATGTTTAACGTTTTGATGCAACTGGAATCACCAAAAATTTGTTAGAATCTGGAAGACTTATTAAATCAACATTGCAATTGGTTTTTAGAGGAATAACCTCAAACATTCTTAACAAATTTGGTAAAACCATGTAATGAAGTCGATGTTCTGTAGGGGGTGAGCACAACCTCTGATTTTAAATTTCCATCGATAATGAAATGACAGGGTAAAATACTGAAACACATTTTCATTTTAAAGTCTGAAAATCGAGAGTTTTCGTTGGACTACCCTGTATTACGTCGATTTCTAAATTTTTCATTACCTCCCTTGAGAAATGAGCACCGTATCGATGCAAAGAGTGTAAGAAAAAACATGAAGTCTATAATCATCATTAAATTTATTTTCACAATATGTATAAAAATATTTACAACAAATAATATTAACTACTCTATTCTCGTATTCAACATTAAGTAAAATTGCGAATCTAAGCCTTCAATTAATCAAACAATAAAAATAGGAAAATTCAAACAGTTATTAGCACCCGTGTGAAAAAAAATCCACTCCAATTGATAAAATACGTCCAATGAGAATAATTTTATGGAATGATACAGAATAAATAATCAACTATGATTCGAATGGAAGATTTGGTCACAAAATTTCAAATTACCTACAATAGATTTGAACGTATGGCAGTTCCTACTTCTGTTTCAATACAGAGACATGTTTTATCACAATCTAATTCTTTTTATTCATGAAAAATTGTCTAGATGGAAAACTCGTAGAGAGAGAATCAGCGTTTGACTGAGCAACTGTGATGTTTCGTTCATTAATTTCAAGATCGTCAAGAACTTAAATATTCATGTATCTATTTGCTTGGATGTGTGATGAGAAAAATTGTCTTTTCGGTATTTCTACGTATACGAATGAGACATGTCCAGCAGTCAGCTGTGAAAAACCTATAGAATGCCTGAACCTTTTTATATTAATTGAGCAAATTCAATGTACTTGACTCATGTTCATTTCAACTACGTATGAGGAGTCCATATACTTTTAAATAAATAACAATTTACTAACAAACTCTCAATGAGACTTCATCCTGTGATGTACGTCAGCAGTACCATTAACGTAGTATTCGCTGACGGTTTTCCCTGGTTTCATTTCTTCCACGTGACCGTTTTCTTTGGGCTTTTCGCTTTTGTCGGACGATTCTATTTTAGCCCTTGGTTTCCTCTGGTAAGCCTTGTTGTAGAATTCCTTGAAAAGGAAGAAGAACATAACAGCGTGCATTCCGATCCACCAAACGAAAGCTCGTGGGTAATTGCAGTCGATGAACAGAAGCTGGAAGGCATGTACCATTATTCCAACAAATTGGGCCTGAAAAAAAATGATATTAATATTCTCCTACATATTTCTCGCTGGTCAAGAGGCTTCTAACATCAGATACATCTTCCTCCAAGGGATAGAAACTTATATAGACAGACTTACCATTTGAAGGGTAGTGAGATATTTCTTCCACCATAAGTACTTCTGCATATGAGGTCCCATAGCGCTCAGCATATAGTAGAAGTACATAATTATATGGACAAAAGTGTTCAAAAGACCAAAGAATGTACTATGGCCACCTGTAAAATTAACGGTTGAAACATAAACAAGACAGAACTAGAGAAAGTTGGTAAAGAAATAAAAAATCAAATAACCAGTGATTGCTGATAACCTATCTCCTTGAATTATAGTGAGATTAAAATATAAACTAAGTGAAACTGATTTATTAATAATTATTGCCATCAATTTTCTTGGACTGACCTGGTGTAAACTTGACTCCAAACCAAACAGACATTGGCATAACACCATGATGAATCACGTGAAGTGTACTGACTTGATCATACTTCTTCCTCATCACGAAGAAAAACTGAAAATTTACAATAAAAGTTAAAAATTCACATAATGCTGTAAAATTTAAATTTATTACGAGGTTTTTGGAAAACTTAAATGTTTTAGATTGATCTAATACTACAATTTGATAGGGCGAGAATCTGCTGGTATTTTTTTTCAGTTATTTCACCTGACGTTTCGCCCCTAAGTGCGGTAGGCATCTTCAGACAAATCTTCCATAGCTGAAAGCTCGGAAATTTCTAATATTTATGCAGTATCCGGCAGTGAAAACCTCCATGAAGTTTTGTTTACAAAGGAACGATTCATGGCCAGCTCTGTTTTGAGTTGAAGATAACATAAATCGTTATATAATTTGGAATACGTGAATGTCAAGGTTTCGGACAATGAGCCATCGTAAAGAACTGGCATTTTAGGACCATATAAACCCATCATAAATCTGCTGATTATATACCTACATTCCCACCCTTGTAAACATAATTAGTTACACTTCTGAGCTTGGAATTTATAATCAAACAACGAGAATAATTTATCCTGGAAGAAATACTTACGGTGTCAAAGAATTCCGTGAATTTGGAGAAATAATACCACCAAGAAAGATGCACCATCTGAAAAAAAATCAAGGATTCAATAGGAATATTAAAAGGGATGATAGACTCTGCTCACCCTTACGGTACTGGGTTTCAGGCTGTAGTCCACCGGTTGACATTTCCAGCTGTACTCTCCAGTGAACCATCCATTGAAACCGATCTGTAAAAAGTAATCAATTAAGATTTATAATTGAAGACAACAATGATGATTTCTTTCATGACTATCATTAATGAAGCTTGTTTGTTGTACAGAATTCATGTCAATCAATTGAAATTAAATTTTTTCCAGTACTACCAATTTGTTACTTCCCTGATATGTAAAATGTAAAAAAACTGAATATTCTGCATTTTACTCACCCCTAGAAACAGGTATAAACTGAACAAGACTTGTAGGAAGTTATAAGCGATCAAAACTCTTCTTAACTGGAAAGGCTTCCTGTTCTCCATGAGTTTTGGACCAAGGACCTTAAACGTGAAAAATATTAAATAGTTTCCTAAAAATAAGCGGTTCTCTAAATATAAAAAACCAAAAATCTATCGATGTTTCATATCATACCACCCACAACGGAACCAAAAGTTCAACAGTTACTACAAATAATATAACTATTCATAATTTAGGCTTTAAGTGCCTTTGTGGCATTTGAAATGTAGTGACACCCATAAGAATAGCATTTACGTACCTTTACTATGTAAACATAAGATAAACATATTCCTAATGTGTAAAAGGGACTTGACATAAACAACCAATTCGCTGTACGTGAATCTGAAACAAAAATTACCATCAATCTCAGTTGTCATTTGAAGGTAGAATAAGTTGTCTTTCATGTAACTTGATTTGAACGGCCAAATTAGCCCCATTGATTGTTGACAATGACATAATTAAAGAGATTGAGCAAAATCCTCAAAATAACTGGGTACTATAGACACAAAATAATGGTATGTAGTAATGGTTAATTTAATACCAAGAAAAAAATCGATGAACCTCTTCGTGGAAATCGAACATCATATAACTGTACAGATTATCGATATCTCGTAATAAATTAATAATCCATTGTATCATTGTCGGAATTGATAAATCACAATTCAACATTTTGTACTCACCTTGGTATTTGTTCATGTAGTTGTTGATTATGCTAAATGGATTATAAGTTACAGCCATTATGTTAACTGAAACAAAGAAGGACGATTTAGATGAGGAATTTATACAATAACGAAAAAAATCACGGGCAGATTTGATGTTCGCATTTTTATATTTCATTCAAATTTATTGAAATTCGGCTATTCAAGCATTGAAAGGTTATATATGGCTAGTAGAAAAAGTCGGTTTTGAGAAGGCAAAGAGACTTATTTCCACGAGAAATTTGAAGTGTGTAGTGCATTGGAGGTATCTTCTGCCTTTGCCCTACAGAATCTCTTAGAGTTAAAGTTAATCCATTGCAGTCAAGAATTAAGAGCTAGTATGTACTCGAATGTATGTATGTATAAGAAATTTCATCGGGACCTTTAATTGTCTGCAATTTTTAGAAATTATTTTGAATCTTTTCCGATAGTAGTAAGTATTTCACAAGTAAATTACACAGACATTTTGTTCAACATAAAAAATCTGGTATCTAATCCCATTCTTTCAACTGTCCACTACTCATTTTTGAAAGCGTGCAACTTTACAACTTGACCACCAAAATGTTCGCACTTATTTGGTAATACCCTTAAAGATCAAATCAAATTATATAAAAAATTTTTTTATATTAATATACAGGGTGGTCCAGATCGTGACCAAGAAATTTTAACCACGTATTCTACATAAAAAATAAGCCCTAATTTGTCCTATAAACATATGTCCATAAATGTTTCCTCTCCGAGATACGGGGTGTTGAAATTATAGCGATTTCTTCATGCATAAGAATGTGTTTTATTTTTTTAACCGGAAACGGTGCCTCGTACAGCAAAAATTCAAGAAACCGAATTTGCTACAAATTAAATAAGTATTTGAATAGTGATTTTTATTGTCGGAAAAACCAGTGGCGTATCATTTTTTCATCTAAAAATATTCTCGCTGCAGTACGGACGTCACTGGTAGAATAAAAAAGAAATGGTATTATGCAAAAAGTGCTCCTTGACGCTCAAAACCTATTTCTCAAATTTCATAAAAATATTTTAAGCAATGTGAGAGTTATCAATAAAAAACAATTTTTTTTCTATAATTTCAACACCCCGTATCTCGAAGAGGAAACATTTCTCGACCTATGTTTATATGTCAAACTAGGGCTTATTTTTGGTGTAGAATACGTGGTTAAAATTTCTTGGTTACGATCTGGACCACCCTGTATATTTCAAGTGTTTTTGCAATGAACGACTGGAAAAGTCCATTCTAATAAACATGGCAAAAGTTAAAATCGAGTGAGGTTCAATAATGCATTATTAGGAATCAAGCAATTGATCCACAAAATTTTTAAAAATTCAAGTGAATTCGAAAAAATTCGAAGTGCACTAAAGCGCAAAGGGATGGGACAGTTGGATATATTTTAATCGAGATTTTTACTGACTTTGAAACAATTCTTATTTAGCAATGAAACTCGACACAGATTGAAAGATTGTGTGACTGAAAACTCAATGAAAAAGTACGCGAAACTGTTCTAAATTTTTAGTTGTTTTTTACTGGAAAACACTCACCAGCAAATGTACACGACTAAAGAGAAGCGTCAGTCCAACTAGAAAAATTCACGACCATCTAACAATAAAACAGCACGCCCGTCTTCAATCACCAACTCGCGACCTGTAAGCCTCACCTCGCAGGCTTCTGAAACGAATTGACTCGAAAATACAATGGTCTAAACTTTAATACCATTTAAATATGTTAAAACACACATTTTCTTGGATTCCTTCCGGGATTCCGGCAATCTAAAAGTGATATACACCAAGGTGAACCATACGGCAGATTATTGCAAATTTGACGCGTTTTAGAATAATTTGAAATCGATTCTAAATGTATTCGGAATCGATACTGAGGTATGAGGCGTAAGTTGGACGATTAAAAATCCAGTTTTACTTAAAATTCATCGACGAAGTCTGATGTTCTCAAGGTGGGATACGCTCTTTTCGAAAAAATTCTATTGAATATTGATAGAGATGAATTTTCGAGATCCAGTTTTTGGAATTCGTGAAAAGGTATTAGGTACTGTCACGTATTAAAATCGTGCACTTTCTGCCTAGGGGACCTTGAGAATCTACGGAAATGAAATAATATTTTCCAATAGAAAATCAACATACAAAGGTGAACTGCTCAGTGCAAATGAACTGAATCTCGTCCACTTTTAGCTTCTTCCCAAAATTTAATTATCGAATTGTAGATTGTAGATCTTTTTAAGGACTGAAAAAAGGTGCAAAATTGATAAAAGGCTTATTATAACCTAACTTTCTTCAACAAAACTCCTATACATTTTTTGGTCTATTCATTCCAGATCATATAAAATGTTTCATGCTTTGATATACTTAGAAGATTCAAAGTCCAAACTGAAAAATTAACGAAGCTGAATCCTCATGTTACTCAGAACCATTGACAATTGATATTTCCGGTCCAATTCCAATTATTTTTACGTTTTATACCTCAATTTCGTCTTACTTGACTGGCACGATTCTCTCCAGCCAACGATAAAAAGCTTGAAAAAAGAATAGTCAGATTTTCTCATTGATTTCTTGAAATCTTTGGCCTGGTTTTGAAGAAGCTTGATCGAGGAATCAAAGTTCATTTGGCACATCGATATTTACGTGAATTTGATGATTTGATGCACAATTTTGTCAGCGATTTTTGGGACAAGAAAATCTTGAGTCAGAAATGGGCACTCAAACATCTCTTATGCCCTATAGTTGACATACTTTGTGTTTCCACAAAATCATGGAATAATCAAACCCTTATAATTTCTAAAGTATTGCATCGATTTTAAGGATTTTTCAGGCCTTTTCTCTTTGAGACGCTCGAAAAAATCCAAAAGATCAATCAGACCTAACCATGGAGACATCGGAGTTGAACCCTGATGAAATTCAATTGGTGATAGATTATTCAGTATACGCATGTGGAATTCGAATGAAAACCTAGAATTTGAAATGGATAGAACAAGTTTAATTTTTGTCATCTCTTCAGCATTGGCTTAACGATCTAAAAACGAGTTCCTTAATAGGGAAGTCTCATTCCATAAGGCTATTACACATATTTATTCAAATATCCATGGATTCACTCATTAGTGATTTATTCTCATAGCAGGAAACTGACAGATGCAGGGCATGTACCATAATGTGTCCTATAACACAATCTGATCGTTTTGTGAACGTATTTTAAGCATTTAAGGAAGAGATCGCAGAAGATGATTTCAGTGAAAATGAAAATATCGTTATCGCTTCAGGTGACATTGAATATTTACATTAAAAGACGATGCCTACTCTTCGTTATTACGTTTTGATGGCAATAATCGCTCATTTCGAGTTGGTAACATCGATATGAGAAGTTTGGGAGGAAGAATATCACAGGAAGTTCAGAAGAGTTTGGTGTGCAGTGTTTGAGTTTGAGGCATCTTCAAACTGTATTGAAATATGATTGTGGTTCAACCTGAAAAACGTACAAGAATGAAAGCTTCAAATTCAACATCGCGCATAAAGTAAGTCTGTTCTGTGACATCGCGTAACTACGAATCGGACTACATATGAAGACATAACAGATGTATCTCTTACGATCCAACGAATTGCTGTTTTGGATGATTGGTGAGATAAAAGGTGTACATTTATATCTGTCGTTTTACGATTTACGTTATTCAAGAAAAATTATTTATACTCGGTTGTTCTAAAGACATTGTGGTCCAGTAAAAAGTTTTGTGCCAAATTCAGTGATTTTTTTTATGATCAGATCCATAGATAAAAAGAAGAAACATTTTGTAAGGGTCTGTAACTCAGAAAGAGGGGAGTATTCTGGCAAAAATAAAAAAAGTGGTTTCCTAATTTACTATAGAGAATCTGTGATCAAATTTTGATGCATCCATGTTTATTTCACCACAAGAATCTGATGATAACATCTAAAATATTGTCTAAGTTTGACTACACCCTGAGATGTAAAGCCTTATCCTTCGCCTAAATGCCACTAGCACAAGGTAATTTTTCTCAAATATCTTCTTGGTGTACAAAGTGTGAATGTAAGGCAGCAAAAATTATCGTTTTCTGGCGAAGAATTTGGGAATAGTAGTCAAACTTGGGCAATTTTTCAGGTGTCCCACTGTTGTTTTGAAATTTCGAATTACGTTCGATGAAATTTGCAGCATTTTCGGTAATCTAGGTACACCTCTCAAAACTGTGATAACAATTTCAATGTGCTGAACGTTCAAGCTTCTCCGATATTTCCTATCCTATTTCCACTTCTGTTATCAGCCAATTCTGTCTACGATGTAAATTTCATAACGTAATCAGTTATTGAAAAGCCGCGTGTGCCTTTCATTTTCAGAGCAGCACGCTATAGGACATGTTTTGGGGTTCAGTAAATTATTCATTTCAAAATTCTGGCACGCAATGGGAAATTTAATAATCTCCCCTGTGTATAGGATTCGAACATGCATTCAATCAACAGATATGCCTTATTACTATGGATATAAGTTCTTCTACGATTGATTGATATGATTCAGGTATATTTTCTTTAATAACAAACCTTTGGAATCGATTGAAATTGACAGGAATTCATTGGTAATAAATCATCGAAAATGGATTCAAAATTCAATACTTTAAATTCGAATTATTGCCTCCAACAGCGATTCCAAGGGATTATTTGTGAAATATGCATCTACCTTCCTGTAGAAATCAATAATTTTCAAAATGATAGCGGGGGACATGAAAGGAGCCTCCTCGTAGAATGTGTTAATGCACATTCGGGCGTCCCCTGGGCAACAGCTCCGGCTGGCTGATCCTTTCACTCCAGAAGCATCAAAGAACAGAAAATGCACTTGCCAAGGACCTTTTCAGGTCCAAAGATGACTATTATCTCTGTAAACATCGAGGGTATATCCGCAAGTAAGGAAGAGCTACTGCAGGACATATGCCAACAATACAACTGCGATGTCCTATGCATACAGGAGACCCACAGAGATGGTAACCAAAAGAGGCCCAGAATCCAGGGAATGCGGCTTGCTGCCGAGAGGCCCCATAGACAATACGGAAGCGCAATTTTTATTAAGCCTGACATGCTCGTCCAGTCCACCAATGTAGCCGACGAGAATGGAATCGAGATATTAACAGTAGAACTGAACAACTGCACCATTACCTCTGTGTACAAACCACCACGCACAGATATAAGGGCCAACGACTTCTGTCCACTCGATGCAGATAGGACGCACTTCGTAGTCGGGGACTTCAACAGCCACAGCAGCCTATGGGGATATCATGACGACGATAGAAATGGGGAAGCAGTGATCCAGTGGGCAGATGCAAGCAAACTAACCCTCTTGCACGATAATAAGCTGCCGGCCTCCTTCAATAGCGCCAGATGGCGGAGAGGATTTAACCCAGATCTGATGTTTGTGAGTGATCGGATAAACTCTCAATGCGTCAAGGGAGTATGCCCACCCATACCAAACACACAACACCGGCCAATAATGTGTCAAGTCATGGCCATAGCCCGACCTCATAACATCCCATTCAGACGCAGATATAACTTCCAAAAAGCCAACTGGACCAAATTCCAGAAACTGTTGGATTGCGCAGTAGATACACTTGCGCCTATGCCGAGCTCCTATGATATCTTTGTGGATACCGTAAAAAAATGTTCACGACTCTCCATACCCAGAGGCTGCAACACCAATTATATCCAAGGCCTAACAAGAGCGTCGAAAGACCAGTTACAAAACTACTTAACTCTTTTCGAAGCCGACCCCCTGGGAGAAGATACTTTAGAGGCGGGCAAACAACTGATCACCTCTATTTCCGAGGCCAAGACGGAGAACTGGATCAAACTGATGAAGGAGCTTGATATGAGCGTAAGTAGCCACAAAGCGTGGAGACTGTTAAAGCGCTTAAACAACGACCCAACTCAGTCAAGAGCCCATACCAACGTAACCGCAGATCAAATAGCCGCTCAGCTCGTGCAAAATGGCAAACCAGACCAAAAGCCCAACAGGAAAACAACCAATATCAAACGAATAGAAGGCGACGAAACGACCGAACTCTCCACCCCCTTCACAATGGAAGAGCTGAACTCCGCCATAAATAAATGTAAACCACGGAAGGCCGCGGGACCGGACGATGTCCTGACTGAGCAGGTCAAGCATTTCGGGCCGAAAGCAAAACAGTGGCTGTTAGACATGTTCAATGCATGCTTACAACAGTGCAAGCTTCCTAACATCTGGCGAAAAGCCAAGATCATAGCTATCCTCAAGCCGGGCAAAGAAGCTAATAGCCCAAAGAACTACCGCCCGATCTCGCTGCTATGCCACACGTATAAAATCTTTGAAAGACTCATATACAACCGACTTTCTCCGGCCGTGGAACCAACCCTTATACCTGAACAGGCTGGATTTCGCCCCGAAAAAAGCTGTACGGCACAAGTGCTCAACCTAACCCAGAACATTGAGGATGGTTTCCAAAGAGGATACATAACGGGTGCCATTTTCGTCGACCTCACGGCGGCATATGACACCATCAACCTCCGACTCCTGATGCAGAAGATATACCACACAACGAAAGATATGAACCTTACAAACATTATCAGGAACATGCTTCAAAACCGGAGGTTCCTGGTGGAGTTCCAGGGAAAGCGGAGTAGGTGGAGGAACCAGAGAAACGGCCTGCCACAGGGAAGCGTGCTGGCACCACTACTCTTCAACATATATACCAACGACCAACCCCTCCCTGAAGGAACAAAGAGCTATATATATGCAGACGATAGGGCAACCACAGCACAAGGGAAAACATTCGAAGAGGTGGAACAACGATTGAGCGCGGCCCTAGTGGAGCTGGATACGTACTATAGAGATAACCAGCTGAAGCCAAATCCGACAAAAACGCAGGTATGCGCCTTTCATCTTAAGAACAAACACGCCGGTAGGAAACTACAGATCGAATGGAAGGGAGTACCATTGGAGCACTGCCCTAACCCTAAATACCTAGGCGTAACACTGGACAGAGCCTTAACATTCAAGCGCCACTGCCTCAACACCAAACTCAAAGTTTGCGGAAGAAACAATATAGTCCGCAAGCTGACAAGCTCTAATTGGGGAGCCCAACCCAGAGTTCTCAAAACCTCAGCACTCGCCCTCTGTTACTCCGCCGGCGAGTACGCATGCCCGGTTTGGTATAGCTCAGCGCACGCAAAACAAGTTGATGTCGCCCTCAACGAGACAAACAGAATCATCACCGGATGCTTGAAGCCAACACCCCTGAACAAGATCCACCACCTAGCTGGCATCGCTCCCCCTGCCATCCGTAGGGAAGCAGCTGCACTCAAAGAACGATTCAAAGCAGCAGAATCTGAACGCCACCCCCTACACAGTGTCCAACCGGCCCCTCAGCGACTAAAATCAAGGCGAAGCTTCCTGAGATCGACAGAAGATCACGAGGAACCTAAAACCAGAGTAGACCTTTGGGGGAAGACCTCAAACCAACATTGGATGAAGCCGAGTGAAGAACTGGCACCGGGAGGCAGTGAAAACTGGGAGATCTGGAAGGCGCTAAACAGACTGCGGACGGACACGGCGAGATCGAGAGATACCCTAAATAAGTGGGGCTACCCTGTGGACTCCAGACTGTGCGATTGTGGAGAACTGCAAACCACGCAACATATGTACACTTGCCCACTGTGCCCTGCTAGATGTACCATAGAGGACCTTGTGGCAGCGAAGCCGAACGCAATTGACGTCGCCCGATTCTGGGCAAAAAATGTTTAGCCCTACTATACTTTATTACTGTACTTATTATATGACTATGCTTATTATGTTACAATACTTATTATATATGATGCTTCTGACACGAATAAATAAAAATGATAGCTTCCACATACGTATTTTCTATATAATTCAATAGCGAAACTTCGATGAAACTCTTCTTGAAGGTGAATCAATATTCGAATGGATTGACTTCGAAAAATAGTTGGGTTAATTATGTCACCGTCACAACTCATATCCTCATTTTTATTCCTATTGTAATAGTTACTCATTGTGTAATTCTCACGAGCTCTCCAATATCAAATCAGTAATTAACGTCAATTCTCGGTTCATTTCGTACTTTACAAAGAAAGGTGCTCATGAACTTGAAAAAGAACTGGTGTGAAATAGATTATGGGATATTAAAATCAGATTGAACCCATTCTTAATTTGAGGCACGAGGTGAAAAGTTAATAACAGTTACTAGTTTTGAGAATCGAGGAGAGGAAATGAAAAAATCTTCAGAGAAAATCAAAATGATTCCCAGTATAAGGCATTAACAGAATCCTATTGCAGATGAGATCAACTACAAACAGTTTTATACTAAATGGTCAATAAAGTACGTGAAGCAACAATACGAATCTATAAATAGTTGCTTAAATTAGTGTGTTATAAACAATTACTTCAATTTGACGAGTAACTAAACTTTGAAGAAAGCAATAAAACAATTTGTAGAATTCTGGTTCGAATCAAGGTTAGATTGGCAATTCTTGACGTGAAAGGAAATATTTTGGTTTTTTCAATGCAACAAAAAAACATAATTATGTCCATAATCTTCAAGAAGTACCACATCACGAATACCCTTCAGATTACAGGCAAATAAAATAATAACAAGTGCACAAAAAGGCGAATGCACTCGGTGTCGTACACACAAAAAATTCAACAAATAATCGAGATATCACAGGAATTAATAATAAATCATTAGCATCTCGTACATAAATATCAGGTTAACCACCCCAAAAGTGACCAGATCCTGTGTTGAGGTCAGCATGACTAGACTAGATGTTTCCGTTGTATCTCAACCGGAAAACGAACAAAAAAATTCAACAGCAGCGTCATATACGCCAGAATCTCTCGGAAAAAACATAATTTTCGTAAAATAAATATATTTATCCCGAGCGCGAACAATTTTATGGGATATCAAAAAGGTGCTCACTATTTGCTTTGCACAAATGAATAATTGGAGAAACATGAGAGAAGGAAAAGCAAATAGTATTTATATTTTTTTTATTGAATATTATTCTGTTTGAATTATGCAATGTTTTCGAAGAATATTGAAAAGATCTTCAGAATACTCGTATTCTTAAATGCACTCATTAAAATAGGAATGAGGCAGGGAGGTACTGAATGAAAAATAAGAAACCGGACAAAGAAATTCCAAAACTGATCGGAAATTTTGGAGCTATAGCAGCCAGAAAAAAGGCACTGGTCATAAGCTGATTTTTGGTGGTAGATTGGTTCTTTGCGGATGGAAAAAACCAACTTTTATTCATCTACCCCGAACACTTTAGAATTTATGATTTTTTCCGCGAAGGTTCAAAATTTCCGATTTTCTATCGACCATAACTTGAAAAATAATTTTTTTTTTAAATATCTGTTTGCATATTCGTGTTCTACGCCCACGAATTAGTGTACAGTATAATTTTGGTTTTGATCGGAGACCAAAAAATTTTTTCAAAAAATCGCAATTTTTCAATGCATATGTATGGAAAAATTCGAAAAATTTTCAATCTCTCCGATTTCCACCAAAATTGTAGTTTTTACTAAATCGAGGGCGTAGATAACGAATGTGCAAACAGAATTCTGCTGAAAGGATTAGTTTTCAAGTTATGGTCGATAGAAAATCGGAAATTTTGAACCTTCGCAGAAAAAATCATAAAATCTGAAGTGTTCGCTGTAGATGAATGAGAACTGGTTTTTTCTATTCGCAAAGAACCAATCTATACTCCAAAAAATCAGCCTATGTCCAGTGCTATTTTTCTGGCTGCTACAGCTCTTCAAATTTGACCTATTTTTTCGAAATTTTTCACTAAAAGTAATTTTTTTCCCAAAATATTGATCCCACAAAAAATCTAATTACATATTCGTTATCTACGACCTCGAATTAGTGAGTACCATGACCCAAGTCGATATGGGTAAATGATTAAATTTTTTTCGGACTCAAAATAGAGTAGTCATCTGTCAAAATCATTATGCGAGCAGATGGTGTTAAAGAATTAAATATTCCTTTCATTTTGCTTTTCATTTCTCCATTCCCAATTATTTCTTCATTTCATTGAATTTTTCAACGACTATGAAGCTAAGTATATTATTTTGATGAGTTTGATGAAACATTCTCAACATATTTCGCCAAAAATATAATGAAGGCAGATTATTGCATAAAAAATTCCGTTCATTCTCAAGAATAATCTCACACGTTCAATTTAAAAATAATTATGGATTTCTTGCCATACTCACCTAAGTCTACGTAGGTATAAAAGGTAGTATCTGAAATGAAATGAAAATAGATCAGATATTTAATTCTTCTTGAATATTATATTATTGTTATCACTTGAAGACTAAGTACATTTTATTCTGTATATTCCTATTTTGTTTATTGAAACATTAATTTTGGTTGTATCCCACTCAAACGGAAAATTAATTTATTGAGAATATAACGTAGGATTTCTTTCAAATTTCACCAATGATCAACAAGCGGGATACAAATCCAATTTTTTTCTTGAAATTATTTCATCTGCATATTATGTATACTTAATATGAAATACCAAATATCAACTTCATTATTGAAAATATATGAATCAAATTTAATATTTGCTATGATTGTTAGTTTACTATAGGCAAATAAATCGAATAGCATTGAATTTTGTAGGTGCAGTTCATAAAAGTGTAGAGGTTTTTATTTCTTAATTTTCTTTTACATTCATAATTATTGTGGTTTTTCGATGGGAAGCTTATGAATTTTACCATTAAATATTAAACAATCATCATTTTGCTGATAACAATCACCCATTTCTCGGCCAAAATTTACCGATATATGAATTTTATCAATTGGTTGTTCTTGAAATTTAGACTTTGTATGTGTAGAAATTTTCCTGGATCGATAAATAAGAGACCATCCTGTTAATTCCGATTCCTGTCATTCAAACAGCTGAGCAATTAGTTTTTAAACGCGTTGTTTGTTCCATATCCTTCGAATTTGTGTTGTTTGAAGTTTTTCAGAGGAGCAGCTAATTTGTGCAAACACACCTATAATTTGTTTTCACCTAAACACCGCATCAATTATGTCCAATAAATTATTCATAATGTAACAAATGAACCACTTATCGTAAATTTAATCGACCCCTGAAACTGTCATTTCCTCATTACTGGGAACAACGTTATTTGACCCCAAATTGCTTAAAAAAATCTGATGAAGAAAATTCGGACGTCACTTGGAATAAAACCAGACCACTGCAAGGCAATGTTATGAATACGAACGTCATTTGGCCATTGAAAATTTTCCTCCATATTTCACTCAATGTTTTTCGTTTTTCGATGACGCATATTGGTCAAAAAGGTTTCACTATACTGGAAAAGTCTGCCAAGGAAAACTCAAACAGTATTTAGGTAGGAACACGTTTTCACAAAAACAAAATTTTTTTGACGTACAATTATGATGGTATCGATCCCAGAGGTATTAATGGAATATTCTTACATAATTCGAACAATTCTCAAGCTAATGTAACAGCACACGATTTCGGGGCAACACAATCCATCACAACACAATCAATCGGGAATCTCTTCGTGAAAATCATCTCTCATCCGATCAATTCGATATAGAAGAAGAACATGAACAATACCTTGATTACGCACGATCTTGCTTTCACTGTTGCCGAAGAAATGACACCGATGAAGTAACGCAAGTCTGCTTGCAGACGGAATGGCAAAAAGGATCGTTTAGCATTGGGATCACATAAAAGGCGATGTAGGATCATTGAAAACGAGCGCTAAATCGAATTTGTAGAGGGATGGATAGGACGCAAGTTTGAGCTATTTCGCAATTTGGAAGGAGAACTGTTTTTGTTGAACACGATCCTGCGACTTGGTATTAAATGGATGGACGTGTGAGAAAAGTTGGCAAACTCGTTGAGTTTCCTTTACGAGAAAATGTTTTCTTTCTTAGAAGATGTGAGAAGTATTTGGAACAAAGAGGAGGCCATTTCTAGCAACTATTTTTCATAAAGACCTCAGTATTTCAGTCTTTATGTTAGTTATGGATTTTCATGCTTCACATCTATTCAATATTTCATATTTTATAGAAAGACGAACCAATTGACGTTGAAATGTACCTGCCTAATGAATAAATAATAACATCATATCTACTACCTACTCAGTGCAGTACCTAAGGATATGACTTCATGTTCAGCCTATCTGAGGATTTTACTACATGATTATACAATGATACGAAATTATTACCTACATTTTCTTGTTCAGTTAGCCTTAAATTCCCAACAATCCATATGATGAGCTTCGAAATGATAAAAATAATTGTTATTTCAACATATGGACCAGAACTGGCAGAAAGTTGCATCAATGATATGAAGAAATGGGCATTGGCATGATTAGGTTTCAATATTTTATAACATCGTTCAAGGTAATTATAACAAAGAATGTAATTTACAGAATATAGCCTGTATTAGGTGATTACTGCAATTCAAAATTGAAACCAGAGACCCAGAGACGAGAAGAAGACAAAATTACCTCGTTAATGAGTCACATGAGAGAGAGACCATGCAGAATCCATAATTGGAGATGGAATTTAGTAAAAACCCTAGTACATACATAGCTGTTTTCGAACGATTTATTTTGAGTTTTGGATATTGATGAAAGAATACTGAAATTGTAACAAATATGTTCAATTTGGAGCCTTTTTCCTTTGCCTCATTTCTGTTGTTCAATCTGTATTAATTAAACAGGTAAATGAATCATCCCTCTGAAAAAACTGGTTCCAAACTGATCGATATTCTTTACATTATCCCAAAAGCCAAATTCGGTACATAATTTTTCACGAAAACTTCTTCATTTGAAAGTTTTTGCATATGTATGATTTTTGGAAAGGGTCAACATAATAATTTTCGAAATGTTTGATAAGTCATTATCATATTGCTGAATTGTTCCGACCGAATTAACAACGGTGAATGTGGAATGGAGGTGGAATCCTCTGGACAAGGTTCTCTCGTAGGAAATCAACTTTTATATGTAGCTACACGCTACACTTGAACTCCGCAGATAATTAATATAGGTATATAGGTGATCAGGAACCAACCGAAATGTAATTAATTGAAATTCGCGATCTATACAGGGTGAGTCTTTGACTCTTACAGATATGTCGGAAAAAATGTTAAAAAAAAGTGTTTCCTTCGACCTCAAGGATCTACTTCTGAAATATTTGTATGAGTCAAATACTCACCCTTTATTGAAGTTTGGTTCAACCATTTTTTCAGAGATATTTTCTATGCATTAATGTTCGAAATTAAAACAGTGTATCCATCAACAAATATATCATCTGGTAGCTCTATAACAGGGACTGAATATCAACATCTCATTATCCGCCAATTAAACACTTGCCAAAATCCTCGAAGTTAGTGAGATAATTATCCTAATTAATATACTGAAATATTTATTTGGAACGACTTAAAGTTTGCGTACCAAAATAGTCGGTATGATATTTTTCTGCTGCAAATTTCTCAACTATCTGAGACAAATGCTATGCATTGAAAGGAAAATATGATATTTAGAAAATAAAACAGATTAAATCTTCAAATACATGAAATAAGAAAGGGATCAACTAAGCACTTTATTTCATCCTTTTCCAAAGTGCTCTAAAGTTTGCATAGCAACTCAAACCTTTAAAATTTGAAGAGTGAAGAGGTACCCTACATTCTACACTAGTAGTATAAATGAAAAGTTGCAAATAAAATTAAGTGGTGATTCCTGTGTTAAAAAACCGTTGCTACTCATTAAAAATCCGCAAAAAATTAGCGCTATCCATTGAGAAAGCCTGAAAGAGTCAACAATATATGTACTCAATAAATCGCGTGAACGTTTAGATATATGTTGTTTGCTCAATTTTTAGGACATGCACGTCTAAAATCCGTCATTCCGAAGATTGAACTAGTTTTTATAATTTCTTGGATTGATCTAGTATTGTGACTGCTTTATTTCCGATCGTTTTAGCTCAAGGAACAGCAATAATTAATATATTCAAATTCTTAATGGATGTTTTCATTTCAATGCCGTTTAGCCAATCTGTCAAATCGGTTTTCCTTAATCCTA
This sequence comes from Coccinella septempunctata, assembly GCF_907165205.1. Taxonomy (NCBI): domain Eukaryota; kingdom Metazoa; phylum Arthropoda; class Insecta; order Coleoptera; family Coccinellidae; genus Coccinella; species Coccinella septempunctata. The sequence continues at coordinate 35,564,773 of NC_058193.1, read as the reverse complement.
GAAGCCATAAACCGTCCGAAATATGGCAGTAAATATTCAGGTGTGCTCCCAGGTGAGAGACATCAATGCAAATTCAGCGACCTTATTCTAGAGCCGTCCTGGATATATGTATATTTCCTGATTCATTCATACGACAATCGTTTTATTATTTAGATTCGTGTCGAAAATCCTTCTCCGAACAACAGGTTTACATCGAGGAATTATTATTATTAAGCTTGTTTTGAACAAATGCCGACACAAGACAAGGAAGACTCTTCTCGTTTTTGTACTACGCCCACAATTATCATTCTGGCTTTTGAGGTCGCGAATCAGGGTTGTTTAAAATTGTCGAATGTGGAGTTTTGTCACGAAAATGAGAAAAATTACCTGGCAAGACGGCCTTGTATGAATATCGATATTTCACCAATGCAATGAGGTGGTATCCATTCACCATATACCATATTAAATCCAACAAGAACCATTTACATATAGGCTGTGAAGTATCAATATTTCTCACATGAACTTTATACAAAAGTCGATTTCAATCCATCACTTTTATTTAAGCAGTCGGTTGGCCATTGAAATTTGACACATTTCACTCTGTATAGTAGGAAATTGTGGGGTTATGACGCTTGTCAAAACATTTTTGGGTTTTAAATCAACGCTATGTTGCTCGTTCTACGTAAAAGTTTCTGTTATTACCTATTTTATCACAATGTCGAATCTCTTCGGAAAATATGTGACGAACATAATTGAAGTTTATAAAAACTGATTGAAGGCATACCAAATCCAGTTATTTGCATGGAAAATACAAGAGATCAGTATAATATCATAATATGCACTAGCTTGAGGAGAGTTAATGTTCGTAATCTTCTTTGGCTAAAGTTTGAATACGTTACATCAGTTGTAGATTTCAAAAATATTAACCCGAAGATGAAATGCATATGATGAAGTGGTTGGGAATGGGTATCTCCCGAAGGAATCAACAGATAATTACAAGAATGTTAAATTCTTCAACAAAAATCATCTTGCATCAATATAAGTAGGTAAATGGAATTAAAAGGAAGATGAACTTCACCTTTGAACAAAAATTTCACATGAATAAACAATTAACAGCACAACTGGCGTATTTGTGGCTGTTCATCTTAATACACCGATATAATAATAATAATAATAATAATAACAATAATTAGGTATTTATTGGTACCTTAACACATTTACAATGTATAGGACAAGTCGAATGAAAAATAGAAAAATCAAAATAGAACTTATTCTGCGATGACATTCATCGAAAATCCTGTAGAAAACTTTTAGCATTAATTCACTCAAACATAAAATTCTCAAATGCCACCACTTTTTTGGGTCTCCCAATAGAAGGAAAATCTTTGACATCCTCTTCATTAACAATCTTTCTGATTGTGGAAATATACAGCTGAAATATCGTCGTCGTGTAGATTCAGATGAAACATTATATAAATTCTCTTACATTGAATATGTTCGCTACCGTCTGAGGTACTGTGGATTTTAGAATATCAGGGTATAACTATTTGAATGAGAGGACCTGAATTCTGAAAATAGCACTTCCTGAAACCCTGTCTCATTTTTCAATTACTTTCGGTATTTTCGTAATAAAAATTGATATTAGTTGTGGCAACGGCGTTATGACATTAACGACATTCATGAGTGCCAACCTTACTGCGTTCTAGTTACAAAAACTTGGGAAAATTATTTCATGGCCAACCGACTGCTAAAATAAATGTGAATGGAGAATAAATTCTCAATTTGTGCCCTTTTGAAGTAACTGGGAAACATGTGCTCATTTTTCATCAAGAACAACTATTGAGGATTTGAGATAAGCTTTTTGAATCTTGAAGGTTGAAAACTGTGGAAAGATGGAATTTTCCCTTTTCCATTTTTCACAGTATTGAGAATACTCGGAAAAATCGATGAGGAAATTGATATGGACTTCTCACCTGAAAAAAATTATTCTGCTCTTAAATAGTGGAAAATAAAACTAATTAATCATTCCAGTACGGGAAATAAAAAGTTGAAGATTATCGAATAATGAAAAAGTAGTCTTGAAAAATCAAGGTTTGCGCGTTATTGCGACAATGAAACGATGGCCAATTCGAAGACAGCTGACCTTAACATACGATATAGTTCAGGTACATTGGAAAGTGAACTTTTGTGTTAAAAACCAATTTTTATTGATCGATCTTGGCGAAATACAAGCATACCAGTTGTTCACAAAATCACTCAATAACGACAGGTTTAAATCGAGATTCGAAGGAGTTTCAGGTAGGAAATTTGTCATTCGATTTCAATGTCCCTACAGACTTGTTATTTTCTGAATTCAAATTCGTATTGAACATGAATCAAGCTCAGAGTTTAGGAAGAATAATGCATGAGCAAGACTAGGAGAACGGAAATTTTTTCGAAAATATCCAACCATTGGAAAATTTCCATCGTCCATAAATTTATTCCCCACAATGTCATTTCTCCCAAAGTGCTTCCTCCCGAAGGCAAAGGTTGAAATAGACTTATTTATTTCGTTTTTATAATTGCCTCCTGTTGCGTACTACGAAGGAAAATATCCATATAATCGAATGAAAAATTTCGTATACCTAGTTGGCTGTGGGGGCCACACAATCAAAGCAATAAATTAATTGAATCATCTGGAACCAAGGTGAATACATTAAACAATTATAATTATCATAATAAATTCGTTGAAAGGATAAAGAATCCTCGACAATAAAACGCACACAATAAGTATAGTGTAGCCTAGCTCAATTTTGCAATGCATTCGCCGAGAACGCTGTATTAATAAACTTTTGCTTCAACTAGGTTAGACCCACTTTCAATTTCACAGATGACATTACACCGAGTATATCCTTGACTATTGCACAAAACAACAGCATATGCTATACCGGTCTACCATTGTAATCTTGTGTGATTAATTGTTAGCATTCATCAGCGCATTTTTCTGATTTTCGGAGATGTCTATTTTGGTACTACGCATCCATCATTATAAAATACTAGATCGAGAGGAATGAAAAATCAGCTGATTTAGACTATTAAGAGGGTTGAAAAATACTTTGTGTGAGCTTCAGAAATTCTAGATTTTTCGCAAATGTAAACAAATCTACGTCAGTGAGTTAGTCTTCAATTTTACATTACTGACAAAAGTGAGGTTAGCACCGATTATAGACAGGGGTCTGTGAGAAGTGTTATTGGCGTCGGTATTTATGAAATTCTTTTTGTTATGGGTTTTTAAGGCAAATCAGCCAAAAAAGTGGATATTCTAGCCTAGCCTTAAACACTAGAGAGAATACATACTCCCTATAATATGACATCAATAATGCTTCCTCCAAACTATACTTCATTCACTTTTATTTTAGCAGTCGGTTGGCCATGGAAATTTGACACATTTCACTCTGTATAGTACGAAAATGTGGGGTTATGACGCTTGTCAAAACATTTTTGGGTTTTGAATTAACGCTATGTTGCCCGTTCTACGTAAAAGTTTCTGTAACTACGTATTTTATCACAATGTCGAATCTCTTCGGAAAATATGTGACGAACATAATAAATTGAAATTTATACAAACTGATTGAAGGCATACCAAATCCAGTTATTTGCATGGAAAATACAAGAGATCAGTATAATATCATAATATGCACTAGCTTGAGGAGAGTTAATGTTCGTTATCTTCTTTGGCTAAAGTTTGAATACGTTACATCAGTTGTAGATTTCAAAAATATTAACCCGAAGATGAAATGCATATGATGCAGTGGTTGGGAATGGATATCTCCCGAAGGAATTAAAAGATAATTACAAGAATGTTAAATTCTTCAACAAAAATCATTTTGCATCAATATAAGTAAAAGGAATTGAAGAAAGTTTCAAGTTAAGATGAACTTCACCTTTGAACAAAAATTTCACAGGAATAAACAACAGGGCAACTTGCGCGTATTTGTGGCTATTCATCTTAATACGTTGATGTAATAATAATAATTAGGTATTTATTGGTACATTAAGACATTTACATTGTATAGGACAAGTCAAATGAAAAATAGAAAAATCCATTTCGGGGAACTTATTTTACGATGACATTTATCGAAAATCCTGTAGAACACGAAAATTCACTCAAACATTCAAACATAAAATTCTCAAATGCCACCACTTTTTTGGGTCTCCCAATAGAAGGAAATTCTTTGTCATCCTCTTCATTCACAATCTTTCTGATTGTGGAAATATTCAGCTGAAATGTAAGTCGTTTAGATTCAGATGAAACATTATATAAATTCTTACATTGAATTTGTTCGCTACCGTCTGACGTATTGTGAATTCTAGAATATCAGGGTATAACTATTTGAATGAGCGGACCTGAATTCTAAATAGAACCTGAAACCCTGTCTCTTTTTTCAATCACTTTCGGCATTTTCGTAATAAAAATTGATATTAGTTGTGGCAACGGCGTTATGACATTAACGACATTTCATGAGTGCCAACCTTACTTCGTTCTAGTTACAAAAACTTGAGAAAATTATTTCATGGCCAACCGACTGCTAAGATAAATTTGAATGAAGTATACGAATAATGCAAAGACCAATTGCACTATTATTTCGTCCATAGATAGATGATAACTCTAGCCTAATCCAACTGATATTGATTGATATTTCTCAATTTTTAGCTTAGTATTTCCAGTAATCCCTCGCGTGTTTGTTACGTCGTGTATTTCTTCTGAGGAGCAGGATTTCCTTAGCTTGGAAAATTTCGAAATTGTCATTGAGACTGCATGCATAAAGCATAAGTGATTCGTTAAGCAAGCTATATAATTAATTTTCAGTGAGAAATGTTTCAGAATTCCCTAAGAACTGGGTCAAATCTGAAATGCATTTAACGATAATTATGAAAGTAACAATGTAGGCATGTTGATTGATACAATAATTATTGACATATCGGTAGAAACAAGCAATGGTGGAAAAATCAGTATTAGGTTAGTATATTTCTCAGAAATTTCTGATAGAATAGAAGTGGATAACTCAGAAAAACTGTTGGTTGTCTAGTATTTCTAGTAAACTACGAAAAGTGATTTTATGAAAAGAGAAGTGGATGGTTAAAAAGAGGGACTCAGGAAATAAAAATAGATTACAGTGTTTTTTTTGTTTTCCAGTTAAAAGTGAAAAGTCATAACGCTTTAAGTTTTGGTGATATAGATGAACCAATACAACAATCCAGATTCACTTTTTTATGTAGAATTCAGTGGTTAGTAGTGTAGTAGAAAATGAGCTATCTATTTTTCTCTAGATCTTAGGTTATAGAGCTGCCATTCAATCCCATCGAATTTGTCCCACCCTGTATAACTTGCATCGTTTTCACTGTAAATGAAACCAAAACCGGAATCCTACATTCTTTGTAAAGAAATCCAATAAATCATAGAATAGGAGAACCATCGGAATACACAACTCAATCAGTACGGGAGATTACAGTGCATTCCATATAGGAAATTCTCCATTTCTACATTTCAAATATAAAAAAGCATAATTCCAGTTGAATTATCTTGAATATAAGAGCAGTTAAAACTACCGTTTGCGTATTTACTCAACAATCGTTCATATTCTGAAGTGAAAATTAACACCGTCAAAAATGCAACGGGTACTCCCGTACAAAAGTGCGAAACACAATTGATTTAAATTCCATGTAAAATCTCTTCAATACCACAAAGGTGTCCATCGACAACATTCGACCTTGTTTCTATAAGTGACGATTTTCAATTGACTTACGTAGACTGCGAAGAGAGCTGTCACAGATAAATTGGATAATTACCAGTTTGAAATAGAGCGACATAGATACAGGAAGATAGGAATGGACGAAAATTTTACATGGATCTACGAAATTCAAGGAATTTCGAATGAATTTTAGAAATACTGGATTGCCTTTCAAGTGTTTCCTGTTTCGGTGTTTTGAAAATTGAAAGAACTTTTAAAAGAAATTGACGACACCCCTTTTGCCTATAAAACTTTTAAGGAAGGAATCAACACGACAGTCAATTAAATAAGGACATAAATTTCCTCTTTCAACTGAAGACGACATGTAAACACGAGCGTTTTTCAAAACTCTCAGTTGGAATGAACTTATAATTTGAGATTTATAATTTCACTCTATCCTACATATATAGGGAATGCATAAGAAACCATGCTTTCTTTTACATTCAATGAGATTGGGGTCCAAGAACTGCAAAACTGGTCTGCTTTGATACTGGTATACCAGTATCCAATATTATAACATTTTCTCACAAATTAGTATAATTTGAGAGACCTTCAAAAATTTGCTGTTATACCTGAACATCATTCAGTTGTAGCAAAATGAATTAATGAATTTCAAACTGAGAGATTATGACGAATTCCAGAGAACTATGCTATAAACATCAATTCGCATATTTTATACTCTCATTATTTGTAGCTCTTATGCACATAAATCAATGCAGAATCCATTTAGTAACTTTGGGTAAACATAAAACATATCCAATTATTTCCTCTTCGAACAAAAAAGCACATAAATTTTGCGTGGAAGGAAGAATGCTATTTTACCAGGCAATAAATCCTCATTCTACATACATACATTTCGAAATGACATTTTCATTGTTTCCATACACATTGATACATTTTTCATTGGAATGAATACATAATTATTTCTGAAGTTTCCATTAAAGGAAATATTTATCACAAAGTCAATTAAGGCTGCAGGTCAATAGAATTTACACTGAATCCATTCAAGAGGCAATAAATCAATGTGGAGTAGTGTCAAATCTGTAATACAGTTAACACATACAATTGAGATATACCATCTTATTGTTAATGAATTTTCAATTGTTGACTGATTACTGGAAATCAAACATTCGGAAAGAAGGTAATCCTTGAGAAATTTCATTACTGATCGTATGCAAATCATGAATCTGATGTTGGTTTTCCTAGATTCTTTCGAGAATTTGGTAGGTACAGTGTAGGTTAATAATTTGAAATTCTTTCAGAATACGTCAGATGAACAATGACTTAGTTATCTTCTTTTATATTTTCATCTCAGCAGACAACCTTGGGAATTTCAAAGATGCAATAGTGCTATTGGAGGTAGACATCAATTGTCAGAAGAATCCATAATGAAATTTGGAAATTTTCCATTTATTTGGGATAGGTACATTCCAATGATCGACTGGATTTCCCAGAATACAACTAACTAATCCTCTCATTAGATTACCTCATGTATCAAGTCATATAAGAAACGAAAAATTCAATCGAATAACCCTGACTTTCAAAGGACGAACTGCCAAGAAGAATAATGCTGGAAATTTTACACAATCTACATCTACAATCTTCAACACTTGATTCAAACTTCAATTTAAAATTAATTGAGCTAAAATCTTGTGCTGAATATTGTTTTCCTGTATCTGTTTCAATGGTTCATGGTTAGGCATATTTACATGCATATTTTTTCATTTTCCAATGAGTCCTTTAAGCCAGAAGCTGGGATGATCAATGTAATAATATTTTTTGTGTTTTAATTCATTTTTCTGAATTATAAACTGAATGGAATAAAATTTGCATTAGGTCATAGTCGTATTGATATTTCAATGTTTAATGTTAACCGCACCATTACAATAATTAGGCATTTGTAATCAAACATCATAGCTCGTAAAATGTTTTCTAATACCAATTGCAAAATTGGAAATGGAAATAAGTGATTTTGAACGATGTCAGTGTTGTAAACAATGGGTGCTTGTTGTCAAATGGCTAATTAACGCTTCAGATTGACAGATACAACAACTTTTTTGTTAGTGTCTTCACTAAATCGAATATTTTTTCAATTCACTAAGCGGTATAATGATTGTTTGTTGTTAACTGATAACTACAAGAGCAAAAAACCTCAACAATTACTTTATATTCATTCGATTTTTGACATATTTATGAGTGAAGGGATATAATGCTGGGAACATTTCTGGAATCCTTTTTTTGCAAATTGTATCTTCTGTACTTTTGAAAAAATGCCTGGATAGTTCTAGGAGAAATTTTGTTTCCAATAAAAACCTTTGAAATTGATCTGGATTTTTGTTTCCAATTGTGATTGATATAAGACTCATTTTTAGTTTTTCTCGTTGTGAATTTCTGTTATAGGTGCGAAGTAGAAAATTTCTTCTTAAACATGACAAATTTCACAGGACAAGTATGCACTTGTACATATGCATCTATCCTAAGAATTTTAGTTGAAAATTTATTATGACATGTAGTCATTAGCTTGACAAGAAAAACCATTTAATACATTGCAAAATAATCAATCAATGCAATATCCATTACATTTGTCCATGAACAAATTGTACATTTAACTAATCATCCATTTGCTGGTGAATCTAGGGAATGATGAATCTAGTTGAATTTTCATGTTTTTTTTTTGAGGAGATTAAAGATAGCGAATGATGCCATCAATCAATATACAACACGAGTAAAACAATGGTCTTCATTGTTTGGAATTTAACATTCTCATTTGAAAACCAGAGGCAAAATATTAAATGTCAAAAATTCGAAGCCTGCTGGATATGTTTTTGTGGGAAGCTATGGGTTGGGTGAATCAGCATCTTGAAAACTTCGTACTTAGAAGGAGCTTTTCGACAATATTCAAAATTTTGCCTAATCTTTTTGTATTCAATTATACCCAATGGCTTATTATCATTATAGTATCGATGAAATCATCAAGTATTGTGATCCAAAACACCTATTTCCTCTCTGACATTTGGGTTTGTCATGGTTACTCGCCTAATAAATAGATATCAAATAGAAACTCTCTTTTATCTGATACTTCCAATATTTCTCATTTGGAATGAATGGAAGTAATACTGAAATGTCATCTTGAAAAAAGTTTTAGTACAATAATATGAATTTCCAGTTTAAATTCAATCTTTCGAATACAAACTGAAAATTAAATTGCATTCCTCTGACGCTCAGAAAAATATGGTTTTTCACACATTTTTATAACTGCAATAGGACAGATATCAATCATGATTTAATTGTGGGTCGAGTTCATTTATATCAGTTCCTATCAGTAAATTTCCATGTCAAGGGTATGCAGGCTAATTCATTGTTTACAATGGGAAGGCAGGTAATCAATATTTTTGAGTACTGTCTCAGACGGTATTTCGGCCAAACTCACGACCTATTTCTCGACAGGAATACCTGGAAGCAAGATCCCCAAATTATAGTTCTCCCTCAGATACCCACCCTTAAACCTCCCCTTCGTGGGAAACAGGGAAAATGACATAACCTCTCACCAGGTTCGAGGTTATGTTAGATTCTTCGAAATTTCAAACATGCACTGGAAACAAAACACTATTTGCATGCAGGACGCACAATTTAAGTTTGGAATTTTATCGATTGTGGGGGAAAATAGTATCTGAAGAAAAACACACAAATTTTTTTATTGTTTTCCATGACAGAAAAAGCAACACTTGCATTATGTTCGTTCGAACTTACCGGTTATTATGTAAGTTAACGAATTTATTTTCTATTTAATCACAGACGAGAATCATCACCACAGAACAAAATGATCCAGCATACACTCCACGTACATTCACTGTGTGTTGGGAACTGACGGTGGATGCCGTGAAAAGCAGTTGGCAGCTAACCTGCTTTGATTTTAAAACATAGGAGTGTGGGATTGATCACATGACCAACGGCGTGGATTTGGAAGGAAGTATCGAGTCCTGGAACAGGTAGATTAATGAAACTGGAGGCGAAATTGTTCGAAAATGATTTTCGGTTCGGTTTCCAAACTTGTGAATTTACTCCTTTTCACATATTCCTGCCTTTATCGGTTGTGGTTGCCCTTAGGCTCGTTTTATTTATCTACGGGGATTGCCCAATATCCGTGGGCTCATTCTCTAGACTGCCAGAGCATCATTTATCTTATCACTGTACAGGTGTACAGCCGAAATGTTTCTTAATGAATAATTAAAAACGATGATTGAGTTGTTATCTGTCATTTCTCCTCCTGAAAATAATCCGGCTCGAAGGACCAAATATTCAAAATCAGGGTTTTCGTTAATTTCGAATACTACGAGGATATGACAGCTGATTGGGGTGGAAAATAATCTTGAAACCATTGATTTTTCATATATTCTTCAAATAAGTATATAAATCATGCAGTTTTTTTATTTTATAAAAAAAAACCGTCCAAACATATAGTGACAGATTACTGCAATTTAATGAGAAAAACAAGAGATTCCCTGATATGTATAGTGTGAAAGAATAAATTCGACAAAAGGGAATTGAAAAGATTCTTAAGGAATAACAGAGACCTGAAGGATGAGAAAAGAAAGGTGAGTATAAACTGGAGAAAATTCGTTGAAAACTTACAGCAAGAAATTACGAGAGACCTCATTTGTTCAATTAATAAGGAAAAAAATTTAATGTGGCACAAATTTTAGGGGCTGCTTTTTTAACCCCTTGCAATTATAGTGGAATAACCATTATTTATGTTGATGCGGAATCATCGATTGAAGTTAATGGTTCAAGACAAATTAATGATACCCATATTTCAGGAAAGAACAGTATTTATATAATTAAAGGCACTTCAGTGTAATTCATGTACCTAATGATACTATAATAAAAAAGTGGCTTATTAATAAATTTTTTCTCTGCAAAAAATGAGTGTAGAATCATATTTGGTTATAAATTTTTCCAATCATCCATCTCATATTGATAATTTCTAATAATTTCACTGCTTCAGTTCAGATTTTCATTCACATAATTAAGTTTCAATAAATTATTCGAATATACAATTTTTCTATATAGTATCGGAGTTCTGAGGAACTCCAGCATCTGTCTTGGCATTTTTTTGGGTTGGCTAGCAATGGCAAGGCAGTCTGTCAAGCAGTGATCTGGAGTTTGATCATATAATCAGCAGTGCAGAATATGCACTGGTCATTTTCTGCTAGAACCATCCTCATTAGGTGAGGATGCCATGTAAGAAGATGTAGCAGACTGAAAATTTGTTGGCAACTATTAAATTAGATACACTTTGTATATTAAACATGAAGAAAATATTCCCTATAATTCTCTATTTTGAAACTGCATCGCATTTAGGATATACTCATTTATAATTTTCCCATAGTATAAATTATTTACACAATATTTACACAATTTTTTCAAAAAGTATAGTATAGTTACAAGCTATTAGAAACTTCCTTATTGTATATGGCACAAGAAATTTATAAGGAAGCTCTGTTTACTCATGTCTTCTTTTTTCTTTTCTTTTTCATTTCGTAGTATATTGAGAATCTGAAGAATTCATACTTAGGAGAAAATTTTCTGAATGAACTTGAATAATCTACGGATCACTAGATGAAAGTAAGCTGGTCGAAGTCCACAGAGCTCTGATTCATCATTGTGATCCATTTTACCCTCTCCACTCATACCACAACATTCACTATAACAGATACTATGATCGATTGATAAATTCGATCTCGGTCATCATTTTTTTGGCAGGGAAATCAAAATCGGCTACCTAACAGTTCTATGCCAAAACCGTAAAATTATGGAGATTGTCAGACGGATAAAAATATGCCCATAAGACGTATCATTAACTGCGGGAATTTTCTGACGTCACAAGCTATTCGATCGACCTTATAAGAAACAGGTATAGCTGGAAAAACACGGGGATTTTGCGGGATGAATTTTTGTGTACGTTTTACGACTGTACATTCACCTCTGATACTCGCAAAGTGAACTCTCTTCGTGGTGGATGAAGGACTAAAGAGAAGGTCCAATCTTTTGCGTGGTCAAAATTGCAGCAAGTTGTCCGGTTTGTATATCGGAATGAAACGAGGCAGATTCACAAACATCATTGTATAGTTTTATGTGGGTATTCATAAGTCATAATGACATATCATTATTCGTATTCTCAATTTCGCAGATCTCGTATCAGTTTGAAATGAAATGGCACTGGATTTAAAGGAATGAATTTTGAATAATCAAAGAGGAAGGTGGATCCAACTCCTTGGAATACCATCGATTAGAAATCCCATTAAAATACCCCCTAATACACTTTTTGAGTTTTTCATTGTCTTGTATGTTTGAAGGAGTTCTTACTATAACTGTTTAAGATAATTCAAACACTGAGTGATTAATGATTTACGAGGATGTATTGATATATAGTTAGCTTAGACCAGTTCCATGCATAAAAAAAATATTGTGTTACCGTAGCAACGAACAATAACTCATAAGAAGTGTCAGTGTGAAGTTTGAGGTCAAAAAAGTAAACCAGAGCAATAAATTAAAAGAAAGAAGATGTCCACCGAAATTGTGAAAATCTGAAATTGGAGTATCGAGCCATCATCAAGGGTTAAGAGGTAAGCAGATTCACAAAGATATGCTTAATACCCTTGGTGATCAATGCCCTTCGTATGCGACCGTGAAAAATTGGACTGCAAGCTTCAAAAGAGGTAAATTTTCCATAGAAGATGATGACCGATCGAAAAGGTCGGTTTCTGTGTCAGTCCCCGAAAATATGGATGCAGTTCATGACATGATTTTATCAGAACGTCGAATTGGGCTAAAACGGATATCTGGAGCACTGAATAATTCATACGAACGCGTTCATCATATAGTTCACGTCAATTTGGACATGAGAAATATTGCTGCAACATGGTTCCACAAATGTTTGAATGTTGACCAAAAGCGTGCAAGGGTAGAAGCATCGCGTTCGATCTGTGCTCGATTTGAAAACGATGTAGACTTCTTAAACCGAATTTTTACTATGGATGAGTCTTGGGTACGTTTCTACGATCCAGAAACAAAGCAACAATCGATGGAATGGCGACACTCTGGTTCTCCAAGACCTAAGAAGTTTCGTGTCCGAAAATCTGCTGGAAAAGTTCTTGCTTCAGTTTTTTCGGATTGCCATGGAGTAATCATGATTGATTTTTTGGATAAGGGTAGAACAATAACCGGAGATTACAATTCGACATTACTGACCACTCTATGGGAAAAAATTAAAGAGAAAAGACGCGGAAAGCTATCCAAAGGTGTTTTGTTTTTCAGGACAACGCCCCTGCACACAAATCTCATGTTGCCATGCAAAAAATTCGTGATTGAGGGTTTGCATTCCTAGAACATCCCCCTTATTCACCAGATTTGTCTCCATCCGACTATCATATCTTTCCTCAACTGAAAAAAAGTGTAAAAGGTCGTGAATTTTCTTCCAACGAAGAGGTAATAAAAGCTGTGGAGGTCTGGTTTGCAGAGCAAGAAGAAAAATTTGTTTTGAATGGTCTAGACACGTTGCAGGTTCGCTGTAATAAATGAATCCAATTAAGAGGAGAATATGTTGAGTAATAAAATATTTTTACATTGAAATTTTGTTTGGTACTATAGTAGGCTAAGAATTTTTCAATATATCCTCGTAGCTATAGTCCTGGTGAACACAGGATTATATTCAAGAATGATTTGATGCTGGAGGTTTCTTTTTTTTTCAATACAATAACAATATTTTTCGTTGTAGTTTGTAGTAAACAACCAACACTTTTGATTTGTGAGACATACGAGAGGAAATAAAGGATTATGATGAGAAGAGAGCATCGAGAGCTTTTTCACTTAAACTTATCAGTCATATAAGTCAATGATCTCCATCAATTGTTGAGATGGGTATTTCAAAAGAAATTTGGTTTGTCTGAAGAGAATACACGAATGATTTCATAACCTTATTTTTGACGAGCAGTTTAATACACACGCTTAGGAAATCCTTGTTGGCCTACTATGCAGGAAGTATGGAAACTTCCACAAGCTCGCTCGTAAAATCTCCCACCGAGGTCGTTTCCATTAAGTTGACTGGAATCCAGAAAACAACAGATCCGATTGTCTCGGACCAATTCACCCAATCGGTATATTCCCCCTTGCGTTCTCCACCGATACATCTTTGATCGCCCTGACTGGCTTCACGGCCCTGTAAAAACTCACAATAGGAACCCCTAAATATGGTCAAATAGGGATGGTGGTCCATGTGAACGCTTCGAAGGGTAGTAGGGTGAAATGGTCCAATATTCGTATGGGGTGCTTGGATGGCAGCCTATTCTTTGATGCAATTCAAATACTGCACTACTGCAGGCTATGAAAAACAGTCGAGTTGAGGCTGGGTTGAGTCATGCTTATCACGTCAAAGAGATGTCTTGTGAAGTAAAAGTGACGGTTTGGCGAAAAAGCTTTCTATATCACTAGATTGAAATTGTGTTGAAATTTTAGAGTGATGAGTTGTCCATTCATAAGGGTCACTGTGTATAGCACACGCAATGATATGGTTTCTAATTTTCACTAAAGCACATCGCATTTATTCAGCAGTGAGTAACTTTTTTTAACCTATACCCGAATGTGAATTTTTAAATCTATTTTGTCCCCATTTTTCCAGTTTTTCTTAACTTTGGAAGGTAATTTCAAAACGCAAACATTCGTTTCTTTTTAATATGCACCACAATTCAAATAATTTCACTTGACGTAGAAGATATGATATAATTTTATGCTAGCAGTTATCATCCTTCAAAATAGATGGATTTAGGCCAGAAAAAAATTATTTCATAAGAAAAATGAGGGATGCATTGCAATTTATTCGTATTAGATGTTGATCCATCATTTTTTAAGTCTCTTTTCCATTTAGTTCCATTTGGATTCAAAAGTTTCAGTAATGAACAATCAGAATCGGGTATAAAATACACAAAGCATCAGCAAATTACTTTTTGGAAACAAGGCGTTGATAGAAATATCGCAATTTTATGAGATCACCTTTTTTTTCATGAAATTCTTGCTATAACTTCGACGTTTCTTCGCCGATGTTGGAATTTTCGCTAGTTGATCATACAATCCATCAAGTATAAAAAGCTCTATATCTAAGGTCCTCTTCTATTCCAAAATCCTTAGTTAATTTGGATGTTTCGCATTTACATCCTGTACAACAAGAAGGAATAATTGAAAGACGCCAGTGGCATCTCGTGGTTGCAACTAGCTAAACTTGGACAATTTCTTTGCTGCTCAGTTCAGTTTGAAACCTACTGACAGAATTTTCCACAGCTTCAATTTTGAAGAGTCAAGATCACAGAAAACGAATGAAAATCCTTCAGGGTTTCCGGACAAAAGTTTTATAGCAATCTGTCATGATTTTTCCACACATAATCACTACACAGACTCATTCCCTAACACCCTATATATACTGGTGTGATTACATAAAATAAGTTAACTTTCTTCGGGAATTGATCACCCTGTAGAGTGAGTGCTTCGCGGACATGAATTAAATAGGCTATGACAAAACAATCAGCTGCATTTCCTTGCTCTATAAGGCCCGGTACTACACGATAGTGTGACAAGATATAGTATTACTTATGCAGGTACCGCTCTACACAGATCGGATGAAGTAGAAGTACCTACTGAAATTCTAGTAGTCATTCATGAGCTGGTACACTTCCTGTCACTTTCATTACGAAGCGGCACTTTTAGGTAACTGTAGGGTAACCCTCATTAGAAAAAGTTTCAACGAAATACATTTTCGTATACTTAATAACATCCTGAATTTTGCCGCTCTCTTAGTAAGCACCCTGTATAAACAGAAACGATAAACACACTAAGATTTTTTCACTTCATAACTACAAAAGAATTCAAATCACCCAACTGAATTGGATTAACGGAGGTAGATTACGAAAATAAATACCTAAGGTAAACGCAATCAGTGGAAACTATTCTGTTTGCATAGAGCTCATAAAATTCTACTTTTTAGCCATCTGTTATTGTTCGGACGCTCGTATTTCACTCCGAAGGAGCTGTTAATGTCAATTTGAGTTTAAACGATCGTAAGGCCAGCGCATGCCTTCAACCATTCCAAGAAAATTAGGCACCGTCATGCATGGCTTCATCCTATTAAAATCCATTATCTTTATCTAAACGCCATGCGTCGACAGGCTGCAAATTAACTTTTGCGGTGCTTTTGACACATTTTATGGTACCAGATAAGAGCGCGGTGTCTTTGCCGCAAGGTTTTTTCAACACAAGGTACTTATTTATGAGGAGTGAACATGAGTTGCCCTTTTTTGTGATTTTCACATGTTTGTTGTACCTAAATTAAATCGGTGCAATTTGTCTCTCCCTTTTATTTATTAGATCTCGTTTGGCATATCAAAACAGACAGAGATTTTAGACATACCTGAATCGGTCACTGTTTATAAATATACAGGGGGATTCAAAAAGAAAGGCAAATACAGAAACACGTATTAATGTCTGTAATTAGCAGTAGCAACATAAAAATTGACAACTGTAACTGGGGCTTTGTTAAAGTGAAAATCGGAATATGAACTCGCATCAATGTGGCTCATAGAGGGCGTTAGGTGTAGCCAATTACACGAACAAAACACTTCAAAGAACAGATCTTTGGTAAAAAGAGGACGCTAATGTAAGTCCACCCTTAGTTCTACCCGCTTAACCGTTTGTCCGCTCTCAGCAGAGTTTTTCGACTAGAAAGCTACCTACCGCAAATGCGATACCTCGTTGAAACTTAATCTACAAGACAACAAAACAAACAGAAGAAAATATAGAACGGTATTGCGGGTTTTATTTTCAATTCGGCCCTTGTCGTTGATCAAAACTTACGGTGGATTGAATTCAGTCCATGGAATACTTGATGTAAGGGAATATCCATTTTGTCCGTAAGAACGCTGTGTGAAATTTCGATTGTACTTATAAAGGATAAAAAGTGTTAGAAATCTGTTATTGTCTAGGTGTTGGTGTTTGAAGTGCATGTGAGAAGTTGAAGAAACCGTTTTTTTTTTTGTTTTGATACTTTGGAATCGAGTACTGATTTTTTATGGTGTCGAGATGTGTTGTGTTCTAGCACCATTAGAAATCAGTTCTTGGGATCCAAACTTCTACACCCTGGCATGCTTTTCGGGGGTAAGTACATAGACTAGATATATCAAAAGTGTTCTTACTCTTCTTCGGGAGCGTTACAGAGATTCAAAGCGCTTTTAACTTTTTTGTGTCTTTTTCAATTCGATTTGTCTTGGTGTTCAAAGTAGGCCTCAATTTCAATAACTAGAATTAATACAACACTTTTTTTCGCAATTGACTTTCAAAGGACTCGAAATCTGAGGGGTTCTAGACATGAAAATAGCAATTAGGTAAATATTCATGGTCTAGATCCACTAAATATCGAATATGAATCAAAATTTTAAGGCGAATTTCTGCTCTTCACTTTGCTATGCTAATTGTGTTCTATAGTTAACTGAGGATGAAATGAGGGTTGAGCCACGTAAAAACAAACAAAAAGTTCTTCCAAATATGTTTTTCGAAGAATTTTTTGGATTTATTAATCTTGTATAATGGTAATCGGAAAGATGATGATTGTTCATTCTTGAAAATACCCTCTATCAATTAGAAAACGAGCTAATCTTTCATGCGTCAAATATAGGACAAATATCTAGTGGGATTTAGATGATTCGGGTAGATTACAATTTTTCTACCAGGCTAAATCGTAATTTTTTATGCAATTCGGACTTCAAAAAACTTATCTACGTGTCAGAAATGTTGATCAACAGCAGAACCGCAAAATAGATGACAAAATGGCGGATGTATGGGTCCAACTACATAATTGGTGGAATTAAAATGGTAAAATACTGGTATCAGTTTCGTGAATTTGTACATTCTATAGAAATGAGTCGAAGACCAATTTTCCATCCACAAATTGCCGAAATATTCGGTCAAAAATGTCATACAAACTAAAATATTGTCAGATAGCAGCCACTGATCTTAGTGACCGCAACTCAAAATACAGCATCCTGGACCAGGACAGCAAAACACAGAGTAAGTGATGCCATATTTCGATCCTGATGTATTTAGGTAGTGCAAGCTAACCTGGGAAAAATGAAATATGACCCATATTAGAAATAATTTTTTTCCCTATTCCACTCGTCATTGTATTCAGATAAATATGACAAAACTTATAATTATTGCTTGAATGTAAGTTGTATTGAAGATATCAACAAGACTAGAAACAGCGCGTTTACTGGCAATTCTTCCCTTTTTTATCTTGCAGTTCAGTAAAAATTGGTTAGATTTACGCAAAAACTATAATTTCAAGAAATATTGATCGGCATACACGATTGGCCTTGTATATTGTACAGGGTGATTCATCAAGGGTAGCGACCGGTAGTATTTTAGAAACCGTCAGTACTATACGAGGATGTATTGATATCTATCCAGTACGTCTAGAGCAGTTCCATGCATAAAAAAATATTTCCTCAGAAAAGAACAATAACTCATTAGAAGTGTAAGTGTGAAGTTTGAGGTCAAAAAAGTAAACCAGAGTTACGAATAAATTAAGACAGAAGATGTCGACTGAAATTGTGAAAATCGAAAAATTGGAGTATCGAGTACCTACCTGTATTTAAAAGGGTTAAGAGGTAAGCAGATTTACGAAGATATGCTTAATACCCTTGGTGATCATTGTCCTTCGTATGCGACCGTGAAAAATTGGACTGCAAGCTTCAAAAGAGGTGAACTTTCCATTGAAGATGATGACCGATCGGGAAAGCCAGTTTCTGTGTCAGTCCCCGAAAATATCGATGCAGTTCATGACATGATTTTATCAGACCGTCGAATTGGGCTGAAACGGATATCTGAAGCACTGCATATTTCATACTAACGCGTTCATCATATATTTTACGTCAATTTGGACATGAGAAAAATTGCTGCAAAATGGATCCCCAAAGGTTGACGACCAAAAGCGTGCAAGGGTAGAGGCATAGAGTTCGCTCTGTGCTCGATTTGAAAACGATGTAGACTTCTAAAACCGAATTATTGTTACTATGGATGAGACTTGGGTCCATTTCTACGATCCAGAAACAAAGCAACAATCGATGGAATGGCGACACTCTGGTTCTCCAAGACCTAAGAAGTTTCGTGTCCAAACATCTGCTGGAAAAGTTCTTGCTTAAGTTTTTTGGGATTGCCATGGAGTAATCATGATTGATTTTTTGGATAAGGATAGAACAATAACCGGAGAATACTTTTCGACATTACTGATCACTCTACGGAAAAAATTAAAGAGAAAAAACGCGGAAAGCTATCTTAAGGTGTTTTGTTTCTGCAGGACAACGCCCCTGCACACAAATCTCATGTTGCCATGCAAAAAATTCGTGATTTAAGGTTTGAATTACTAGAACACCCCCCTTATCCACCAGATTTGGCTCTATCCGACTATCATCTCTTTCCTCAACTGAAAAAAAGTTTAAAAGGTCGTAAATTTTCTTCCAACGAGGAGGTAATAAAAGCTGTGGAGGTCTAATTTGCAGAGGAAGAAGAAACATATTTTTTTGAAAGGTCTAGAGACGTTGCAGCTTCGCTGTAATAAATTTATCCAATCAAGAGGAGAATATGTTGAGTAATAAAATATTTTGACCTTGAAATTTTGTTTGGTCCTATAGTAGGCTAAGAATTTTTCGATATATCCTCGTACGTGATGTCTATAAATTGTTGAGCACTGTGTACTTACCTTACCACTTTCGACTCAATAATGAAACTTTCCAGATAAAAGTTCTTCACCCTAGAGTTTCGTCGCTTTAAATCTAGGAACTTCGACTAAATTTTCAATAAGGTTAAAAAAAAAACAACAGATAAGTGAGTTACGTATATCGCAAAGGAATATACATAATAATAAAATAACATTGGTCACTTATTTACATAAACATAAAAGATAGAACTAGCCACATAAATAAAAATTAATAAGAGTAATCATAACATTATATACAATTAAAAATTATATACATCTACATTTATTGAGGATTACCTGATGGTGTTTTGTTATTTACAAAAATTAAAACAATCACGTCTCAAATAAACAAGAGGAAATGAAAAAGTATAGGAATGAATAATGTATAATACGTATTTAAGACTCCCCTTACAGAAACAAAAAATGAAATATCTGATAGACAATACGTATCTTCGGAAATCCAATTCCGATGGAAATTCCAACTTCTGATATGCCCCGATCAAGAACAAACCAACGATAAAACTAGCCAACAATGAGGTAAAACGAAAAATGAAGAAAATCCCTGATGCTACGAACAAAGAAGAACTTCAGTTCTACATTTCACGCGAACGCGTGAAACCATGTAAGGCACTACCAAACTAATTCGAGAGAAATCTTTAAATAATTCATTTAAGATTCGGGAGGACTTTCAACATTTCATTTCCGAGTAAAAGCACTCACCTAAGGAGACTCCCAAGTTGCCCGTCCAAAACTGTCGCGAATTTTGGGATTTTTTGTCACGGACCACCTATGTCAAATCACGAAGGACATAATTATCTCCAGTTGGCACTTCAACCCCTTAAACCGTCCGAGAAGTAGCAGAAAAAATGCTTAAAAGGTCAAAACATTGACATTTGATTGAAAATTTCAATAGAAAGCGCTTAGGTTCCGACCAATCGAAAAATCATGCGAAAATCCTTAGCGACGCATTCAAATAACATAGCAACGGGGCGGGCGATGGTCGTTTGGACCAATTTTTGTCAATCCTTCCAAGGGTGGAGGCCGTTTGGACCACAACTTTTCTGAATCTGAATAGTCGGTATACAGGGTGGACCTCGTTTCAATTCTGGCAACTCAGACCGAAACCCCTCGGGTCAATTCTTGGTTTTTTCGTTGACTTCATCTACACATCAATTTCAAACTATCTGTTAACGGTATACATATCAAAATTCAATTTAAACCTACTAGGAAACGGTATAGATATCGCGAACGACGACGGCCCCTCAGATGCTGACCAGGTTGTCGCCGGAACCGCCCTTGATCTCCTGCTGTTTCTTGTTCAACTTCAGCCAGGTCTCGCCGAGCGCCTTGGCGAAATGATCGTCGACCGACAGACCGGTGTCGTCCATCAGGTCTCCAATGTCGTGGTGGGGGTGGTGGTTGTGGTTGGGAACGATCGGTTGAACGGTCGCATTCGCCGGTTGGGGGGTTTTCGCTAACGTGGAATCTTTGGAATTGTTGTTCAAGTAGAGCGTTTGGTAGTTCTCCCCCAGCGACCGTCTGAAATGCTCGTCTATGATCGGATCGCACATCGATATACCTGCAAGAATGCTTCTGTCAATTTTTTTTCAAGATTTCAGGGAATTTCTTCAATGGTTAGTAATTTTTTCCATAAAGATTCAACTCATCAAAAAAAAAAAAAAATTCACCCTAAGGCTCGGTTGTTCAATTCTGGTTTAAACCGAGATTAAAGTTAATCCTGGATTAACGTAACTGATTTGAACGGAAATGTCAAAATTAATCCAGGATTAACTTTCATCACGAATTGAACAGCCGGGCCTAAATCGTCAGTTTCAAAGGTTTAATAGTTATCACCATTTCAAGTCCAATGCGTTTCGATGAAATTTCGAGTACGGGCCTGGCAGACGGCCGAAGACGCGGAACGTGTGAAGACAGTTGAATCACGTTTTCGATGATCACCAACGTGCGGAAATTTCACATGGATAGATCCAAAATTGCGAAATGTAGATTGTCCACGACTATTTTAGAGAAAAATTCGAATAACTCTAAAAATGTTTGTCAGATTTCCGCCAAAATCAATAGGCTTCTTAACACCGTGGATCCTCATGATTCTGCTGAAATTGAATTCGATACGTTCGAAATTGTGAACTGCAGCGTGTTAACAACAATTTTAGAAAAATTGGAATAACTCAAAAACCCCCTTTACGATTTCTACCAAAATTGGAACGCTCTTTCAGAACATGGATCCTCATACTCCTGCCATTCAGTTATGTTTTTCCCGTATATTTTCGACGTTTTAAAGACGTTCTGGTCAACCTCGCATCTTGAAAGTTTCGCAGAGGAGATTTTTGGTAAAACCGTTCATTTTGCTGTGTTCTACCCTTCGAAAACGCCCTCTATCTCTTTCTGTCCGTTATTCAAACGAAGAATACGACGATGATCGGTGGGAATATCAAAGTGTTAGTGTAGAAAAAAAAGTAACTAGGCTATACCATTGATTCGATTCACACCTGCAGGAATTTCTTCCTTTGGGGGTGGCGGCGGGGGCCCGTTGCTCAGGGTGGCGGGCCTGTAGCTCGACCTGTACCCCGGGTTGTTGACGGTCTGCGCGTAAGAGGGCGGCAACCCCCTCTGCCGGACGCTCATGTCCAGCGGCGTCTCCTTCGGCTGCACCCGCGATTGGAACCCGTTCGCGCCGGTGCCGTTGGTCGAGCAGGGGTTCTCGGGCGGTGACGTCAGGTTGGTGCCTTCGGCGTTCCTACCCTCCGTCCTGGAGTACTCCGGGAGACGGCTCCGCCTCTCTCTCCTCCATTTCGTGGTGGACAGGTGCTTGCCCGAGCAGTCCTTCGGGAAATCGTCTGGAAGGAAAAACGGAAGAGAATTATATAACTTCAAGGACTTTGTCTATCTTCGAAATCACTGATTTCACACGAAAACCTTCTCGAATAAATTCTCTACACTCCAGTGAAATTCCCATCAAAATTGGACATCTGGTTCCGGAGTTATCTAAAGACGTTCTTCAAATGGACCATAATTGGGATTGACACGTGTTTCTCTCTTTATACTTTGGGAATCGAGCTTTCATAGAAATTGAAGATTGTTCGTGTGTTTCATACACATAGTTCATATCAGCGAATATGACCGTTTTGTAGGAACGACCGACCCATGGAGAAAACTGCCATTGAATCATGAATAATCAACCATGTATATGCGATTGTATTCAAAAGTTTCTGCGGTGATATGACGGTTTCAGATAACTGTGATATGTATCGATCGAGTTGGGATACACACAAAAAATTTCACTATGAATTACTCGTTGAGAAAATAACTGAGTTCTTCTCCGATT
This sequence comes from Coccinella septempunctata, assembly GCF_907165205.1. Taxonomy (NCBI): domain Eukaryota; kingdom Metazoa; phylum Arthropoda; class Insecta; order Coleoptera; family Coccinellidae; genus Coccinella; species Coccinella septempunctata. The sequence goes on along the minus strand of NC_058193.1, from coordinate 35,541,882 downwards.
CGTTTTTGGATATGCGATTTGTTTTGAGAAACTCCGAATTGCTACCATTCAAGTATTCCGAATTTATTCGAAAATCTAGCAATGTGACTGCAATCGTGTTTTTCAGAGATTAATTCTTCCAGATCTCGAAAATTCTAACACCAATCAAAATATGATCGCTTAAAGCAGCTCGATTTTTCGATGTTTTCATGGTATATTGTTTTTTACATCTGTTTGTACAAAATGTAAACGCTCAATTGTCTCATGTGTAAATTATATTCATCTACCTACTTGGGACAATACTTTCCCTCTGAGTGAAGTGAGTTGTTTTTTTATTGGTGACATTTTAACTTTGAAAGCTGGAAAAATTGAGGACAAGAAAAATTTTATTCCATTACGATTTTTACTTAGCTTATCAAGGATATGTCCAATTATTCCGAACAATCATATACAGGGTGTGGCGTAATGAATGGATAATATTGAGCCTAGGAGTAGAGGACTCTATGGCGGTTCAGAAAAATGTATTTTACGTTTAGTAAAATTGCCTTGGTTTTCGAGATATTGGAGATTTTCGAAAATTCACGAGAATTACACCCTTCGCCACTCGTTTTGCAGGCAAGACTCCAAATGAAGGAATTTTTTCAAACTGTTTTTTGGTAGTATTCCCGGATAGATGATCTATCGAATGTAATTCATTATTTTTGGGACGCATGAATAGTTCTTTATGAAAAAAATATCTAACTCAACTTTTCGGTTTTGCTTATTTTTTTTTCCCAAGTTCAACCCAACGTGATGTGAAAAATAATATGGTTCCTTGAGAGCCAATGCAAAAAAAATTATGCCAGTTTCATTGAGATTCCGAAAAGGTATAACTCTCTGTATTCTCAGCATTTAATACAAAATAAATTCCTATTGCAATCAGTTGAGTCCTAGTTTAATGTAAACAGTGTTTCTAAAATTTTTATTAGCTAAAATGAGAAATGCAAGCAGAATGAAGCAATCGTCTATAAGAAGGTATTGAGCATTTATTGAAGCTCATGGTGGCCTCTTAGAGAATCTTTTGTGATATTTAATTCAATTCAACGACACTCATTTTAAAATTGTTGATATCTATGCAATAAAGCTATGATTCATTGGAAAGTGTAGACTATAGAGCATGTATCAGAACCCATGGAGGCCAATTTAAGCATCATTTGTGATTTGTAAAACTTTATTCAATGAAACGATATTTTACAATTGTTATTTTTTCTCGTTTTCTTTTATTATTGAACCCCAACGTTGTGAAATCAATATTATCAAGTTAATTTCAAGTTATGCATTAAATTTCAGCATTTTTGTAACAAGGGTCTTGACTCAATGTAATAAAAAATTACCTAATTTTCAGCTTTTTTTCTTAATTACAAAAGTGCTAAAATTCACTTCGTTACTTGAAATTCGCTTAACAATTATTAACTTTATAACTATAGGGCTTAATAATGAAAGAATACGAGGGAAAAAAACCAATTTTAAAATAATGTTTAATTGAATCGAGTTTTACAAAAAGTGTTCAAAGTGTGCATCAGGAGCTGTACTAAATGCTCTACAACTTCTTATGAATAATTGCTTTATTCTGCTTGCAAGTCCCATTTCAGTTGCTAAAAATTAAAGAAAAAGGCTTACGTCAAACTCTGCCTTGACTCATTGTAATAGAAATTTATTTTATATTTAATGCTGAAAATAGAGTGAGTTATACCATTTCAGAATCTCAGTCAAACAGGCATGTTTTCTCTTGCTTTGGCACTCAGGTAACCATATTATTTTTCACATCACGCTGGGTTGAACTTGGGAAAAAAAAATAAGCAAAACGGAAAATTTGAGTTAATTCTTTTATTTATGAAAAACTATTCATGCGCCTCAAAAATAATAATTTACATTCGATAGCGCATTCATCCAGGAATACTATCCAAAAAAAAGTTTGAAAAAATTCCTTCATTTGGAGTCTTGCCTGCAAAAAGAGTGGCGAAGGGTGTGATTTTCTTGAATTTTCGAAAATCTCGAATATCTCGAAAACCAAGGCACTTTTACTAAACGTAAAATATATTTTTCTGAAAGGCCATAGAGTCCTCTACCTGCAGGCTCCATATTATCCATTCATTACGCCACACCCTGTATGTTATGTATATGCGATACAAATAATGAGATACCAACAGTTAAGATTAACAAAACCAGCAACGCTATCTAAATTACACAAAATAATTATTATTGATATAATTCATAGGACAGGCCAAAGTAACGATGATACTTTGAAAAATAACTCGCTTTTTAAGCAGGCAAATTAACCTATAATTCGCTACCAATTATAGAGTCATCAAGTACCATCCTGGTTTTTTGGAATATACCTCTACCTACCAAATAAAATTTCCACAGAATTACCCATTGAAAGATCTCATTTTGAGATGAAAACAATGCCCCAAATTCTCAAATCATTCCTATCAATTTAAAGTGTATTGTGAGTGACTTTTAAGGAGAAAATACTCACCAATTTTGAAATTAGTGAACCTACGTGAAAAATAAGCAGCGTCTGTTAGATTTTTCATTTATTCGCTCTTTGACCAGATCGTCCTTCGACTGTTCGGGTTCGTAACGTTTTTTTCTTTCCACCTGGTAGACTTGGCCGCCTTGATAGCATAATTTATCGGCGGGTGCATCGCACCAAACTCAGATCTAATTAGCCGAACGCTGTTTGTTTTGAGTCAAGCTAGAGCGATCATGTTCAACATTCGCGCATAATTGGAGTAATTGCCCGAGGAAATAATGGGTGAACCCATAGAATTTTCCGTCATTTTCATAAAACTTGACCGTCATTTTCTATAATTACACATACAGGGCGAGTCCTTCACTCGTACGAATATTTTAACAGTAGATTATTGAGGTCAAAGGAAACACTTTCTTCCTATACCATTTTTTCCGATTCGGACCTGATAAAAAGATATAACCATTTTGACCCGTTTGCACCAAACGCACTTAGTGTTAAGTGTTAAAATTAACCCTTAACTTAAATTACGTTGCACCAACTGTTAAGTGACATTCGGCTAAAGCTAGCATTAAATTTAAGCGCTCCTGTAATGACCCCTTAGGTATTTAAGGGCGGGATTCTAACCTAAAATAATTTGTTGAACTCATAAACTACTGTGGTTTTTCTAATAAAATCGAGAACCTCATATTTGACAATCCATTTCATTATCAATAATAATGCTAATTCAGCAACAAAAAGTTGTCCCTCTTTGATAATAATATAATAGTTTACTTGACACTGACTGACAGGACAATAAAGTTAGGTAAGTGAAATTACAACGAACATCTTGAACCGGCGAACCAATGAAAAGGCTTTATTGGACTAGAATGAAGTTGCACCAAAATAAAAAACTGAAATATCGCTAGATATCAAAACTTAAGGGCCTTTATTTAAGATTCTGTTAAGCCGCAGTCGTGCAACTGGAAATAAAATTAAGCGTCCATTAACTTTGAGCTACGCTTAGTTAAGTACTCATTTTAAGGGGGATTGGTGCAAACGGGCCTTAAATATTTCATAATGAGTCATCCCTTCAGATCTACGGATCTTTTAAATAGAGTTATATTCAGCCAAAGTATCCAATTTTTCAATTTTCACAGATACTTTTTTAATTTTCAAATATCAAATTACTCGAAAACGGCGTATTATACGAGGAAATATGATGAATACCTATATTTTACAAAATGTTCAAATATTCATCAGATAGCGTCCAACTTAGTTTCAAGAGTTGGGTTCTTTGAATTTTTTGGTATATTGTGATAAAGAACTAAAAATAGCATTTTTTATGGTTTTTCAACAGCCTGTATCTTTCAAACCTAGCCGATTCGGGAAAAATGGTAAGGGAAGGGTTTCTTTTGACTTCAAGAATCTACTGTTAAAATATATGTACAAGTCAAAAACTCCCCCTGTATAGCGAATCAAGCACGGAATCAAAGTAGATATTTTTCTCGATATTTTTAAATTATTTCCTCTGTTGATACCGATATTTACAGCTTGAAATACATAATTTTGGTTCCTATATGATCTTTTTCTTGAGATACTTCTGAAAATTCCTTATATCTTTTATAGTCAGACAGAATATGATAACTGCAGTTGTTTATTTTTCCAATGATTATTCACGAAAGTGAAAATTTATATTTCTCCATTGTTCCTGGAGTTCCATATACAGGGTGAGCATTTGAATTGTACATATATTTCAACAGAAGATTCCTGAGGTAAAAAGAAACCCTCCTAGGCTCGGTTGAAAAGATACTGGGTGTTCGAAATCCTTAGAAGAAGTAATTTTCACTTATATCTCACAAACGATTTAATAGAATGAAATGAATTTCGGATTATATTTCTCAATTGACGTGCTGATTCTTCTCCGAACACAAGATTCCACCCACGCCTTCCAGTTTCTTCATAATGACCATAAGAATAACAGAAATTCATAAATTCCACGACACACGCAATTATTCCGAATACGCGTTGTAAAAATACGAATAAGAGCGATACCTTTATCAATCCACGGCTGCCAGAAAGCGTTCCGCTCCTTCCTGTGGATGCCATATGCCTCCTGAGCGCCCATCAGATACGACATCCTCAGTATGTCCTGCAGGAAGTTCGGGAGCTCCATCCCGACCAAAAACCCCGAAAATCGTCACATTCACGACTCTTCCCCGCACTTAGTTACAACACGCGAGGCGCCGCGGTACCATTCAAAACGATCGAAATGTAGTAAATCGTGCTTTCATTCATAAGACCGAAGATGCGAACAGGTAGAAGAACGGCCGCGGCCCAGGTAAGCGTAATTAGATTCCACCCCGGCTCCGCGAATTTTGGTCCTTCGGGCCGGATGCGTTAGGGGCGAGAGTGGCGCGCGCCCGACCGGCTTTTTGACCGGTTGTTGGTGCCTTTTTTGTTTTTATCCGGCGGACGGAGAACCAGTCGGGCGTGAAGAAAAAGCCAGACGATGAAGAGAGGACGCGACGACGACCGAGAAGAAGAAGAAGAGGAGATCGATCCGAGAGATAAGGCAAGAATTCGGTCCTTATTCGTGGACGAGTTATACGGCAAGGTCGTTCGCGTGGGTTGGTCGTTTTTTCTTCGGTTTTATCACGAACTTTTTTTTTTTTCGTTTTGTTTTGTTCGACTAGGTCGAGTTGAGGCGGGCGTTAGACTGACGATGGTCGGTCGGGTCGATTCCAATAAATCCGCGCGAGATCGGTAAATGACGAAAAACAAATAATGCTGATCAATAATAATAATAAATAATAACAACAACGGCAGATTTATCGAAGGCGAACGGATAACCGAAGATCGGCAGATCTTCGATGATCGTTTTTGCGCAATTCTCACCTCATTTCCGATGATGCTGTCGCAATCTTTGGTACGTGGTATCAGATGAAATCAGTGGTAAAAAAATGGGTAAATTTCGGTAAAATTATCCTTTTCAGCAAACTATGAATGGAATGAAGCTTTCATCTTCAATTTCACGCTAATTTCTAGCGTCAGAGTCAGTTTACATTCGCATTATTATCAACCTAGTTCAGAAGCACCCCCTTGGGAGAAATTTCCATAACAGAACCTCATAAATAATGAATTGTCATCTGAATAAAATATAATTCTGAAAATCTCAATTTTAATGAAAGTTAACTCTACATTGACTTCATAACTATTTTTTATGTTCTCTAGGGAAGGTTTTGAACAGAACAAGACACATTAAATGGAAGAAAAATTCAGGATTTCACCGAATCTTATGTGAAAGAAGAGAAATGAACAATTTTCAAAATACTGAAATGCTGATAAGTGATTTAATACTTGGTATTTCCACCCCTTGCGTTAATTACAGCTCGGCAACGACGGTTCATATACTCAAAATGAGTGATCTTAAAATGTTCTAATCTAATCCTTCCCAGATTTCTCCGAGTTGGATTCCTAAGTCATTAAGAGTAGCTGGATGATTTTCTGAACTTCGCAGCCTTCTATTGAGGTTGTTCCAAACCTGCTCAATCGGATTGAGATCTGAACTTCTTGCTGGCCATTCCATTCGAGAGACTTCAACCTCTTCAAGGTACTCCTAAACGATGCGCGCACGATGGGGTCTGGCATTATCGTCCATAAAAATGAAATTTTCACCAATGTATGGGGCAAATGGTACTACATCCTCTTCAAGAATGTTCCTTATATAGTTATCAGCATTCATAGCTCCATTATCAACGACCACTAGGTCTGTGCGAGCAGTCAAAGATATTCCACCCCATACCATAATCGATCCTCCCCCGAAACCAGTAGTATTCAGGAAATTGCACTGAGCATATCTTTCATGTGGACGTCTGTATACAAGGGAACGTCGATCACAATGGTAGAGGCAGAATCTAGATCTGTGAAGAGAACTCTTTCCCAATCGGCCTCTTCCCAATGGATATGCTCTCTCGCAAAATCCAAGCGCGCCCTTCGATGGGTTGGGTTAAGAGCTGGGCCTCTTGCCGCGGCACGAGGCCTCAAATCATATTCTCTGAGGCGATTTCTTATTGTCTGAGTGCTAATTTGCACCTCATGAGTTTGCTCAAGCTGAATTTGAAGGAGGCGAGCGGTTGCAAACCGTTGTTTCAACGAAGAAACTCTCAAGTAACGTTCTTGAATGGCAGTTGTTACCCGTGGTCTACCCTGTCCTGGTCTTCGGACATTCATACCTGTCTCCCTGAATTGCTGCAACATTCTGGACACACTTGTATGGGAAACTCCAAACCTTTCTGCAATTCTTGTGTATGTCCACCCTTCTTCTCACAAAACTACTGCTTAGGCACATTCCTCTTGGGTCAAATTGCGTGTTTCGCGTTGCATAGCGATCGAGTGTAGAAAATCAAACGAAAGAAAAACTATTGATCACCAGAATTGATCGAAAACTACCGATTTTAGAATGGAGCCAATACATTCAAAATCTGATAATATCATCTTTTTTTATTCCTGCTGGGAAAAAACATCTGTATTGAAGAAAACCGTCGAAAGTGGATAACATATGCATGCATAATTCTGATAAAAATAATTATCATTGAGAACACCTTCAGTTGTAGAATAAATTTGAGATTTCCATAATGTGCGTTAAATTTTTTGCGCAATGTATAAGTTTCAGGAATACTGCTCTACTTCAGTACTTTACGTTCGTATTCCCTTACAAACGGAGAGTAGCGTTGCTTTACGAATTGTTCCACGGCTTTTTTTCCGAGAATTGAGCCAGATAGAACGTATATAAATCCCCGTTCCTTCCTCTTGCGCGATCGCTACCGTCAGAAAAACCACCTACGTCTTCCGTTACCTCGTTTCGTCCGTATAAGACCCCCGAGGACACGGCGAAACTTCTTCTCGCGTCTCGTACGATTTTCATTCCTCGCATTCCTACGTCCAGATGCTGCGGCGATATCGTAAGACGCCCCTCTCTCTCTACCTCCGTTTCTCTCTTCAACGCCCATCGGGCGTATTTTTCGTGTTATTTTTCGTCTTTCATATATACGGTCCGTCCGTGCTTTATCGATCGTTCCGAACCGAGAAAATAATAATAATACGTAATAATATTTAACGATAATCTTCATTGTTGGAATTCTTGGACGCGTGATCGTGCGGCGGGGGCAAATTCCGATCGAGAGATTTCTGGATTAACGACAGGTTGCCGAGCCAACGACTACAGAACGCCGGACCTGAAGGAATCTTCCGTTTGTCACGATCGAAAACTGTGAAAATTATAGACGATGGTTCTTCTAACGTCAACCATCCTCTGAGATGAAGAAATTTTTGGATTCGCCAGAGGTTCGAACCTTAAAAAAAGTCCATTCTAAGATGTGGAAGAAGTTCATCGATTTTCAAAGCTATTTTCTTGATATTGGCTGCTCCATATCCTTATATTTCGAGAGTTGACATATCGAGAAAGATATATCAATGAATTGGTTGAGAAATCGCTGACAAGAATGCCATCCTACGATGGTAATCGTTGTTTATTAAACTCGGATCATCTTTAATGATTTTTTTTCATTGTTTCGTTTCAGTTGGTCCATCCAGAAAAATATTCCCTATAGAAAAGAAAGCTTTGGTTTCTGCAACTATCTATGCTCTAACACAAGGGATGGTGACTGTACAAAAAACACATTGTTTCGACTTCTGTGAGCTCATCTTCAGCTGAAATCAAGTAAAACTCAGCCAAAACTCACTAAAACAATTGGTTCCTAGTGTAAAAATAACAAAATAGTATTTAAATCAAGACACAGCGACAAAAAATGGTTATGGATTTCCCAGATATAAGGACATTTAATACTAATTTATCTATGCTCTGCCTTCATCTTGTTGAAAATAACTTTTAGAGCATTCATCAAAACTGAATTCAGCTATAAAAGGCATGATGAGTTCTATCAATTCTAATTTATCGAGAATGAAGTGGTGTTTCATCTGAATCTAAACGACTTATATTTCAGCTGAATATTTCCACAATCAGAAAGATTGTGAATGAAGAGGATGACAAAGAATTTCCTTCTATTGGGAGACCCAAAAAAGTGGTGGCATCTGAGAATTTTATGTTTGAGTGAATTAATGCGAAAAGTTTACTACAGGATTTTCGATGAATGTCATCGTAGAATAAGTTCCCGAAAATTGATTTTTCTATTTTTCATTTTACTTGTCCTGTACATTGTAAATGTCTTAAGGTACCAATAAATACTCAATTATTATTATTATATCAATTTATTGAGATGAACAGCCACGAATAGGCCCCTGTTGTCCTGTTAATTTTTTATTCATGTGAAATTTTTGTTTAAAGGTGAAGTTCATCTTGACTTGGAACTTCCTTCAATTCCTTTACTTACATTGATGCAAGATAATTTTTGTTGAAGAATTTAACATTCTTGTAATTATCTGTTAATTCCTTCGGGAGATACCCATTCCCAACCACTGCAACATATGCATTTCATCTTTGGTTAATATTTTTGAAATCTACATTTGATGTAACGTATTCAAACTTTAGCAAAAGAAGATAACGAACATTAACTCTTCTCAAGCTAATGCATATTATGATATTATACTGATCTCTTGTATTTTCCATGCAAATAACTGGATTTGGTATGCCTTCAATCAGTTTGTATAAACTTCAATTATGTTCTTCACATATTTTCCGAAGAGATTCGACATTGTGATAAAATAAGTAATTACAGAAACTTTTACGTAGAACGGGCAACATAGCGTTGATTTAAAACCCAAAAATGTTTTGACAAGCGTCATAACCCCACATTTTCGTACTGTACAGAGTGAAATGTGTCAAATTTCCATGGCCAACCGACTGCTGAAATAAAAGTGAATGGAGTATACGTCCGAATTTATTCCTATTAACCAGGCTTCATCGGAAAAAAACTGCTTCAGGTTACGTATGAATTGGTTGAGGAACCACTGACACAAGGCCATCCTCTGACAATTTTCTGATAATACGTAAATATTTATGAAAAAAAAATTGACGTTTTCCTTCGAAACGGAGGCTCTGGCCAGTTCAGATGAAACCCGAACAGGGTTCGTGGCGCTCCTAGCTTCTATCATCCCATTTCCAACAGCTGATGACCGGATTCAATCCACACGTTTCGAGGGCTGAGAACACACGTACGGAAAACCGGAAAAAATACGCTTTTCGACAGATCTGGGTTCATCAGCCTGTCGCATCTCGAATTGCGGAATAGAGATCGCGCGCGGGCGGCATCGGCGGGTGCAAGGTCCGTGGATCATCCGTGCCGCCGAGACGATTCATCGGAATACCATTGGCACATCGATCCGGCCTTCTGTGTAAACAAAACGGCGGTCTCCAAAGGGGATCTGGACGCGTTCTCGCGAAATGTTTCCCAAACAAACTTCGGTCAACTCTCAGGAGAGAGAGCCGTCAGCGGATAAGAGGAACGAGTTGAGAAACCCATTTCCCGAAGATCTTTCGCAAGGATCGAGATTCTGGGAAAAGCGAGAAGAAGAGAGTGAGATAGAGAGGGGTTTGGCACGTGGAAATGAAACAAAGTGTGCGACAGTATTTTTAGCTGATGGACGAGAAAAGATTGATCTTTCTTTGGTCCAGATGTGAACTTGATAGACCCTATAAAATTGAGTCGGCAGTTTCCGGTCTGGAGGAAGCAGGATGCAACATCCTGCAACAACCTACTCAAGAGAACCACCAAGAGAAGATCAGAGTTCCTAAGAATTAAGACCTGAGAAATTGTATTGGTTACTGTCTCAGGTCCGAAGATCGGTCCATCAGCATCACCAAGAAGTTATACCTTCTAATAATAATAATAATGGATGAATGGGTGGGGGTTAATGAAGAAATACGAGGATATATTGAAAAATTCTTAGCCTACTATAGAAGCAAACTAAATTTCAATGTCAAAATATTTTATTACTCAACATACTCTCCTCCTGATTGGATACATTTATTACAGAGAACCTGCAACGTCTTTAGACCTTTCAAGAAAAATGTTTCTTCTTGCTCTGCAAACCAGACCTCCACAGCTTTTATTACCTCCTCGTTGGAAGAAAATTTACGACCTTTTAAACTATTTTTCAGTTGAGGAAAGAGATGATAGTCGGATGAAGCCAAATCTGGTGAATAAGGGAAGTGTTCTAGTAATTCAAACCCTAAATCACGTATTTTTTGCATGACACCATGAGATTTGTGTACAAGGGCGTTGTCCTGCAAAAACAAAACACCTTTGGATAGCTTTCCGAGCCTTTTCTCTCTAATTTTTTTCCCTAGAATAGTCAAATAGTAATCTCCGGTTATTGTTCTACCCTTATCCAAAAAATCAATCATGATTGCCCCATGGCAATCCCAAAAAAAAACTTTTCCAGCAGATTTTTGGACACGAAACTTCTTATGTCTTGGAGAACTAGAGTGTCGCCAATCCATTGATAGTTGCTTTGTTACTGGATCGTAGAAATGTACCCAAGTCTCATCCATAGTTACAATTCTGTTTAAGAAGTCTACATCGTTTTCAAATCGAGCACAGATCGAACGTGACGCTTCTACCCTTGCACGCTTTTGGTCAACATTCAAACATTTGGGGATCCATTTTGCAGCAATTTTTCTCATGTACAAATTGACGTGAACTATATGATGAACGCGTTCGTATGAAATATTCAATGCTTCAGATATCCGTTTTAGCCCAATTCGACGATCTGATAAAACCGTGTCATAAATTGATATTTTCGGGGACTGACACAGAAACTGGCCTTCCCGATCGGTCATCATCTTCAATGGAAAATTTACCTCTTTTGAAGCTTGCAGTCCAATTTTCCTTTCAAATTTGGTTGAGATGTGTTGAAAGCTATTCTGTCAACTGATCAGAGATCGCAAATATTTCCAAGTTTCCCCATTTCAATAACGCGTAGTATATGCGCTAAGTATGCAGTGAACCGAGTGTTTGAGGTCGATTTTGTCACAATGAACCTCCGTAAAAAAGTGAATACATTTCGAAATTAGTTCATAACGCGCGGAAATTCGAGAACGCTGCTTAGTCGGGGAATAATTCCAGAATCGATCGATATTCGTGGAATTTGTCGAATGAACTCCCATAGAAAGCTGACAAAACAAATCTTCAATCTCAAACTGAAATTCTGTCGATGCAAACATAAAAACTACCTATTCGCGATGAATTCTTAGAATTTTCGGAGATTCAAACAATTCTCATGAACAAAATTCTCAACCACGTACCTAATTAACAATTTGGGTTCCACAATTCGCAGATCAACTCGACGTGGTCTCTCGAAATTACTTGGAAGCAATTTTCACACGGTAGATCTAGGATTTTTCAATGCACAATGGTTCTTTTGTGGTAGAGCGATCAAGATAATTAGATAATTAATGTCACGATCCACCTTCAACTTTGAACATGTATGGGAAGATTCCATTTAACTTAATGAAACGAAAAATATCTAATTTGTTGTTTGTTAATGGCGTAAGTAGAACGAGTAGATCTATAACGAATTCTTATCTTGCGTTTTTTGTCTCTGAACTGAAGAACAGTTCGAAATAAAAAATACTTCCTTCATGATCTATTTCATGAAGAAAACGTTCAGTTTTCACCTGCAAATCATCGAAATTATTCGAAATATTTTCAGGCAACCGTCAGTTATGCACGTCGAACGCGTTCGCAGAATATATTGGAACGCGGTAATAAATTAGAACTAAACCGATTTACATAATTATTTACGATGTAAACAAGGTGCATTCATTATTCATTCTGAATTATAACAGCATTTTGTTTAGATGTTTTGTATCGGCGATGAATTTATCTTTTCGATAATTGTACCGATGATTTCCGAGATTATAATTTTCTACTAATCGTAGACGTTAGGCAGATCATGACTTTAGCGTCTACTAAATTTAATTTTTGCCAGATATCTGGATTCCAAGAAGAATAAATGAATATCGCACCAGATTTAGGGAAGTATATCAAAAAAATATATAGGGTGAGTCTTTAACTCGTACAAATATTTTAACCGTAGATTCTTGAGGTCAAAAGAAACACTTTTTTCTCATACCATTTTTTCCGATTCGAACCTGATGAAAAGATATAGCCATTTTAAGTTTTCATAATGAGCTGTACCACCCCTGGAATAACGAAATTACCTTCAGAATAACTAGCTGAATCTGTGACACTACACATCTGTGGATCCTTCAAGCAGAGTTGTATTCAGCCAAATTATCAAATTTTTCAAATTTCACAGATAATTTTCAATTTTTGAACATCAAATTGCTCGTAAACGGCGCATTATACGAAAAAATATGAGGAATACTTTTATTTTACAAAACGTTCAAATATTCATTAGATAGCGTTCAACTTAGTTTCAAGAGTTGGGTTCTTTAAATTTTTGGTATTTTTATGGTACGTAATGGTCATAATAAGAAAACTGGAACACGTGCGTGATATCTTGTGTTCGAAAAAGATTAATCAAATAAGTGATAAACTATATTCCGAAACTCATTTCATTCGAAAAATCCGTTTGCGAGATAGAACTAAAAATATCATTTTTTTACGGTTTTTCAACAGCCTGTATCTTTTAAACCGAGCTTATTCGGAAAAAATGGTAAACGAAAAAAGTGTTTCTTTTAACCTCAAGAATTTACAGTTAAAATATTTGTACGAATCGAAGACTATTTTTTACAAGGAATTGGCTCTTGAATATTTAAGCAACAATTCGTTCAAATTTCTTTCAGATCATAAGTTTCGTTATGTGATCTTGATATTTTGTTTCATTTATCTGAATCGAAAAGTAATCTGTGCCAATTTAAGATCTTGTTGATGTTCATCCTATCAGATTGTAATGATTTTTTCAGTTGTAGAAGACTCGAAGAAGCTATTTTGATCATACAAATTGCAGTTTCCAGTTTAATCCAACAATTTCAGAAATGTCGCAATGATCAATGTGTATTATTCTCCAGCATCTTTCTGGATTTGTTATTTTTCAGATACTCCTCAGAGAGCTCTAACCAAGCAGTCAAAGCTCAAAAAAATTTCTTTGACGAGCAGCCCACACTATTTTTCGACTCCTCAAAGTTTTTCGCAACTATTCATTCACACCCCTAGATTACAAGGAAAAAACTGAAGAATAAACAGCCAAATGAGCTGCTCGGAATAGGGAATACTTCTTCTGTCGAAAATGATGTATTTTTTATGAAATATGTATCTTGGAAACGTCACATTTCGAAATAACCATTTAAACCGTTTCCCAAAAAAAATTATTTTATTCAAAAATGAAAAATAAAAATGGGTATTTAAAATTTAAAGCGTTTTGTGTCAATTGCTCAAGCTGGCAACGTCGACTGAAATATGCGTTGATAATAAAGGACAACAAATACATTATCTTGATGAGATAGACAAAGATGGCTGTCTATGAAGTCTGCAACGAACGAGGAAGGTCGTAAAATTTTATGGGATATATTTATGGTCGGTTGCAGTTGAGGCTCGCCAGTGAGTACGCGCCTTATGATGGCTGTAAATTAACAGCTGTTATTTTATGAACAATCCATCGTTCTTTTTATCTTCTAGTAGACGCTGTTGCCAAATCGTAAACCAGAAACGAAGCGATTTAAATTTTAAAACCTCATAATTGAAGAATGATTTTGAATAGTTTCCTCGGTGCATTTGAAAAATTAATTAATAAAACTCATAATTATTCAGTTTAAACTTGCACATGCTGTGATAACCCAAATTGAGGAGAATTCCCCACTCTCAAAACTGCATCTTCGGTTCTACAGGGCTGGCATAATCGCAATATGCGAAACGTCCACTCGACAACATTCCCGTTGGGTCTGCTGATGCCGATGCCTGTCGTTGGCAATTGACGATGACGAAACGCGGTCGGCGGTCGTAGATTAACGTTCGGTATGGCAACAATTCGTACTTAGCGACAGCTTCAATTGAGAAATTAGCGGCCGATATCGGGACCTTCCGTCAGGGACGCATGCCTTCATCGCGAGAAGGAATTCGGTCGGTATTTTTTGCGCGCGTCATGTCGCACGTCGCCATCGTCAGCTCCTGCAGCAAGCATTTCGAAATGGCGATTTTCGACGGATTACCCAACGTGTCGTCGATGTCGGAACGTTTGAAGAAGTTCGATTTTATGTTTCGATGTGGGAGTCTTGGCGACGCTGATTGTAGAACCGTAGATCTCAATGGGATCGGACGAATATAACAAGAGATATCGCAGATTGAAATTTGCAATTTTTGAAAAATGCCATTTCCAAGATGAAAATCTGAACGAAGGGAGATTGGCTTCCGAAATTGCTCGCAATAGATTCAGCGTGTTCGAAAACCTATATTTTCATACCAAACTTTCGAATATCTGGCAGTGTTTAGGAGAAAATAATGTTTTTCGTTTTTCCACTTTTCATTTTCGAGTTGACTTCCAAGAGCTCTCTGGATTACAATTCTCTATTGAATCATCAACTATTTGGTTTTCTAGAATCTTTGAAACGAATTTTATGCACTCCATATCCTAAGACAGTAGTAGAACACCCTGATTTTCAGAGAGAGTAGCAAATATGTCGTTTTAGGGGGGTCTAACCCCTTGCTCATTTTTGACCCAAAAATCGAGATTTTCGAAATCGAGTTTGTGTGCTAGGGTGGAAGCCTTGGCAATGCTGATTATGAAACTGGAAATCCCAATTGGATCAGACGAATATAACAGGAGATATCGCAGATTGAAATTTGCAAATTTTTGAAAAATGCCATTTCCAAGATGAAAATCTAAACGAAGAGAGATAGGCTTCCGAAATTGCTCGCAATAGATTCAGCGTATTCGAAAACCTATATTTTCATACCAAACTTTCGAATATCTAGCAGTGTTTGGGAGAAAATAATTTTTTTTGTTTTTCCACTTTTCATTTTCGAGTTGACTTCGAAGAGCTCTCTGGACTACAATTCTCTATTGAATCATCAACTGTTTGGTTTTCTAGAATCTTCAAAAAGAATTCTATGCACTCCATATCCTTAGACAGTAGTAGAACATCCTGATTTTCAGAGAGAGTAGCAAATAGGTCGTTTTAGGGGGGTCTAACCCCTTGCTCATTTTTTACCCAAAAAATCGGGATTTTCGAAATCGAGTTTTTGTGCTAGGGTGGAAGCCTTGGCAATGCTGATTATGAAACTGGAAATCCCAATTGGATCAGACGAATATAACAGGAGATATCGCAGATTGAAATTTGCAAATTTTTGAAAAATGCCATTTCCAAGATGAAAATCTAAACGAAGAGAGATAGGCTTCCGAAATTGCTCGCAATAGATTCAGCGTATTCGAAAACCTATATTTTCATACCGAACTTTCGAATATCTGACACTGTTTGGGAGAAAATAATTTTTTTTGTTTTTCCACTTTTCATTTTCGAGTTGACTTCGAAGAGCTCTCTGGACTACAATTCTCTATTGAATCATCAACTGTTTGGTTTTCTAGAATCTTCAAAACGAATTCTATGCACTCCATATCCTAAGACAGTAGTAGAACATCCTGATTTTCAGAGAGAGTAGCAAATAGGTCGTTTTAGGGGGGTCTAACCCCTTGCTCATTTTTTACCCAAAAAATCGAGATTCTCGAAATCGAGTTTTTGTGCTAGGGTGGAAGCCTTGGCAATGCTGATTATGAAACTGGAAATCCCAATTGGATCAGACGAATATAACAGGAGATATCGCAGATTGAAATTTGCAAATTTTTGAAAAATGCCATTTCCAAGATGAAATTCTGAACGAAGGGAGATAGGCTTCCGAAACTGCTCGCAATAGATTCAGCGTGTTCGAAAACCTATATTTTCATACCAAACTTTCGAATATCTAGCAGTGTTTGGGAGAAAATAATTCTTTTTGTTTTTCCACTTTTCATTTTCGAGTTGACTTCGAAGAGCTCTCTGGACTACAATGCTCTATTGAATCATCAACTGTTTGGTTTTCTAGAATCTTCAAAACGAATTCTATGCACTCCATATCCTAAGACAGTAGTAGAACATCCTGATTTTCAGAGAGAGTAGCAAATAGGTCGTTTTAGGGGGGTCTAACCCCTTGCTCATTTTTCACCCAAAAAATCGAGATTTTCGAAATCGAGTTTTTGTGCTAGGGTGGAAGCCTTGGCAATGCTGATTATGAAACTGGAAATCCCAATTGGATCAGACGAATATAACAGGAGATATCGCAGATTGAAATTTGCAAATTTTTGAAAAATGCCATTTCCAAGATGAAAATCTAAACGAAGGGAGATAGGCTTCCGAAACTGCTCGCAATAGATTCAGAGTATTCGAAAACCTAAATTTTCATAGCAAACTTTCGAATATCTAGCAGTGTTTGGGAGAAAATAATTCTTTTCGTTTTTCCACTTTTCATTTTCGAGTTGACTTCGAAGAGCTCTCTGGACTACAATTCTCTATTGAATCATCAACTGTTTGGTTTTCTAGAATCTTCAAAACGAATTCTATGCACTCCATATCCTAAGACAGTAGTAGAACATCCTGATTTTCAGAGAGAGTAGCAAATAGGTCGTTTTAGGGGGGTCTAACCCCTTGCTCATTTTTCACCCAAAAAATCGAGATTTTCGAAATCGAGTTTTTGTGCTAGGGTGGAAGCCTTGGCAATGCTGATTATGAAACTGGAAATCCCAATTGAATCAGACGAATATAACAGGAGATATCGCAGATTGGAAATTGCAATTTTTGAAAAATGCCATTTCCAGAATGAAAATCTAAACGAATAGAGATAGGCTTCCGAAATTGCTCGCAATAGATTCAGCGTATTCGAAAACCTATATTTTCATACCAAACTTTCGAATATCTAGTCGTGTTTGGGAGAAAATAATTCTTTTCGTTTTTCCACTTTTCATTTTCGAGTTGACTTCGAAGAGCTCTCTGGACTACAATTCTCAATTGAATCATCAACTGTTTGGTTTTTTAGAATCTTCAGAACGAATTTTATGCACTCCATATCCTAAGGCAGTAGTAGAACATCCTGATTTTCAGAGAGAGAAGCAAATAGGTCGTTTTAGGGGGGTCTAACCCCTTGCTCATTTTTGACCCAAAAAATCGAGATTTTCGAAATCGAGTTTTTGTGCTAGGGTGGAAGCCTTGGCAATGCTGATTATGAAACTGGAAATCCTAATTGGATCAGACGAATATAACAGGAGATATCGCAGATTGAAATTTGCAAATTTTTGAAAAATGCCATTTCCAAGATGAAAATCTAAACGAAGAGAGATAGGCTTCCGAAATTGCTCGCAATAGATTCAGAGTATTCGAAAACCTAAATTTTCATACCAAACTTTCGAATATCTAGCAGTGTTTGGGAGAAAATAGTTCTTTTCGTTTTTCCACTTTTCATTTTCGAGTTGACTTCGAAGAGCTCTCTGGACTACAATTCTCTATTGAATCATCAACTGTTTGGTTTTCTAGAATCTTCAAAACGAATTCTATGCACTCAATATCCTAAGACAGTAGTAGAACATCCTGATTTTCAGAGAGAGTAGCAAATAGGTCGTTTTAGGGGGGTCTAACCCCTTGCTCATTTTTGACCCAAAAAATCGAGATTTTCGAAATCGAGTTTTTGTGCTAGGGTGGAAGCCTTGGCAATGCTGATTATGAAACTGGAAATCCCAATTGGATCAGACGAATATAACAGGAGATATCGCAGATTGAAATTTGCAAATTTTTGAAAAATGCCATTTCCAAGATGAAAATCTAAACGAAGAGAGATAGGCTTCCGAAATTGCTCGCAATGGATTCAGCGTATTCGAAAACCTATATTGTAATACCAAACTTTCGAATATCTAGCAGTGTTTGGGAGAAAATAGTTCTTTTCGTTTTTCCACTTTTCATTTTCGAGTTGACTTCGAAGAGCTCTCTGGACTACAATTCTCTATTGAATCATCAACTGTTTGGTTTTCTAGAATCTTCAAAACGAATTCTATGCACTCAATATCCTAAGACAGTAGTAGAACATCCTGATTTTCAGAGAGAGTAGCAAATAGGTCGTTTTAGGGGGGTCTAACCCCTTGCTCATTTTTGACCCAAAAAATCGAGATTTTCGAAATCGAGTTTTTGTGCTAGGGTGGAAGCCTTGGCAATGCTGATTATGAAACTGGAAATCCCAATTGGATCAGACGAATATAACAGGAGATATCGCAGATTGAAATTTGCAAATTTTTGAAAAATGCCATTTCCAAGATGAAAATCTGAACGAAGGAAGATAGGCTTCCGAAATTGCTCGCAATAGATTCAGCGTGTTCGAAAACCTATATTTTCATACCAAACTTTCGAATATCTTGCAGTGTTTGGGAGAAAATAATTCTTTTCGTTTTTCCACTTTTCATTTTCGAGTTGACTTCGAAGAGCTCTCTGGACTACAATTCTCTATTGAATCATCAACTGTTTGGTTTTCTAGAATCTTCAAAACGAATTCTATGCACTCCATATCCTAAGACAGTAGTAGAACATCCTGATTTTCAGAGAGAGTAGCAAATAGGTCGTTTTAGGGGGGTCTAACCCCTTGCTCATTTTTGACCCAAAAAATCGAGATTTTCGAAATCGAGTTTTTGTGATAGGGTGGAAGCCTTGGCAATGCTGATTATGAAACTGGAAATCCCAATTGGATCAGACGAATATAACAGGAGATATCGCAGATTGAAATTTGCAAATTTTTGAAAAATACCATTTCCAAGATGAAAATCTAAACGAAGAGAGATAGGCTTCCGAAATTGCTCGCAATAGATTCAGCGTATTCGAAAACCTATATTTTCATACCAAACTTTCGAATATCTAGCAGTGTTTGGGAGAAAATAATTCTTTTCGTTTTTCCACTTTTCATTTTCGAGTTGACTTCGAAGAGCTCTCTGGACTACAATTCTCTATTGAATCATCAACTGTTTGGTTTTCTAGAATCTTCAAAACGAATTCTATGCACACCATATCCTTAGACAGTAGTAGAACATCCTGATTTTCAGAGAGAGTAGCAAATAGGTCGTTTTAGGGGGGTCTAACCCCTTGCTCATTTTTGACCCGAAAAATCGAGATTTTCGAAATCGAGTTTTTGTGCTAGGATGGAAGCCTTGGCAATGCTGATTATGAAACTGGAAATCCCAATTGGATCAGACAAACATAACAGGAGATATCGCAGATTGAAATTTGCAAATTTTTGAAAAATGCCATTTCCAAGATGAAAATCTAAACGAAGAGAGATAGGCTTCCGAAATTGCTAGCAATAGATTCAGCGTATTCGAAAACCTATATTTTCATACCAAACTTTCGAATATTTGGCAGTGTTCGGGAGAAAATAATTTTTTTTGTTTTTCCACTTTTCATTTTCGAGTTGACTTTGAAGAGCTCTCTGGACTACAATTCTCTATTGAATCGTCAACTATTTGGTTTTCTAGAACCTTCAAAACGAATTCTATGCACTCCGTATCCTAAGACAGAAGTAGAACATCTTGATTTTCAGACAGAGTACCAAATAGGTCATTTCAGGGGGATCTAACCCCTTGCCCATTTTTGACCCAAAAAATCGAGATTTTCGAAATCGAGTTTTTGTGCTACGGTGGAAGCCTTGGCAACGCTGATTATAAAACCGGAAATCCCAAATGGATCGGACGAATATAACAGGATATATCGCAGATTGAAAATTGCAATTTTTGAAAAATGCCATTTTCAATGCTCATTTTTCACCCAAAGTGTCAGAGCCTTTCCAAGAGAAATTAAGAAGAAAAACCCTTACCCTAATTCGATATCAAGGCAACAGCGAAAAATATTCGAATAACATTTCCGATAGTACGTTCCAATGCGAAATATTTCAGATAAATTCGAGATAGTCCGTTAGCAATGAACCAATATGAATGAAATTCGAATCGTTTTCCCACCGCCTCCTCTGTCTCTCGCCGGCGAAAAGTGAATTTTTCGAGATATTTGTCGAAGTAAGAAAGCCCAATCTAAAATTCAGCGTTTTCGACGATAAAGGAAAACGACGCTACCTTTAACCGCACCGAGGGGCTATACTAGAGATAGCGGTGCGAACGAATTTAGATAGTGTGTTTCCATGGCATTAACACATCACCTTGAGCGGACCGGGGCTTCGGAGTTAGGCCATCGACACCTCCGCTATCTCAATTATATGGCTAAAAAACGCGTCGGGGCAAAAACTTTATCGGATCCAGATAATGCACGCCGATACGCGCAACGCCGTCGTTCATGAGGACAACCCACGGTTATTAGGACCTCGAATTTGTACCACCGTCGACGATGCCTACGTCGAGATCGCATGAGGAACGTTTAAAATTGGTTTTTGCGGCGGTCATTAAGGAAATTGCGGGGATTATTCGGCGACCGGATGCTGCGACGCTAAACGAATGCGATTGTTTCGGCCGTAAACAGCATTAATCTGCTTTTATTCTGGTGTATAGCGTTCGGGCTTATGATGACCGCGACGGGAACTACTGCTCTCTCGAACGATTCAAGTCGAAGTAGGCCCTGGACTCTTCGATTAGTTCAAGTTGGCCTTAGAAGAACTCAGGAAGTCTAGAAGACCTATCCCGTATATCGTAGGAAGCAGTTTTTTTCTCAAATTCAACAGGCTTAATGTGTTTGTTGGATCGAGCTAGCTCAAGAACACTTTATGAAGTCTAGAAGAATCATTTCGTCTAGAAGAACCATTTCGTCTAGAAGAGGGAAGATCAGAAGCAGATCTACCATCGAGTTCGTACGATTTCAGTTGAAGTTTAGTCAGACTCGATTCTTTTTGTGACAAAAGAAGGCTCCACTAAGTCTAGAAGAACCATCTCGTATAAAGCGAGGGATGTATATTTTCCGAATTCGAGCGAAAAAATTGAGAGAAAGTCCGATTTGATTCGTTCATTACGTTCGATTTCAGTTCAGAAGAACCCAGGAAGTCTAGAAGAACCATCCTTAAAATTGAAAGAAGCTGATATTTTAGAGAATATGAACGATTCTAGTCAATATTCAATCAGACTTGATTCGTTCGGAAGATTCTTGATTACTGTAAGTCAAGAAGATCCCAGGGAGTCTAGAAGAACCATGGCGTAAATTGAGAGATGAATGTTTTCCGAATTTAAGCGGAAATAGTAGGGATTTGATCAGTTTATTAAGTCCTATTTCAGCTCAGAAGAACCCAGGAAGCATAGAAGAACGATCCAAGAAATTGAAAGAAGAAAATATTTCAGCGAATTCGGACGATTCTAGTAAATATTTAATAAGACTCGATTTGTACGAAAGATCCATGATTACTGCAGAGTCAAGATCTCAGGAAGTCTAGAAGAAACGAATTGGGAGGTGAATGTTTTCCGAATTTAAGCGATAATAGTAGTGACCCAATTCGTTTATTTAGTCCTATTTCAGCTCAAAACCCAGGAAGCCTAGAAGAACAATCCCAGACGATTCCTTCGGAAGATCCAAAATTACTCTCGAGCCAAGAAGATCACGGAAGTCTAGAAGAAACAGGTCGTAAATTGGGAGGTGAATTTTGTCCGAATTCCAGCGATAATAGTAGGGACTCAATTCGTTTATTAAGACCGATTTCAGTTCAGAAGAACTCCGGAAGTCTAGAAGAATCATCCTAAAAATTGAAAGGAGCTGACGTTTTGGCGAATTTAAACGATTCTAGTCGATATTCAATCAGACCTGATTAGTTCGGAAGATCCAAAATTACTCTAGGGCTAAGAAGATCACGAGAAGTCTAGAAGAACCGTTTCGAAAATTGAAATACGGTTTTCCAAATTTGAGCAACAATAGCAAGTGACTAGATTAGTTTATTAAGCAATATTCCAGCTCAGAAGAACTCGGAAAGTCTAGAAGAACCATCTTAGAATGTGAAACAAGCAGATATTTCAGCGAATTTGAAAGATTCTACCAAATATTCAATCTGAAAGACAGATGGAAGTATAGAAGAACCATTCCTTTGATTAGAAGAAGTTCTACTGAAAATTTTCAACCATTTGAGTTTATAAGTCATTAGTTGATGATGATAATATCTTCGGGTACGTGAAGATTCAAGTTTTACCATAGTTTACTTAAAATTTCGGTATATGTATGTATGTATGTAAGATGAATTGGGGAGTGGCATAAGCTCCATGACAGCTAAGTTATTAAGGTGTTAGAATTATGAAAATTGAGATATATTACCTGAGTTGGACAAAGCATCTTGGTTTTCTTGCAGCATTGTTGCAGCCCTTGACAGGACATCTAGAGGCGATTCTGTGTCTTCCATCTTATCTGAAAATTAATATTCGAATGAGCTGAGTCCACAGAAAGATTAATCCGTAAAAATATCATTAATATATTCCACTTTGAGAAAAGTACGATTTCTTCGCAAAATTCGATGAATTGAAGCAAACTAACCCATAATAAAACGAACAAAGATTCAATTAGGATCGGTTAACTTTTGGTAGATGCGACCGAGTTGTTGACCTCTTCCCTCGTCTGGTAAAATCACCAGTACATCCACCATGGAATTCCTATTGTACATCGGAGCTTCCATAAAAAATATTTAAACTTTGAAAGGCATTCTTTCCATTCCTTCTGTATTATGTGGGTGGGTATCACAGCATCAATCGGACTAGAGACGTGACAATACCGGAATTTGGATAGTAAGAGAACATTTTTGTTTGGGAGAGATCACATCTTTGAGAGCGATCGGAAAGAGCCTCAGAATTGGTTACAATTTTAGGGGTGGTCTCCTAATTTTACATCGAGAATCTGTGACCGAATTCTGCATTCATTTCGGGACACACTGTAGATTATCGAATTAGTTATACAAGTGTTTTACAACAGCTCCAAAGTCGAGGATTCGGGCCAGTTTTAAAACCATTCAAAAACACAATATTTCATTGAGAGAAGCTGATTCTAAAATAGTATAATGTAAAGCGCTCTAGGTTGCTTGTCGAAGGACAAATTAAATACGTAATGGACTTCCGCTTCCGGTTATACCTCTACTACGGCTTCCTTTCGGCTCAACGTGGATGTCATCAGAAAAACAAAGGCGCATCGTGCATTAACACTTCCCGAAGCTTCTTCCACACTTACACACTAGTCGATCGCACTCTCTATTTGACGCAAGGGAACACAGCACAGCTCGGAGGGAGAATACAAAATGAAAAGTTTCAAAGATATGAAATCAGTAAAATTCTTCCTCGAACAAAACGCGAGTCGAATTCTTGCACCCCTGGGGCTGTACACGAGCAGATGTCAAGCAGATGCTTGAGGAAACTGTTCGAAAGAAAACATTCCATCGCTGTTGATGCTAAGAAGTGCCCGGGTACTGATTGGGTAGGATTAATTTAGAGTAAAGACCCTTTCTACTCGACGAAACCCATTGCAGGCAATAAAACCGAACATTTCTGGTTGTAATAACAATCTCCGAAAGAATTTCGAAACACGTGGTTGACAAACTACACACGCTTGGTGCACCAATATCGATATGTCTCAGATGAGCAGGATTTGGTCGAAGAAGGACCCTGGTTTTGGAAAAAAATTCAATAACAAATTGAAACGAATTGTGTGGGTGTCATAAAGATGTCGTTGTTCGGCTATATATAGCAACGTAATGAAATAATATCGAGAATAAATGAACGAAGGGAGTAGACAATATTTTAATGTCGTTATTGGTAATTGTGCTTTTGGAACACTGTCAGGATCGGGATAGTCCTGAGAAACATTTAGGCATTTCATCTGCCAACATTCCAAAGTGAGAAGTTGAACAAATGTGGCTGTAATTAATCTCGTCGATTGTTGCTTGGAGAAAATAACAATTTTATAGACGAAGCAGCACCATTCACGGCAAAAAAGAGATTCATATTCAACTGAGTGAGTATGACGTTCAATGGCAGCTTATAATATTGACGTCATTCGATTTACAAGGCATCCTAAACCTTTATTCAATTCTTCAGCTCATACAGTAATATATTATTACTCCTCCTGGATGTTACTCTTTTAGTACATATATGTATCACATTCAGATCTACGATAATCCCTGTTCTTTGAGAAATAAATTTATGATCAATTACCTTAATCCTAACAAATAGAAAAAAATCCTATCGTCACATTCATACGAATGGAAATTGGGACAACTTTCTACAGGACACGGATATCCAAATATGATAACACGATACGCCTATTGCCAAACGGTTCATATACATTCTCGATGAAAACGACAGTCTAAGTACGTTCAGATATGTTCGAATTGTTTTTGTGACCTTCCCTGCTCCGTTTCAGGACCTATTCGAAAAGAAAACGCCGCAAAACTCAGGCCAAGGTTCGTCATATACAAGGTCTTCGAAATAGGTTCCGAGTGAAGAGAAAAAAAAATCAATTTGACTGATGAGTCCGATTTCTGTGTTTCTAGAAAAGAGCTATCAATTATGTGTTATTTTTTTCTATTTATCCGAATGTATCAGTTGTCCACATATGCCACATAGCTGACAGGTGCTGTAAATGTGCCAATACGGCTTTCTCATTTCGTTTAACTCTTATTTTCTTTGCTTCAATCAAACCTATGTAACGTTAGAATAAAAACAACCAGTAATATTTGAAATATTTTAATGATTTTGGATATACAAATGTTCTAAGGGAAAGATAAGAAACCGATAAGAATCGGGCAGTGAGAATCCAACGTTTTTACAGTGTGTCCCGGCCAAACGAAATATTTGAACATTTGAATTATGGCGCTAATTTATAAAGAATACCCAGACAGTTTAATTTTAGACTCATTTTGTGTTTTTTCGTACTGAGTAACAATTGAAACTAGACTCGTACGTTAAAAACTGTTGGAATATCATTTTAGCAACACATTCTTCGAAATTCAGTGGTTCAACTTTCGAAATATCTTCTCTCTTCATTATTGGATTATCTGCCATCAAAGCAGAGGCTAGCTTCATCAGTTCTATAGAAAAAACCTCGGGAAAGCAGTTTATTTTTGATTGGTTATGGTATTCAAAATTTCTTCCTTGCTTGCTTTCCAAACAAGCCCACAGGAAATTAAAAACCTGCTGCCTTGGAACCACAAAATTTGAGTATTGATCAAAAATGCATAAAACTGAAACATATCACGCAACTTGCTTCAAATAAATTCGTAATGCTTCCATTATTATAGCGAACGTGGTAGTTATTTGGTATTCAGAATGAAATTTGATCGAACCCGAAGTGTTTCGGTGAATTTGCGAACATCAAAGGATTTTAGTAGGTCATAAATTCGCTAGTTCCCTTACCAAGCGCTCATTTCAGGTAAAAACTCAGGTACTTTGAATCATTTCAGGAATGTGGAGAATTTCAAATCGAATTTATGCGAAGAATTTAACACCTTGAGCCATTTTTTCACAAGGCTTTGTGAAATCGGTAGGGATTTCTGGGAAAATGAAGAAGAGCTAACTATACTCAAGCAGAAATTTCTGATTTTTCATCTTGAGATTTAGGGCCGATTTTGACCTTATTGCAAGGTTCAATAAATCTGGATCCAGTGGTCAGCGATTTCCACTTAAACTATTACGATTGGTGCGATATTGAGAGCAACATGTAGATCAGAAAGTTGAGGCTCATGAAAATGATATTTCGCAAAGCCATTTGGATTTGCGTTTCATTCGAACAACATTGTACGTTCACAAGGTAATTGATTCAATTTGACATTGAACCCGTGGCACAAAAAAGGGAATAAAAAAGCTCTTAATAAGTTTACCGAGTATCAACAATTTCATTGTAGGCAAGGACGAAAATTACGCATAATACGAGGCTGACAATGACAAAACGAATGCAGAATTCCGAATCCATACGGCTATCTTTGAGGCGTTCCCTCCTATACAAATTTTGTTTACACTGTTCACCTATACGATTTCTCAATCATCGGCTCGCTAATAGGGGCGTTCAAATATTTTGTTAATTATGTTTACGTACCAATAAAGCTGAAATTTGCATCACTCACTATGTGCTGATACTCAACACAAACTAGACATTTCAATTCATTAAATAAATATAGATTGTCGACAACTCAGGAATTTTGTTTACAGATCAAATAGTTTCCGAAAGATATCACGCAACATTATCGAATCGAATCTGTTCGTACGTCCGCAAGACTGAAATATAATACCAAAAATTTCACCAGGAAAAAAAAGGCGGTCACAATCGAACAAGTACACAATTTCGGTACAACAAATATACTATTTTCACTGACAATGCGGATCTACATAGTTAGTCTCGCTCGGATCTCGCTGTAAACATAAAAAACGGGGGAAACTGTGACCCCAATAACTCAAATATTCAGAATAACTCACGAGAGCAGATCGTGAAACAATACCTTCAAAATTGATGCTACTAGAGCCTATCAGTACCAATGAAAAGCTATATAATAAATCGAAAAAAACTTTTTTTCAAACAGAAAGGAAAACATAACTCAGATCGAATAAAAACTACTCTTACCCCTTTCAATTTTTCCGATTAAAATTCGCAACAAAACATTGAAAACATGAAGGAAAACAGTCGGCAAAAGTACACCCCAAAAATCAATAAAAACAGATCACGTGTATAATTTCACCCTTCGAAGCTATGATACAAACTTACCACTATGTATTTTTGTTTGAGGAACTGTTTGTTTCACTTTATTTAACCTAAAAGTAAAATGAACGTATTTTTTCACCACACCGTGCAGGAATAAGTAAAATTCAGCGAAGAATTTGACATTTCGGTCAAACTAAAGATTATGGTATGTATGGTATGTCAAATATTTACAATGTTCCTCTATTGGAAAGTTTGTGAATTATGTCACCCAGTTCACACTAGTCAAAACGAAATCCACTATCATTATGACTACATCGATTCCTACGACATGACTTGGTTGTATCAAAACCACGATGAAATAACCATCAATTAAACCTTACTTCGTCATAAGACACAAGAACTCGACGAATTCCAATGATAACATAAAAGGAACCCTCGGCATTTAGTATGGTTTAAGTCTTACTTCTACGTGATTGGACGGTGTTTCGCAGAGTTTGGTTACTTGAATTTAAAAGGTAGTTTCGAGCATCCGCAACGACGAATAGGGGGACTTATGAATGTAGTTCAGGTACGATAAGAATGTTAGCTCAATACTTACATCCACTAGGATCTCAGTATTTCCCTGGCTTCCTTCTGCGCAGGCTTGAATTTTTGAAGATTAAAAAATATTCTAGTTATCCATAATCCAATGATCAAATGAAATTTCTATAATATATTTTCATTTAATTCTTTAAATATTATCGAAGAGCAGCTTGTCTGTCTTCGTGTACAAGTCATGGGTAATTAAATCGAGTTATTAACCAAGAAAATTCTAAGCAGTAGTGCCGTGGCCGTCATAGTCACTAAACCGTAAAAATATATCGTAGGAATGTAATCCTTGGCTGAATTAAATAATAAAAGTCCATTATAAAAGCAGCCAAATGAATTAAATTTTCTTGTGCCTCTAACTCTTCATTGCGCTGCAATGGATAGTGCGCTAGTGTACCAGAACGAGCAAAAAAATTATTCAAAGTTAGTCTACTCAGAGAGGCTGAAAACAACTTTTTCATTTTCCTTGACTTTTCGCTGGTATCAACTTAATTGGTGAACATTAGATAAGAATTCTTTCAACAAAGCAAAAAAATATTGCCGCGTGGATCACTCGAATTTGAGTTGATATGTTGATAAACCATTTGGTTTGATGATTGTGTAAGGAGAACTTGTTGTCTTACACAATGAGTGTTTAAATTTTTTCGACATCAAGTTTGTCTTTAATGAGTTCCACCAGACAGGCCACGTAAAAATGTGGGAATCTAGCCGAACTATGTCTTTCTGTGGATTAACCTAGAAATACTATAAACGTCATCATCACAATATTTGTAAACAAATCATCTCTTCATCATTTTTATTTTCTACTAAAAATTGTGTCAGTCAGCTTGTTAGTTCGTGAACGAAATGACATCAAAACCAATTGAATTTGTTCCAATTTCTTCGTTGATAAACCCTAGTTTTTGGAATAAATTATCAGAAATAAAATTGAATGATGATAAATTAAGTGAAAAAGAGCACCCCGTTTGGGGATACTTCTCTAACATTAATAATAAATGCAAGATTCCTATTTTAGAAGTTAACAGCACTTCTTTCAACAGGTACTCGTTGACATAGGCATTGCTAGAACCATCATTGTAATTTGTTTCAATGTTTTTTAGTCATTTTGATAGTCAGAAAATATATATTCCATTTCATGGGAGAATACTCAATGTAAATACAATAGAACTTTTCAAGGATTTCGATAAAACCCAATGTATAAATAGAATTGGGCAAGACATATTTACGAGCATTGAGAATGGACAGGCATTAGAAACACCCTCGTTATTGAATCAATTTTTCATTTTATCCTATGCGGTGAGAAAGAACTTCAGAAAAGTTCAACGAATATGGTTTTAATTCCCTTTTTTGTTCTCAGGATTTGAAGAAGTTCAACTTTTACTACTGGTTTGCTTTTCCTGTACCTTATAAACTTTCACTTACTTATAATAACATAAAAAATATATATGATGTTTTTGATAAGGATCAGGTAAATAATCTTGAGACATGATTCTTTAGAAGTGACAGCTTATTTGATACACTATTAATTTACTGCAACTTTGCAGCTGGAATACATTTGGGATAAATATTGTGAAATGGAAAGTTCACAGAAACCTTATTTTCTCATTTCACTTGAAAATGGTTCCGTGGATGTTTTTCAACTGAAACATAAACTGAAATTTATTGATGGAGGTAATTGTGAGAACTACTATTTTGTATTTTATGATTTATCACTCCTGGAGAATTGTCCTGGTTCTACGTTGAGGAACTATGTTACATTAATTTTACAATATTGGTGAGTATTAGATAACTTCTGAATTCTGAACTTTCATTGGTTGATGCATATTATATTCTATCCCACTACATATAAGAGTAATCAGGGGATATATTTGTATATATTTCAGCTCAGACTTGCAAGGAAAATCTATAAATTTCCTCTCTCTTCGTATAAAAAGAAACGAGGACTATAAGTTGACAATATCAGAAAGCCTCATCTTCAATGCTGAATTGCCAGTTTGTCATACTTCTGTATCTGATTTCATCAATGAAGACCCCGATAAGAGATGGGTAGGTTGGGAGAAAAACGAAAGGGGTAAATTAGGACCTAGGATGTCTAACATGAAGAGCTTTTTAGACCCTAAGGAGTAAGTTTTTACCTATTTTCTTCTGAATTACCCCTCTTATAAGTGTGTTCACTCTAGACTTGCCGAGAGCTCGGTAGATTTGAACCTGAAACTGATGAAATGGAGACTTCTCTCGAATATCGATTTAGAAAAAATTAAAGCCACCAAATTCTTGCTTCTAGGGGCTGGAACCTTGGGTTGTTCAGTTGCAAGGATTCTTTTGGTAATTCGAATATTTCATCAGAAATGTAATTGAGTTGATATTTTCTTGATTTGTAGGGTTGGGGAGCCAGACATATAAGTTTTATAGATAACTCGGTTGTGTCATATTCAAATCCAGTTCGACAAAGCTTATTTACTTTTGAAGATTCCCAGAATTCTAAACCAAAATCTGTTGCAGCTGCTGAAAATCTTCGCAAAATTTTTCCTGGGGTGGTGAGTTAACTACTCACATAACCTATAAATATTCTTTAGCTCTCATATAACCAATAAAATTTTATTTTTATGTTAGATAATCATTAAACTAAAAGCCATTTTAAATTTTTCAATCAAAACAGAAGTCCAAATCCTACCAAATGACTATTCCAATGCCTGGACACCCAGTCGGAGAAAGTACAATGGAACAGTTGAAAAAAGACGTAGAACTTCTTACAAACCTTGTGTCCGAACATGATGTTATATTCCTACTTATGGACTCTAGAGAAAGCCGTTGGTTCCCAACTCTTTTAGGGTCTTATTTCAATAAAGTATGTAGTTTTTTAGAAATGGTGACTGTCGCTTTGATGTTGATTTTTTTCAGATCGTCATCAATGCTGCTCTAGGTTTTGATTCGTATTTAGTAATGAGACACGGTGTTAGGGTTGATACAGATGAACTCAAAGTGAGGCAACATAAACCGGGTTTTAAGAGCTTAAAGGGAAATTTCCTCGGCTGCTATTTTTGTAACGATGTCACAGCTCCTGGAAATGTATGTAAATCCTAGATATTTCACTGAATTGTCATTTGAAATCGAATTTTCAGTCAACGAAGGATAGAACTCTGGATCAGCAGTGTACAGTTACTAGACCGGGTATTTCAGCCATAGCCGGTGCTCTTGCGGCAGAATTGGCTATATCTCTTCTGCAACATAAGGAAGGGTGTGTACCATATCCTTTTAAGTCAATTTTGGGTTTATTCTTCAAATTTCATATTTTCAAACAATAATTCAGAATATCTTTCGTTTTTTCAGAGCCAAGGCGGCAGCTTTCTATCAACTGGGAAGCGTTGTGAATCCTCAGCAAGAATTAGATAACCAATGTGTTTTAGGAATAATACCCCATTCCATACGTGGATATTTGTCTTCTTTCAGTCAGGTTTTGCCAGCCGTTGAGAGGTATCAGCAGTGTACCGCTTGTTCCCAGACCATCTTAGACGCATATCACAAAGATGGGTTCGGTTTCCTCGTTCAAGTTTTCCAAAATTCAAAGTACCTGGAAGATGTCAGCGGTTTGGCCACTATGAATAAGGAAGCGGAAGATACTACGGTGAGATCAATGAAAATAGGCTTTATATGCGAATTAAAACTTGTGGGAGGATCATATGTTTTTTGTACAGGGTTCTTCAAGTATAAGCTGCGTTATTTGAAGCACCCTGTATAATTGGTTTTTCTGAATGTGTAACTTTACAGATTTGGGAGTTCAGTGACGAAGAAGAAGTTCATTGCACGGATTATGAGGACAATGATTCAGACAATGCTTCCAAGATTTCACATGAAAAGTTAGAAAAGGTTGACGAAACTGAGACAGTTTCGGGAATACCAGAAAAAGAGGAACAGGGTAAAATTACACAAGAGTAGCTTAAGAACCAATTAATCATTCCTATTGTATATCGTTTTTGTTATATTGTAACTCATCAGGATAGAAACTGATGTTCCTGTGAGTATTTATAAATGCTATATTATCAGACTTTTCCTATAAAAATCCACCTAGTGATTGTATAATCGTCAGAGTTTCAGAATTCGTAGGGATGAACTGTTTAAACATTCCCAAAAAGCTTGAATTTAATGTTTTACAGGTCGGTTTCAAGATAAAGAAATTACGCATCCGAATGAATCACTCCTGGATATTGTAGGAGATATCTTGGAAAATATTATCAAAAATGTTGAAACTATGGAGGAAAGGGATGAAAACCCGACTAAAGAAAAATCCGAAGCTAGCATTTCCAGCACGGAGTTCTTCAATAGAGTTTTACCCGACGATATTTTGAAAATCGTGAAAAAACTGCAGAGTCCATCAAATTCCGTATCTTCGATTTCTACCCGATTAGAAAATATGGACTATCTAAGCCTGGAACAGATTTTTCGGAATAGAGATCACGAGTTGTTGAGTCAGATACTCAGTTCTTCATGTGAGAATTTGTCTTTGGAGACTTTTTCGAGATCCAATCTCGTTCAGTCTCTGGATATGACACTGCTGAATGAAAAGTTCGTTTCAAGTTCCTCGAGTATTTTCAACTGCCCCAGTGAAACGATTAAATCCAGCGTACCGAAAGAATTACTGCCTGTTCTTCAAAAACAAGTATCCAGACGAAATTTATTCTATAGCAGTCAGACGAATACCAAAAATAACAGCAAGTTAACAGAAATCATGAAACCAATAGCTATTGATTATTCCTTCTCGAACATCGATACGAAAACTAAGAATGAAAAAGACGTTTTATACTTGAAAAATGAAAAATTTACTTTGACGTCAAACTCCCGAACATCTTCCCCACAAGGTAGCTTTGACGAATTTTTGCCGTCCGAATCCCATACTTACTTAGAGAAAGTGGGGGATGAGGCCGTTGGAAATGCAACCAAAAATCCTGTCAAAAAATCGGTTACCAGTTTGCTGACCTTGAAATCGTTGATGAAAAATTTCGCCAGTTCTGCTTCTTCCCAGAGCATCAGTATGAGTTCTGGGAGAAGTAGAGCGTCGATAACCGGCAAGATCAAAAGGTTTTTCTTGGCGAAAAATATCAAATCAAGTTCTGAATCATTATCTGTCGATGTTGAGATGGGAGCAGAACGTGAGAATGACGAAATAATAACCATAACCAAACCGAAGGCAATATTCAGTTCTGGATCTTTAACTTCTGACAATTTGGGTATGGAGGAGAGTATTTATTACTTGGCGGAAACAGAGTCGGACAAAATTGCTGGAAAACGTTGATGATTGTTAGGCCATCTGAATAAAACTGTTTGCAAGAGAAAAATGTAGTTATTTTACATGTTACGCGCTTTTGCAGTTGATGAAGTAGATGACATACTGTGCATATTCCATATTTGTAAATGTTTCAAAGACTGAATAAAATAATACCAACCATAACTCTCATTTACATTATACCCCTTCACATCCAAAAAATTCAGTAGGCTTGCCAGGGTCGTCAATGCCGACCCAAGGAATAGAATCGAACAATTGCCAGTGGTGCGGCCCTCATGAGGGCAAAGAAATGTTAAGGAAAATAAAACATTCAGGGAGATATGCCATATTTTTTATTAAATTGAAGTTTTACATTTAGTGTGCAATTGTGTTGGGAACATATTTGAAGCTAATAAAAACGTGTCGATCAGTACCATTCAAATTATCATTCGATGGATATACACTTTAATAAACTCGAAAAATGTCGAATGTAAGCCTAAAAATTGGTCACGTGCTCAAAGAATCTGGAATTGTACTGTAATTTTGTTCGGCTTCGAACAACGAAGATAGACATTTGTCCCAGAAATTATCGTTATTGGAATAGTTCCGCAAAATATACAGTGCAATTTCAGGACAGTCTTTTATAAATTCACAGATACACATATTGAGTAAAATTATGTATAGGAAGTATAATATTTCACGCCTGAAATTTCGTTTGATTCTTACGGACATAGCTCATGCTGACATGAGATAACATGGATAAAAAATTTACGATAGCGCATAATATATGCATTCGCATTTAGTAGAATCGAATTATAGTAGTAACAATTTCTATAAAATATATATAGAAATAAAGAAGGATAACAAGTCGAACAATGTTTTTGTGCATTTTGGAATATTACAATCGTCCAAACATCACATTACGTAAAAACTGCTGAACCGATCTCATTCATTTTTGTTTTAAAACCTTCCTCATATTTCATAGAAGGTTCTGATGGAGGAAAAAATCCGAAAAGTTGCCTAAGAAACTGGGAAAGTCAAGAAAACTAAACGAAATTTACACACATGATGTTGTAAGCAATAAAAATGTCTCAACCCGAAGATTATACCTAGAGTTAGACTAGGTTAATTTAACTCTTAACTCGGTAAACCTAGTTCTTAGGTTCTCTGTTTTCATTGTGAGATATTCACATATTCCCAAACATTTTCAGTAGATGGCATTATAAACTTATACACGAGTATTTGCCTATGACCCTTGCTTAAAGCAGTGATTTTCTTTTTTGCACTGAATTATTATTGAACGACGGTTATAATATTCCACTTTTGATATGTAGTTGGGTATTGTAAATTCGGTTGACTCACATTTCGGAAGGAATGAACTGATTAAATGATTCACATTGAATATTTAGGAATAAAATAGCACCGATGGCCCCACTTAATAGATTCAGAATTTTCCGAAAAGTTTCAGTTTGATGATACGGATGAGCAATGGGATTTTACTAAAGGTCATGTAGTACCAAGGCTCTAACAAGCAGAAATATTTATCTGAAATTTCATCGTGAACACCCACAAAAAGGAAAAATATTCCTGGATTGTCTGGATATTGACTTCTGACAAATGACCCCATTATATCAGGCAAGGGGTAATAAAGTACCATATGGAGGGATCAGAAATGGGTACTCAAACATCTCTGATGCCTAGTACTTTCTGATATTAAATATTGTATGATTTTCAGGAGACTCTCAGCAGTATCTTAGAAACTAGTAGTTATAAGAGATGTTCGACAGCTCATTTCTGATCCCTATATTACCCCCTGCTCAATGTGTCATTGCTCAAAAATCACATATCCATCTGTCTAGAAAAAAAAGGATAAATAATTATGCAAAAAACACGAATAGAGCTACTTCTTCCAATACAATACTTTTTTCTGGGAATTTTCGAGATGTAACATTTTGTCGTTGAAGCTTTGAAGCTGCTCGTTCCATTCAGAATTATTAGACACACACAACATTCGTGGTTTTTCACAGGAAACTTCGGTATTTGCGAGAATGAGTAAAAATAAACAAAGGGCGATAGAATAAATATTGATTGTGATCAGCCTTTGGTGTTTGTACAGGTTCGTCATCCAATTTATGGTTGCAAAATGATTTGAAGAAATTGATTGGCCTGAAGGGCTGAAGAAAATTCATTATAGGATTAGTTGCAAAGGTTTGCATCGTTGAATTGGTATATTCCATATATTGATTATGAGGAACAAGCCGTTGATTTTAAGTTTCGTGTAAATTTTCTGTTTGTTAAGGCATTGATGAAGATTAAGGGGGTGCTTTACATCACATTAATTCCAACAGAATTTCCTATGATTAGGTGTAACGACATTTACAAAAATAGGTCGAACTATACTTGCTTAGTTATTTTCTCACGAAGAGAGGCCTACAATTCGATGAAATATAGAGATTTTTCTCATAAAAACTGAACTTATCGACATCCTCGCTAATGGTATAAACGGAGGGCTGCCTTTGGATATTATCCCTATTACATAAAACTCTCAGATTAGATCTACAATAGATATTTCCGCTAGTTGATTGTGTGTTGTTATTAACATTATTATTATTACCCTGCAATAGGAGCGGACGCTTCTGGGAATCGGACTTGAACTGATTGAACTTGCCGAAGAGGTTACTTATGTGTTTTGGCGTGGACAGTCGTATGGACAAGGGGCGTTTTGAGGAGGAAAAAGGCGCTTTTCCCTGGAGGAAAGCCAGCTCGTTTCTGCGTCTCTTCAGGACGTTCTCGTAGTACACGTTGGTCTGTTTAGAATTCATGAAGTTGCTGTGGAAATTGTTGTAGTAATATTGGAGTATGCTGCCGGAATTTGTATTCCTTTTTGGCGGTTTCGTGTCGTAGTTGTTGTTGTTCTGCACCATCGTCGTGCTGTAATATCTGTTCAAGTTTCCAATCCGGGACGTCTGCGTTTGGAAGGGGGGGAAAGATTTACTTGTACTGGGGTGAGGATAAGAGACTGGGTAGCTTCTCTCTTTCGGTTGTCACACCTCCTGTAGGAATTTCAGAGGGCATATACCCTGGCGATTGTCACCCGAACGTATCACCACCATGCCGTCCAACTCTTCACCTATTTGTACCACGATTTGGTCCCGCAGCAGCATCATCCCGCTTTCCCCTTCTCCCACTTGAAGGTTATGTGTCACCTGAATAATAACTTATTAGTATCCCATGATTTTTTCGTATGAAAATGTCCAGTTGGTTTACCTGTAGGGGTTTTTCCCCCGGTGATAGTTTGAGAACGTATTTCGAAGGAAAGAAACCCACCCTCCCGAAGCATTTACCCTTCCACCAATCCGGATCTGTGGTATCGATCACAGTTACTTTATAACCAGCCTTTAGATCCAATTCATCCTGATGCCTCGATTTGAAGTTGTACAGGACCACATAAAGGTTGGTGGGTAGAAGCCTGTGAGATTTCTGAAACATATTTGAGTTCATGATACTGCTCTTATCTTTTGATTGCAGACATTTCTATAATGCCTCTACTAATACCTAATTCAATTTAGAATACTTTCTACTCACTTTTCCACCTACTGGACTTGGACACGGTGATGTACTGGCAGAAGATGGGCTTTTATCGTTGTCATCTGGCAATTCTACGGAGGACATACGGATATTTTTTGCAGATAGAAGCCGACGATTATGGACTGGACTGGATGGTGCTGAAAAATGATAAAAATGAGCAACTGACTGAATCGTTTCAAGGAACGACTCCAACTTTGGATGCTCTAGTGGGATGATGCTTTCTAATTAAGTTATTTCATTTCCTTTTGTTTCTTTCGTTACACACGTTAGTTATGGTAGACTATAATGACTCTGACAAAATGAAACCAGTGGCGTGGCGGCTGTACTTATAATTTCAGATGGGCGAGTCGTTGGACATACAGTTCAGTTGCCATGTATGCTTGAAAAGGAGGAGTTGGATAATTTGATGATATGTGAATGTTTTCTATGCAAAAGGCAAATCTGCCTGTATGGCCCAAGTTTTCGACCATCTTCTTTAGTCACACCCTTAGTCCGCCTTTGATTGGTACAGATTTCTTCAATTTAGGATAGGTACAGAATGATCTCAAGGATATTTTCGTAAATTCTTTGATTTCAGCACAACTTTTAAAGCTGGGTACAGACTTGTAACAGAAATTCGTAACGTGTATAGGTAGGTATAACATACCTACACTTACAACAACTTTGTTAAGCGTGGGGCGCTTTTACATGTCTAAACCCAGCTTTAGAGTCATAATACGTATTCGTATTCTTTCAAATTTACATGGATCAAGGCGAAACTACACAGCTACAGGCTACAGTTTACTAGCTTATCTATCAGGGTCAATTCCGCTACTTCTGGATCACTCACATTATTTCTCATAATTGAGCATGCCAATACCTAGCTATTCGGCTACATTACATTGCTAAGTGGAATAAGAAAAATTATCAGAGCATACTTGTGTAGGTATTTTCGATAGATGTGACATAATGGCCATTCGCAATCTTGTAAGGCCGATTGGCTGTAAGAGAAAAGCATGCAGATTTTATATGCCATATACGAGACCTTGAAGTACTCAGAAACCGCTGTTTCATTCTCTCTCGACATCTACGAGATGAAGAATCTATTAGTTTTACAGAAATCCCGCACTTAAAGCGCTTGCAGGAGTATATCCAATACTGTCGTCTTGTGAGATTGACTGCGATGAATCTACTCCATTTTAAGGAAATATATGAACAATTTCCCAAGGGTACAGTAGGTTTCGCTCCACGAATTTTACTGATTAAAGATGCTGGGGATAACTTGATACTGGATTACGTTCTAAACGAAAAAATATGTAAATTTGTTGACAGTGCTGAGTTTCGAGGAGTTACACATCTGACCCTGAATTTGGAAGAAAATACAAGGTTGAGAAAAATTCACCAATGCATAAATGATTTCGCAAACGCAGTTTCTGAGTATTTTGAGTATTTTATAGAAGATAAAGAAGTATTCATGCCAATGTTCAATAAAATAATGCAAATCCAATTGGCATAAAAAGCACGCAGATTTCAAGGGACATAAATATGAAAGGTGATACAGGTAGGCACAAAATCCGACAACAGTATTGTTTTTTATGAGAAGGACGTAATAGTATTACAATAAAGATGGTGAAATTTATCAATGAAAGAGGTCTTTATTGGAAATAATGAAACAAATGTTCGTTTATTTTTGAAAAACTGATGATAAATCGGTGAAAATTGTCAGAAATTCAAGTGATATTCCACAATTAATCATCCAGCATTCTGATTGGAAAGATCAAAATTGAGGAGAATATTTTATATCAAAATGAAATTGCTTCTGATGAATTCGTTTGTTTGGCAACTGGATGAACTGCTTCACTCTATCATTTCGAAGATCCACGCTGTATACCACTCGTTTTTTATTTTTCCTGCTCAAAATTCACATCGTCCCTCATCGCGAACCTATTGAAATTTGTATAAAACAGGATATGGCCAGACAAATCCCCGATACAAATCATTACTGTGAGCTCGTATCAT
This sequence comes from Coccinella septempunctata, assembly GCF_907165205.1. Taxonomy (NCBI): domain Eukaryota; kingdom Metazoa; phylum Arthropoda; class Insecta; order Coleoptera; family Coccinellidae; genus Coccinella; species Coccinella septempunctata. Next base: position 35,503,407 of record NC_058193.1, on the reverse strand, counting down.
TTGAATAATTCCACAGCGATCGAACATTTCACTTCAAAGCGTTGTTGCGTGGATTTATTTGAATGTGCATTCACAAAATATGTCATTTGCCAGACAGACTATTCTGCCGACGATCCGTTTTCCATTTTAAAATTCATCAGTTCGGAAGATTTGTCTCTGTTATTAAACACCACGTGAAATCCATTATGAAACCTGCCAGGATCACTGACACATTTCATCCACCGAAATGGATTGATAACCTTTACGATTTCAGTGTTGTTGAACTGGTTTATGAGGCAATTAATCGAATATTGTGTGAATCATATTTTGGCAATGTGTTTTTATAAATGTGCAGAAATTTCCTCATTCTCATTACTCATCTGTGAGAAAAAACAACACTCGGTTCAAAATATGAAATATTCAAATACAAGACAAGCTGTCAAAAATCTTCAAAATCCACAGAAAAACACACAGTAAAACTCACATTGTATCCTAGAAGATGAACTCTGGTTGGAATGTGGATCACTTGCTGCATTTGAACCATGATGCCTCCTCCTTTGAGCATGTTCTGTGCTTTCTGGTGAGTCCAAAGACAAGCTCTTCATGCGCAAGTTGAGTTTTTGCCTTCGTGGAGAATGAGGAGCTATGTCAAGTTAAAATGAAATGAGTATTTGTTGGATCACACTAAAATAACATCGAATGTGTTAACATTAGCTATTTTATATTTTACGTGTAGGAATTAAACGGCAGGCTGTGGTGAAGCTAAGCTTGAAGAAAAGTTATTTACAACGAATATTATAACTAGAAGCATTGGTGGAAAAGCAACACTGAGAAACGTCCCAAAGCATAAAAATATTGGAATAAGAAATACTAGTGTTCAGCGTAATGGAGCAACATATTATTTAGTCTGTGGTAGGTACAAATGATGATTGATGAAATTTTAAATGAATTTACACATTATTCTGCTCTTCGAAACCATAATGATATCTTGCACTGCACTCAAAATACTTACGATTTGAATGCTTCTTATCACATTCTTATTTTGACACAATATACTTTTAATGTTCTTGTGTGAATACTGAATAGATGTGGATTATTATTATTGAACTCTTGATATGATTTTTATTAATTAATCTTCGAAACAATTTCATGGGTATGATGAATCATTCGAATGTAGGTACTAGGTACGACTCTATACTGGATTTTACACGAAGTCTTGGGTCTAAAGACGTATAAAGTCCAGTTAACACAAAAATTCTGACTGCAATCTCCACATTCTGAAAACTTATACCTGCAACTCACAACACCTATGTTTCGGTAATTTTTTTAGTCGGTTCAACTTGGGAAAACGCTGTAAAAGCTAGGGTGAAGAGCTAGCATCCTACGTTGAGAAAAATGAAGACTTAATGGGGACACTTTAATTATTATTTATCACAGGTAGGCAATACGGCAAATTGAGCAAATATCCGTTCAAGAAATGGACTGAAATGTCAGTTGTCAGATGAGGTGATCATGATGAACATTTTTTATATTCGTATTGGAATAATGATTCTGTACAATTTTAACATGAAACTCATTTTTTGTTTTTCGACGGTTTTTTGTCCGATGTCGTGGACTTTGACCTGAAAAAGAACAGAGAGGGGGTCTTCAGGGAAGTGGTCATCCCATTTCCGTTACCAGTTTTAGGGCCCAAGAACAGTGGCTGTCCGAAGGGTCTTGTTCCGGTGTTGTCTTGTGCACGGGGTTCTGAAAATTAATTATTTTCAGGATGTGAACGGAGTGATTTTCAGGGTTTCCACACTGTCACAGAAATCTGAATGATGTATACGAAGTCAAGTAGGCTGTGGAATTTTGATCGTCGATATTCTGTGTCTAAGCATAATTCTCAGCTTCTTTTGTGTCGTTTTCCAGGTACATTAGTTTCCAAACTGATAATAGGGCGTGAAAAAATGCTTTTCCATTCAAAATAACGAAATATAGATAAATGCCATCATTATTTGTCTATTTTATCGTTGGGAACATGGAGTGATTCAAGGAAAAAATGACGTTCAGACACAGAACATCTACCTTCAAAATACCAAAGCATACTTAACGAAGAACTTTTTGGACGCACGCTAGCTACTCGCCTAAAGAATTATACGCACCCTTATCCGTATTCAAGAAAGGAACAAGTTTTTTATTGAATTGAGTTGAGTTCATAACATTTCAACAGCGATGTCATTCAGGAATTGGAGCAAATCATATTGAAAGTCTTGGATCAAGATCTTCCTGAAGTTCAGGAATATTGGTCGCTCCATCTCTTTACGTTTAAATTTAATTCATACGAAATTACATTTTCACGAAACATATCATCCAAAAATCCACTTTATTATTGAGCTTGCTGAATGTGGATCAGAAGCCAGATTGGCATGAAAAATGAATATATGAATATATGATAATTTTTTTGAAATAAAGAGCGAATATTTTTTTAATGATGATGAGTGCATTCAAACTAATGAGCAATTTAGAATTGGGTTGAAAAAATATTATTTCATGGAAATTGTGCCAAAGGTATGTTTATTGTAGAAATAATGGCCATTGTGCTGATGTAACCAAATTTGATAGAAAATGGTGCTGCCTGAAAACTTTTTATTTCAATACGTAAACAAGTATTTGTTAGTTGATTGAGAGGAATAATAATACTACAGAAGCACGAACGTATTTGAAACGAGGGAGTCGATTAAAGAAATCCTAAAGCCATTGACACTTAGATATCGACAAATAGATAAAGCTCTTTCATTTTGCTGAAATTTTTTATAGAGGATTATATATTTTCAAGCGCAACACCAGCTATAACATCAAAATCTCAACATCCAATACAGAGAAACAGGCAACATTGATATACCACAGGATGTGCAATCATTGTCAATTGAGGATTATCATGAATTAATCAAAGATTATCGACATATCCTGAGAAGATTAATCCATGAAAGTCCCCAATTTTCAGGACACAACAGAAAAATGCAGGTATCTCACGATGACACTGTACATAATTTTCTTGAAATAAAGTATATGTACTGGGTGTAGTTGTGTACCACTAAATGGAGATGAGAAATTTGTTCATTGTCGATTTTGTGACTCAAAATCCACGTCTTCAGGCTTAATGTCTCACGAAAGGGATATATTTTTGAAATTAATAAGTGTGTAGATCGGAGTAACATGTGATACGTGTTTTCTCCACCAAAAATCTCACCCCAATTACCTTCAGGTAGTTCTATATCTACAGTTCTTTTGTGGAATAGGTGGAACTACTCTTAAACATCGATAAAATTGACTTTCACAACACAAATCGATATTTTGCGAACTTCACGACCATAACAAGCGTTCGAGGGAACTTTACGTCAGATACAAGAAATGATCAGATGTTCGGTGAATTCCTGGAGCATAAAATTGCCACTGTAGTTGCTGAAGGTATTCAACCTTGATGAGCTATCCATTTTTATCAAATCTCCTTCAAGTATCTCGAGCCGTTTCGAAAATATCGAGAAATTCGTTATTGATTCGGATTACATTCAACATTCCACGCCCTGTATCTTGGAAACGGAGCATTTCCGCCTTCCTAACCCCAGATGACAATAAATGTGACCTAAACATGTGAAAATAACGTATGATTCCAGTGTTCTTTTATATTCAATATCAAAATTATTTCCAAACGAACATTACATTTACGTAGATCTTTCTATCTTTCTACTCGAGTCGTGAAATTTGCAAACTATCAGTTCCCAGGCTGGAAACGCCTGTCTAGCTATACTAAATCCACATAAAATAAAGAGGGGAATGATTGGTCTCATTTCGCGTACTTTCCGGTAAAGAGATGGAGCGATGACCAGGGGATCCTTGTCTGGACCTGGATCCGAAACCTGTCAGACTTTTCATGCCGGCAAACAGACGTCGTCTCATGGATGTTGCATCTGCTGGATTTGTTGCAAGATAAGCGTGCGTATGTCTTCTAGCTGGGGAGATGGACACAGAGGACTCAGAGTTAATAAAACGAACAATTTTGATGCCATTCAAGTGATCAATGATTCAGTTGACTTATGTAGATGAAAACTTGAGGTTTCTTTGAATTTCGATGAATCACCAACATGATTATTTTTATAAAGAAACTCAGGAAAGTACACCTGAACGAAGACATGAAATATGCAGTAGGGTTATTAACTGCTTCAGCTAGATTCTTACTGATAATCTCCCTAGAGCTTGTATTATATCGATATTTTCTGAAAAATGATTGGAAACCTAAGAAAAATTAACCAAGAAGAATGTTTTTAAATATGAGCTTCTTGTTGAGTAGGTATCTGATGAAAATTCCATAGAAATTTTGCACTTGTAGTAGTGAGCTGAAACTTATGATTGGTAAGATGTTTTGAGTCTGAAACTTCAATCTTTGAGATTTTCAGTTTGTATGCCATTGTTCAGAGAAACATTGGGTAATTGATGGAATATTTTACAATCTACTTTGGAAGATAGATGAAAATCTGCCACAAGTTGGTGATCCATCAAAGTTTTCAAAAGAAACATATAGGTAATACATGATAAGGGGAAAATTTTTACGAAATCTTGATTGGAGTTCAGCTAAAAAGATGTTTTTTCCGGCGTTGTTTCAAAATTCTTCTTTTTCTGGATCGCATTTCTCATACACTTGATGAATGGATTAGAAGACTTCGTAAATGAGATATAACATCAGAAAAATCCCGATTACTTTATCACACACATGATAAATTTGAAATTTTTATCAAAATTTTGCAATAAATCATAAGAATTGATCTGATTATCTTCGGAATCCAATAATCGAATCGGTAGTATATCATCAATTCAGAAATCTGGCAGATAAAACGTCATTATCAAAACAATGAATGTTGGATTAGTGCCAATTGAAATCCACAATCTTACCTGATGCCAAAAGATTTCTTATATTCTATAATTTTGATAAAATTCTGAATTTCCATCTGTTCATCTGTTCAGAACTAAATAATATGTTTCTCCAGGGCTTGATAAGTGCAACAATCTATCTTCATGCAATCGAAATGCTTTTCGAAAGTTTCGATGTCGTGTTTTTATTGATTTCAACTGTGAGGAAACGTTGATTGAACTCCTGGATCCATGATGATAAATCACCTACCTTCAGAGGAAACAACCAGATTCATTATGGTTCCTAACTTTGAACAGTCTAACACGGTCTCTGAGTTCAAGTTAGTTAATCTGATTCGGTGGTTATTTTGTATTTTACCACCCATACTGCGCATAAACATGAATTCGAAAAGTTGTTTGTTTTTAGTTCCCCTTATCACAACAAAGCACACGTGAACCAGCAGAACAGACCACAACATTTGGTCCTGCTAGTCGGATCTGATCCTATAATTATCTCAAAACTCTGGTTCACTTCGGAAACTCGGCATACAAAGCAGTTTGTTGGGGTTAATCCTCGTGAACTAATAGAGAATGGCATGATGCAGCATTTTGCATATTGTAACAAGAACATCCAGTAATGGACAGTAGGACTCCAAGAAAAATGAAAAATGTGTACATCCCTAAGTTTTATGCACCCATGCAAACCTCGACAAAACTGATGGATCATTTCGTGGGGTGTTTCATCCCAGTAATGCGGTAGCTGAAAATAGTTGACGCCCCATAAAACACTGGAGGTGTTCGATGACTTAGATGGGGAGTCGATGTTGATATTTTTGAAGACATTGATGTTGAAGTTGTACTCCATTCACATTTATTTTAGCACTCGTTGGCCATATAATAATTTTCTCAAATTTTTGTAACTAGAACGGAGTAAGGTTGGCACTCATGAATTGTCGTTAATGTAAGAACGTCGTTGCCACAACTAATATAAATTTTTATCACGAAAGTGATTGAAAAAAGAGACGGGGTTTCAGGAAGTGCTGTTTAGAATTCAGGTCCGCTCATTCAAATAGTTATACCCTGATATTCTAAAATCCACAATACGTCAGACGGTAGCGAACATATTCGATGTAAAAGAATTTATTTAATGTTTCATTTGAATCTAATGGACTTATATTTCAGCTGAATATTTCCACAATCAGAAAGATTGTGAATGAAGAGGATGACAAAGAATTTCCTTCTATTGGGAGACCCAAAAAAGTGGTGGCATTTGAGAATTTTATGATTGAGTAAATTAATTCGAAAAGTTTACTACAGGATTTTCGATGAATGTCATCCTAGAATGAGTTCCCGAAAATTGATTTTTCTATTTTTCATTTTACTTGTCCTGTACATTGTTAATGTCTTAAGGTACCAATGAATACTCAATTATTATTATTATTATATCAATTTATTGAGATGAACAGCCACAAATACGCGCCAGTTGTCCTGTTAATTGTTTATTCATGTGAAATTTTTGTTCAAAGGTGGAGTTCATCTTGATTTGAAACTTCCTTTAATTCCTTTTACTTACATTGATGCAAGATGATTTTTGTTGAAGAATTTAAAGCTCTTGTAATTATCTGTTAATTCCTTCGGGAGATACTCATTCCCAACCACTGCATCATATGCATTTCATCTTCTGGTTAAAATTTTTGAAATCTACAACTGATGTAACTCATTCAAACTTTAGACAAAGAAGATAACGAACATTAACACTCCTCAAGCTAGTGCATATTATGATATTATACTGATCTCTTGTATTTTCCATGCAAATAACTGGATTTGGTATGCCTTCAATCAGTTTGTGTAAACTTCAATTACGTTCGTCACATATTTTCCGAAGAGATCCGACATTGTAATAAAATACGTAATAACAGAAATTTTTACGTAGAACGGACAACAAAGCGTTGATTTAAAACCCAAAAATGTTTTGACAAGCTTCATAACCCCACATTTTCGTACTTTACACGGTGAAATGTGTCAAATTTCCATGGCCAACCGAGTGCTAAAATAAAAGTGAATGGAGTATAATTTTGGCATTTCATTGATTATCAAATCAACTGAGCGAGCTATAGCAAGAAACGCTGATGTTGATTGGGCAACATGATGAAGTTTCCAAGAAGAATTTCCAATCGAACATTTAATTGAGTCAATCCAAGCATTCAACCTCGGATTCTAACCGAAAATTTCGAGTAACCGCAGCGAAAATTATGTACCTATGCGAGCGTTCTCAGGATTCTTTATTACCATCTCCGAAGGAGTTCAATCAACCGTTTTCCTCCGAGTATACGTATTCAAACAAGAACCAATCTTTCTCCAATCCATCACATATCGAACCTGAGCTCGTCGACGAGGGGGTTGGATTGATCACGGATAGATTGGCCCCTCCACTTTGGGGCGATTGGGTCGGGGGTGGTCCAACCCTCCGGTTCAGACTTTGTCCAGAGCTGCCCGCGCTGACGGGGGTCGCAACCCCCTGCCCCCGGTCTACAGTGATACCAGGCGCTTCGATGTTTACTCGAGGTTTTGAGTTCGAGATTTCGGTCGCCTGTTTCAATACTTGATAAATGCGATCCACTTCGTTAGGCTCTGTCAAAACAATGGAATTAAGAGGGTTTGTTTACGTCTTCTGCGATGGAATTTCCGGTAATCACGTGAGTTTACGGATTTCCTGTTAATTATGGCGGACAGGAAGTCGAGCTAGGAAATATCTTCGACTCCGATGGAATATAAACCGGATATACTGCTCGACAAGAGTTAGGGATATCGTAATCAATCGTTTTTAAAAGTACGTAATCTTCGAGAAAATCGCTGTAATAGTTATTTAATCAACAAGGTTATTAATAAAAGCGATTAATGATTGAGATATTTTAACGTGTGAGCGAAGCGAGCACGTTAATGTTCGAGATCATTAATCGCTCAATTAATAAACGAGTTGATTACAAGATTTTTCCGTCGACCACATTTCGAATTTAATGTGAAATCGATTGCAAAAATTTTCTATCGATACCTAGTCAAATTTGACACCTTATAAATTTTCTATGCTCATATCGGAATGTTGATATTTTTATGCGGCCGATCGAACAATTCGAGAAGTCCATAGAGGGTATTTTCGAGTTGTGACATTTGGAGTAAATCACAATGATATCAGTCTCTATTATATCTGTTAAAGAATGTGTGGAGCTGGTGGAAGCAGGAGTTGTAGTACATAGATATATTGATTACTCTCTAACCATCATAATTTTTCTGCAACCTCCACAATTCATCTCTTCTCAATTCACCCGCTAGGTACTACGAAAATCAATGCTAAATAAAAATGAAATAATTATTTGGGAAGCTGCTGAATACTTCAATGTTCGATTACCCATGACAATAATGCATTAATAGGAAATTAATCAATAAAAGGGTTTATTAACAGCTAATTTCGTGTACGTTAAACAGTACTATTATTAAGAGGTCGGCGGAAAAATCATTTAAAACTCAATAACTACTTAAATCGATCTGATAAAAATCAGTATGAAACATTTCGTCAATCTTCTCGCCTCTTTTCTGAAGTTTGGTTCTTTGCATATGTTTCATGCATGCTCTAATTTTGAAATGAAGTCAGTTTATCAACGGCTTCGATTTGAAACGAGTTTTCTGAAAATGCCAAGACGTAGATTAACAAACGCTGAGGCTAATAGGGCTATCGGAATGCTACAGGGTGGCCTAACTCAGGTTGTTGTAGCGGAAAGGCTCCAAGTCAGCCAAAGTGTGATATCTCGACTTTGGAAAAGGTTCAAGGAGCCAGGTTCTGTGTTGGAAAAACCAAGGCTTGATGGGCGACGAAAAACAACACCAGCTCAGGATCGTTTCATCACCGTTTCGACGAGAAGAAACCCTACATCTACGTGTAGAATGCTACGGAATACTCTTCAAAATGCAGACGGGGTCCAAGTTTCCATCGAAACCATCAGACGACGTTTGAGAGAGGTGAATCTAGGTTCTAGACGTCCATTAAGAGGAGTTCCATTTACACGTGACCATAAGCGTCAAAGACTGGAATGGGCAAGGCAACATATCAATTGGAACGATCAATGGCGTAGTGTCCTTTTCACTGATGAATTCAGATATGGACGATTTTCAGATTCTCGAAGAATAAGGGTATGGACAATCCCACGCATACCCCGTATACGTCGCTATGTCCAAGAAGTCCATCCATTCCGAGGGGTTAGTGATATGGTATGCGCCAGGATTTGTTTCAACGGGCGCACAGATCTACAAAATTTGTCCGGGGAATATGACACTATAGGGAGCATGTCATTGACAATGTTGTGCCAAATTTTCACGCTGCTATTGGTGAAACTTTTCAATTTCTAGACGATAACGCTAGACCGCACCGTGCAGCCACATTTGAGAATGCGCGCGAGGAGCTTGGTATTCCACATTTACCAATACCTCCGCACTCACCAGATTTGAATTGCATAGAACATGCATGGGATAAGCCTCAAAGAAGATTAGATAATCATCAACCTACCCCAGAATCCCTATGATCTGAGAGAGCTTCTGCCCCGTTTATGGAACCAAATTCCTCAAGAAATGTTCAACAACCTCGTGTGTAGTATGCAAAGAAGATGTCAAGCTGTTATTGATACCCGTGGAGGCCATACATTGTATTGATAGTCTTAAAATGCTTGAATTCTCTGGGAATAAAATTTCGTTATTTTACTCGATTTTTCTTAACACCCTGTATACGCTGCAGACCTACAGGCTAAAATTAATTTGCAACTTGAAATCATATTAATATGAATTTTCATCACAAAAATCTTATTTTAACTATATTTTTCGCAATTTAAGTCAATATCCCTAACTTATGTGGAGCAGTTCATTTTACATCGAAGGTATTTTTCGTATTTTCACGAGAGAAGTTCGTTTTGTTTTCAAGGGGGGTATGGACGCGTATCCATGGAAGCAAAGGTACCATTGCTTTCCCTAAAATAAAACGATTCGAAATCACTCGATTTCCCAATCGAAATTACTGAAATCTCGGCTATCAATGTACAATGTAGACGTTCTGAAAGTACGGTTAGTTACATCTTTGACATAAATCCCCAATGAAAGCTTCTTATTTTCAGCTCCGATCCTGGTCCAGCCTTAGTTTAAAGCTTTGACAGGTTTTTCTATGCGATTAACATCGAGAAGCCATGACATCGACTGTTAGGATGAGGAAAATGTTCAAAACAGAATACTTCATGACATCTGAGTTTGAATTTTGGGCTGGATATTGTTCTCTTCTGAATTCTTTCGTTTCATGAAATATCCTGTTCTATATTTTTTGTTAGAGATACAATTTCCATGTATTTTCACACAGAAATACCTATGAGAGACTGTGTAGAGTTCTTGGTCTTTGCAGGTATTTGCACCTTATTTTCATCTCGTATGGATAGTCTTCTGTTTATCGTTGTCATTCCACCATATAAACCCCGTACTCCTAAGATGTACAACTATTTAAAGGGTGAATTTGAGTTGAATACAATCTCATTTGAGAAGGTTCAAGAACCGGATGAAGCTCAAAAAGCGAAAAGCTTATGATGGGGAGGATAATGATGAAGTTTCAGTGGCTTGTATCCCTTGAAATACAGTGATATGTACAATATGTTGATCGTGATACAGAGAAATTGATTTTTTTTTTCAATGTTTTTCCATTTCATTTTTATTCTTGAAAGTATATTATCTCATCTCATGTTCTGTATCACTTGCTCTGTAGATGATCTGATAATGGCACTCATTTGGTTGATGTGTAACTTACTATGTACATGATTTTTGAGGAAATGTGACCATTTCAAACCAAACGAATACGAAATGATGCGATGCATTGATAATGCCGACAGAATCAGGGTTTTTCCTTCAACCAAAATGTTTTGCTTGTAGTATTTCTTTCATATGTTCAAAGTATAAAAAAAGATTGCAAACTTCTCACATAGATTCATAATCAAGACATTCTCTGAAAACGTGTCATTGTTGAGGAAAGACGTTAGATACTTAGATATAATATTGAACTATTTTGATTCAGTTCTATCTTGTCAGCTCATCAGGTTCTTATTTCAGGAATTATCTGTGGTTCTTCAAAAAAAATCCATATGTTGATCGAAAGGATTGCAATCAAAATCATCATCAGAAATCTCGAAAATTCAAGCTGACGTTTGAATGAAATATGCAGGTACTATGGACCTATGATGCTGAAATTCGAATAAAATTTTAAGTTCACTGGGGATTCTCCATTAAAACAGTAATGAAACGTGAATAAGAGTTCTCCCATCCTACCGTTTCTCAATTTCGAGGGGTATCGTATGATTAAAACGACTTCCACTCTGTTGAATTGAAGGTAGAAGCTTCAAATTTCATCTCCATTATTCTGGATCTCCAGAGAAGGCAGAACATCATCTGCGAAGATTCTATTTCATCCCGATAATTTTATCCATCTCAGTATTCGAGAAATTGGGGTCAGATGATCAGTTCATCCATTCTTTATTGGAAATATTGGGTTTTTCCCCTTTTTAACGATTTTCCACACAAAGGAGTGGCGGAGCTTTTATTGAATTTTGTTGGTTATGAATCTATGAGGAAGGTTTCCACGGATTCTGTTACCATGCATCTCTCATTCTCAGACGAGAACCTCTTCGGTAGCAAAAATTAAAAAAATAAGGTAATGTGACGAAATGTGATGACTGCATCGAATTGTTGTATGATAAGAACTTGGAGAATGCAGATAGCTAATAAGGCAGATACTTACGTTCCTCTTCGAGGGTTGATTCAGGTACACGGGTCTCGATTTCTGAAGTAGACTTCTGTCGCCTCAGCAGCTTCGCCTTCGTCTGACATTTCGATGCTTTATCTTGACAATCTACGTGGATGTTCATTTTGCATATCCTACATTTTAGGCCCTGACGCGTGTGCCCTTGAATGGAAAAAGTTGTCGTGATAAAATTCGTTTCTCACAAGAGGTTCATTCAGAATTTCTGAATGGAAATACGACCAATTATGAATTGAAATGAGTTATTGCTTTTATATGAGTTGCTGTGGGATAATTCGCAATTAAAGCTGATGTATTTAGGGGTATCTTAACGTGTAATGTAACGTACAAGGGTTTTTTTAAATGTGGAACCCAGGAACGAGGATGTATTGATATCTAGTTAGCCTAGACGGTTCCAACCATCAAAATAACATTGCGTTACCATAGCAACGAATAATAACTCATTAGAAGTGTCAGTGTTAAATATGAGGTCGAAAAAATGAACCAGAGCTACGCAATAAATTAAAAGAAAGAGGATGTCCACCGAAATTGTGAAAATCGAAAAATTGGAGTATAGAGCCATCATCAAGTACCTGTATTTGAAAGGGTTAAGGGGTAAGCAGATTTACGAAGATATGTTTATACCCTTGGTGATCAATGTCCTTCGTATGCGACCGTGAAAATTGGACTGCAAGCTTCAAAAGGGGTAAATTTTCCATTGAAGATGATGACCGATCGGGAAGGCCAGTTTCTGTGTCAGTCCCCGAAAATATCGATGCAATTCATGACATGATTTTATCAGACCGTCGAATTGGGCTAAAACGGATATCTGAAGCACTGAATATTTCATACGAACCCGTTCAAGATATAGTTCTCGTCAATTTGGACATGAGAAAACTTGCTGCAAAATGGATCCCCAAATGGTTGAATGTTTACCAGAAGCGTGCAAGGGTAGAAGCATCGCGTTCGATCTGTGCGCGATTTGAAAACGATGTAGACTTCTCAAACCGAATTGTTACTATGGGTAAGATTAGGGTACATTTCTACGATCCAGAAACAAAGCTACAATCGATGGAATGACGACACTCTGGTTCTCCAAGACCTTAGAAGTTTCGTGTCCAAAAATCTGCTGGAAAAGTTCTTGCTTCAGTTTTTTGGGATTGCCATGGAGTAATCATGATTGATTTTTTGGATAAGGGTAGAACAATAATCGGAAAATATTATTCGACATCACTGACCACTCTACGGGAAAAAATTAAAGAGAAAAGACGCGGAAAGCTATCCAAAGGCGTTTTGTTTTTGCAGGACAACGCCCCTGCACACAAATCTCATGTTGCCATGCCAAAAATTCGTGATTTAGGGTTTGAATTACTAGAACACCTCCCTTTTTCATCAAATTTGGATCCATGGGCGCCCGCAGAAATTTTTCTCAGGGGGGGCAAAATATCATCTACGATTAGTTTTACTGAAAGAAAAATTTCTCTCATATCCCAGGGGAGCCGTGACCCCCCCCCCCTGCCCCCCCCCCTGCGGGCGACCTGCGGGGATCCATCCGACTATCATTTCTTTCCTCAAGTGAAAAAAAGTTTAAAAGGTCGTAAATTTTCTTCCAACGAGGAGGTAACGAATTCTTTGTCTGTGAGTTAATTTGAGGTTTTATGAACACTACTTGTCTATTTTAAATTATTTTCAAGTATACATGTCTTCATTATTATTTATTATTTAATTTTAGTGACTTTTAACTGTTCTGTGTTCTCTATATATTTTATATCTATCTCATATATTTTATATCTATCTTATTCATATTTATTGCAACCTCTGTATTTATGACTTGTGAAAGCAACAACTTGTTTTGCAATATCACCAATAAAGATCTAATATAATCTAATCTAATCTAATCTAATCTAATCTAATAAGAGATGTGGAGATCTGGTTTACAGAGCAAAAAAAAACATTTTTTTTTGAAAGGTCTAGGGACGTTGCAGGTTCGCTCTAATAAATGTATCCGATTAAGAGGGGAATATGTTGAGTAATACAATATTTTGATATTGAAATTTTGTTTGGTTCTATAATGGGCTAAGAATTTTTCAATGTATCCTCGTATATACAATGATCTATTCGATACAGTATTTTATCCTAACCCTGTATAGATGACTTCAGTTGAACAAAAGTCCTTTGGGTATATCGACTACTGCGCTGCGAACTCATTGAGAATTTATTATAGCGTCTGAAGTTGACGAAAATCGATTAAGAAACTCCGAAAGAACACAGAATTTTCACGGTAATTGATATCAAACTTTCCTCACCTCTCAGTATTTGTTGGCAAACATCGCAAGGTGTGATCTTTTTGTATGTATTCTCTTGGAAATGGTGAGCATCAGGATCTCCCTTCAGGAGTTCCCTTGTGGCTGCCGCCCCATTTTTCCTGGAGAAAGTAAACAAGATATTAATTTCAATCAAGCCCCAGCTGAAAGGCTGCAGGCTTATCATCCGCAGGAACTTGATTGGCGTGATGGAAAATAAACGATTTTTCGATTATTTTCGCCCCACAAATTTTATTCTACGCTTCATTTCGACTCGACAATGGTTCATTTCGAAGCTCGGGAAATTTGTGAATAATTATCTTCACTTTTTCCAGCTGTTTTCTGAGTTATTCCACTAAATTAGGACTGTTTAGAGTCAAAAAGAGATGAAAAGGACTCATCTGAGTTAATTAAAAGTACAAGGCTTTATAAATGAATAAAAACTAAGATATTTCGGTCAAATTCTGTACAGGGTGGGCAGAATTCGTTGTCTACTGAGGGTATCTCGAGAACTGTAAGAGCTAGAAGAAAACGGATGACACATTTTCGAGCTCCTTTCCAGAGAAACAAAGAATGGTGCAAACCGTAGCATTCTACGATTCTTCGTTTTTGAGTTATTAGCAAAAAATGTCATTTTGACAATTCGGAAAAGTTCTCATAACTTTTTTGTCTTTGAAGTTACAGATCTGAAACTTGAACCTTCTTAAGCACTTTCATACGTAGAATCTACTGACGAAAGATTTTTTCCAATCCAAAAATGAAAAATTCAATAAAAGTTTGCATTTAAAGAAACTAAAGTTCGCTTCATGATTCGAAATGAAAAAATATTTTGAGCTCGTCAGTGGATTCTACGTAAAAAAGTACCTATAGAAGGTTCAAGGTTCAGCTCTTTCACTTCAAAGACTAAAAAGTTATGAGAACTTTTCGACATCGTCAAAATCCCATTTTTGGTTATAACTCAAAAACGAAGAATCGTAGGAGACTACGATTTTCACCATTTTTTGTTTCTCTGAAAAAGAGCTAGGAAATGTGTCATCCGCTTTCTTCTAGCTCTTAAAGTTCTCGAGATCCCCTCAGTAGACATCGAATTTTGCCCACCCTGTACTTGATACGTAACAATTCCTGGATGTATTTAGAATTTCTACTGAAAAACATCGTCGCAGTGTCCACACTGTCCACCTTAATAGAACAGTGGAAATGTGAACAATTCAAATACATATAAAAATTGGGTACAAATACAAGAATTAAACTACAATAATGAAAACTTTACAATAGTTACCTAATAATTCCAAAGAAGAGAAAGACTAAATACTAATATATCTATAAAGCTTTCACTTCAGAACTCAACTCAAATTTCGCTCTGAACAGGACGATCTATAATGATAATTGTAAAGACACAATATTACCCAATTATTATCATGCAACTATCCCAACTAGTAGCGACTCTTATTTCATATTACCCAGACCATTATACCAATAAATTCAAACTTACACAAAAAAGGCGAAGATACGAAAACACTTTCAAAACAGATTCATAGCTATTCCAAATATGCGTTCAGCGTTAGTTTGGATCAATTTTTTTTCAAGAATTGGAATAACTTCGAATCTTGCAGCAACCAGCAACTTATTGGAGTATATTTACATACGTACGGTGCAGTGGAGTTGTGTCTATCTGGAATATTGTTGCACCACAAAATTAGACATGTGTACATTTTTTCAGGCTGGGGAGGTTTAAAACGACGATGAAATGGTTTGATGATGGGCGATTTTATCTGGATGAAAATGTGTTTTTGATCATTTTTGGGATATTGAATATTTTTTCACCGTCTCAAATTTGTGTTGATTGTTATCGTACCTTAATTCTTTCAATATTGTATATTATTAAGGGCGTGGAAAATCCTCTTTTTACTATAAAATTTTATGTGAATGTTTCGAATGGTCCTCTCTGTGTTAAGGGTATAGTGGCAACTCTATATTGTATTTGCAATTGGAGAAAACGTGAAAACTCTGAATCGCACTATCGATCTCTCTCACTGCTATGGGAAATGATTGCTGTACAAATATTTCCTAAAATTCACGGCTCGATGTTTGCACAACTTCTGAGAATATACAGGAAGCCATAACCTGCTAAGTCCCGCCATGTTACAAACGTGACTTTGCTTTTCCGGATGGATGGAAATGCCGATTTTCACGGATCGCCTTCCATTAGTCGTCGGAAAGTTCAAAGGAAAAGCGTCCGAGAAAACTGTCTTAGCAGAAAAAGGCAACCCCAGGGGATGTGTCTTTTTTTCGTCCAATTCTACGATCGGTTCCTGCGAGAGGACATATGTAACGAGGGAAATTTAAAAGTTTCGTCTTCTACATCTGACTATGAGACGCTCTTATGTAACTCGATCAGACACATAGGGAGTTGGCATTTCGAAAAGTTTTCCAGTCACTAATTGAATTTCAGGTATTTTTTGATAGCTGCTCTACAGCTATGTATACTGCGCAAAAAAATTAACGCACATTCTGAAAATCTCAATTCTAATGAAAGTTAACTCTACATTGACTTTATAACTTATTTTTTATGTTCTCTCGGGAAGGTTTTGAACGAAACAAGACACATTAAATGGAAGAAAAATTCAGGATTTCACCGAATCCTATGTGAAAGAAGAGAAATGAGCAATTTTCAAAATACTGAAATGCTGATAAGTGATTTAATACTTGGTATTACCACCCCTTGCGTTAATTACAGCTCGGCAACGACGGTTCATACTCAAAATGAGTGATCTTAAAATGTTCTGATCTAATCCTTCCCAGATTTCTCCGAGTTGGATTCGTAAGTTATTAAGAGTAGCTGGATGATTTTCTGAACTTCTCAGCCTTCTATTGAGGTTGTCCCAAACCTGCTCAATCGGATTGAGATCTGGACTTCTTGCTGGCCATTCCATTCGAGAGACTTCAACCTCTTCAAGGCACTTATCAGCATTCATAGCTCCATTATCAACGACCACTAGGTCTGTGCGAGCTGTCAAAGATATTCCACCCCATACCATAATCGATCCTCTCCCGAAACCAGTAGTATTCAGGAAATTGCACTGAGCATATCTTTCATGTGGACGTCTGTATACAAGGGAACGTTGATCACAATGGTAGGGGCAGAATCTAGACTCATCTGTGAAGAGAACTCTTTCCCAATCGGCCTCTTCCCAATGGATATGCTCTCTCGCAAAATCCAAACGCGCCCTTCGATGGGCTGGAGTTAGAGCTGGGCCTCTTGCCGCGACACGAGGCCTTAAATCATATTCTCTGAGGCGATTTCTTATTGTCTGAGTGCTAATTTGCACCTCATGAGTTTGCTGAAGCTGAATTTGAAGGAGGCGAGCGGTTGCAAACCGTTGTCTCAACGAAGAAACTCTCAAGTAACGTTCTTGAATGGCAGTTGTTACCCGTTGTCTACCCTGTCCTGGTCTTCGGACATTCATACCTGTCTCCCTGAATCGCTGCAACATTCTGGACACACTTGTATGGGAAACTCCAAACCTTTCCGCAATTCTTGTGTATGTCCACCCTTCTTCTCGCAAAATTACCGCTTGGGCACATTCCTCTTGTGTCAAATTGCGTGTTTCGCGTTGCATAGCGATCGAGTGTAGAAAATCAAACGAAAGAAAAACTATTGATCACTAGAATTGATCGAGAACAACTGATTTCAGAATGGAGCCAATACATTCAAAATCTGATAATATCATCTTTTTTTATTCCTGCTGGGAAAAAACATCTGTATTGAAGAAAACCGTTGAAAGTGGATAACATATGCATGTATAATTCTGATTCCTCCAGATTTTTATTCCTCTTCTTAACATCTTTCATCTCTCTGGTAAGGTGATCCATGGAGGAAGGAAATATCGAAACATGAAACAGCTCGAGTTAACGAAATCAGTTGATTCAAGTGAACCTCATCAAACGACTAGGGAACAGTTTCCACTTCATTTCCAGAAAACCCCAGAAATTCAATTTTACGAAGAGCTTCCTCGGAGTAATAGATACCGACACCTCTGGGCTAATGGAATTGCTAATGCTAACCCAGAAAACACAATTTCCCATTCCACTTCTTCTGCGGTTTTCCGAGGTTCTTCAGAGAAATTCGAAATAGTTCATCAAGTCAGCTCGATATTAATATTAGTTAATACTTTTGAGGTGTTACAGAAAATTTGGAACATCTCAAGTTTCCCAGGCATTTAAAAAGTTAACCCAAGACAATATCACACCTAGTTTTCTCTGAAAATGCGGACGAAACGTCAGGTGAAGTGCTGAAGGAAAAAGTCCAGGAAATATGTCTTATCTTATAGATATTTCATGAACTCGAGATAATATACAAGAAATTCCAGAGTTCGGAATGAAATATTCGTTTATTACTTTGAAAAAACGACGAACTGAATTGCGCTTCGATTCTGAAAGAATTCAACTAGAATTGATATTTCTTGAGGAAAATTTCAGAAGTGAGATTCATTAGAAAGTCGACTTTCACAATGAATTATTCTGACGGAATTGAGAAGCGTCAATTAGAGAAGTTAAAGCGTAGGAAGTTGATAATTTTATGAAGCTACCAGTTAAAAGTTCAGCAAATTTGTATCTGTTCCATCGTACCTAATATTCCAACAATGAAGGCTTACCTACTCTGTAATCAAATTCCCTTTCTAATCTGAAATCAATAGGACTATTTTCCGCTTAATGAGTTGATGGATAGAGGTATCATATGGCATTAATTAATGAACTATTTTGACGCTCTGTCAGTTCAAAGTTGATACAGTCTGCTCTGTATCCATTTTACGATATCATGTTCTTATTTTGCTATGTTTCTTCGTAACGAACGTCATTCTATAGCTACGTTGATCAATTTGAAATTACGAGAATCTTTACTTCTCAATTTTCATCATTTCCAACTGAGAAAAGTAAATGAACTCGTTCTTGAAAGAGCTATATTGAGGATTCAAAAATACACTTCGAATAGTGTGTTTTTTCTTCAATTCACGAGTTATTTTATGAGCTCCATAGCCGTCAGTCTCATTCTTTCAAATAGAAAGAATAGAAACATGATATTTTCTTCCAACGATTATAAAAATAACTGACCATGAAGCAGTGTTGTCGATTGCCTCGTTAACCAGTAAAAAAGTAGGAATCAATAACATCAAATTTTATAGCACTCATTTCAACGAGGAAATCGATCTACGCTTCTGATGGAAGCTGGATAAAATTATAACCTCGTTAAAAGCTATCGTTTCCGGTAAATTGGGGCTTTCAGGTTGTTTAATGGAACAGCCTTATCCAACGGAATCAGAAAATCGGTGGATGTTTTTGATTTTTAGTCAACTGATGGGAAAATGACCCTGCTTTCGGAGTAGGTTTGAATTTTTTATATGTTTTCGTGCTCAGTAATTGTGAAGATTGTGTTTTTTTCTAAGTTTATTTTATTCTACCCTTGGAGTGGAGAAGGACTCTAAAAATCTTTTTTTATTGCTCAATCATTCTTCTCCAAATAATACCCACTACTATTTTTTTCTTGTATATTTGTCATCTATATTGTGGTGAAACAGATGCTCACTTTTTGAGAGGTGCAGTAAATTCATGTGCGGTAAGAAATAGTGAATTTAACAACCTCATTTTCATTTCAGTGACACTTCGAAGAATGAATTTGAAACAGTGAAACTGTGTGAGTTGTGAAATAGGGTGATATCAACTAGCAATGAAATTGTGACAACATAAATATGACCTATGTGAATGAAAAATGCAAGTTCATTACCTCATGGAAATTATCGTAGACACAGCATGGTACATTTGGTTCTTTCTGCATACCCAAAAACAAATATAAATATAGAATTTTAGTAAGAACTACAACATGTAATTGTCAGCATTGAACACCTGTTATTTTCAATTTTGAAATCACCTGGAAGTTTTGAAGTGAATAACCGACAATTTCATATTGATATGTGATTGAAAAAATGCTTTGAAGTTATCGGAAATCGGACAAGAGGTTCAACAGAAAACTTACTTTTCTGATTCAGGAGGCGGTGTTTTCAGGCTTTTAAAAGCCTTCAACCATTTCGTTTTCATACTTCCCTGCGAAACAACTGATAATTTTCGATCACTAGATGCACTACCACGTTCGCCCTCTAACTTATTGCTGAACAGTTCTTTCTGCAACAAGCAAAAAACACCATCAAAAAATTTTGTCTCGATGTGATTGATAAGTGACAAAAATATGAAGATTATATTTTAATTTTGATGAATCAAACTGACAGAAAATTTGCCCAATATTTTCCAGCATTTCACGTAAATTTTTGACCAAATTTGACAGAGTCGTTGGTAAGGGTAGAAGAAGATTTTTAATGTTAGACGGCCGTTGCAATATGGCGAAAGCGCTACACAAATTTACTGTTACATATCCCTTGAGGATATCAGGACTCATTGGCTGCTTGTGTCTATTTGATTTTCTAGGATTACTAGGGGTAGTTCAATTCTTGATAGATTTATCAGCAAAACTATTTTCCAATGAAAGTTGCAAAGAAAATCCCCCCAGACAACTGTCTTTAGTGAACGCGAAGAATCAAAGAACCATATTATTTTGGTATCAAGATAATACCCTCCATTTGAATATAGGTATCATAGAATCTATAGTAATGTAGGAAAAACCGGGTATTGTTAGAATCCTTCCAAGGATTGCAGCACCCTTACTAACGGTTCGATGAGGAACAAAATGGAGAATGCGCCAGGATAACATGAGTGAGGTATCATTATTTTTTCATGTCAGGAAGAATTCCTGTTCACTTCTATGAGATGTTTTTGCTTTTATTGGAGGATGGAACGTTGAGAAAGACAATATTTGTTTCTGTCCAAGCTTTTCCATTGCATATTTCATATATATTTGCCCAGAAGACATTATTATCGTCTTTAAGTTTTGTGGAAATTAGGAAGGATATCAAAATTCTTCAGCTACAGTGAGAATTATCGTTGGAGAGTCTTATAACACTGACAGCTTTCCTCAAATTTCTGGGTTAAGTATAAGGGACAATTGGGGTTCAACTGGACCTAGATATTCTAATTCAATTGAAGAAGCATATCCGTTACAGAAATCAGAAAACGAAACAATGGTCTAGGTTAGATATTCCTTCCAGCCAGGACACTCAACTGTGTCACGTCCTTGGCGCATTGTTTTGGTTGATGTTAACTAGGTCAGTGATGATTTTGAGGTTACAGCAGCCAACTGACGAAAAAAACGAGAGGACACTGATTAAAATATCTGACAGTTGCTGTTAATTGAAGAAATACGAATATTCCGTTTGATAATGTTAGAAGTAATAGGAATATAGGTACTCACAACACTTTTAGGAATCGGCGTCCACCCCATTTGGACGTTTGTATCGGGCGACAAGAATATCAACGTTTCAAATTAACCACTAACGTGATTTTCCGATAACGCGCACAAAAAACATCGAGCACTATTCCGATTCGGAGCGGTGGTTTTTAAACGGAATTAAATGCTGAGTTTCACGAAAATCCGTACGGTTATTGACGTTGCGTGAAGCGTATGCGCAACCGAGATTTCGGCAGTGAATAGATACAGGGTGAATTCCTAAATTTTGATACCGTCCAGAGAAACTATGAGGAATTGATTGATAATTCTGAATTTGTGGGATCCTCAGTATTACACACAAAACGGTCGTTGAAGTATTGAAAATTTAGTATCCTTTTTAATTCCAGACATAGGCTTAATCAGGAGCCTCCAACACCTTACCAATTCCCTGAGTACGTTTAAAGAAGTGAAGCAACAAAAACACGAGTTATTACTGATATATTGCAGCGTTTTAACACAAACAACGACCTAGTTACGACCAAAACCATTCTTTCACAAACACCCAATTAGCTAGAGTATAAAGACACTAACCTGTGCATTGATGGCACTTAAATGCATGTGAGAAACCCTAAGGTCGAACCTCTTCATGGAAATATCCTCTTGCAATTCGTTGGCTTTGTTGTAAAGTGACGCTTCTACTGACCTCTGCTGCACTCTCACCAAAGTATCCAGGGAATCCTTGATTTGACGTATTTGCACGTCCAAGTCTGCAGCTTCCTTGCTTAGAGCATCGTGTGAGGGTTTCAGTTGGAGTGCAGATAGTCTATCGATGACCAGTTCATCTTTCAGTGGAGGAATATTATCCTGCAAAAAAAATTTTAGATACAAATAACTATTGTTGAGCTCAGAAGATATCAAACTTAGAAACTGAGGAGAGAAAGGCCTTGTTTTGACAGATGCTAACAATACTCAGCAATTGAGTTTTCAAGATGCAATTAAACTCTGGATATTCTTAGTATACCTCATCTATCTATCACAAGATGAAGAGCTGTGAGATCTGCTATGATTTCCACTGCACCATTTGGGCATGTGATCTCAATAGTTGGGCAGCACAAGAGAGAGGTACTCGAGCGTATCAGATTAATATAAGGGGAGATACTTTGGACCATGTAGAGAATCTCTATCAAAAATTAGACCTGTATATAGAGAGAATTGTCTAGGACAGAATGGTTAAAACGAACGATCATTGTAGGTACATACTCGAGCGTGTCAGATTAAGATATATGTCTTATATATATATCTGACAATTTAAGGGTGATGAAAATGTGTGGGAGGGTGTCAAATTTGCAAAAAAAAAGTCACGTATACATTCTCGAGCGCGGTGGCTTTTTTTCTTAATTTGAAGCTAATGATTCAAGAATAATCTGACAGTTTCAGCAAGCCGAAACAATGAAAATTGGCCATGAAGTTCGCAAAAATCAGTTTTCTTGAATTATCTCCTCTCCTGGGCTTCAAATTGTTTTCGCTTTCATTATAAAAGTTGTAGAGCATCACATTTTCTACAAAGTTTGTCCGAAGCAATTTTTTCTACGATTGAACGTTTTCGAGATATATGGCGATGAATGTTCATCAGACTGAGTTTCTACCTTGACCTTGGTCTTTCGCATGTGTGGCTAAGCTCCTCGCCCTTATCGCCCTCTAACTCGGAAACGGTTAAGAGTATGTAAAATTGCTTCAGACAGAAGTTGTGTAGAATTTTATTATCTACAACTTTTATGATGAATACAGAAACGATTAGAGGTACAGGAAGGGAGATATCTAAAAAAATGCCTTGGTATCATCTTCAAACTGTCAGATTAAGAAAACACCCCCTGATTAGTGTCAGATTAATGGGTCAGCACGTCTGTAACACCGAGATTAACCATCTCTATGAAAATATGACACTCTCGAATATGTACAACAATTTTTTTTCGCATCTACAAAGGACCGCAGTGACCTTGCGTCATGTCCGAATTGACAGTCTTGAAAAGTAGCTTCCTTTGGGTCCAATTAACATATCCTCTTCAAATCTGACACGATTTCAATTCAGAATTGTGAGTTTTGAACTGCTAGTGACGATTTCTATGTCATTGAGTGAAATATATCCTTATTAACTGAATCACATTATTGTCGCTTGATATTTCTGCCTCCAACTGACTCATAACTGATATGACACCAGATTTAACTTCACAATGGGCATTGTATCCCCCTCGAATCGTTTCGAATTCAATTAACACTAACCGTGTCTCTCGAAACTCATTCGAAACTAATTAACGACCCATCTCTCGTCAAACTAACGTCTGCCATAAATACTCACGTTTGGCGTTTCGACATATTCTCCGTTTGTTGCCTCTGGGGGCGGCGGCTGGGGGGGGACGAAGGGCCTCTTCATTATTAAACCTCGTCCCTGAGGAGCGGGCAGGGACCTCGCTAGATGGGCCAGGTCTGACGGTCCCGAAACAGCTTTGCATTGGACCACCAAACTTTCGTACCTCTTGTTTTGCTCCATTGCCTGAAATTAAAGGGGGACTTGGAGATGGGAGGAGAACTGCTTGCGTAATGTTTTAATATAAATCCAAATTAGATTTTTGTGTACATAACGGCAGGGGAACTTTCTCGTTTAGCTGTGTAAAAGGTGATCACTCACTTTGCCTGAAACTCAGTTCCGAGATATCATTTATGTAGCAGTTTCATACAAGGCTTACATTTATTCATGTTTCTATGGGGCGTACTGAAGTTAAATAGTCTCCCTGCTTACTGGAAATGCTACACTGCTCAAATTGAGGTTATGTACGAGGATATATTGAAAAATTCTTAGTGTACTATAGAACTAAACGAAATTTCAATGTCAAAATATTTTATTACTCAACATATTCTCCTCTCAATTGGATATATTTATTACAGCGAACCTGCAACGTCTCTAGACCTTTCAAAAGAAATGTTTCTTCTTGCTCTGCAAACCAGACCTCCACAGCTTTTATTACCTCCTCGTTGGAAGAAAATTTCAAACTTTTTTCCAGTTGAGGAAAGAGATGATAGTCGGATGGAGCCAAATCTGGTGAATAAGGGGGGTGTTCTAGTAATTCAAACCCTAAATCACAAACTTTTTGCATGGCAACATGAGATTTGTGTGCAGGGGCGTTGTCCTGCAAGAACAAAACACCTTTGGATAGCTTTCAGCTCTTTTTCTCTTCAATTTTTTCCCCTAGAGTGGTCAGTAATGTCGAATAGTAATCTCTGGTTATTGTTCTACCCTTATCCAAAAAATCAATGATGATTACTCCATGGCAATCCCAAAAAACTGAAGCAAGAATTTTTCCAGCAGATTTTTGGACACGAAACTTCTTAGGTCTTGGAGAACCAGAGTGTCGCCATTCCATCGATTGTTGCTTCGTTTCTGGATCGTAGAAATGTACCCAAGTCTCATCCATAGTAACAATTTGGTTTAAGAAGTCTACATCGTTTTCAAATCGAGCACAGATCGAACGCGATGCTTCTATCCTTGCACGCTTTTGGTCAACATTCAAACATTTGGGGTATCCATTTTGCAGCAATTTTTCTCATATCCAAATTGACGTGAACTATATGATGAACGCGTTCGTATGAAATATTCAGTGTTTCAGATATCCGTTTTAGCCCAATTCGACGGTCTGATAAAATCATGTCATGAACTGCATCGATATGTTCGGGAACTGACACAGGAACTGGCCTTCCCGATCGGTCATCATCTTCAATGAAAAATTTACCTCTTTTGAAGCTTGCAGTCCAATTTTTCACGGTGGCATACGAAGGACATTGATCACCAAGGGTATTAAGCATATCTTCGTAAATGTGCTTACCTCTTAACCCTTTTAAATACAGGTACTTGATAATGGCTCCATACTCCATTTTTTCGATTTTCACAATTTCGGTGGACATCTTCTTTCTTTTAATTCATTGCTTAACTCTGGTTTATTTTTTTGACCTCAAACTTCACACTGACACTTCTAATGAGTTATTGTTGAACAACGTTCGTTTGAATTAAGAAAAATAGTGATATATTTATCACTTCATTGTTAAGTTCAAACTGAGAGCGTGTGATTGTTTCATCCCTTTCAGGTCTCATCAGAGACCGCCAATCTGGCTTAGAGATACTACGACCCCATTAATACAATCCTCCTAACGTTAATTGGGTTCATTCATGTCGTCCATAGGAATTGATTCCCTGCCTTTGAACGCATAGGGATTTGCACAGGAATGGCACGTGATCAAAGGCTAGGAGTACTTATTCGCAGCCACCTAACGCACAATAGAATCGAGCATGCATAATTTCGATGATAACCACAACGGTCTGCTGAGCATGGTGGTCCACGTTTCACAGCAACCAATTATTTGAATTGCTGCATATTCATGTGAAAGGGTGAAAAGAGCTGAATTGATCTCTGAATACTTGTGGATGAAGAAAATCCATGGATAGTTGAAGTAGAAGATCAACCTTTGTAGTGGTTGAATTGAAAAAATTTTGGATTTTATTTCACTTTTCAATTGTCATATCTCATCGAAAATGAAAGCTACATGCTGCTCTGAAAATACTCAAAAAACATGAAACACATGATCTAAATCTTTGGATTGTCAACATACCTTTGGTTTGTTGGAAATTCACTTCGGAAGACAGTGAAAGAAAACGTCCATAACTCTTTCCAAAAATCTCAGTAACGATAGCTACCTCCTGGTGAAGTTTTTTGTATTTATTTAGATACGTCTCTTCCAACAGAATATCGAGTACTTTTGCATATAATTAGGGACTGAAAACCTCTTAATTGGCAGGAGATCTCTTCATGTACCCTGGCACTTACTCTGAAGTAACCTTTGTATGACCCTATATGTGTTTTGAGTTGACTGTCAGATTAACTATATGAGAGCTTTTTTGCCTTTCCATTAAAGTAAACGAACGCAAAAACTTCGCAATGCTCGAACAGCAAATTATGTACGAAAGCTACTCATATTTCAAAGCTGGGCGAAATTTAACGAGTCTCACCATGTCGTCTACTTTTGAAGGAAAATCATCCAATTAGGTTAGTTCAGGTATTCCCTTTACCAAGGTTTGAGGAACCCAAGTCAAGTCTGATGAGAAGTGCGACATTAAAAATAGCTGAGCAGGAGCTCGCGTCATGAATTATTGATAGTTTTCATTTTCTGTCCAACCCTCTTTCCATTCCTCACGCTCGCTTTTCCGTATACGTCAATTTCAATTATTCCACCGATGTCGAACCGTATAAAATATGAAGTTAGCGAGGGCTGTGTTCGGGTAAGTCGTGCTCATTTTATTTCATCGAGTTCCTCCCTGTGAAATAGGTATTGACATCCTTCAAACTGCACATATCGGGGAGATTGAAGACCAGGCAAACCATACAGGAACTAAGAGAGACTTTTTCAGAAACGTCCACAAACTAGTCAATTTCTGGTGTGCACATAGAACACAGTTTACACTGATATACGAGGATGTATTGATATCTAGTTAGCCTAGACCACTTCCATGCATAAAAAATATTGCGTTACCATAGCAACGAACAATAACTCATGAGAAGTGTCAGTGTGAAGTTTGAGGTCAAGAAAGTGAACCAGAGTTACGCAATAAATTAAAAGGAAGAAGATGTCCACCGAAATTGTGAAAATCGAAAAATTGGAGTATCGAGCCATCATCAAGTACCTGTATTTAAAAGGGTTAAGAGGTAAGCAGATTTACGAAGATATGCTTAATACCCTTGGTGATCAATGGCCTTCGTATAGGACCGTGAAAAATTGGACTGCAAGCTTCAAAAGAGGTAAATTTTTCATTGAAGATGATGACCGATCGGGAAGGCCAGTTTCTGTGACAGTCCCCGAAAATATCGATGCAGCTCATGACATGATTTTATCAGATCGTCGAATTGGGCTAAAACGGATATCTGAAGCACTGAATATTTCATACGAACGCGTTCATTATAAGAAAGTTGACGTCAATTTGGACATGGGAAGAATTGCTGTAAAATGGATCCCCAAATGTTTGAATGTTGACCAAAAGCGTGCAAGGGTAGATTCATACCGTTCGATCTGTGCTTGATTTGAGAACGATGTAGACTTCTTAAACCGAATTGTTACTATGGATGAGACTTGGGTACATTTTTACGATCCAGAAACAAAGCAATAATCGATGGAATGGCGACATTCTGGTTCTCCAAGACCTAAGAAGTTTCGTGTCCAAAAATCTGCTGAAAAAGTTCTTGATTCAGTTTTTTGGGAGTGCCATGGAGTAATCACGATTAATTTTTTGGATAAGGGTAGAACAATAACCGGAGATTACTATTCGACATAACTGACCTCTCTACGGGAAAAAATTAAATAGAAGAGACGCTGAAAGCTGTCCAAAGCTGTTTTGTTTTTGCAGGACAACGCCCCTGCACACAAATCTCATGTTGTCATGCGAAAAATTCGTGATTTAGGGTTTGAATTACTAGAACACCTCCCTTATTCACCAGATTTGGCTTCATCCGACTATCATCTCTTTCCTCAACTGAAAAAAAGTTCGTTAATTTTCTTACAAAGATGAGGGAATAAAAACAGTGGAGGTCTGGTTTGCAGAGCAAGAAGAAACATTTTTTCTGAAAGGTCTAGAGACGTTGCAGGTCAGCTGTAATAAATGTATCCAATTGAGAAGAATATATTGAGTAATAAAATGTTTTGACCTTGAAATTTTGTTTGGTTCTATAGAAGGCTAAGAATTTTTCAATATATCCTCGTACGTTGATTTGGAAAGTCTGGAAAATAAAATGATTATAGAATTGTTTTCACGATCTCAAATGGAATGTGCGACGATCCGGACAAATATTATATTCGAGTACAGACAAGGGTTGAAAAGCTGCCCCATATTTTTCCAAGAAAACATACATAACATTTTAACGTCCCAATTCAATACCTCGACCAGATGGATTCTTCCGGTTCCAATCAAACTAAAAGCAATGATACTCACCCTAGAGGCCACAACTTCTGCTCCCTGCTGGATAGCGTCAGTTAAAGTCGAACAAACATCGGAATAAATTTCCTCCAGCTCCTGGAAAGTTAGAAATCAAGGTTATCCACTACCATACCGTAAAAATGGGAAGATAAAGAGCTTATCCATTTTCGATTGATCCGACGCTTCTATCAGTGAAAACTGATGGTATTTTATGATTTGATCATAAGGCCGAAAGTTGATTGTTCGAAGTTTTTGAAAATAGTGTCAGGTTTGATTTTAAATGGAACTCACAACCACAGTGTTACTGAGTGAAACAATAAATTACAAATTTCAAGGATTTCGGGTGTAAATGGTTCCTCAGAAAAAATTGCGAGTATTTGCAGATTTCTTTGTCTGTAGGAAATAAAAATCATTTTTCACAGCTCCCAACAGAGTAATCTGAACAGACAAGAAACATTTCTTTCCTTCCTAATTCCGTTCCAATCAGAAAATGCTCCAGAGATATACTACTGGGAAATAATTTAATTCTACGCTGGAACCTTTATCATTCAATGTCTTCGGAACAGTCTCATACAGTATTTATGAGACCTGTGTCAGGGTTTCACCAACGTAATCGTTTGTCTTACATCTTGTCAGGGAAGCGAAAAAATGCCTTACGTTTCCAGTTCTGGAAGTACGAAGGAATCCAATAAAAAAATTCACCCGTCCAAGGTATGATCATATTTTCTGGGATTTGGGGGCATAAATTCATATACCCACGTGGTGATGTGAAAAATTACAGGGAGAGGAAAACCTTGAAGGTTTTTCTATATGAATAACTCATCTGCATAAGCCTGCACGCATAGAAATGTTTTATTCAGTGTTAGTAGCAAGACGAAATAATCTCCAAGATATATGAGATTTTCCTTCTGGAAATTATCATCCAGAACAGATGTAATTTTTTTGGGAGATACGTTTTGACCAGTATTTTTCTCCGACTGCATCCCTCAGCATAAGGAGCACACCTTCGAAGAAATATTTACATTATATCACAGGTCTTTTAATCAATGCATCGTCTGAGAAATTAATATATATAGGGAAGAAGGAAACTTTTTTAACCCAAGGGACTCCAAATTTTCATATTTCTTTCAGGATATTTGAATTGTAGCGAAAAGCCTTGAAATTTTTCAATAAAACGTTTGCCTTTGAAGAAGTCGAACATTTTATTAGGCTGGATCTAGTGAGAAAAACTCCACGATATCATCCAGATTATCGTGAAGAAAAATTGGTGACATCTCCCTGCAGTTTGCGGAGTACAATATTTCAAGAAACAGGAGGGCGTCTTGGTAAACATGTCAAGAAAACATCAGACTGTTATTGATGGGAATGGGGTTTTCGTGTTGAGAGAAATGGCGTCGAGATAAATGTGAGTTACAGTTTATATGGGGGTGGTCATGTTTCTTATTGATCAGATCCTAGAGTCAGAAACACGAGATACTTCGTTGTCTTTACCGGTTATTGCAAGGCAAAATAAGAGGAACAGACAATATCTCAACGTAGTTGAGTTGTTGTTCATTTTCTGTCGAACCTTCTGGCCGATTTCAGCAATTTTTTTTCGATTTGTAGCTTGATTCTTCGAGAACATAACTGTTCAGATGCTGTCTTGACTTGTTACATACAGACTTCTCTTTCATCGAAGGGTTCAACTCTGTTGGATATTCAGTTGAAGTTAACTCAATTTCAACTTCAATGACACAGACCACTTAACTTTTAAGAGCGAAGCAAAAGTTTTTCAAAAACCCTCCAGGTTACTGTTCAAGTACCCCCTACGTTAATTTGACAACTGAAGTTAATGAGTTTCACGTTCTCCTTAATAAATGCAGGTTAATTAATGGGTATCATCAAAAGTGTTTTGTGTAAGTTAGATACGTACCTACAGTCGAATATTAATTATCCCAGGGTTAGCTATTAGCAGTCGAGTCAATTTGGTGAATAATTCGAATGTAGGTAAGTTTATCAAGTTGGGTTTTGGTTCAGTTGATTAAGATTTGTTGGCTCTTAAGTTGAGGGAAGACATGGTCTTGTAATGGACAGATAGTTTTTCTTTGACATATCGTGTGCTATCGTACGATTCAGTACTTAATATTGAATCTCTTAGCAATCTTAGAGAGCATGTTAAGAAGCCCCATGGTTTCCCTTTAATTTTGTCTAAAAAAATTACAGATTTCCCTTCCATTTCAGGTATTTTTAGGAGAATTTGCATCTTTAAGATATCTCCTAGTATTTAAGTTTATATTTTCCAATAATAAATCGAACTTTAACAACGCCAGACAATAGATTATTGTAGTCTACACGACAATCAATAACTTAAACCCAGCTTTCGTGGAATCGAAAGAAAATTATTCAAATTCTCCTCGTAAAAACTTCCATTAACGACACAAAAAAACTGTGACTACCCTGAAGCATCCAGGCCACTTACATTTTAACGAAACTGAAAAAGCAGATGTGAGATTTCATCCAGAGTCTCCAATCCCCGGAGAATTTTGCAGAGAACGTTGGAATAAAAAAAAATTACTCACTTGTAGGAGCGTGGGTAAAGTTTCCCTCCCATAAGCCTCCAACATTCCGTTCGTGGCATGAAGTTGCTGAATGTAGGCATTATGACAGTTGAAATAACAACTCAGGCTCTCCGTTGTTGGACTTGACAGGTACGCCACATAAGCGTTTTTATAATCTTGACGACACTGAAAACAGAATGTTAAGTTATGCTGCATCTGGAACTGAAGGCAGCGGAATTTGTGGTGAATATAAGCCAAACGTTTGCAAAGTTATTTTTCCGTATAAAATAGTTGCTGACTCAAAATTTTTGGAAAATTATTCTCAGATAGATAGGTACCAGATTGTCTGAGATATTAAAGCAACTGAAATTGAAGCATTAAATTTTTATCCGATAATCGCTAGATAAATGAGGAATTCCTAAAGGAAAAATCATCATATCTTTGTTGGTTCTTCAGAAACTGAAAAGCAATTGTTCAATTTCCTAGTTTCGAATCTCTGAATCCCAAGTTGAAACTTATACAAGTTCCTCTATTGTATTCTCTAGAGGTGGGCAAGATTGATTCGAAGCCAAACAGAGCATACAAGGGTTGTTTGGTTTCGAGATCTGTATCAAGACCTCTGTTGGAAACTAACACATTGGTCATTAAAGAACATACATCAGGGTCTCAGGAGAATCATTAAAATTTCCCATTTATTCTAGCAAAATTAAGGTATTGTTACACTGGTTGATTTTCGTTCAACATAAAAATTAAATGCTTTGCAATTATCTTGTCCTTCTCATTATATAGGGTGAGTCTTTGTCTTGTACATATATTTCAACAGAAGATTCCTGTGGTCAAAAGAAATACTTTTACCCTTTACAGTTTTTTCCGATTCGTCTCGGTTGAAAAGCTATAGGCTCTTGAAATCCATAAAATTTTTAATTTGAGTTCTATCTCACAAACGATTATATCCAGTTTTTCTATAAGACCATTGCATATCATAAAAATACCAAAACTTCAAAGAACTCAACTCTTAAAAGTAAGAATGTTCGACCATTTTGGACATTTAAAGTATTTTTTCATGTTTTCTCGTATAATGCACTGTTTTCGAGTAATTTGATAGTCAAAAAATATCTGCGAAATTCGAAAAATTGGTAACTTTGGCTGAATGGAACTCTGTTTAAAAGATGAACAGATATGTAGGGTCACTGATTTAGCTTGTTATTCTAAAGGGAATTCTGTCCAGGGGTTGCACAGCCCATTATGAAAATTTAATCTGGTTATATCTCTTTATCTAGGCCAAATCGAAAAAATAGAAACAGTGTTTTTTTTAACCTCAACAATCTACTGTTGACAAATATGTACAACTCAAAGACTCCTGTGCACAGGGTGTTCACGCAGTGTCTACTAGAAGTTTCTAAAGAACCGAATGAGACGAATCTTATTGAGTTCTTATTCATTATGACCAACAAATTTTCAAAAAAAAGTCATTCGGTTTTCTAGAGCATAGATACCTACTTCTAGTAGACCCAAAGCAAATCACTTATGTACATGGATTTTGGCTGCAATACATAGTGGCAATTTTTCGCTTTTTCTTTCATCATTTGAAAAATAATGAGCAATGTTATGAAAAGGAAGAATTTTATTTCAAATTGTAGTAAATTTTATACTTTTATGCTGTTCTACATGGAATGTTTGTCGCCAGGCTTATATGGCTTATTAAAAAGTTGATAATATGTGTTTGAACGTGTGGTGGAAAGAGTAAAATGTACAAAGCCTTCCTAAATCCTAATGATGAACTCCGTATGTCTTTCAAGGCTATTTACCTTTGCCAATTTCTCCTCAGTTTTGGCAATGATGACGTCGTAGCTCTCCCGATGTTGAAACACTTTTCTGGACTGTATTTTCCTGTGGAAGGACCTCTCCAGAAGCGGTCGGGATACCTGACGTCCCAGGATGGACCCAATCTCGCCCAAGGCTTGAGAATCGATATCAACTTCTTGGAGAAGGGTTTCCCATGTGTGGAAGAGGGAACTGGGGCAGGCTGCCCTGAGGAGAATGGAAGGCACGTTGAGTATTTCCGGTAATTGTACATCGAGGAGATGATTGACCCGTATTGGTTATCGTGGGGCTAGGATGCATACTTCACCGACAACAATTTGATAAAAATTTGTATCTTGGATCCCCGCTGCTAGAAGTCGGTTTTACCGAGGTAGGTCTTGTTGGATGATGATCTATATCTTTTCCCGAAACTTATCTTTAAAATTCTAAGAATGCTGTTAGCCACAATTCCAAGATATTGCTAAATCCCCATTTCATTTGCAACGAAAATTGATTGACGTTTTATCGAGTGGTGCATATTCAACCCCATCTTTTTTCACGGAATAGGAATATTTTTGGACATTGAATCACCTCCTACATTAATGTATAATGTCCTTCTGGTTCCCAGCACGAAATTTTCCTCCGACTTAAAATATCGAAAATTAAAATCGATCCAAATCTACTTTCATATTTTGAGTTTATTAGTATCTGAATTATTTTCTCGAGGAAACAGGGGATGCAGTATATTGAAGACGGGATGTAATCCTTCATAGCTACTAGGAAGAATTGAATCAACTGGATATATAGCTTAGAGAATGATATCCCGCAAACGCTGGAGAGAAATAAAGGATCCCAACAAAAGAAGTAACCCTGTTATTGAAATAGTATCCCTGTGACGGTATAAGGCAGCATTCTCTCTTTTATCGAATCTCACAATCATCTACTAAAGGGATATCGAATTCAGAATTTTGCGGATATGTTCAAGGAAGAAATGTGTTGAAAATCCAATTATTTGAAAAAGTTCCCACACATCTAACGCTTGTTCGGTTTTTTTAAATATTTGAGAAGAATTTTGTCCGATAGAGATTCAAGAGGCAACAAATGTTCGTTTCTTATGAATAAATAAAATGGGGGAACATTAATTCTTATCATCCTTATTTTCGAAAATGTTCTTATCTCATTTCTACGTGGAAAGCTATAGGCTGATTACTTTTTAAATCCCATAATATCCTTCCTAATTTACGTGGATGCATAAAAAAGGTCTGATACTACTTATTATCATTTCATCGAATAAAACTTGATATACATTATTCTTGAACCATAATTGAGAATTGCGAAGTTGAGTTTCGATCTTACTGGACCTGAGGCTCATCCCATTAAAATTTCAGATCTCGAGATATCCAATCTGACAAGGCAAAGGGAAAGATGTCTTTTATTCAGCGTGGAGTATGCCATATATTATTAAAATGGTCCACAGTCACGCCATGAATTATTGATGCCTAGGAAAGGGTTTTCAGATAACCGAAAAGTACTTTTCTGGTTTCTTACAATGTTGGAACATAATTGGTAGAATGGAGAACTGAGAATCTATATCATATTTGAACGTTCGAAAAATACTGCCTTTGTGCTATGTGTGTGATGTTGAACTATGTAGTTTTTAACTTGAATTTTGGAAATATTGGGTGACTGTATATACCTCTTTTCGACTTTTTTTCTGAAAAAGGTTTCGTTGAAAGAATTCATAGTACTTTTGAATGAATTTTCGAAAAGCCTTTCTTCATTTATACAGGGAGCTTCAAACAGCCTATTCGTGATTTCCTTATTTCAAATGGAATGAATATATTTTATTCGATCTTTGCGTTCTACTGAAAATTCTGGATATTTGTCACTTGACCTACCTCATAGATAGTCTGACACATATTGAAGAGAAATAGATAAGTAATGACTAATAATAAAATCAATCCACTTGATGAAATTTCAATGTCTTCCTTTCTTGCAAATTCTGAACTGCTAACCTTTTTAAAATAGAATATATAAAATGATGGTTTGTGAAGTATACAGTTTTTGACTCGTACAAATATTTTAACAGTAGATTCTTGAGGTAAAAAAAAACACTTGTTTCCTTTGCCATTTTTACCGAATCGCTTCGGTTTAAAAGACACAGGCTGTTGAAAAATCATAAAAAAGATGATATTTTTAGTTCTATCTCACAAACGATTTTATCCAATGAAATGAATTTCGGAATATACTTTTTCATTTATTTGATGAATCTTTTTCAAACACAAGATATCACCTACGTCTTCCAGTTTTCTCTTTATGACCCTTGAGTACCATAAAAATACCAAAAATTCAAAGAACCTAACTCTGGACACTAAGTAGGGCGTTTTGTTGAAATATCTGGGAAATTCGAAAAATTGACTCTTTTTAAAAAAGATCCACAGATGTGTAGTGTCACAGATTTAGCTAGTTAATCTGCAAGGATTTTTGTTATTCCAGGGGTGGCATAGCTCATTATGAAAACTTAAAATGGCTATATCTTTTTATCAGGGCAGAATCGGAAAAACTGATATAGGAAAAAAGTATTTCTTATGACCTCAAGGATCTACTGTTAAAATATTTGTATGTGTCAAAGACTCGAGCTGTATATTTTGTTGGGTATGAAGTTCAGGTCACAATATTTTGTAAATAGTGATATATTTTCAATGTTCAAACTTTACTTGGGAGTTTACCCCCGACATAAATCAACATAAAACTCTTGCCATTCATTATAATTCAGTGGAGATTCCTCGATAAAACTCCGAGACGGCCCCACACTTCGTAGGCTAGAAAATAACCGGAGCAAACTTCCTTCCCAAGCCAAGATTTCTCGATTCCGAGATGAATTCATAGACCAAGTTTCATTCAATCTCCCTTTTTACCCCCCGGACGCCCGAAAATCACACTGCGTGAAAATGAGACGCGGAGGGGCTCAACGTTAACTGAATTTCCCGAGGAAACTCCCCGATTTTCCCGCAGCTGGGATTGCCGGCGGGGCGAAACTTGTCAAATTACGGAAAACTTCCGACGTGTGATATCGGACGCGCAATTTTCGGACCGTTTGTGTGTGTGGGGTATCATCTACGACATCTACCTTTCTTTCCTCAGCTCCTGGTTCTTCTTCCGAAAGTTGGACACCAGCATGTGGAGCTCTTCCGCGTGCTGCTCGTACACCTGTCCCAGCTGCTGTGTGAAATCTGAAACTGAAAGAAAAATCCGAGTTCAGATGGAAATTCCACTCTTCGCGATGTGAAGGGAATTCTTGGAGTGAGTTCCGGATAAAAATCCACGAGTCAGTCAGTATACAGTTCCATAGTTTCGCATACAGGATGGTTCACAATGAAGTCAAGTAAACTGCTCCACATGAGTTAGGGATATTGACTTAAATTGCAAAAAAATATAGTTGAAATAAGATTTTTGTGATGAAAATTCATATTAATTTGAATTCAAGTTGCAAATTAATTTTAGCCTGTAGGTCTGCAGCGTATACAGGGTGGTTAAGAAAAATCGAGTAAAATAACGAAATTTTATTCCCAGAGAATTCAAGCATTTTAAGACTATCCATACAATGTATGGCCTCCACGGGCTTCAATAACAGCTTGACATCTTCTTTGCATAGTACACCCGAGGTTGTTCAACATTTCTTGCGGAATTTGGTTCTATAAACGGGGCAGAAGCTCTCTCAGATCATTTAAGGATTCTGAGGTTGATGATTATCTAATATTCTTCGGAGCATATCCTATATATGTTCTATGCAATTCAAATCTGGTTAGTGCGGAGGTATTGGTAAATGTGGAATACCAAGCTCCTCGCGCGCATTCTCAACTATGGCTGCATGGTGCGGTCTAGCGTTATCGTCTAGATATTGAAAAGTTTCACCAATAGCAGCGTAAAAATTTGGCACAACATTGTCAATGACATGCTCCCTATAGTGTAAAGCGGTCATATTCCCAGGATAAATGTGTAGATCTGTGCGCCCGTTGAAACATATCCCGGCCCATACCATAACACTACCCCCTCGAAATGGATGGACTTCTTGGACATAGCGACGATTACGGGGTATGCGTGGGATTGTCCATACCCTTATTCTTCGAGAATCTGAAAATCGTCCATATCTGGATTCGTCAGTGACGTCATTGATCGTTCCAATTGATATGTTGCCTTGCCCATTCCAGTCTTTGACGCTTATGGTCACATGTTAATGGAACTCCTCTTAATGGACGTCTAGAACCTAGATTCACCTCTCTCAAACGTCGTCTGATGGTTTCGATGGAAACTTGGACCCCATCTGCATTTTGAAGAATATTCTGTAGCATTCTACACGGAGATGTAGGCTTTCTTCTCGCCGAAACGGTGATGAGCAGGTGTTGTTTTTCGTCGCATACCAAGCCTTGGTCTTTCCAACACAGAACCTGTCTCTCTCAATCTATTCCAAAGTCGAGATATCACACTTTGGCTGACTTGGAGCCTTTCCGCTACAACAACCTGAGTTAGGCCACCCTGTAGCATTCCGATAGCCCTATTAGCCTCAGCGTTTCTTAATCTACGTCTTGGCATTCTCAGAAAACTCGTTTCAAATCGAAGCCGTTGATAAACTGACTTCATTTCAAAATAAGAACATTCATGAAGCATATGCAGAGAACCAAACTCAGAAAAAAGGCAATCAGATTGACGAAATGTCTCATACTGATTTTTATTGGATTGATTCAAGTTGTTGAGTTTTAAATGATTTTACAACGATTTTCTCGAAGATTACATACTTTCAAAAACGATTGAATACGATATCCCTTAGTCTTGTGGAGCAGTATATTTGCGAGGCCATAAATTTTGATAGGAAAGCTATAGAGTGCTCAAATCTTTGTCATAATGTTCCTTGAGTTTTTCTGAGATAGGAGATGAGCTTTATCACACAGGAAATTGATAAGAAAATTCAAATTTCCCACCAAATTTTGATTTTTCTACTTGTTCAAGATAAGATAAACACTAGACAACAAGTTTTTTGAATTCTTGAGACAAATCCGATTGCTTTCAAGTGGAGGATTTCCTCATTTTTCCTTTAGAATCCGAAAATTCAGCATGATATGGTCTTTATCGGTGTTGTGCTTGGTTTGCGTGTTCGGAAATGT
Source organism: Coccinella septempunctata (assembly GCF_907165205.1). Taxonomy (NCBI): domain Eukaryota; kingdom Metazoa; phylum Arthropoda; class Insecta; order Coleoptera; family Coccinellidae; genus Coccinella; species Coccinella septempunctata. The sequence continues at coordinate 35,465,577 of NC_058193.1, read as the reverse complement.
ATCATTCACTTCTAAAGATATAAAGAGGATGCTATCGTGACAGGATTCCATGTCTATTCTATCAGTGATTCGGTTTTATGCCTCAAATCCACGGCAATAAACCATTTTTATGGCTAATAATCCGAATATACGGAAGAACGAATGAAGAATTTTTATTTTACTTGTTTTGCCATGCGGAAGAAAGACGATGCAAAACATGAAAGCTTCATCATAACGAGCGTCATCAATTGTGCTATTAGGATTTTGAGGGGTCAATATTCCTCGTTTAAACGTTATTTTTTGCCTCTTATGTTCGGTTCTTCGGTTGTATTGAAATTATCAGCCAATTATATACGATTTTTCATTTTAAATGAAGTTGTGGGAAGTGTATGGAGCAAAGATAAAGACATTTTCGGGACCTACTTTGATTATAGATAACTCTCAAACCTGTAATTCAGTTTCTTCAGTTGAATTATGAATTTTCATTGAGTTTTGGCCACATCAATTCATTTTTATAGAGATTTAAACATATTTCAATCTTACTGTATTCATATAACTGGAATAAGTACAACGTTTTAATATAATCGAAAGTACAAAAAACATAATACTTCGATTCATTTAAGATGAAGTCTAGCCTCAGATTGTTTGGTTTCTTTTGACGTAACGCAATGAAAGTAATGCTTTCGGCACTTTGGAAGAAACCATTATTGAATCTGCTATTAACTCTTTTTGAAGAAGTGCTTTTCCATACAAATTTACGATATATAGGTTAATGTCATCAATTTTCAGGTAGGGGAGACTGGGGAGGGTTGATACGTTTTTTGGAATTTTTATTCTGGAAACTGAATTATATGAAGAAGCAGGACATTTCTTATATTATATAATTCTTCAATTAATCGTTCAACAAAATAAATATAGAAGTCGCAAAACATAAACATCTTATTCTGTACAGAACGTTGAACACAAAAACATGCAAACTGTCTCAAGCCTCCCCACATATGGGAGGATTGATACGATGTACTGGGAGAGTAATCGAGAGGATTATTCAGCTCAGTAGGTAGGTCAGCAATGATACTGGCTTGCTTCGGTCCTATAGGTGTAGAAAAATCAGGAAATTGTCAGTTAATCACTTCCACACAAGAAAAGTCGGCCTCGTTAAATACATGGGGATTGTACGGTTTTTAAAAATCCCTTTGATATGTTGGATGGTGAAGACGCCTTCATGTAGGCCTATCCAACTAGCTACGGAATATTTTTTGAAGATTATACATGTATCAGGCCTCCCCACGACAAATGTCTCAAACCTCCCTGAAAGCAATTTTTAAAGTGATTTATGTTTTCATCTTATACCCATATATTTTGAAAAGCGAATAAAACTGTAAATTGAGTAGTTTTATGCATATTTCCCAGTGAAATGTTTGTTTATGCCGAAGAATTAATGCATGATCATAAAACCCATGGGTAACTTGAGTAAAAACTTACAATTTCTCACCTCGAAACACTCTTCGTTGAATATTTCACAAACAAAGTACTGTTAGCCTTACATATTAACGTCACGCAATGCCCTCTGCCAAAGAATAGTGTTCACTAGTATAATACTTTTGAAAACGGCTACAGATCGCGGATATAAGCCTGTATCAAGCCTCCCCATGTATCAATGCTCCCTAGTCTCCCCTACATATTTTCATTTAGGTAACATGGAATGATAATTACGTTCTGTTACAGACTATAAACCTCAAAAATTCAAAAGCCTACTTGACGATGAATCTTTTTGAATGCATGTAAGTTCAATCACTTTATTGTATACCAATTTTTTTGGCAGCGATATAACAAGAAACTGCGTTTTTAATTGGTCCTGGAATAAGCATACGAAAAAATGAGTCGTATATTGCTTTTCATAGTGAAATTTCGTAGAAAATTCAAAGAAAATAGGGGAAATATGCGGAGGAAGCGCAAAAGTGACTATCCTGTCAAATTCCGAGCTTCCGGAAAAAAGAAGGATCATTAAAAGTCAATTTTATCGCTCTCATATGACCCATCTGAAATCAATACTCTCCATACACAGAAATTCAGATGCAAAACTCCACTTTATCGCTATCTTTTAGTGCTAGAGACCGCCAAATATACGCGGACGATAACTAAGAGCCAGAACGTTTTTTATCAGCGGCAGGAATTTCCTTTCCGAGCTCCAGAGACGGAAAACTGACGAGGTATGCGAGATTTGATAACCGCATAAAGTCGTTTCGCTCAAAAATGGATTTTAGCCGAGCGTTTTGCTTTCTTGCTCTTTTAGCCCGCCATCAAGAGAATCGGGAGTTCAGATCGAAAGGTCGATTTATTGCACGATTCTAAAATGGCAGAGTTGTCTTTTCCAAGTACCAACAAGAGGTTTCAGATTGTATTTCACGTCTCGTATATGGCGCTCGTGCTAACGGAAAAGGAAATTTTCATGATATTGCTTCTTCTACTTATGCGATCATACGAATATAACAAGAGATATCAGGTTGCCATTTTTGAAAAATGTCATTTCACCGATGAAAATCTAAACGGAGGGATTTAGCGTTTGTGAAAACATATATTTTCTTACCAAACTTTCAGATATCTAGGACTGTTTACACGAAAATCAAATTTTTAATTTTTTCATTTTTAGTTAAGTGGTATCTACTCTGATTTTTCTGCTATAGCAGAAAAATCAGAGTAGATTTAAACGTGATACATACTCTGAAAGAGCAACCTGATAAATCTCGACATTTCATCCACTTCGGCGAAATCGTTCGATCTTGAGGAAGTTTTAACTGAACCCAACTTTTTGAGAATTTTTCGAAGGTCATTTTTCGAGTCGATTATCTTCCAGGAAAATTATTGTAGATCTCAACGTGATACCTATTCTGGAAGAGCAACTCTTCTGGTAATAAATCTGAGAATTTCATCCATTTTGGCACAACAGTTCGGTCTTGACGAATTCTCAAGTGAAATTCGCGATTTTTGAAAAATACCATTTCCAAGATGAAAATCTGAACGAAGGGAGATAGGCTTTCGAATTTGCTCGCAATAGATTCAGCGTGTTCGAAAACCTATATTTTCATGCCAAACTTTCGAATATCTGACACTGTTTAGGAGAAAATAATTTTTTTTGTTTTTCCACTTTTCATTTTCGAGTTGACTTCGAAGAGCTCTCTGATGTGCAATTCTCTATTGAATCATCAACTGTTTGGTTTTCTAGAATCTTCAGAACAAATTCTATGCACTCCATATCTTAAGATAGTAATAGAACATCCTGATTTTCAGACAGAGTAGCAAATAGGTGATTTTAGGGGGGTCTGACCCCTTGCTCATTTTTGACCCAAAAAATCGAGATTTTCGAAATCGAGTTTTTATGCTAGGGTAGAAGCCTTGGCAGTGCTGATTATGAAACCGAAAATCCCAATTGGATTAGACGAATATAACAGGAGATATCGCAGATCGAAAATTGCAATTTTTTGAAAAATGCCATTTCCAAGATGAAAATCTGAACGAAAGGAGATAGGCTTTCGAATTTGCTCGCAATGGATTCAGCGTGTTCGAAAACCTATATTTTCATGCCAAACTTTCGAATATCTGACACTGTTTAGGAGAAAATAATTTTTTTTGTTTTTCCACTTTTCATTTTCGAGTTGACTTCGAAGAGCTCTCTGAAGTGCAATTCTCTATTGAATCATCAACTGTTTGGTTTTCTAGAATCTTCAGAACAAATTCTATGCACTCCATAACTGAGGACAGTAATATAACATCCTGATTTTCAGACAGAGAAGCAAATAGGTGATTTTAGGGGGGTCTAACCCCTTGCTCATTTTTGACCCAAAAAATCGGGATTTTCGAAATCGAGTTTTTATGCTAGGGTAGAAGCCTTGGCAGTGCTGATTATAAAACCGGAAATCCCAGTTGGATCAGACGAATATAACAGGAGATATCGCAGATCGAAAATTGCAATTTTTTGAAAAATGCCATTTCCAAGATGAAAATCTGAATGAAGGGAGATAGGCTTTCGAATTTGCTCTCAATAGATGCAGCGTGTTCGAAAACCTATATTTTCATGCCAAACTTTCGAATATCTGACACTGTTAAGGAGAAAATAATTTTTTTTGTTTTTCCACTTTTCATTTTCAAGTTGACTTCGAAGAGCTCTCTGAAGTGCAATTCTCTATTGAATCATCAACTGTTTGGTTTTCTAGAATCTTCAGAACAAATTCTATGCACTCCATAACTGAGGACAGTAATATAACATCCTGATTTTCAGACAGAGAAGCAAATAGGTGATTTTAGGGGGGTCTAACCCCTTGCTCATTTTTGACCCAAAAAATCGGGATTTTCGAAATCGAGTTTTTATGCTAGGGTAGAAGCCTTGGCAGTGCTGATTATAAAACCGGAAATCCCAGTTGGATCAGACGAATATAACAGGAGATATCGCAGATCGAAAATTGCAATTTTTTGAAAAATGCCATTTCCAAGATGAAAATCTGAATGAAGGGAGATAGGCTTTCGAATTTGCTCTCAATAGATGCAGCGTGTTCGAAAACCTATATTTTCATGCCAAACTTTCGAATATCTGACACTGTTTAGGAGAAAATAATTTTTTTAGTTTTTCCACTTTTCATTTTCGAGTTGACTTCGAAGAGCTCTCTGAAGTGCAATTCTCTATTGAATCATCAACTGTTTGGTTTTCTAGAATCTTCAGAACAAATTCTATGCACTCCATAACTGAGGAGTGTAATATAACATCCTGATTTTCAGACAGAGAAGCAAATAGGTGATTTTAGGGGGGTCCAACCCCTTGCTCATTTTTGACCCAAAAAATTGAGATTTTCGAAATCGAGTTTTTATGCTAGGGTGGAAGCCTTGGCAATGCTGATTATAAAACCAAAAATCCCAGTTGGATCAGACGAATATAACAGGAGATATCGCAGATCGAAAATTGCAATTTTTTGAAAAATGCCATTTCCAAGATGAAAATCTGAACGGAGGGAGATAGGCTTTCGAATTTGCTCGCAATAGATTCAGCGTATTCGAAAACCTATATTATCATGCCAAACTTTCGAATATCTGACACTATTTAGGAGAAAATAATTTTTTTTGTTTTTCCACTTTTCATTTTCGAGTTGAATTCGAAGAGCTCTCTAGACTACAATTCTCTATTGAATCATCAACTGTTTGGTTTTCTAGAATCTTCAAAACGAATTCTATGCACTCCATATCCGAGAACAGTAATAGAGCATCCTGATTTTCAGACAGAGTAGCAAATAGGTGATTTTAGGGGGGTCTAACCCCTTGCTCATTTTCGACCCAAAAAATCGAGATTTTCGAAATCGAGTTTTTATGCTAGGGTGGAAGCTCTCTGAAGTTCAATTCTCTCTTGAATCATCAACTATTTGGTTTTCTAGAATCTTCAAAACGAATTCTATGCACTCCATATCCTAAGACAGTAGTAGAACATCCTGATTTTCAGAGAGAGTAGCAAATAGGTCGTTTTAGGGGAGTCTAACCCCTTGCTCATTTTTGACCCAAAAAATTGAGATTTTCGAAATCGAGTTTTTATGCTAGGGTGGAAGCCTTGGCAATGCTGATTATAAAACCAAAAATCCCAGTTGGATCAGACGAATATAACAGGAGATATCGCAGATCGAAAATTGCAATTTTTTGAAAAATGCCATTTCCAAGATGAAAATCTGAACGAAGGGAGATAGGCTTTCGAATTTGCTCGCAATAGATTCAGCGTATTCGAAAACCTATATTTTCATGCCAAACTTTCGAATATCTGACACTATTTAGGAGAAAATAATTTTTTTTGTTTTTCCACTTTTCATTTTCGAGTTGAATTCGAAGAGCTCTCTAGACTACAATTCTCTATTGAATCATCAACTGTTTGGTTTTCTAGAATCTTCAAAACGAATTCTATGCACTCCATATCCTAAGACAGTAGTAGAACATCCTGATTTTCAGAGAGAGTAGCAAATAGGTCGTTTTAGGGGGGTCTAACCCCTTGCTCATTTTTGACCCAAAAAATCGAGATTTTCGAAATCGAGTTTTTATGCTAGGGTGGAAGCCTTGGCAGTGCTGATTATAAAACCGGAAATTCCAGTTGGATCAGACGAATATAACAGGAGATATCGCAGATCGAAAATTGCAATTTTTTGAAAAATGCCATTTCGAAGATGAAAATCTGAACGAAGGGAGATAGGCTTTCGAATTTGCTCGCAATAGATTCAGCGTATTCGAAAACCTATATTTTCATGCCAAACTTTCGAATATCTGACACTATTTAGGAGAAAATAATTTTTTTTGTTTTTCCACTTTTCATTTTCGAGTTGACTTCTAAGAGCTCTCTGGACTACCTACAATTCTCTATTGAATCATCAACTGTTTGTTTTTCTAGAATCTTCTACACAAATTCTATGCACTCCATATCCGAGAACAGTAATAGAGCATCCTGATTTTCAGACAGAGTAGCAAATAGGTGATTTTAGGGGGGTCTAACCCCTTGCTCATTTTCGACCCAAAAAATCGAGATTTTCGAAATCGAGTTTTTATGCTAGGGTGGAAGCTCTCTGAAGTTCAATTCTCTCTTGAATCATCAACTATTTGGTTTTCTAGAATCTTCAAAACGAATTCTATGCACTCCATATCCTAAGACAGTAGTAGAACATCCTGATTTTCAGAGAGAGTAGCAAATAGGTCGTTTTAGGGGAGTCTAACCCCTTGCTCATTTTTGACCCAAAAAATTGAGATTTTCGAAATCGAGTTTTTATGCTAGGGTGGAAGCCTTGGCAATGCTGATTATAAAACCAAAAATCCCAGTTGGATCAGACGAATATAACAGGAGATATCGCAGATCGAAAATTGCAATTTTTTGAAAAATGCCATTTCCAAGATGAAAATCTGAACGAAGGGAGATAGGCTTTCGAATTTGCTCGCAATAGATTCAGCGTATTCGAAAACCTATATTTTCATGCCAAACTTTCGAATATCTGACACTATTTAGGAGAAAATAATTTTTTTTGTTTTTCCACTTTTCATTTTCGAGTTGAATTCGAAGAGCTCTCTAGACTACAATTCTCTATTGAATCATCAACTGTTTGGTTTTCTAGAATCTTCAAAACGAATTCTATGCACTCCATATCCTAAGACAGTAGTAGAACATCCTGATTTTCAGAGAGAGTAGCAAATAGGTCGTTTTAGGGGGGTCTAACCCCTTGCTCATTTTTGACCCAAAAAATCGAGATTTTCGAAATCGAGTTTTTATGCTAGGGTGGAAGCCTTGGCAGTGCTGATTATAAAACCGGAAATTCCAGTTGGATCAGACGAATATAACAGGAGATATCGCAGATCGAAAATTGCAATTTTTTGAAAAATGCCATTTCGAAGATGAAAATCTGAACGAAGGGAGATAGGCTTTCGAATTTGCTCGCAATAGATTCAGCGTATTCGAAAACCTATATTTTCATGCCAAACTTTCGAATATCTGACACTATTTAGGAGAAAATAATTTTTTTTTGTTTTTCCACTTTTCATTTTCGAGTTGACTTCTAAGAGCTCTCTGGACTACCTACAATTCTCTATTGAATCATCAACTGTTTGTTTTTCTAGAATCTTCTACACAAATTCTATGCACTCCATATCCGAGAACAGTAATAGAGCATCCTGATTTTCAGACAGAGTAGCAAATAGGTGATTTTAGGGGGGTCTAACCCCTTGCTCATTTTCGACCCAAAAAATCGAGATTTTCGAAATCGAGTTTTTATGCTAGGGTGGAAGCCTTGGCAGTGCTGATTATAAAACCGGAAATCCCAGTTGGATCAGACGAATATAACAGGAGATATCGCAGATCGAAAATTGCAATTTTTTGAAAAATGCCATTTCGGAAATGAAAATCTGAACGAAGGGAGATAGGCTTTCGAATTTGCTCGCAATAGATTCAGCGTATTCGAAAACCTATATTTTCATGCCAAACTTTCGAATATCTGACAGTATTTAGGAGAAAATAATTTTTTTTGTTTTTCCACTTTTCATTTTCGAGTTGACTTCGAAGAGCTCTCTGGACTACAATTCTCTATTGAATCATCAACTGTTTGTTTTTCTAGAATCTCCTACACAAATTCTATGAACACCATATCCGAGAACAGTAATAGAACATCCTGATTTTCAGACAGAGTAGCAAATAGGTGATTTTAGGGGGGTCTAACCCCTTGCTCATTTTTGACCCAAAAAATCGATATTTTCGAAATCGAGTTTTTATGCTAGGGTGGAAGCCTTGGCAGTGCTGATTATAAAACCGGAAATCCCAGTTGGATCAGACGAATATAACAGGAGATATCGCAGATCGAAAATTGCAATTTTTTGAAAAATGCCATTTCCAAGATGAAAATCTGAACGAAGGGAGATAGGCTTTCGAATTTGCTCGTAATGGATTCAGCGTGTTCGAAAACCTATATTTTCATGCCAAACTTTCGAATATCTGACACTGTTTAGGAGAAAATAATTTTTTTTGTTTTTCCACATTTCATTTTCGAGTTGACTTCAAAGAGCTCTCTGAAGTTCAATTCTCTCTTGAATCATCAACTATTTGGTTTTCTAGAATCTTCAAAACGAATTCTATGCACTCCATATCCTAAGACAGTAGTAGAACATCCTGATTTTCAGAGAGAGTAGCAAATAGGTCGTTTTAGGGGAGTCTAACCCCTTGCTCATTTTTGACCCAAAAAATCGAGATTTTCGAAATCGAGTTTTTATGCTAGGGTAGAAGCCTTGGCAGTGCTGATTATAAAACCGGAAATCCCAGTTGGATCAGACGAATATAACAGGAGATATCGCAGATCGAAAATTGCAATTTTTTGAAAAATGCCATTTCCAAGATGAAAATCTGAACGAAGGGAGATAGGCTTTCGAATTTGCTCGCAATGGATGCAGCGTGTTCGAAAACCTATATTTTTATGCCAAACTTTCGAATATCTGACACTGTTTAGGAGAAAATAATTTTTTTTGTTTTTCCACTTTTCATTTTCGAGTTGACTTCGAAGAGCTCTCTGGACTACAATTCTCTAATAAATCATCAACTGTTTGGTTTTCTAGAATCTTCAGAACAAATTCTATGCACTCCGTAACCGAGGACAGTAATATAACATCCTGATTTTCAGACAGAGAAGCAAATAGGTGATTTTAGGGGGGTCTAACCCCTTGCTCATTTTTGACCCAAAAAATCGAGATTTTCGAAATCGAGTTTTCATGCTAGGGTAGAAGCCTTGGCAGTGCTGATTATAAAACCGGAAATCCCAGTTTGATCAGACGAATATAACAGGAGATATCGCAGATCGAAAATTGCAATTTTTTGAAAAATGCCATTTCGAAGATGAAAATCTGAACGAAGGGAGATAGGCTTTCGAATTTGCTCGCAATAGATTCAGCGTATTCGAAAACCTATATTTTCATGCCAAACTTTCGAATATCTGACACTATTTAGGAGAAAATAATTTTTTTTGTTTTTCCACTTTTCATTTTCGAGTTGACTTCTAAGAGCTCTCTGGACTACCTACAATTCTCTATTGAATCATCAACTGTTTGTTTTTCTAGAATCTTCTACACAAATTCTATGCACTCCATATCCGAGAACAGTAATAGAGCATCCTGATTTTCAGACAGAGTAGCAAATAGGTGATTTTAGGGGGGTCTAACCCCTTGCTCATTTTCGACCCAAAAAATCGAGATTTTCGAAATCGAGTTTTTATGCTAGGGTGGAAGCCTTGGGAATGCTGATTATAAAACCAAAAATCCCAGTTGGATCAGACAAATATAACAGGAGATATCGCAGATCGAAAATTGCAATTTTTTGAAAAATGCCATTTCCAAGATGATAATCTGAACGAAGGGAGATAGGCTTTCGAATTTGCTCTCAATAGATGCAGCGTGTTCGAAAACCTATATTTTCATGCCAAACTTTCGAATATCTGACACTGTTTAGGAGAAAATAATTTTTTTTGTTTTTCCACTTTTCATTTTCGAGTTGACTTCGGAGAGCTCTCTGAAGTGCAATTCTCTATTGAATCATCGACTGTTTGGTTTTCTAGAATCTTCAAAACAAATTCTATGCACTCCATATCCTAAGATAGTAATAGAACATCCAGATTTTCAGACAGAGTAGCAAATAGGTCATTTTAGGGGGGTCTAACCCCTAGCTCATTTTTGACTTGAAAAATCGAGATTTCCGATATCATCAGCTTCGAAATACTCTCATAATATCCATAAATCAGCTGATGCCTTCATCCGCAATATTATGACGTCGATTTTCATTAGTTGGGTTATTTCAAACGTCAGTTTCTGCCACAAATCCGTTTCTAATATGGGGTAGCGATGTCATGGTTCATTTCGATTAAGTCTGGATATTGTACACCGAAAAGTCGAAAGTAATTTACCAGATTCTATTCACAAGGAGCCACGGTCGGATTGAGTTAGTTAGTTTTGGAGGAAGGCCGGGTTTATGAGTTTCGACTTTGGAAGTCTGAAGTGTATAATACTGCTGGTGTGTTCCTCAATTCCTTGGATCAAAATATTGGAGTCCGAGTTGAAGAAAATCTATGAAAACTTCGAACAAATTCAAATTGTTTCTGACAATGAATATTCCAAATCAATATCCTATGATGAACATTCGAATGGCTTCTTCACAGAACATAAAAGCCATCACGTGTTCAGAAAAATTGTTATCTTATCTGACAAAGCTTTTAACGTTGAACAAGCTGTGTGAAATATCATAAAATGATAATGCACTTTCGCAGCAGATGGTTTTAAAACAACTACTCCCCCAAATCGAACATTTTCATCAAAGAATTTTTCGTGGGACTTTCAATGATAATATATATGTTCAATAAATTGGCCATTAGATTTTGGGTATAATTTTCGAAAATTTTCAGGATTAGCCGGCTCTCCGCGATACAAGAAAAATTCGATCCCAATATTTCGAGGGATGGAAAACAGCTAGAATAATAACGACCTGAATGGCTTGAAAACCCTGACAAATTGGCGTGGAATGTCAAGGTGAACGATTTCACCCTTATTAATGTGAATGAATATTCATGCAGGAACAGCCCGAAGTTTGATCGATCAGAAAACTTAATTAGCAAGTTAAAGCCACGAATTCTCTCATCCATTGTAATACCGGGGTTTTATGAACTAACCGATGGTGGTGCTAATCGAATCTAGCGGGTTTATACAAAACCCTATAAGCGTACAGAATTTTATAGCGGGTTCTGATTTGGAAATCAGAATGGAGAAAATGGAGGTGTTTGAACTTCTTAAATCTGACCGATATCATTGGAAATTTTTCTTTCTTTAATCCTGGGGCAGGAGAGTATCGCAGATAGAAATTTGCCATTTCTGAAAAATGCCATTTCCAAGATGAAAATCAGAACTAATAGGAATAGGCTTTCCAAATTACTCTCAATTGATTTAGCGTGTTCGAAAACCTATATTTTCATACCAAAATTTCAAATATCTGGCCCAGTTTAGGCGGAAATATTTTTTTTTGTTTTTCCACTTTTCATTTTCGAGTTGACTTCCAAGAGCTCTCTAGAGTGCAATTCTTTATTGAATCATCAACTGTTTGGTTTTCTAGAATCTTCAAAACAAATTCTATGCACTCCATATGCTAAGACAGTAGTAGAACATCCTGATTTTCAGAGAGAGTAGCAAATAGGTCGTTTTAGGGGGGTCTAACCCCTTGCTCATTTTTGACCCAAAAAATCGAGATTTTCGAAATCGAGTTTTTGTGCTAGGGTGGAAGCCTAGGCAACGCTGATTATATAACCGGAAATCCCAATTGGATCGGACGAATATAACAAGAGATATCGCAGATTGAAAATTGCAATTTTTTGAAAAATGCCATTTCCAAGATGAAAATCTGAACGAAGGGAGATAGGCTTTCGAATTTGCTCTCAATAGATTCAGCGTGTTCGAAAACCTATATTTTCATACCAAACTTTCGAATATCTAGCACTGTTTGGGAGAAAATCATTCTTTTCGTTTTTCCACTTTTCATTTTCGAGTTGACTTCGAATAGCTCTCTGGAATGCAATTCTCTATTGAATCATCAACTATTTGGTTTTCTAGAATCTTCAAAACAAATTCTATGCACTCCATATGCTAAGACAGTAGTAGAACATCCTGATTTTCAGAGAGAGTAGCAAATAGGTCGTTTTAGGGGGGTCTAACCCCTTGCTCATTTTTGACTCAAAAAATCGAGATTTTCGAAATCGAGTTTTTGTGCTAGGGTGGAAGCCTTGGCAGTACGGATTATAAAACCGGAAATCCCAGTTGGATCAGATGAATATAAAAGGAGATATCGCAGATCGAAAATTGCAATTTTTTGAAAAATGCCATTTCCAAGATGAAAATCTAAACGAAGGGAGGTAGGGTTTCGAAATTGCTCGCAATAGATATAGCGTGTTCGAAAACCTATATTTTTATACCAAACTTTCGGATATCTAACACTTTTTACCAGAAAATCAAATTTTTCATTTTTTTCCATCTTGAGGAAGATTTAACTGCACCCTACTTTTTGGGAATTTTTCGATGGTCAACTTGCGAGTAGTTCTTCATCCAGGGAAATTATCGTAGATATAAATTTCATCCATTTCAGCGCAACCGTTCGGTCTTGAGGAAGTTTCAACTGACCCCACCTTTTTGGGAATTTTTCGAAGGTAAATTTTCGAGTCGTATTTCTTCCAAGAAAATCATTGTAGATCCGAATGTGATACATATTCTGAAAGAGTGACTCTTTTAGTAATAAATCTAAGAATTTCATCTATCTCGGCACAACCGTTCGGTCTTGAGGAAGTTTCAACTGACCCCACCTTTTTGGGTCAATATTACTAGGTACCTCCTGGGGCACAAGAAGGTGATATATGTACACCTCTGAATTCGTCTTGAGTGATCCTGTGGACAAGGGCACCTTTCTATAATTAATTGACAGAAGAAGAATTGCAGAAGAAGTCTGAATTGGATATGAAAAGTGGATATGGTACAATATGCATCTTCAGAACCTTCTTAAACACCTCATAAAAGCTACAATCTGCAAGTAGGTCTGAATTGATAATAATAAGATAGTTCGGAGATTTCCTCATTATTTTTTTGAACAGAAATACATTCCTACTCAACGAATTTCCACGGTTGCAACCCTTCATTTTGAACCGAGAAATAACGATTCTTTTTCAACCCATACCTGCAGTTCTTGAAACATAATCCCCTATTAGGGCAGGAATTGTAATCGAGCCTTCCACCTAAATGAGCTCAAATTTTAGCGGCCTGTAATAAAAGAGAATATGTTGAAAACACCGGGGCTGCCGTGACCGACTTCTGCGTGGAGGTCAAACCGGGCATGTTCTTCCATTTTACTATACCATTGTTCGACGTCCAGCATTACGATCGATTGCGGCAGCAACAAGTTGTGCTTCCCGTGGTCTCTGGGCTGAAGATTTATACGCACGGTGAACATTATTATTGGGTCGTTTTTCAAATCATTCGAAAAACGTGAGGGATGAGGGCCAGAAGGGGCATTAATAGGGTTTAAAGGGCTCCGAGTGGTCTGTATACCATTCGGGATTAATTCTCCAATTAGTATAGTCCATGCACTTGTTTGAAAACAGTCTGGTGACCAAGGACTAAGTTTTTGTTACTAGACGGAGTAATAATAGTAATAGTAATAGTTGGGATTTACTCGAGGGTCGTGGAGACCTAGTGGATTTCGAAGATTAGATGGTAGGCAGAAAAAAAAGTTCTATAATGTTTGCAGTTTCAGCGGTGGGGAAAGCGTCTGCAGCTTTTCAAAGATGTAAAAAAATCTTCAGGTGTACATACTCGAGCGTGTCAGATTTTCATACAGATGGTTAATCTCAGTATCGCAGAAGTGTTGACCAATTAATCTGACACTAATCAGGGGAGGTTTTCTTAATCTGACAGTTTGAAGATGATAACAAGCCATTTTCTTGAAATATCTCCCTTCCTGTACCTCTAATCTTTTCTGTCTTCATTATGAAAGTTGTAGATGATCAAATTGTATACAACTTTTGTCTGAAGCAGTTTTACATACTTTTAACCGTTTTCGAGTTAGAGGGCGATAAGGGCGAGGAGCTTAGCCACACATGCGAAAGGCCAAGGTCAATGTAGAAACCCAGTCTAATGTACATTCATCGCCATATATCTAAAAAAACGATCAAGACTAGAAAAAATTACTTCGGACAAAATTTGAAGAAAATTTTATGTTCTACAACTTTTATAATGAATGCGAAAAAAATGTGAAGTCCAGGGGCTGTGATAATTCGAAAATACTGATTTTTTTGAGCTTTATCGCCAATTTTTATTGTTTCGGCTTGCTGAAACTGCCAGATTATATTTTTTCCGTTACTCTTGAACCATTAGTTTCAAAATAAAAAAAAGCCACCGCGTTCGAGAATGTACACGTGACGTTTTTTTTGCAAGTTTGGCGCCCTCCCACATATTTTCGTCACACTAAAATTATCAGATTAAGAGATGGATACTTTTCAACATGTAATTAACCACATATATCTTAATATGACAAGCTCGAGTATACAATGATCGTTTATTTTACTATTCTGACAGGCTGTCCTAGACAAATTCCCCCTATATACAGGTCTATTTTTTGGAACAGGTACCCTACAGGGTCCAAGGTATCTCCCTTTATATTAATCTGACACGCTCTTAGGCTGCCCAACTACAAGGTTGGCACTTAGCTCTGATTTGAACCACAAAAATATTTTGACAAGAGTCATAACCTCACATCTTCGAATCTGTCAAATTTCCAAGGCCAACTGACTGCTTCTATAAAACCGAATGAAAGTATGTGGAGACCTGAATCTCCTCTCCAGAGAGACTTTTTTATGAAAAATATCCATTTTGTTCATTCACCATTAAACCCAATCAGTGTTCCATCAATAATAATAAAATCAGAGAGTGTCTACCTTGCAGCTCCATTTTCTATTATTCATCGAAATCATATTGGAATCTACATGAGCCATCCCAGTCCCCGATTAATTTTCGATTTGAGCGTGTCCCTCTCGTCATTCGGGAATGCATGTGAAATGTCAATCAACTTGTTGTCGAAATCGATATGATTCAAAATTTGTGGGTCGCGCGAAATATGCGTAAAATTGTCATCCTCTAATACGAGGAGCAAACAGTGCTTTATTGAAATTATGAACGCTGATGGATCCTTTCAACTGATCAATAATGACTGTGATGGAATTGAAAAAAAAGTAAAGGTATCTTCCACAGATTCATCTGGAGCACATACCTTATTTTGACAACTACACTAATTTTGCTACCGCAAAAGCTTAATCAGGTTGGTGAAACATATTCCTGAAGGAGCATTTTATTTGCTGCGTGATATCGATCAGCCCTTTGTGGTCTCAGGTTGAATCAATATATAATTCTTTGGATTTATTATTTTAACACATGAGTGCTGCACATTTTCGAAGCAGGGGATATGAAATTTTAAGGGATTCAGTCGATTCCTGGCTCCCTTGCTGTTTGTGCCGAGGCCATGAAAAACTCTCATTAATTTTATAATGCGAAAACAATTTCCAGCAGGATCGATTCTATTCTAATCTAATCTACGTTGTCAGGCTTGAATAGAACTCCGAAATCAATCCTCTAACCACTTAGAACACCGGTTGTGGAGAACGTAAACCATTGTCTGTTGGATTACGGAAATGATCAATATAGTGAGACTGATCAACGATGATGTTCTGGATGATAATTCAACCCATATAGCTAATCAGTCCATCCCTTCAAAATAGAATTCATAGATGCGTCTGTTCGATTATTGAACGAAAAACACACCCTAACCTATATGTAAGAATGAATTCATTAGGAAGAATTTCTCACCTGTTCTAACAAGTTTAAACGTGACGGCATTGTGAGCTTTGAGGTGTTCGTTGTAGCTCGGATGGATGAAATCCTTCAGTATCGAATCATTTGTTGCCATTTTTGTTGGGGACGTTGACATTCACTTTCTTCGTTGACTGATTGGCTTTCTTGTCCTTATTTAGATCAGGTTTTCTGAAAAAGAAAAACGTACATGGAATAATTTGCATATTTCGCCAGAATTATATTTCTACTTGGTTATTATTCGAAGAATTCTCGAAATGGGACAGGACAAAGTTGAATTCCTCACAGTTCAAGTTTCAAGACACTTAAATTTCATTTTAGGACTAAATATGGGGTCTTTTACAGACTTTTTCCAAAATCTAGTTGATATGTCTAGGGAATTCGATAGAGTATCGCCCTTAGCTTAGAAACACCTAGTTTGATGGTTGATAATTGAGATTCGAAATATGTATTGAATTTGTATGAAGACAGCATAATACAAAGACAACTAATTAAACAACGTGTTGAATTTCAAGAACTTTTCGGTTAAATTCAAGATGCCTCACAAATTTCTGTAATGAAATTACCGAGCTCTAATACCTTTGCTGAATTCATAATCTACAATTCTCTGGTAATGACTTCCATTGAAAAACCCAATAAAGTAGGATTTATTATTTCAATGACTTCCGACTACTGAAAAAGAATTCCCATCTGGAAGAGTTTTATTTTCCTTCATTACTTAGTGAGCATGGAATTTCCTAATTGCTCTTCAGCCAGAATATAATTAGAGACCCTTGTAAAACGAAGATTTTTCATTAATCATTTTTCACCGAGATTTATGCTTTCATTTGTTCTGAACATAACCCTGCGGCTCCAATGAATAGGTACATTTTTCGTGGTATAAATGGTTTTTGGATTCAGTTTCAAATTTATAGCTCACGCTAAAGAGAAAAGCCATCGCTTATATGCTTTTCAGGAAGCATTACATCAGAATGTGAGAGTTCAAGGAATGACGAGCATTTTTACAAATTCGAGTGCGAAATTCTGATCGACTAGAACTTGGTCAAACAAAGGATGATATATGTAAAACGTCTCAGTGGGCACTGAAATCATATTTTTCTATAGCTACGAAGAGAATCCTATATACTTTTCAAAGAGTATACTTCTTTGCAATTAAAAAAAGTCAATACAGTCCAGTTCGAAGAGCTGTTAGTGGAGGCCATCATCACAAAGGAAACTCAAGAGAACCTTGTAGAGGAAAGCTTGTTTTGCATTGATCGAATTCAGATATAATTTGCATTTTTCCAAAATCCACTAGTTCATTATCCTGAACTTTTCTTCCATGGATTTCGTTAACCTCGAAGCCGAATTTCTATTTTTGATAATTGGATTTTCTTGATAGCGTGAACCGCATAGAACATAATCATCTTCTGGATTTAAATGGAATTATGCCGTTCATTTTGTGCGATTCTCTGGAATCCAATTTGCCAAAGGGGAAGACCTTGATTAGAGGCATCAAGTTCGTTATAAGTCGGGAATTCAATGAAGTTACATTGTATTTCTACCAATTTCCAGGCAATTGTACCTACATCATGTAGTTACCGAATATACTTCGCAACTTTGCAGGATACCCTCAAAAGGAAGAAAAATTACAAACGCTTTATGCAACTGTGAAAGTAATGTTGTCTTTGTTTTGTAGATTATTCTCTCTCTGGCTCTTCCTCTATCCTCCTAATTCCCCAAATTCCACGCTTTTGTTATTGAAATTCCATGAAATAATCTGTCTTTAACTTCTCCGGGACAGATTATTTTAATAAAATACTGTATTATGGTGGTTAGCTTTGTCTAACTGGCCAACTACAACGGTTTCTTGAATATACCACATCTAATTGTGTTGTTTCACTACATATTATCAGTTTTCGTTGACGTATATCTTCTGAAGAGATATGTTCTATAAAAAATAGTAGATAATTCATAGATTGGTTACCCACAAACAACGGTTTAAGGGACTTTAGATGGATATTCAATTTATGACAGGTTATCAAACTCCTTCTGGAATTCTTTTTCCTATTTCTTCATACCAAATATTATTATAAGCGAAAAAACTGCAGTTGCAGGTTGAAAGGATTAAATATTCAATATAGTCGTCCAACAGGAATGCAGTCATTCATGGATTATCTGCAATACAATTATTTTATTTGCAATTCCATGGATTATGGTTGGGTTTTCATGTACATATACTTCGAAACCTAACGAAATAATCTTTTAGAATCAACTTATAATGAAACCATATACATCATTGTATTAATCGCTGGATTAGAAACTATGTGGTTAGTGGATTCAATGAAAACACGAAACTTCAATCCGTTTTTTCGATGAGGAACGAAAAAAGTGTCATATATGCTTTTTGTATACAAGGTTAGTACAGAAATCACACTACTCTGAAAGCTGAAACAAACTCAAATAAACCGAGACCACACTGTAATTCATTTCGTCTCTGTGAAAGCAAATGGCACTCTGAAGTTTGGTCACAACTGTCACACTCTAACCTTGAACAATCGTCTTCGAACTTTGGGGCCAAGTTCTTCAAAGAAACCTTCGCTGGACTCGTCTCTCTCCTGAACAAAGAATCGAAATCTACTGTTAGACTTTTGGAAGAAGGGGACTTTTTACCCGGAGTCGGAGTACTCGGGGTTTTTACAGGAGGCGGGGTGGTTATTTCCTTGAAAGATTTACTGAGCTGTAGCGGTTTTTTCAGTAGCTTCGTCGGTTTATTATACAGGGACCTGGTGAGTTGCTTCTTCTCACAGGGAGTCTTGCCCGGGGGAGATTTTTCTCGACAAGAGTTTGTCGGGGGGGTAACTTCACGGTAATCACGGTCGAAGGAGGCACTGAAGTTAGGTTTTTCACTGAAATATTTCTGGGAGTTAGGCTTCAAACTGAAGGATCTAGTGAGGACTCCTTTGGTGCTGGTCGAAGGGGTGTTTTCTCGCTGGTTCCTCAGTGGAGATTTATCACTAGTTATCTTGATTTGAGGGGATTTTTCAGAACTTATCTTACGCACTGGTTTGGCACTCTTGGACGAACTAGAAACTAACACTTCACTCTTCGGCTTGGATCTTAGATCATCGTCGCATTTGGAGGAGGCTGACGATGACCGCGCTTTGGAGGAGGAAGGTCTCTCGAAGTTGAACACGTCGGTTTCTCTGATCATAAGGCAAGGAGATCTGTTCGGCTTGTTGGCCACACACTTACCCGATTTCAAAATGGACGGTCTGCAAGTTTGAGCGACGTTCTCGTCGTTCAAGTGTTCTTGTCTCGTCTTACGCGTCTGGTACTCGTAGTCGGAGGAGCGATTGGCTAAGGAATCCACTGATTTCTCGCGTCTCTCCTTGGCGAACGTCTCGAAGTCGGAAAACGACAACTTTCTCTCTAACACGGGAGTTTTGGGTTTGGGCTTCGAGAGTAACGAAGGGAGGGTGAAAGGAAATCTTTTTTTTCGCTTGGGTCTCACCGGGGGTGGATCGCAGTTGGTCGATCCGTTCAAGGACGACAGAGAGTTCGTTTTGGTCGGATCTTGGGCTCGGCCAGGCTCTATCGGCCAGCTTTTCGTCGATTGGTGACTTCTGGTCGACGAGTTGGTGCTGGTGGAGGGGAGGCTGGGGTAGGATATGTGACTGCCGCTCGAATACGAGGTTCTGGCAGGGGGTGACGTGGGGTTTTCGAGGGGTGGGGAGCTGGGGGGTATGTAGATAACGCGACCGTACGACAGATAAACTACCTCATCTGCCGGGAATATTACATACATGCTCCCACATGAGTAGACATTGCGATACTGCTAGCAGCAGATCACAAATTGCTGCACACCACATGAATAATCAATAGTTGACGTCTCTCCGGTGGAATTATCTGCTCCAGTGACTGAGGCCGTCTTCAAGTTCGCAGGGACAACGCTTAGAGAACCACTGGAGGGTTACCTGCAATGAAAATTGAGAATGTAGAGCTACTAAAAACTGCTCACACCAATTTAAATTTGGAAAAATCAACTATTCGTCAACAACTTCTTTCAGGGGACACAACTCTTACCACTGCAGTTGCAGGTTAGGTTAGGTTAGGATAGGTTAGGTTACGTCAGGTTAGGTTAGGTTAGGTCTTACCACTGCAGCTGCAGGTTCAAAGCTGAAGGACTTCGACTAGTACGAGTTTCGAAGAGCTGGTAAATGGTGAGTTCATGCAGCCTTTATAAGAACTAACACCTGAAAAAGGAACCAATCTGTTTGGCAAATGAAGATCGTTATGAGCTTTTCCACGCATTAAAACAATGAGCGTTGAAATTATTTCATCTATCACTCATTCGGCACATAAATTTCCTATTCTTCTTTCGAATATAAGCGTTATCTGTCATTCAGTTTGTTTACAGTGGCAGTTTCTCTTAAGTGTGCTTCAGGATAGTGAAAAAAATGCGAAGAAAGTATTTTTTTGGTGGCTTAAGCTAACCATCAATATTTTCAACTGAACATAAAAGAGGTACCATACAGAGTGGGCGATTGAAAGCAAAACAGCAGCTGTTTGGTGTTGCCACTCTAAGGGTGAAATTAAGAGCTGATCCTCCTGAAGCTTAAATGTCCATTTATATTTCGTGTTTGAAAATATGTTATACACAAGGTGATTCATTGGTAAATGGGCGTAAGCTGAGTGTAGATAGAGGACACATAGGTAAGTCAGAAAAACCTATATTTAAAGAGTTTACACATCTTTATAATCAAGATACTGAGTATTCATTTTGCCAATTTCGAAAATATCCAACTGGGAAGTGAGTTAAGTGTGGGGCAAAAATACATCCTACTCATGTTAACGAGCAGAATGAAAAGGAACACTCTGCTCCTTTATGTCCCTCATATCACCCAACATATTTTCCAATTCAACTCAAGTGATCCATTGCTCTGTAAGCTCGGCGTCTCTCAACTGATCCTCCAATTTCGTGGGGGATATTTCAAGTTTGGAATGGATTTCCTGGATATTTTCAGCTTCTGACTATCGATGGGAATGCAACTCTTATATATCGAACATTAACAGAGTGAATTTATTAGACGCTACAGCTATTTGACTTGCTGGATCAGACATGACTGTAGTTTAACAAACATAACTAGATCGGATTTTTTTGACGTTAGTTATTTGAAACTGATGGAATTGCAGGTACTCGTTAATATCACGTGAATCAGAATATCTTCCTATCAAGCTAGTCATGTGGATTATCCGATTTCACCTGGGAGTTATGCTCCAGTTCATAATTATTCATGATGCAACATGTTTATTCGGAGATATTTCATCGCTTATTCTAACTTTGTCATGAATGCCTTCCCCACCGTATTTCCCATTAGGGGAGAATTCGACCTGTTTAGTCATGATAACTCATTAACGGAAGCTGCACGCAGGGTATATGAGATGAAGCCATTATCTACAGCGTGATATCCATAACATTTCATTGATTGAGCTAGAAAATGCTTCCACTCTCACTAAATATTCTCAGGCTATGAGACATAATTGAATTCTCAGCAGTTTTCTCAGCTTATGGAAATTTTAAACGTAGGTACTTTTTTATTCATTATCAGTTTGAGGAGTAGATGAGTATCACATCTATGGGGATAAAGGCTTTCAGTGACGAACATCAATTTACTCAAATAGATGATTCGAGTTCAAACATTGGAATTGAGCTATAGTTTCCCAGTTGGTCCAGACAAGCGAATTTCCGCACAAAAGTGATCAAGTTCCCCAGAAATATCTCAACTGATCCTTCCTGATTCGACAATAATTCCTGTAAGTCAGAGAAAATTGGCGAGCAGTGTACGTTATGCGTGAAATTGGATGCTTTATTCTCCGATCTCGCAACTCCTTCATCTTTCGATTTCCTCTGATAATCCTATTCTTGATTGTCATTCCTATAGGAACGGAGTAGAAGCTACATACAGAATGTCCAAACAAAAAGGATGCTTATATTCTCATGGGTGAGGAAATATTTTTAAATCAGGAAATATGGAAAATTTTAATCGATAAATTATACGAAATAATTCTAATCGGAACAAGGTTCTTTAGCTGTTGAAACTTTTTAGGAAAAATCAAACTTTGGGTACAATTACTGAGTAGTGACAGTAGTGTAAATTAGATTTTTCTGATTACGTTTTGTGCAATTATATTTAGAATGTTTTCAAATTGATGCGGAAAATTTTCAAAGGTGGTTCTTTAACTGAAATTAACCCCTTATCTTTGAGAGGTAGGGATGGGGGTTCAGAACAAAAAAATGAATAAAAGAACCTTCCATATCTCTACTGAAGGACCACATTTCGAAAACTTTCGTGTCAATTCAAAAACACAACACACTCTATAGCCCATATCCTCGCAAATAGTTCAGAAATGAAGTATTTTCTGAGTTTCCTTGTGCAGAAACAATGTTCCTATTTTCCTAAAATGCGAGCAGAAAGAATAGATCTTTTCGTTTGCATAAAAAGTGTAGCACTTTTCTACACTCGATTTGATTTACACCAGTGTAGAGGAGGTGTAGTTTGTCTACATCTCCTTTTGACTATGTGAATGTGAATGTGAACTACACTTCCTCTACACTGGTGTAAATCAAATCGAGTGTAGAAAAGTGCTACACTTTTTATGCAAACGAAAGGACCTTATTTCTGTGATATTGATTTGCTTTCGATTGTGAGATTGAAAGGAGCCTGAGTATTTAATCTGACATTTTCTAACAGTTATATTTCTTCTGTAACTCTAATATCAGCTAATAGTTTATCGATAATCGATAAAAAACAAATCCGAGAACAAATTACTAGATCATTACTGTTTTCAACAGTACAATAATTAATCTGTTCGATGCAAAATTGCTTTCGAATTCAATTAAGCGCCAGACCATTAAAATAGAGACATCCCTGAAATTGAAACTCTGATAGGTTGATCAGAAAAAACTGAACGGTGTGCACGTAACTACGAACTCAAATATTGACGGAAGCTGGGGGGAAACAGGAATTTCTCAACATAGCTCCCCTGATCAAATTAGGCCGGACTAATGGATTATAATCATAATAATATGTTGCGTTGAAAGGTAGATGGGATTCTGAGCTGAAGCAATTGAAGTGACTAACTGATGGAGTGGGTAAACATTCACGTAAAACGTGAAGTAGAGACGTTGCCTATCAGCAGATAGACTGTCCCGATCATGCAAGCTGCTGATGTTAATATTCAGGATGAAATGTTGTTTGCTGTCCTTCTGGAAGAGTATGGTGCTGCTCCTTCGCTTTGATGGTCCTAGATAATTCTTTATGAATCAAGAGTCAATTATGATGATCGCATAGATTTCACCAGGTGATAACTGCCAGGAAAGTTTCTTCATTTCCTTCCAAAACTCATAAGAACTCTCACACTGCATCTGCCATAAAGTTTACCTCTCTTAACCCCTCCCGTAAAACGTTCCCCAAGAAATCACCATATTTTCGTGCTGAACCTCGAGATTGAAATAAAGATAAACTTTCCCACCGACAAACTTTCCTCGTCGGGAAGAAAGAGAAGTGAATTCACCACCTTACACTGACAGATTCAAGAACCCGAGTACTCTTCAAGCTCAGACTCTTCGTAACAAATCTTTTCAACTCCGGGATGATTCAAAACTCATGGAATTCGAACCGGAGTTGATGAGTTGGATTGTCGAATAATTGAATTCATTAGCGACGTATTTGCTGAGAGGACAAAGGATTCTCTCAATCTGTCACAATAGGTCTCCTGAAATCGTGTATACTTCGATTCGTTTGGAAAAATATCAGTGATAGTTTTCGTTGAAAGGACTCTAATTGGTATACTCATCAATTGTTGAATGAGAACATGAACACACAGCCAAAAAACAATCTTTTTCATTTCCACAAAAGTCTCTTTTCCCTTCATAATAGGAGGGAAAAAGCTGCACCCCTTGAAAAGTAATAAGAATTTTCACCGCATTTTCATACGTGTTTCCCTATTTGATTTTCCACCTATCTTTTCCTACCGCGAATAATATTATCCCTTGCTCTGCAACCCCAAAAGGAAATGCATGATTCCGGTTTGATTCGGTTCTGAATTGCTTGTATAATTTAAATTGAGGGGTGAAGTAATTGGATTGTTTCTCTGGTGCACAGACATCATTTTGACGAATATTCCCTTGCGAAATTTCAGGAAAAGTTAATTTCTGAAGTCATGCTAGATTGGTCTGGGGAAGTATATTGAATAATTCAAAGAACGAGTTCATGTAAGGGTATTTTCAGCGAGTTTTCAGACGTTAAAGTGTTGTAAAGGAGTTTCAACCCGTTGAAATGATGCATAAACTTTATTGAGTGGAGTAAAACGTTTCCATCGCCTTTTATAGTATTCTATTGACTGCTGAATGCAGTTCCTGTGATACATGCCACTTTTTTTTACTGGGAGTTACAGGATCGAGTCTTTCTTTGCTCAAGGATGGTCCCAGTTTGGGGTCCATGGCCTTCAAGAGTTCCTATTATGTATCACATTTAGATCTACGATGATTTTTTTGGGAGATACTCTTGTCAAAAGTTCACCTTCGAAAAATTCCCAATTCCCAAAAAGATGGGGTCAGTTAAAAAATCGTCAAGATCGAACAGTTGTGCCGAAATGGATGAAATTTCGAGATTTAGTACTGAAAGAGTTGCTTCTTCAGAATATGTATCACATTTGAATCTGCGACTATTTTTCTGCGAGATACGCGTGTTGAAAGTTGACCTTCGAAAAATTCCCAAAAAGATGGGATCCTCACATGACGTTGATACTGAAGATTTTTTTAATTGAGTACACGATAATTTCAGCAAGATGAGAAAAATTTTGAGCAATTTACCCAAGTGTCAAATGTTGAAATGTTCCTAAAAGTGGAAAAAGTTGAGTTCGAGTTCCCTACATCTCTATAATTTCCGGAATCTAGATTTGAAGCTAGCCTGCAACGGAAGTATCCCATTAAACTTTCACAAAGCATATTTTATGCACATTTTCAGTGCAATACACAATGCCCGACCTTTTCCATTTCCATGTTTCTATATATCCTGTTTCTCTCGGGTTATTTGTCCCAGTTTGTATTATTTCCCGGGACCGATAGTGCCAAATACAGGAGATCACTGGGTTGACAAAGGAATAGACGTTTCCTATGTGGACGAAAATAAAGGAGGAAACTTCAGCCCTTCGTATTGGGCGATCTAGCGTATCTGAAGATGAAATTTGCCTCACTGGATAAGGAAGCATATATACATGCATTCACATTTATTTTAGCAGTCGGTTGGTCATGAAATAATTTTCTCAAGTTTTTGTAACTAGAACGGAGTAAGGTTGGCACTCATGAAATGTCGTAAATGTCATAACGCCGTTGTCACAACTAAAATCAATTTTTATTACGAAAATGCCGAAAGTGATTGAAAAAAGAGACAGGGTTTCAGGAAGGGCTATTTAGAATTCAGGTCCGCTCATTCAAATAGTTATACCCTGATATTCTAAAATCCACAATACGTCAGACGATAGCGAACATATTCAATGTAAGAGAATTTATATAATGTTTCATCTGAATCTAAACGACTTATATTTCAGCTGAATATTTCCACAATCAGAAAGATTGTGATTGAAGAGGATGACAAAGAATTTCCTCCTATTGGGAGACCCAAAAAAGTGGTGGCATTTGAGAATTTTTATTTGAGTGAATTAATGCGAAAAGTTTACTACAGGATTTTCGATGAATGTCATCGTAGAATAAGTTCCCGAAAATTGATTTTTCCATTTTTCATTTGACTTATCCTATACATTGTAAGTGTCTTAAGGTACCAATAAATACCTAATTATTATTATTATATCGATGCATTAAGATGAACAGCCACAAATACGCGCCAGTTGTCCTGTTAATTGTTTATTCTTGTGAAATTTTTGTTCAAAGGTGAAGTTCATCTTGACTTGAAACTTCCTTTTACTTATATTAATGCATGATGTTTTTTATTGAAGAATTTAACATTCTCGTAATTATGTGTTAATTACTTCGGGAGATACCCATTCCCAACCACTACAACATATGCATTTCATCTTCGTGTTATTATTTTTGAAATCTACAACTGATGTAACGTATTCAAACTTTAGCCAAAGAAGATAACGAACATTAACTCTCCTCAAGATAGAGCATATTATGATATTATACTGATCTTTTGTATTTTCCATGCAAATAATTGGATTTGGTATACCTTCAATCAGTTTGTATAAACTTCAATTATGTTAGTCACATATTTTCTGAAGAGATTCGACATTGTTATAAAATAACAGAAACTTTTACGTAGAACGGGCAACATAGCGTTGATTTAAAACCCAAAAATGTTTTGACAAGCTGCATAACCCCACATTTTCGTACTATACAGGGTGAAATGTGTCAAATTTCCATGGCCAACCGACTGCTAAAATAAAAGTGAATGGAGTATATGAAACGAGCCTTTCTACTCAAAATGAAATGGAATTTTCAAATCTAACAGACTGTCAGTGTGACGTGTCATATTCATCAATTGAACAAGGATGAAGATGCGTTTTCTGTTATCGATGATGAAGAGCAACCTTTAAGTAACTACTCACCTAAGAGGAATTACTGTAACTGTGCTGAATTCCACCAAAACCTCAGCGAAATGATCCCGAACGGGTGACAAAACGGCACTTCTCGTGTCCTCCTAGCGTTGCCATAACCCTGATAACAGCCTCACAATCTTTTCCCAAGGCCAGTGCAAATCGCCGCGACTGTTACATCAAAGACATATCCGATACGTTCACACACTGTCCAAACTGTGTCCGAATCGTCCCTGATTTTACGCTCGGTATTATGTACGTTGCAAAAATAGATTGTCCACATGTTAATTTAAAACTTTAGGTAAACATACGCGATTCTAAAATAGAGCCGATAGCCATGTTCACTCTTCGATTCAGTTCCACACCGTCTACAAGAATAAAATAGTTGTCGTCACTCGTATTTCGAGAACGGCTATCTAGATTTTTTTTCTGTACTTTCTGCTGCTTCGATGCCAGCACAATGATTTTGATATCTCGCCGTGGATGTATCAAATGGGCAGGGAAATGTCAGTGTGGGCTATTTTCGTTGCAACATAGGTGAGTTGGGCAACGATATGGAAGAGATGATTCTTGGGGGACAAGGTCGGAAGATGTTGGATAGACACTTGTAAACAGGAGATTTCGAAACGTTGACAGCGGATGGGTCAACGTTTTTCATAATGGTCATTGCATTGGTCTTCTTTACTCGAAGGAAATGCAGTTTTGCTCCTGGAATGGACGCTCATTCTTATGGATATTGTAGAAAATTGAAATTCAATGATTCGAAGAACTTTCTCTTGGGAAACTCAACTTTGAGGCTGCTACTCTGGATGTTATTGAAAATTTTAATCTTCTAGGCACACCAATATTATACAGGGTGGTCCAGATCGTAACCAAGAAATTTTAACCACGTATTCTTCATCAAAAATAAGCCCTAGTTTGTCATATAAACATATGTCGAGAAATGTTTCCTCTCCGAGATACGGGGTGTTAAAATTATAGAAAAAAAAATGTTTTTTATCAATAACTTTCACACTGCTTGAAATATTTTTATGAAATTTGAGACATAGGTTTTGAGCGTCAAGGAGCACTTTTTGCATAATATCATTTCTTTTTTATTCTACCAGTAGCGTCCGTACTGCAGAGGGACTGAATATTTTCTGACAAAAAAATGATACGCCACTGGTTTTTCCGACAATAAAAATTACTATTTAAACCCTTTTTTAATTTGGAGCAAATTCGGTCTCTTGACTTTTTGCTGTACGAGGCACCGTTTCCGGTTTAAAAAAATAAAACACATTCTCATGCATGAAGAAATCGCCAAAATTTGATATAGCAAAAATAGTCTTATTATTATGTACCTACCATATCAAATTTTGGCGATTTCTTCATGCATGAGAATGTGTTTTATTTTTTTTAACCGGAAACGGTGCCTCGTACAGCAAAAAGTCAGGAGACCGAATTTGCTCCAAATCAAATAAGGGCTCAAATAGTAATTTTCATTATCGGAAAAACCAGTGGCGTATAATTTTTTATCTGAAAATATTCAGTCTCGCTGCAATACGGACGCCACTGGTAGAATAGAAAACAAATGATATTATGCAAAAAGTGCTCCTTGACGCTCAAAACCTATGTCTCAAATTTCATGAAAATATTTCAAGCAGTGTGAAAGTTATTAATAAAAAACATTTTTTTTTCTATAATTTTACCACCCCGTATCTCGGAGAGGAATCATTTCTCGACAAATGTTTATATGACAAACTAGGACTTATTTTTGATGTAGAATACGTGGTTAAAATTTCTTGGTTACGATCTGGACCACCCTGTATAATACTCGTAGGAAATGAGCATCAATAGGTTACCATCGAACTTTAACATTACCAATAATGGGCAACGATGTGTAACATAAAACATTTATTCTGTTCATAGGAAGACAGATTGTCTACATTTTCCACGTCTGGTATATTGCTCTCTCTAGGAAATCATAACAAAAACATTCATTTCATCACGAAGAATCACGTTTTATTAGGGTAGGTAAGTACAGGATATATCTTTCGAAATCATCTTCAATCTGGTAGATTCGAAAACATTACATGGTCAGAATTTCAGTTCGCACCTCTCAACAAAACAGACGGTGCTAGTGCCAACTGGAATGCTTCCACTTTTACGAATCCACTATACACTAGAGTGATGAGACGTAGACCATCAATAAGCACTCATGATGTAAGAAGGGGATTGATAGATTTCTGTATAAAATTTCACTCGGTAATGCAACGATGTGGTATCGGAGCCAAGATAAACGGAAAATTGGAAAACGATACCGTTGTAGTTTTTAGAATCGCGCGTTATAGGTATTTGTTACACCAGGTATCTGGAATTGCTGCAAGGAATGCAACCCTTTGAAAACTTGAGAGACATATTTATTATTTACCGAGCTCGATGAAATTCAATATTTATCACTAGAAGAGTATGTATCATATCTAGATCTACCATGGTTTTTCTGGGAGATGCTAGAGTCAAAGGTTGCCCTTCTAAAAATTCCCAAAAAGATGGGGTCAGTTGAAACTTCCTCAAGACCGAACGGTTGTGCCGAAATTGATGAAATTCTCAGATTTATTGCAAGAAGGGTCGCTCTTTCAGAATATGTATCACATTTAGATCTGCGATAGTTTTCCTAGAAGATACATGACTCGAAATTTGATCTTCGAAAAGTTCCCAAAAAGATGGGGTCTCTCAAAAATTAGTCAAGAGTTGCTCTTTCAGAATATCCTCCTAAAAGAAATGATTACAGTGTGAAACAGCAGACATACTCAGAAAGTCGAATTAATGAAGGAAAGAATGGCAAGCCATTATCATAATTCAAATAGCTTGCGTTCTGACGAGATATTATTTTGCCTTCTTTCAGGGAGGCGTTCATGCAGAAGCTTCTCAAATGTGGTCTGAGTATTTTGACCTCCAAAATAAATTATTCTCCAAGTTTACTGTGTAAGTCATCTCCTCCAACAATCGCTATGTGCTAACGAGGTTTCGACGGCCAGAGAAATGAATATGGATTATCTTGAGTTCAATTTACTGGAGTACTCAATGTATGAGGTTGTAGAAACCATTACTGCTGGAATTCACCGATATAAACTTTTTTCACAGAACTGTAAACACGAGTCATTCATCCCTGGTACTTCATCGATATATTGTATCTAGCATGTATCTCGTATTCTCTGGGTTCTTATTGTTGGCATCAATTCCCACACAGCTCAAAATTGAAACCGAAATTTGGCGTTCAACAAATTATTACTTGAGTAGCAAATGTCCCACGCAATACCAGCAATTGAATCAACCCAAGATGCTGATGAATCCAACAATTGTACTCTTGTAGACATTATGGTGATCAATGGAAATAATTAAAAATAACATTTAGCTACCTAGAAATTGGCTCGATACTAGAGGTTATTAATAATTGGAGGGTACTCGAAATTTTCGTTAACTTATTTTTATTAGCTCGTAAATATTTGTGCAAATTAGTTGTGACACTTTCTCATTGGTATTGATGTTTATACTGAGTTATATGTGAGGATGGCAAGTGTCAGGAATAAAAAGACGTTTATATCGATAAACATTGTATATTGTTTGCCTTTAGTTCTCGATTTCGTAACTGATCTCTAGGGACATCATAATGTTGCCAGTTCTGCTGACTTTGTGATAGGTACTGTGATGTCCGTAGATCTTTCTTGACACCGATTCAAGTAGGAATAACTCAGCGATATGTGAGTTAGATAGTAGCTTCTTCAAGACCTTCTAACGAACGATTCGAAAAGGATAACGTCAATCTCTTGACATGGGGGAAGACAATAATGGACGAAAACCTTACGTTGGAATTGTGGGATCCATGCAACCAATAATCCGAAGCCTCTTCACTGAGCAGATAGCCCAGTATCTACTGAAAATCTCACAACCTCATTTCCTACATCTAATAAAGTGCTCCCTTGTTGATAGATGCATGAAGGCTTCGCCTGATGCTATTTGAATTATGGAAGGGAGATATGTAACGATATTTAGAAACCATCTGCTTCCTACACGAAATTAGATCATTCGTCATTTAGAGCTGAAGACCAGAAGTTTGCAAGATTATATTGTAGCATTCGTTCAGACATTAATTGGTGCTTGCAGTGAATTTATGATCCATTAGCAGGTAATATTAAGCCATGTTTGACAAGAAACATCATGGCGGAAACAGCAATTTTACGTTCCTGGAATTGAAACGCGATTAGTTAAACTAGTATTTGTTCCATTACGATATCGATTGCTACTCGTCTAGCCCAGTGAAAGCTACAGTGTTAATGAAGGCAACATTTTGGAAAATTCGTTCAAGTACAGGATGTGAATACATGCTGTCATATATGCCCCTGCTTAGATACAGCCCTATTAAGATGGCACCTGAGAAGCAGTCTTCTGTTTTTTCTCAGAAACCAGAAAACTGACAGAAATTGAATTGAATAGACTCTCTGTGGGAGCAAGAATGGCAATCAGAAAGAATTTTGTTACCGGGAATTCTGGATTACATTTGTATGTGACGTTAAGAATTGCAGAGAAAGAAAAAGTTTTTGATGCTAATTCAAAGCGCGTGATTCGTTTACGTTAGTGAATGTGCCTGTTTAGGAATTAGGAATACGATATACCATCTGTTAACATCAGTCGAAAATCTGCGTAATCAAAGTCGGACTTGGAAGAAGGCCAAACCTAGACTAGTCAATAAAGAAAATCTATCTAGTTCCTTTTGCCAATGAACTTGTTCGAGAAGTCGTTTGTTATTATTCATTCGTAGTTCTTATACTCCTTTATATAAGATTTTCCGATACTGACAGCGCCCAAACGTCTAACCAAGAAAATTTATGGATTGTAGGGGGATATATAAATAGATACGTTTTGTGTGACAGACCCTTCAGCACCTTATGAAAAAGGCGTCAGCGCCATGTGTTTGAGCTCCTCATCAGGAAATTATGGGTCTCGTGATCAAAAGAGTGTTTTCGAATAAATTTTCCACTAATTCATAGAAACCATGGACGAAATGTTGGATCAAGGATTCATTTCACGTATGATTATTAGTTATTATCATGTATATATTCGAATTATCTGACAAACAATTAGTGAAACTGTGACAAGTGACAATTATCGTAGCTTTAGGTAAACATAGCCTTAAAAAACACCCTATTTTTCATCAATGTATACTTCATAATCGAATAATTCTGAAGGCCAACAGAAAAAATCCATTGGATTTCAGTTTATTTATTTTAGTGATCGAACCTTGAAATCTAGAAAGAAAGGATTATAATCTAAAGGTTATGATGAAATTTTTAAAGCCTTCTTTTTGAAGTAAGTAGTATATTTCATGAGGTTGATTTCAAAAAATCTCATCCTCCTTCATTCGAACTTCATTTTGTCTATTTCAGCTCTTGTCTGATTTACCAAGGTTCCAAAATTAAGGATTAAAACATATTACCAATAGTTTCACAGCAGAAACTCGAGATCTGTATTGGAATAACCAAACTTGATCTTGTCCCTTTTACTTTATTAGAAAAGATCATCATTACTTAAAATTTAATTGCCTAACGGCCGGTTTCATAATCAAACCTAAAGTCCCTTTAATTTTAAAGCCTCCTTTAGCCCTACTAAAAATGACAGTAAAGGAAGCTTTAAGTGACTTCAAATTTGATTATGAAACTGGACATTAATTCTGTATTATTGTATGTTTAGGGTGCTTTTTCATGACCAAAGATAATGAAATAGAAAAAGTTAAATAAACCATATCAGTTGCTCATTTATATTAACATTATAGTCAAATATAAAAAAAAGAAATCATTCTGTCAGAAATATTGAACAGTATTCCTATTTTGGATGACATAATTCGTTGTATTCTCCAGTACAGTATTCTTTACTGGAAAATTTAAAGAATTACTCGAAAACTGAGAAAAGCAATGAGTTCAATGATTGCTGACATAATTTTCCAGGAAAACCAGCATTGAAATAAACCCAGGAGGACCAAAATGCCCCTACCTGACAGTCATAATAATTTGGCATAAATTAACATTCATAAAAGATTCAGATGAACCATTAGGCCAGACGACCCTACATCAAGAAAACCCTCGATCTAAAAATTGAAACTGTCCGAAAATAAGACCAAAAATAAACTTCTCACACCTACCTAACGGTATAAGGCATCGCATAACTATCACACAGACCAATTCACTCGTGATACGCGGCAGATCGACGGCGTCTGGACGCGTTATTTACGCTTCAGCGTCGTAACTGCACTGACGTTTGAGCGACGCCAGAGAGCGACGTCCGTCGAGGCATATGGGTTGACGTAAAGCGGGAATTTCACCCGTTTTCCACCTGAAACACCTCCGCGCACGCGCCCTTCGACTGACCGAATAGGTGTCTTTGTTGACGCTAGCCAAAGTTCAAGTGCAGGAGGGAAGGATCCCTTTGATGGACTGCCGAAATGTTTTGGCGCATTTTTGGTCGTTTTACTGGGCCTTCTCACGTGGATTTACTCCAGATTTTCGGGAAACTATCGAATTATGTTTCAATTATTATTTTCATTGCTCATCTGTATATGAAAACGTGAAAATTGGAACTATATTCCATACTGGAGTATTTTTCAATCCATATTTGATCCATTTTTGAGCATTCGAACTCATAAATTTCAAGATTTAACGTCACATGTAAGAAAATTTATTCACTGACTAAAGCTATCTTGAGACAAGTTAATTATTTTCGAATAAGCTTGACAAAAGAAGACAGGGAACAGACACCTCTGGAATTCTGTGTACTGGGACACTTAGAACACTCTAACTAAATGGTTTGATGACCCTGAGAAAACGGTTCTGATGCTTCTAGAGTTAACTCACAGATGTTTCAATCTTTTCAGCATGAATGAAGGGTAGTGAAGAGCAAGCTGCGTGTCCCAGTTCTTATGTTCGATAACTCAAAGATACGCCACTGCTCTCAACTCAATCACAGGAGCTTGGTGGATCTTCTCATAGTTTTGTATTCATTTGATGTATCTTTCTCCAACACAAGATATCATCCACGTCTTCCTATTTTCTCATTTTGACCATAACGTTCCATAAAAATACCAAAAATTCAAAGAACCCAACTCTTGAAACTAAGTTGGAAGCTATCTAATGGATATTTGAACGTTTTGTAAAATAAAAGTATTCTTTATTTTTTCTCATATAATGCATCATTTTCGAGTAATTTGATATTCAAAAAGTATCTGTGAAATTTGAAAAATTGGATACTTTGACTGAGAACAACTCTGTTTAAAGGATCCACAGATGTTTAGTGTCACAGATTTAGCTAGTTATTCTGAAGGCAATATTGTTTTTCCAGGGGTGGCACAGCTCATTAAGAGAACTTAAAATGGCTATATTTTTTTATTAGGGTCGAATCGCGAGAATTGGTAGTTTATTCCATAGTCTTTAGTGTTTCCTTGAATTCTGAGAGTAAATCCTGTTTTTCATCTCCCAAACCATAGTAGTGTTTGTTAAGTGACAAAAAACTTAAAAGGAAAAATTGCAAACAAAGAGATGTTCAATATTCCTGAAACACAACAATTAGACTTGAACCAAAACGGCTTCATCTAGGAGAAATAAGAGAAAGATCCAAATACAATTTATTTCCATATACAACATTTTATTCGGTATGCACATTTTCAACGTTGCTTTTTCAAACGAAAAGAAACATTCCCTCAATTGGCTGACCTCTTCAAGCCAGAGAACAATCCCTTTTCCCTCATTCTTCCCTGTGAACTTCTTTCCGCCTCATTATACCCTGCCTTTCAATTCTTTCTTCTTAACGACCACACTTTCTCACTTCAAACCCCAGGTTTTAACAGGTTGCGTACGCAAGCCATCCTGTCGACAGATATTTCAGCTTCTTTCAGTCCGGGACAGATAGTCACGAATAAAACGTATAATTTTTTGCACAATCCGACTTTTTTTGGATTTCATTCTTCAGAGTGTTGGAAATTGAGTATCAGCTGGTTCTTTGGCAATGGAACATTCTATTTCTAATCCAAGTAAAACATGAAATTTTCATTTTTCCAGTTGTCATTCTCTGATTTTCAGCTTATTACAATAAATTTCATCAATTTTTTTTGTTCGTATGATTTTCGAGATATGAACTTGTGTACTCTTCTTCAATCAGAGAATTGAAATAATTTCAGAAATTTAATTTCTGTTCATTCATATTACAGAAGAATTTTTGAAATCAGCCACTTTGTAGTATCGATATGAACATTTTGATGTAGTGTTCCGCATAATGAATGCTCTGTGTTTGTACTTATTTCAGAAACGAAAATCGCAATATTCCTATGCATATAGTATTCAAGGTTCACTGAACTCATGCCATCATTCACATTAATATGCCTTTTCAAAACGAGGATATTTATGAGCTGCTAACACGATAATTCTGATGGGGGAGATAGCTATGAACTAGGGAAAACTCCTTGGCATTAGATTTGGATCAGTAGTATGAAATTGAATAATTTCATTTTCGTTTTACCAACTGTTTGGACTCCTTCCAAATTTCACTATCTGCATATTTGTATGAAATTTTTAAATTGTTATTGATGGAACCAGTCCTTTTATGTTTCTCCGAAAAAAATTTAGGGGAAAAAGTGTTTCTTCTGACTTCAGGAATTTCCTGTTGTTGCAATATATTTATGTCAAAGACTCACCCTATATATTTGTTTTCAAGTGAGAAATCCTGTGATAACTATGTTTATTTTAGTGGTTTTTGAAGTAGCAATGTCAACCTTAGTGTTGAAAAGTTATCTAACATTTACGTATTGTATACTCAATAGAAAATTACTAATCATGAAATTAGAAAAAATAAATTAAAATCACTTTTTGAGATGTATATTTATGTTTAACGCATCTATAAATGAAGAAATTACTCAATAATCCCCCCAACTTAACGACCATACAGGAAATACATTGTATTTCCACAATCATCGTGGAAGAAAACTTCCAACAATGCGGGAGTAGCCAAAAATAAATTTGGGGGATATTTCTGCAACTAAAACGATCTATTTTAAGGTGAGACCGCAAGATGGCTGCAGCTATTCGGTTTATTTTCGCGTCAAGCAGTATTTTGGAATGTTTTCAGTAGAAAACCCTAATTTCAGACATTTCTCCTTTCAAGAATTGTTATTATTTTTTTATTAGAGTATATACACGAAAAACTACCCTTCCTTTTGAAAGATAGTTAATGAAATGGTTTTCCTTATGCTGGTCCCAGCAAAAAACTTGGTTGGAAGTTTTTGACATAAAATACATTTGCTTTTTTTGTGTTAGTTAACAATTTTCATTAGTTGGCAATCTCTGTTGAAATTTATTGTTCATATACTTTTTTGGTACTGGTAGTACTCTTTTCTATAGAGTTCGTACAAAATCTTCTAGTTCAAATGTTTATTTTTCGTTATTTTATGTTCTCTTATTCATTTCACTATCAAAAATTCTGTAACATACTAAATAAACAAAAAATTTGGAAGGATGATCTGTTATGCTATTCACTGTTTGAATTTCGAAGAGGTGGTCGATTCTAGTGTGCATTTATGCGTATCTTAAGTATAGATGTAAGAAAAAAATCGATTTCATTTACTTGTATCTATCGAAGCTTTGAAAATATTACAAAAAATGAAGTGTTTCTCATTCTATAGCAAAATCTACTGTTCGCATCTACGTAGAAGTGGAAGAAGTCCTTCGGATCCTGTCTGAAAACTTATCCCTATAAGCTTTGTCCTCGAAAGCTAACTTTCCAACGTTCAAACGTCAATATAATCTACCGAGAGACACAAGTAATTCTTCTTCGGGGCGCAAACTCAGTAATTTTCACGTTTTAACCCCTGGATCAAGCATCTAATTGAGATGAAAAAAACACGTTGAGCAATATTTGAACGATTGGTGGTCTAAACGTTGGTCAGGCAACAAATTTCCTAGCTGCATCTTTCTGACAGTGAAAACCAGGCGGGTGCGCTAGTGACTTCCCAGATAGGACTCCCGATTATCGATTCCTGAATTTCTGGAGAGTGGCGAACGTTGCTGTGGTGGAGTGTACACAGCTGATCGATTTCCTCTACTCAGTGCTGGGTCCTACCCACATTTCGTGTTAGTTTTCCGGTTAAAGAAGAATCCATAATTTGAACACATCGATAGGTGGTGAAATAAAGGTGAGTTTTTAGTGTTCATTGTTGCGTTTGCTTTGTTTTTGTCTCTTAACTGATGTTGCCCTGTTCATACAGCAATATATTGCACCTGTCATATTTTTAGTTGACGGGAATTCAGTTAATTGATCAAGAATTGCTTGAAATAATCGAATACAGGAAGTGTTCAGTATTTTTCAAGCCTTTCTGCATGTTTCAAGCTGTTGTTGTTTCAAAACAGATTCGTCCATTGTTTACAAAAGCAGAACTAGGCTATTAGGTTTCTGTACCATACGATGCCAAAAGAGTGCTTGTTCAATTTATTTCTGAATCAATAACGGTTTTGAAATGGTTCAGAAAGCCAATTTTGTATATTTTTCTATGGAGTTTTCTGTCTCTGTTCATTCTGAACCCAAGGATTCAACAGAGGTCCAAATCTGTGTATTTCAGACTGACCTAGATTAGAACTCGGCAATTTGAAGCATCCTCGAACATACACTCCTCTTAAACTAACGACCACTTGATATCAAAAGGGTAAGTCAACCTAAAGCTTTTGCCTCATTTGGAATTCTTTCTCAAGTTTTGAACGATTGGAATTGGTGGAATTAGAATTTTTATTAATTGATCGTGTTCGACTCTCTTCACTGGTATATTTCTTATTCAAATGCAAGTTTTATCCGAGTTCATTTCACATTTGGATTATGGCTTTTCTGTCTTTCAAATTTATATACATCATAAGTAATACTGAAGGGGTAATGAAATATTTAGGTTGACTTAGAAGCCCAAATGAAGTTAGAAACTGTTCATGAAAATACCAGCACATATGGTGAATAGAAAGACGAATATTTCACTGGAACCAGATTGACAAAAAAGCTTGTATTGAATAAAGAAAATGATAATTTCAATAAAAAAAAGTTCATGAAAATTGGATTGATAAAAAAAACATACAAGAATACAGTTAAAATGAAAACCTGCCATTTTCAAAAACTAAAGAAGAAATTATCTTGTATTTTTTGTGTTTATCGGAGCCTCAAACATTGATTTCTAGTAGCTTGTTACAGATACATATAAGCTTCCCTTTTTTGTTGTTCTACTCATAGACGTGATTCCAATAGTTTTTCATTCTTCATTGAATTTAATACACAAGAATACCTCGTTTTATTTCGAAAATAAGTGGTATTTTTGTCTTTTTCGAAAGAATAGATGCCAGTTGGGTGAACGAAAATCAACAAATCAAACTTTAATGTTTAGAGCAATGCCAGATGAGGACGACTCGATGAAACATTGTTCGAATTTGTAATGACAACTGATTCTATTCACTGAAACCACTAAGGTGTGATACCTGTTAAGTCCCATCACACGAGAATACATATGACGAACGTAGAGCTGAATTTATCTGTCTATTTCTATTTTTACTGTTTACCCATCATTTTCGAAAATGTTATACCTTCGATGATATTGAATTATGAACTCAAAGAACCTCTTTAAATCTTCATTGGAAGCCTATACTCGAAATCCTCAAAAATATGCTAAATCTGTCTATACAAAAGTCGCGCATTCTAGGCTAGGCTTTCCCGACTCCAATTTTTCATTTGCTTCAATCGGAGTCGTAAAAACAAGTGTAGTTAAAATTTAACTGGTATTAGATTTGATAACAGAAAATTTATATGCTGTTAGAGCCCATTGTTCAATGCCACTGCCTTCAGTGGTCAATTTCATCTTTGTGGGTCATTATGATCGTGATGTTCAGAGACGGTGTTGCAAATACGGATTTTATATGTAGCCAAAAACTGCAATTTCTGGAAATCTCGGGGTGAAATATGAGCAGAGGTGGATCCTTCGATGGAGAGTTTGAAAGCTTAGATCTGAATCGAGAAGGTAGATAATTTTTGGTTAACTTCCGCTATAGCAAAAATATTTCTATAGATGCCTGTAGATCTATTTCAAGTGGTGATAGAAAATTTCAAGGGACTGTATCATCGTTTCTGTTACCATTCCGTTTCCGAGAACCATTCTGTAACCTATCTTCAGGTAGATCATTGTACAGACATCAGTTGATTTTTTTTTATCTTCAGTATCTGAAACGATGGATATATACGGTTGAAAAGAATCCACAAAAGTACTATTTATCCTCGTGAAATGCAACATCAAAGCAAAATAACCTAGAACATCTATTCAATTCATTTGTATAGGTAGTCAAGATCCTGAGATTTTTAGTGGGCTCCTTTGATCTTATTCAAAAAGGAAAATGTTTCCTTGGAGAATTTAGTCGCTCGCAGTTTTAAAACGATCCAGAAAACCATAAATGCGGTTAAAAAATGGATAATAAGAAAATTTGTGTAGGTATTCCTATCCACTGACATTAATAAACATGAAATGACATTATGCAACGATAGTATGAAATAGTTGAACACGTTATCACTGTGGCTTTGTTGTTGATAAAACGACATCGATTTAGTAGGAAAATTCGTGGTACCGGAGTGAAACGTACATCTGTGCCAAATAAATGATTGTAACATGTCTAAAGCAAGTAATAATATATTTTTCTTCATTATAATTCCACCCCATCATCAGGCTTTATCATTCTGATACTAAAATTGAAAGATTCCACCTTTTCAGAATTGGTATCATGAATAATTGAGACCTAACCTAGCCGTATTATAGCCAGTTTCATAATTCCTTCAATTTAAAAGCTTCTTTCTGGTTCCCTGTTCAGTTGGACTTAAAAAAAATTCAAAGTTGAATCTCTGGAAAGCTTACCGTTTCTATATCTGGAAGTAGGCCACTGAATTGATAAAATAATGAATGGATTTCGTGAAAGGTCATCGAAACTATTGGAAGAAAATGGTGTTTTTTCACTATTACGAGGAGGGATAGATTGAAAATATTCTATATATTCGTTTTTCGTTCAATGGAACATATCGATTAAGATAAAGGGAGCTTTCTCGAGATAAAGAGAGTAATGCAAGGAGATCTTTCTTGCCGAGTATAGTAAACATATGTATATGTCTGTAGCTGAAGAATATCGAATATTAATAGAGTAATCATCTGAATTACAACCAAGGAAGCGGGGGCTTATCATATATGGGACAGGAAACAATGAAATATAGTTTTACTATCATGGTAAATTTAATTGTTTGAATTCAGTCAGATACAGGTGTTCATGTGAAGTGTAATTAGATTCGAGGTTCGACAAAGGTGCAACATAAATTAAAGCGGATGTAGTGTTAGGATTTTTCTGATGTTATAAATGAACGTAACTATGCTCTGTGATTTCTAAGTACCTACTCTCTTGATATAAATCAGAGTATTACTCGAGTTTTCTTGTAGTATTTTGTATACTGATCTAGCAGTTTTGACCAGGTTGTTGCTATATGTCAAATCCTAGTTCATACATCTTCAAACTGAGACTTGAAGTATTTCTGTCGATGCAGAAATATTTTTCTTACTTATTATTAGCATGAAGGACCTCTATTAGAGACAAAAAGTGCATTTGAAACATCTCAACAATTACTATTCTGTTGTTATATATTTCTGTGTATAGGCTATCGCGTTATTTTTTTTAATGTTTTTTTTCAGGTGACCAGCCCTTTGAAATACGAAAACCAAGGCACTCTAGACTTTTATCGTGGGTTGAAATACCACTGGGATATTTTGGAGACCACGTAAGTCAATCACAATGAATCTAACTGAGTTTATTTTGTGAGGGAGGAAATATTTTTATATATTATGATACTATAATGTTAGATTTTTGGACAGCAATAAGTTTTGAGCTTCACATGGAAATAATTCGAAATGAAAAAACTCGTGAGACGACTTGTTGATAAAATGTTGACCAATGAAATAAACCAATGTTTTCCCCCACAATCAAAAAGTTCGATTTATTATCAATTGAACCGTAGTTATCGTTAGCTTCCATTTTATGTTCAACCACAAATTCGATAGAAGTACAGTAAGGAAATCTAGAAATACTAATTTATCGTTACACCTTGAATGTACTTTGAAAATGTCGACAAGAAAAACATTCCCAGGATGTCTCAATAAGGTCTGAATATTTTTCATTTTCATATATCTAATTATTATAGTTTTCTTAGTCTAGTGGCATTTAGATTTTTTACATGATTTTCTCCTTATATTTACACTCAGATACTTAAAATTTTTTGCCAATGCGTTCAAAAGCTTCTAGAAAATAATTTTTTCAGAAATCTTCATGAACATATAATTTTTTATCAATCCTATTTTGAATTCAAAACTTTCTACCGATTCCATACAGTTTCAACCCCAGTGGTAAATGAAAAATTATTATGAAAAGGACCATATGGTTATATTATTCGTGTAATAGGTCTTGGAGTAGGTAGGTATTAGATTGATCCAAACCAGTATTGAACAATATATTCTGATGATTGATGGGAAGGTTGTAATTTCAACTCGTTGGAGAAATATCTGTTATTTAATCCTCAATAAGGGAGCTATTAAATAGTGCTCAGGTAGTGTATTTAGATCATGAGAAATTCGTTATTTTAAAATCGATTGTTAAATGTTTTCGAGAATTTCTCGAACCAAGGTGAATTGACTATTTGATTTTGTGTTCTCCTACAATAATCTATCGATGGAAATCCGACAAGAAATGCGGGCTTATGGAAAAATTCGAATATAACTAGGTACCTACAATACGAAATGTTCCAATGTGAATTTTTTCTGCAGATGGCAGGAGCCGATCCCAAATGGCAGAAAGATGCTGCCGATCAAAACTTCGACTACATGTTCAAACTCCTCATAATCGGAAACAGTTCAGTAGGAAAAACCTCCTTTCTATTCCGATATGCAGATGACAGCTTTACGTCGGCCTTTGTTAGCACTGTGGGTATCGATTTCAAAGTGAAAACCGTTTATCGTCACGAGAAACGGGTGAAGTTACAAATATGGGTGAGTTCTAGTCAAGTATTCTTGGTTTTTATTTGAAGACACCGTGTTTTTCTTCAGGATACAGCAGGTCAGGAAAGATATCGAACAATTACAACCGCTTACTACAGAGGCGCTATGGGATTCATTCTTATGTACGATATAACGAACGAAGAATCCTTCAACAGTGTGCAAGACTGGTAATCATGCATTTCGCATCTTATTTTATTGAACACTCATTCATTTCTTGATATAGAATCATTATTTTGAAATTAGGTGGATACTTACGAGGATATATTGAAAAATTCTTAGCCTACTATAGAACCAAACAAAATTTCAATGTCAAAATATTTTATTACTCAACTTATTCTCTTCCTAATTGGATGCATTTATTACAGCGAACCTGCAACGTCTCTAGAACTTTCAAAAGAAAAGTTTCTTCTTGCTCTGCAAACCAGACCTCCACAGCTTTCATTACCTCCTCGTTGAAAGAAAATTTACGACCTTTTAAACTTTTTTTCAGTTGAGGAAAGAGATGATAGTCGGATGGAGCCAAATCTGGTGAATAAGGGGGGTGTTCTAGTTATTCAAACCCTAAATAACGAATTTTTTGCATGGCAACATGATATTTGCGTGCAGGGGCGTTGGCCTGCAAAAACAAAACCCCTTTGGATAGCTTTCCTTGTCTTTTCTCTTCAGTTTTTTTCCCGTAGAGTGGTCAGTAATGTCGAATTGTAATCTTCTGTTATTGTTCTACCATTATTCAAAAGGTCAATCATGAATACTCCATGGCAACCCCAAAAAAACTGAAGCAAGAACTTTGCCAGCAGATTTTTGGACACGAAATTTCTTAAGTCTTGGAGAACCAGAGTGTCGCCATTCCATCGATTGTTGTTTTATTTCTGGATCGTAGAAATGTACCCAAGTCTCATCCATAGTAACAATGCGGTTTAAGAAGTCTACATCGTTTTCAAATCGGGCACAGATCGAACGCGATGCTTCTACCCTTGCACACTTCTGGTCAACATTCAAACATTTGGGGAGCCATTTTGCAGCAATTTTTTTTATGCATAGAACTGGTGCAGGCTAACTAGATATCCATACATCCTCGTATATTGTCAGTGACAT
This sequence comes from Coccinella septempunctata, assembly GCF_907165205.1. Taxonomy (NCBI): domain Eukaryota; kingdom Metazoa; phylum Arthropoda; class Insecta; order Coleoptera; family Coccinellidae; genus Coccinella; species Coccinella septempunctata. Next base: position 35,422,862 of record NC_058193.1, on the reverse strand, counting down.
ATAATTTCATCAATTCCAAATGCATTGATAACACGGAAAACCTCATCCCATTTTCCTGTTACAGGGTGACCCAAATAAAAACGTACTCCTGGGACAACGCCCAAGTAATCCTGGTGGGAAATAAATGTGACATGGAGGACGAGAGAGTCATAAGTTTCGAGAGGGGTAAACAACTTGCTGATCAACTTGGCGTTGAATTTTTCGAAACGAGTGCTAAAGAGAACGTGAATGTTAAGGTAAGTCGATTATGAGTCAATTCGAGGACTAGCTTGAGTCCAACATCAAGAAAACTCCGCTGACAGCTCTAAAACTCTCTAAAACTACGCCCTAGAGGAGAACCTCTAACCTAACCTAAAATAACCTAACCTAACTAACTGCTTAACAAGAATCATTTGCTGAGTGAAATGATCATTGAAATTTCATGATCATGATGGTTGGAACCATCAAAGGCATTCTTGTCAGTGGAGACTCTGAGCAATTTATCTAGATTCTAGAACAAGACAAGAAACTTGTAGAAGTAAGGAAGTAATCCCTCCAGAACTAGAAGGCCAGCTGTAGACTATGTGTTGTCGAGCTCTAATGAAGGCATAATAGACCCTAAGGTCAAAGTTTAATGAAACCCTCCTCAAATCAACAATCTACTGATCCAAATAGAGTCTCTGTTTTAAGGACTACACTTGAACTGCTTCTGTCTTGTTACCCTACTCAAAGGGTTGAAACTATGGCTTCAAAATAGACTCTAGAGGGTCAGCCTAGCGTATGGTGAACTGAAGAAAGGCAGAAACCTTAACCCTGAACAGTCTCCTAGAAACCTTTTTCGTTTCATCACGTTTTCATTGTTTCATTCTCTAATTTTCCCCTCCTTTCAGGCTGTCTTCGAGAGGCTGGTGGACATAATATGTGACAAAATGTCTGACAGCTTAGACACAGACCCCACATTGATGAGTGGTGGTGGTAAAGTTCCGCGCCTCACAGACGCCCCACAAGGACCACAAGCTGCCAATTGCAACTGCTAATAGCTCGACTCATGTCCATATATATGTTTCAAATCAACTGTAACCAAGTTGACCAGAATTTATTGAAATACGTCTGATGTTCTCTTCATTCCAATCGAGACTGACAATACGCATGTGTAGTATTCAAATAATGTTCAATAATCTGCGCCTGGAAACGTCCTCTCAATTTCATACAAGGATTCACAAAACAGTTTTAAATGTATCTTATTGAAGAAATCTCGAAATTTGGTGGAATTCATGATGTGAATTCTCGTACGAATTATACGTTTCTTTCAGAACTCCTTTTTTCAGACTGTTAGGCAATGAAACATTTTATGTATATTATGAAAGTGCATATTCGATGTGGATATTTAGAATTTACAAACCAATCAAGCTTAACACTGCTCCTTCAAAAAAGAGTGATTTGAAGGGCTACTATTTTCCAAAGACAAAGCTCAGAAATTCTTTAAATTTCACGCTCATTCTCATTATTTTTATTTTGAAAACGTTTTCAATTCATAAATTTTCTTGAAATTCGTTGCTTCTGAGTAATTACAGAAGTATAATCATCATATCATAGTCATAAAAGCATTTCAATTATGGAAAAAGAATCGCTCGATACCACACTCACAAAGCACAGTCACTAGTTGATATATCACATGAAGAAGTTTACGTAAGATAAATATTCTTTTATATGCTTATGGTTTCGAGTGAAAGAACAAACTAGTGTTGAAAAGATGGTAATGAAACAGATTTAGGAAGCTTGTAGAAGGAAAATACGCAAAAATGTAACAATTGGACGTGTAAATAGATCTAATAAGTGAAATAGTTTGAGTTAGAAAATATAATAATAATATGTTCAGGAATTTGATTAATTTATTTTTCCACGAGAGCAGCATCATTTCAAAATACATAATTCATGAAACACTATCAATGAACTGACATTTTTATGGGACATTCTAGATATTACTGCAGTTATACAAGAATAAAAATATTTTTATTCTTTGAAAATTCCATCTTTTCTATTTGAAAACGTCTCGTTTAAAGCAATCATTTTAAATCTACTTGATGTTACTCATATTGTTCCCAAAATTGATTGAATCAGTGACAAAATCACACATAATCCAACGAAAGATTCTGAAATCAAATTATAAAAGGTAAAGGTACCCTTGCTGTGTACCTAGTTGTGTGAATAATAATGTTAAAAAATGTTAAACATCGCACACGATGAAATCCAACAACCCATTAAGTGTTATAGATTTATTGTTACCTCCAGAATAATTATTGTATATTAAAACCACCTGATTTATTAGTGTAAAATAAATAAAGCGTAAATGCCAGCTGTTAACCCTTCTTCTTCTTTCTCTTTGCTTTATCGGTCGTTTTAGCGTGTTTTTTCTTCTCGTTCTTATATTTGATCGTTGTGTAAGTGGTGGGGGAAGGACTGGTTTCCCAGTAACGTTTGGGTTTCAATTTGGGGATGATTTCATACGCTTTGAAAGTTCTGTACACTCCATTGGGGATGACGTTGGTATCCCCAGAAGCTTCCGGTTTGAAGAGTGTCATGACCACTGGACCTCTGAAAAGGACTGTGTTTTGAATGGTCATGTGACGAAAACAGGTTCTACCTGGTGATTGGCTCGAAGGTGATTTTTTTCACGGGTATTCCATCTTTCCCCATTTTCAATTTACTGATCAGTGTTTTCTTCTTGTTCCACTTTACTTTAGCCTCCTTCAGTCTGGATAGTTTCGGGTGAGATGCATAGTATAAGTAAGTATTTTCAGATTTTGGTTTGTAGGTTCGGTATTTGTTCCTGCGAAAGAAACCAACATCTGTTTATCTTCAACAATGAAGAGTGAGAGTATGTGGTGAGGTTTGATACCAACAGGAAGTAGTAGGAAGTGTCAAAAACAAAAATATTATGGTTGTTTGAAAGTTTTCAACATGTTGTTCAGTTTATATGAGGTATACTTGTTTGTGGACAGGATTTTAGACTTTTATGGATGATTTATTGTTGCAATAATGAGCCAAGGGCACTCACTTCTGATCTGGAAATGACAGATTAGCAACATGATTGTCCTCGTCGGTTAAAAACATTTCGAAATATCCTGTATAACTGCTCTTCTCGCTATCCAATTCCACCGATATAGCGTAGGTATACACTGCAAAAATCATAAATAGAATAGGGTGGATCATGAATCAAAAAAATAACTCACAACAAAATGGATTCTCAGCTGCGGTGTTCAAATAAAAGGATGAATTCGATGTTATATTGTGCTTGGAAGATAAACCGAAAGTTATGCATAAATCTTCATCTGTATCGGACATGCAAGTGATGCATCTTCCCTACAATCGTCAAATAGTACTAAAAATCAACATCTGAGCACGAAAACTCACATCTAAGAAATGCTGGTAGTCCGGACACTGAACTCCAACGAAAATGCAATCCCTGTTTTCTATGGACTCTATGAAATACTTAAAAGCCCGCTTATGACTGCAACCGGGCAGAATCTGGCCTGGCAAAAGTTCCTGCCTGCCCAACTTCAAAATCGAATGGTGTTTCACCTCCTTACATCCGGGTTGGATGTCAGCATTATTTACGAAGAAATCAGCATCGCCCATGAATTGTCCGCTACCTTGACTCACACCTGACAAAGTTGGAAATCGGAATTGTGGCGTAAAGAAAACTTATGGCTCACTTTGAAAATAGTCTGTGTGTAAAACTTCCACGTATTTCGCGCAACCTGCGTGCAAGCGAACAATTTCAGGCATATACTCGAATCTGGGACCTGTGGGATCCAGCCCTGGAAAATTGGAAATTAGTTTCTCAATGAACGCGTAGAAAAAAGAGAGAACCTGTAATTTTTTTCAAGCCACTTATCTCCTGTCCTACATATCCAGCTATGTGAGCGCCAACGCCATGTCCTATCAAATGTATGTCGTCTTTACAGGTTCCAAGTGTCTGTAATATACCTAGTGACATTAGAATTGTTACACTCGGAACACAAACACAAAATGATCACAAAATACAGATTTTTGGGGGTTTTGATGGGCCTTAACTACCCCAGTGGTGCATTTTAGAACGTTGGTTGACGTTTCTTCCACTTCTAGCAACATAGACCATAGATCAAGGTTAAAATCTAGTCTGTTAACACGAGGCAAAGGAGTAGGTATTATAAAACTTGAGGTCCAATAGCCTCACGCTGCACTGAGTCACTCACAAGTAGCATATTGATGAAGACTATGATCTCCAGCGCCACCACTCTCGCATTAGCTATAGCTTGGTCAAAGGGTGGTTCAGCACCAGCTTCCCAGTCCACAGATATCATATTCAAGGGATATTTCTCCAGGACTGCTGAACCAAGATGCTGCAGACGGATGCTAATGGTGAACTTGGGTTACTGTTCTTAGGTGTGTTAAATTCTTCGTTACCTTTATCCATCCCGTGTATCCGTTACTTGTGAAATCATGGATAGCTATGATGACGTCGGAGCCTCTTTGAAAGCCGGCATTGGAGATGGACCTTGCGTTAGCTGATGCCTTTTCGAATACTAAAGTATCCTGCAATAGAAGAGCACTCACTTTTTGATTGGAAAAAGTCTTATTTTCATTATTATTATACCTTAACTTCAGTTTTTCTGATATCAATATGAATTAGACCTTCAAGATGATATTTTCAAATGGATTGAATGCAGATGAGTAAACAAATTAGGAATTTTTCATGCGAAATCGATAGCTCTGTTTCTTTGTGCAAAGAATATTTTCTTAGGATTTATTCCAGTGTAATAAACTCTGGATACTTACACTGTCATCACTTCCTAGTATCAGAAATTCGGTCTTGATAACATGTCTTTCTAAGGGTTTGTAATTGACCGGCCTATATTGAGGGTGATACCATTCCTTTGTTACCTCTATACATCCAATATCCTCAAAACATTGACTAAAGAGGACTATCAGAAAATATCGTAATTACAATACGTCAACTACGCTAATTTTATCGAATTATCGGAAATCTTTGGACCATAATTGATGATGAGGCATGTATTTACGGCCTTCTGTTTACCTATATTTGAAATTGGGAATAATATTGATGGGTACGGCCAAAAAAAGGACAATCAAGTTGATACCATTATAATTGATGATGTCATTTAACTTCATTATTGAATAAAATAATTCCTGCAATACCAGTGAGGTTATTAAAAGTTCAATATTCAATGTTATTCAATTGGTAATTTTATTATTCAAAAACCTGTTTTAAGTTAAGATCCAACAGAAAAAAAGTATGATTTTGAGTGTCATGAGTCCACCTCTGGCATTTCGAGAAATACGATTTTTTACCTTAGTCCTCACTTATCAAGCCTTAATGATCCAATTGAGGCCAGTTTGTCTATGATTGAGGCCATGAGTGCGTACTTTTCGAAAGAAATATTGTAAAGCATATAGAAACATTCAATTAATCTAAAAAATCTTCGTCTCTCAAACGAAAATTTAATGAATGTAATTTTCTCAACAAAAGAAAACATTGAAAAATTATAAATATATAAAATAAGCTGAAGCACAATGGAAAAAACATAAACTGATCAAATTATTTCATCATTAAAAATGAATATATTAGTTGATATAAATTCTCAAAGCATGGGATAATGCTCTTGAACATCAACTCCAACTTTGAAGAGTTTCGAACATATTTTCTCATGTGAAATACGAATTTCTAAAGAATAATACTTACCCATATCAACTTTTTTATCAGTTCTATCCTCAGTTTCATTGTTTGCAGAATTGATCTTCTCCATGAACATTAAAGTGAAAAACAGTGAATATCCAAACTTGAAATACAAAAAATCGTTAACGAAGAACATCTCCACATAGTACGTGTGGAATGTGTCAGATTTTAACAGATTGACATTTTTTGGACACAAAAATTTTTGAAAAACTACAATTTTCTTATTCTTTCACAACGAAGATACAAAAATACACTGGTTAATTAAAATTATGCTCCATCAAAAGTCAATTCAAATTCGAAATAAAACAATTTTTTCAGATTATATTTTAATGTCATCGATGCTGTTGGTAGGCCATGAAACATTTTATTCATAAATGCACATCAACTTTTCCTTTAAATTTTGGTAGTATTATCCACTTCCACAGTAACTGTTGAAGATTTTTGAGCACCTGTGTTCTCAATTATTTGAACGTCGCCATTTCCTACATCATTCCTATTCTGGATCGGTAAATTTTTTTCTGTCACGCTGATCACTTTATGAGGGGTGGAATTTTTCTGTGTATCTTTCTCATTCGTCTTCTCAAATAGATTTCTGCTGCTTTGGAGTTTATCACGACATTCTTCAGCTTCATTTTCTACCACGCATTTGACCAGTTCATAAAGTTTGTCCAATTTATCTGATTGAGTATTGTCGTAAAACCAGTACGCTGGGTTCAGTTTATGAAGGAAGTAAACTGGAGCCACTGTAGGTGATATTGAGGTGGATGTTTGATTTTCTTCAAATTTTGTATTCTGGTAGCCAGTTCTCCATGCTGGGAAAATGTAGTTCCCTGAAATTCGAGAACTCTGAGCAAAGCTTGGAATATAATGTGTAATGGTAATTAGTGAATTGACATGATGAGTAGGGAGTTCTCCTACAACTAATCCTTCCTTATTTTAATAGGAGAAATCCATTGATACTAAAAATTTATCATAAACTTCCATAGACATTATGCATCATTTCACTTTTCCATTAATAAATACCTGGTAGCTCATACGGTTCATGAGTATGGATAAAATTTCAATTATAAGGTGATTTTGGATAAAAACAATAAAACAAAATGAAATTTGCTTGTTTCACTTACCGCTGACTCCTTGCAGAACCAACATACAACCAAACACAAACGCATACATTTTTTGATTTGTTTCTTCCGACCCTTAGCATAAGGCTTATATAGGTTCTAACAACTTCAACACTCATTATCTTTATCTTTGGATTACGGCACCTTGCCAGAATTTTGTTTTATCACAGGAAATGCATTTCAATCTTCACCCAACTGACAAGAAACATTCTCATTCTTATTGATGAATAAGGAAAAATTCTAGGAATTTCTTGAAATGAAGTGGATATATTCATTGAAAGACGCTTTCTGGTGGTTCTTTTAAGCAATATCCACTATCACCATATTTTTCTTCCACTAACAAAGACTTCGTTATGAATAAAAGAGCAAATTCTTCAGAAAAGATGGTACAGAATGTAGTACTAAGAAAATCATTCAACTGTACAAAAAATGTTCAGGAGCGATTTTGTGCTACCCTGTATTTCAACGTATCCATTCATCTTGTTTGTGAAATCGATATCAGGACATGATGAAGATGCGAGCATCAGAAATCAGTCAAAAATTTATCAAAATTGGTCGAAGCTTAGTCAAGGATGAAATTAGAGCAAATCTCTTTCCTTCCGGTTAATTTTATGATCCAGTGTATAGTGGAATGTGATAAACCAATTTAAAGATTCAATAAATCATTCAGAATTTCTAGTTCGATTGATACATGTTGATCATTTTTTCCGAAAATATGTAGATAGTGGTATGGAATATTTAGGATGAATATACCTACTTATCGAGTAGTTGACCTCTTTGATTTTGAACATGAATGATCTTTTCACCAGTCATTGTTTGGATACATTCGAATAATTATCAAATTGGACGTTTCAACAGTATTGCTGAATATCTGAAGGAGGAAGATGTTCACGTTAATTTTAATTTTGGTCTGTGTAATATTCCTCGTGAAATTGTTCATCTCAAGAAATGACGGTAGGAATTTCAAGGAAATACCAGGTCCGAAAGGCCTTCCTGTTTTCGGGAATATTCAGGATTATTTCCTAACAGACGGTGAGTCTTCCTAAATTTTCCTAAAAACGAATCATTTGAATTAATTCCATTTCAGAAAAATTGTGGATAGAATCGAGAGCAAGGGCACTCGAATTTTATCCAATATACAAATTGAAAACTCTCAATAAAACGATAGTGCACATTGTAGATCCAAAGGATGCAGAGGTTTAATGATATGAAATTAGTTAACGATCATTTTCGTATATTAAACACTTTTTCAGGTCGTTTTGAGTAATCCAAGATATATGACAAAAGGAGACACATATGGACCCTTCAAGGTTTGGATGGGAAATGGATTACTGGTGACTGAAGGTAGGATGAAAACATCATCAGCTGAGGGAATTTTTTTTGAGAATAGCCTCCTCAATTAACAATATCTTACAAGTTGAATCACCCCTCTGAATATCCTTTTGTCGTTGTGTATTGCTTCGAAAAATCTTTTTTTCAAATTTCAGGTGAAATATGGAGAAAGAGTAGAAAATTATTGACGAAATGTTTTCATTTCAACGCACTCAGGAATAAGTTGGACTTACTCAACAGTGCGGCGCTTAAGTTGGCCAGTATTCTGAGTGACGATAATGAAAAACCTACGGATTTGGTGAAACACCTCGGCAGGCATTCTCTTAGAGTAGCTATTGGTGGGACAAATAACTAGTTTGTTTGAAAAATCTACTAATGCTTATTTTAATTTTAGCCTCCTTCGTTGGGGAGAAACCAGAGGTGAAAAATGATGCAGCGAAACAATTTTTGAAGGCCTTACAAACTTTGACTAAAATAACAACTTATAAGATTTTTCTGCCCATTCTGAAATATCTCTATCTGTTCACTTCTATGAAAAGAGAGGAGGACAAAGCTGTGAAAATATTCCACGGCTTCACATCCTACCTTATTGAAGGAAACTCAAACTTGGATATTACAGAAAATAGTGATGAAACGAGACTCTTGAACGTACTGTTAACAAATTTCCAAGGTCAACAAGTGAAAGACCATTTGAATACCATTTTGTTTGGGGTGAGTATAAGCTTCAATTAGGTTTATGTTTCTGGAACTGAAATTTTATTTTCTTTTAGGGTCAAGACTCTACTTCCACAGCCCTGTCTTTCATTTTGTACGTGCTTTCGAACAAACAACATTTTCAAGTTAGTATTTGTTTAGATTTTGAAGCGCCTGTAACTGAGGATTGATCATGAAAATATCCAAAGAATATGAAAGGGTACAAGAGGTTGTGAAAAAATTTGAGAAATCTTTCAAATGCGTTTTTTTTGAGCCACCCCTGCAAATGTTGGTTCCTGACAACGCCTTTGCATACTTTTAATTAGATTGTTGAGGTAGCCTAAATCAACTGAGTTGGGGTAAAAGCTGTCTGAGTTCTTAAAGTGTATGTGAGAGCGTTTTCAATATAAAGCTTTATTACAAAACAAATTTTCAAATTTTGAATCAAAGTAACAATACCTGATCCAAAATTCGTAGGAACGCAAGTGGCAACTTAAGAAACGGTCACAAAATTTCTTAATCATTGTGGAGCAGAGTATATATCATTCATTTCTGTAATCGAGTATCATTTCTAAATATCTTTGTCTGTTCGAATTTCAGGATGAACTCTACAACGAAATCATGGAAGTTACGTCAGATGGGAGGCCATCTTTCGGGGAAATAAACCAGATGAATCTCTTGGACAGGTTCGTTAAGGAATGTTTCAGACTATATCCCCCAGCCCATTTTGTTGGTAGACATATAAACGAAAAGGTACCCCTTCCTAGTGGTTATACAATACCAGCAGGAGCTATGACTCTTATTCATATCTACGATATTCACCACAATCCTAAAATCTACCCTGAACCCGACAAGTTCGATCCTGACAGATTTCTACCGGAAAATATTCAAAAGAGACATCCCTTTTCCTTCATACCGTTTAGTGCTGGACCCAGAAATTGCATAGGTAAGAAATTTCCATCTCGTATAAGGAGAAAAGAACACGAAACATTTTTTCATTTTTCAGCTCAAAAATTTGCTTTGCTTTCAATAAAAACCGCCCTATGTGGACTTTTGACAAAATTCCGTATTGAACCCGTAGGATCACTTGAAGACATCGTTTTGATACCTGACATCCTGTTGAAGACCAAGTATCCTTTGAAAGTGATATTCAGACCCAGGATCACATAATCCATACTGAAAAAAATGGAATAAACTTCTTCAGTTCTAATTTTTATTTCTCAACAATAGAATCTGGAAGAAAAATCAAAACATACAAACTTGAATCTTGATCTCTGTTTATACAATATTTACAATTGAATATATATATATATATATAGTATTCTTTCAAACGATTTTTATATGTCTTTCAATAAATTTCAATAAAATTTTTACATTCGGTTCTGAAATACACAACTTTAATAATTAATTATCAGTAAGAATCTGTTGATTTTTCAGAAAATATATGTTCAATAAAGCATCACATATTATTTCAAATCAAAATCCTTTTGGCATGCAGAGAAAATTTTAATAGGAATATAAGATTTTTTAATGAGAATAATTAGATAAAATCACACATCAAAAACTTTCACATTTTTAATCATTTCATTCGTTAATCTTTTTGACGGTTTATGTTCAACATAAATGATTCAAATTCAAAGGAATCTATGGATAAACTTCTCTTGTAATGTGGTGCTTATAAGTATGTCACAGTGATATTGCACTTAATAGATCTTGGTTTAAATTCATAAATATATATATAGTACCATAAAATCCAATGTGGAATATTTCACTACCCATCTACATCTAATTAAAATGGCCATCGATTTGGCTCTTTATTTGCATAAGACTCCATTATCACCATCCTCAAGAGATTTACTATATTTAATTGGCAGTTACTTCAAGAAAAATTCATCTTTCGTCGTCATAAATATTTGAAATAAGGAAATTTGTACTCAGTATATTCATCAGATTGAGAATCTGGAATGTCAATCAAGCAATTCTTTGTGCGTTGTACCCTAAAAACATCCTAGTCCCTTGAACCTAAAACATGTCGAAAATTCAATTAAAACAATAGCTGCCTTGAGGATTTTTCTACATTTGGCATGTTCCTTGATGATGGGCGGGTTTTTTCTTAATTGACCGGCAGCTCATTTTAAACTAACATTTAATTTCTAATAGTAACGTGAATATCAATAAGGCAAATTTTTCTGAAAATTCATATCGATCCTTGATGCACTTGATCTATATTATTTATAATTTCGAACATGCCATCAAGTATGATAGGGTATCATTGTTTGTTATCTTTAGAACATTTCTCACATCGTACATCTATCAGCTCGCAGCTTATTATGTTTTTATTATAGGTCAATGTCGAATATTATCCATTACTACTTAATTTTATAAATACATGACACAGATATTTTGCAATAATTTTTTATAATGAACGGTATGAGTGCAATAAATATGCTTAAGTTTTGAATTGTTAATTTTTAATTACTCGAAGTGCATTGGAGGATTTTTTTTGGACAAATATTAGATAAAATGACTCTGTGCTATAGATTTTTCTGTGTGATACATACCTCGAATCTTTATCATTAGCTCCCTAGTTTGAATAAATAAAAAAACAAACTGCGAAACAGAAATTTCATATATAAAAAGCATTATTTCATTTATTTCTTCAGTTATGTTTAGTAGAACGACGCTCTTCAGGTTAAACCAAGAAAAACTTTGTTATATTTCATGTGAATTTTGTGATTTCTACCTCATGATGGTGTCAGAGTCTACAACAACCTAACTATATGTATCAAGTGCATCAATAGTCTCGAGAACGAAAGTGTTTAGTCAATTTCTGTCAGTGTTTTTCTTAGTTTCAATTCTGCATTGGTGTATACGTATTCCAATATGACATATAGTTTTGATGAATGTTGTAATTGTTCACTACTTTAAAGTTTTCGTAATATAATGTCTTATCCATTTCTGAGATCGAGGTAAAGTATCCGAGCATATCTCGAGAATGCAATGGTAAAACGAAAAGCGCAATAGTTTCGATGACATTTAATGGTCGCTTTTATCACTCTATAATTCTAAGGCCGTATCTTTCATTGGTAGGCACAATCTTTCAAGATTCGTGCTGCAAATATGCTTAAACCATATAATGTACATACTATCCTTCAGTTCAAGAAAAATCAAAGCCTGGATCTTCATCCTGCATCGTTCAAAAATTCACTCAGGGTGGTTGACTGGACTCTTCCTTATCTCTGATCGCCTTCAGAAGATGGCTTCTCAGCTCTGATTCAGAACTCCTCCAAAGATGCACTAATTCATCTTTCGATAAACGTTCAAGTGGGGATCTACCGTTAGAATTTCTTGGAGAGCAGTTTGGGGGTGGAGGAGCAGGAGGTAAAGAAGAACTTTCTTCTTTTTTCCTCAGTCTGTTTGGTCTAGCAAGCTTAGAAGACGGATCGTTCTCTGCAGATTTCGAATCTACACTTTCTTCTTTCTTGTTCCTCGTAGAACGATGCTTTTTAGCCACAGGATGGGAATCTAGAGACTTAGAAACTTCGGGAAAACATTCGTCCCTTCTTTTTAACTTGGGAGGCCTAATCTCCCTGGGACTTGGACAATTTCCTGGGTTCGTATTATCCAGCGATAACGAAGCTTCTTGTAGTTTCTTCTTAGCTGGAATTTCGTCATTTTGAACAACTTCCCCTAAGCTTTGATGCCTCGTTTTCTGTAGTTTCGGTTTGTCTTCCTCTGTATCATTGGTTGTATCTTCGACGTGGATTTTGATGAGTGGGTTCATCTGTTTGGGGAAAACATTATTCTCCTGGTGTTTAATGGTTTCCAGTCTGCTGGATAATTCTTTGGTTAATTCGCTTATGTTCATTTTGTTCCTTCTGGCGATCTCATCGTCTATTGGGTTTCCTTCAGTTGTAGGTTCAGTTTCTGAAATGTTCGTGAAGCTTCTAGCGGTTAGGACGTTACGTTTTTCTACACTGGAGAGAGTCTCTTCACTTTTTCGTAAATTTAAACTATGCTGCGGATGCAGGAACTGTTTTTCTATCGCCTCCTTGTACTTTGGGAGCGTGGCTAGTTTTCTTCCAATACTTTCGGAATCTGATAATTTCCTTATGGGTTCCATAGATTTTGCACTGCAGTCTGAAACGTTTTCAATGGATAAAACAGGACTTTTCGCTGAAAGTCTGTTTGCGGATTCCAGGGTGTCTAGATAACTAGATCTTCGGCTGTTTATATCAGGGGGACTACTGGTGAGGAAAGAAGAAGCATCTCTACTCAACCTTCTACCAACCAAATTGCTTCTTTCGTTGAGAAGACTAGATGAGTTGAAGATACTATCTGTACTGAATCTTCTGACGTTCAAATTCGTCGCTGATTTAGTTTTGTTCCTGGATCTAGGACTGAACAAGGGATGCCTGTTGAAATAAGACGTGGGAGATCTGATTTTATTCGCGTCGGATTTAGGACTGGACCTCATGAAGGTCCTCTTGATGAGACTAGGACTGATCTTCGATTTCCTTTCTTCCGGTGACGATTGACCTTCGGAGTCAACCTCAGTGACAGCCTCCAACTGGCTTTCCTCCTGTTGACGCCTGAGCGTGCTGAAAACGCGTAACAATTTGATTTTTCGAACGGATTTGTGTTTATGGTGAACCGAAGCTGAAAGATTGAACCATTATACCTTACCTTCTTATCTCTTGAATCATTTCGAAAAATTGTGCCTTACTCTTTCTTCGTCTACGTTGTTCGTGTTCCTTCTGAAACAAGGAGTAATCAAGATTATCTGCTCTAGGTATTTTGGGGATATTTTATATCAAGATCTGAGTGGAAAGTTTCGGTTTGATCTCTTAATTGTTACTTGATCTAGAAGAATATATACAAACCCTTTTTATGCTTTTCTGGAACAAACTGGTGATTTGACCTTGACGAATGGTATGGACCAATTCCCTTGCTGCGTGGTGTGGAGAAACAAGCTCTACGCAATTTATGAAGCGGTAAAGTTTCTGAAAAATACGTGAGTCATCAAACGCTCAATAATCCATACACAGAGAGAATTTACCTGACTGAAAAACATGATATTTCGGCTCCTCCAAACAGAACCTTTAGGTTTTTCACGAAGGGCAGGAAGAGTATAACGAAAAAACCAATGCTCTACAACTAAAATGAGAAGTCCTAAGATCACACCAAGACCAAGAAGTATAAAAACACCAGTAACTGCTCTCACTCCTAAGGGTCTAGGCTGAACGATATCTTGAACCAGTTTGAAACAAGGTAAACCTCCATACCATTTTTCCTGAAGAATATCCATGTAGCCATTGCTTGAATATTTCGCAATAACTGCAGAAATGCTGTCCTGGAAGGCATATTATGAAATTAAGTCATGCTCATGATGAAAGTACCTTCGAAACAAACCTTCAAAGGAAATCCTTTAGTCATACCAATAGCATAAGTGTCTTCGTTTATAGTGTCTCCAATCTTCTGTAATTTACATCCATGGTCAGTTGCCCTGTAATAATCCAGGATTGGTGTGTCAGCTATGAGAATATCCAGAGAACCATTCCTCAATCGTTCCACTCCTTCTTCTATATTTCCAAGGGTATACCTGTGCATATGCTGCCAAAGATGCTGATTTGCTTTTTGAACGTAGTACTCTGCAGCTGATGCTTTAGGTGCTCCGACTTTTTGACTCAGCAGCTGTTTCAAAATGGAATCAGAATAAAGTGAGAAGAAGAGATGCTATAAAAAATCTAGAAATGATGTAATGATTTTGAGTTCAAATCATCAGAATAGTTGAAAACCTGAGTCCTGATAGAGTTTTTTTCTTATTTGAAGGGAAAGTTAGAATATTTCGAAAACAGCGAAGCATTATATGAAATTTGGACTAATTACGAATCCATTGTTATATCTAGGAAAGAAAATGAAGAAATCAAGCTTTAATTGCAACTCTTGTGGAAGCAGTATCTCTTCTAGACTGGCTACATCGTTTCCTGTTATAGTTAACCCCAGAATCATATCTTCGCATTGTTGCATTGTTCGTCACACTACTCTGAGAATGTCCCAAAACCCATTTCCGACTTCGTGATTCAAGGAATAAGATTTGAATATAGAGCATTTCAAGGGTACGTTCGTTTTACGTCAATAACCGAGTTTATGTTCCAATTTTATTGCATTTCATTATCTCCACTTCAGCGTTGTTCGCGGAATGAATTCAAATTTAACTCCGAGCTTAACTCAATTCTGTGTGGAATTTGAACTGCATAAAACAGGGTAACGAAATTTGTAATAAAATCGGTTGAATTGGTTTATGCGCCTTTATTTCTAGAGGGCAATTCACTCTAGTTAATTTTGGTCGATCATATTGATGTCGACAGGAATATTATACGAGAAGATATGAATAACACTTTTATTTCATAAAACGTTCGAATATTCATGAGATTGCGTCAAACTCAGTTTCAAGAGTTGGGTTCTTTGAATTTTTGGTATTTTTATGAGAAAACTGGAAGACATGGGTGATATCTTATGTTTGAAAGAGATTAATCCAATAAATGAAAAACTATTTTCTGAAATCCATTTCATTCGATAAAACCGTTAGTGAGATAGAACTAGAAATAACATTTTTTATGGTTTTTCAACAGCCTGTATGGTTTAAACCGGGCCGACTTGGAAAAAATGGTATAGGAAAAACGGTTTTTTTTCGACCTCAAGAATCTACTGTTAAAATATTTATACGAATCGAATACTAACGAGGAAAAATCAAGTGTTAGTTCATTTTAAAGCCGAAAATCGAGGTGTTAGTTTTCGTTGGACCACACTGTATAAGAGACTGGACTCACGCCGATGGTAACACTCTTTCACACCAAGTTCTGGACAGGAAATCATAATATGCTTTATTTACCGCCAATCTCAAATGGGAAAGGCACTTAGGAGGAAGATAACTAATACACATGAGATCTAGTGACAATTTCAACTTAATCAAGGTTCCATGAAAAATATGGCCTGAAGAATTATTTAAAACATCAGAAGAAATACTCTTCTTTCTCTTATAGACAACAATCCAAAAGTCTAAGTGAAAAAGAAGTCCTACTTACACTTCTATCGTGATAATTGCTGACTGTATCGTGGAAGAAAAGTCCTGCAATCAATGCGGCGATGTTGGCAGTGTAGCTGGCCACGAAGATCACGGAAAATCCTCCCCACACGTTGATCAGGAACTTGTTTGGCCAGCTTTTCGGCGCCTTGAAAGCTACCAGATGGCCACAGAGCAATCCCCACATCACCCAGAGCGCTGAGCTCATGCTGAAGTTCTTCGATCTCTGTCTACCCCAAGGATTCAAGCCGAAAGGCGACAACCATTCGTAGATAGCAACTGCAATGGCTGTTATGTTGAGACTGGTGAATATCGCGATCCACAACTCTGGCGAAAAAGGCAGCAGGAACGCCAGTAGAGGTATATCCGATTTTTGCTGCGGTGCGGCTAAAAAAGATACCCCGCTGAAGAAATATGGTACGCTGAAATCCATCACTTCGCTTCTGGCGCTGGAGACGCTCAAAGCTGCGAAGCTCATATGAGCAGCTCCGGAAACTATATCGCCAACGATACCATTCCATTTCTTCTCCACCACATCTTCTTCTTCCTCCCCATCGCTGTTCTCGGATTTCCTCTCCAAATCCTTGAACTTGTAGCTCAAGAACTTCTTTCCAACATCTCGATCGTTGCGTCGTTTCTTCTTGACCAACGTCTGCGAACCAAACAGTCCATCAGCCACTATGTAGAGCCTGAAATCGAACTCGAGTTCTTGAGCGATGTTCTCCAAGAGATCCATGGCCAACCCGTAGCAGCAGTTCGTTTTGTATTTGAATTTTTGGAAGGGTAAAAAAGGCTCTTTTTCATCTTCGTATTCCACGTTGTAATAATCGGAATTCTTCACTTCTTTCATCGCTTCCTCTTTTTCCTCCTCTTCATCCTCCAGCCTTCGCATCTCGTTGAAAACTAAGGTCAGGTTGTCCTTGTCCGACGTGAGAACCCGATGGCAAGGTAGTCCTGTAAATGATCAATAGTTGGTAAAATTCGAGGGAGAGTATCTGGATAGTTTACCTCGAAGACATTGCCCATCTTCGTCCAGTTCGCTTTCCATGACGAAGGGTGGGGAGAGGGCTGTAACAACCCTGAAGGCTGTTCGAGCTCTCGACGAAATTGCAGCTACTGAGAGATCCCCACCTGGCCATACTATAGTATCCAAGCGTACAGACCTTCCAGAAACTAAGCCTACTCTTTTCCAACGTACTCGATTTTGTTGTGTATTATTTCTAGCTGAAAAATATCGATTTATCGTATTCATTCCAAGAAGATAAAATGATGTCATGACCAGAAAATAAATGAAGATCAATTCGTCAACTCATACCTGTCTCAGTTTTACCATTAACTGATGTGTTGGTGGTATCTCTGGAGGTTTTCTCAGAGATGAGGTTTAAAATTTCGAAATTTGCAACTAATGATTTGTCCACTTTGTCAACGCCAATTTCTTGTGTGAATTTCTTCCCGGCCAGGGCGTCATTGCAGGCTTCTCTAAGAGTCCTGGAACAAGATGTAAAGATAACCTCGAAGCTCTCAACATAAACACATCGAAAATTACCTTCCAAAATGTAAAGATATATTCTTCTCAGCGTCATTGGTGGGTCGCCAGCAACTTGTAGATATGAAACGTCTCTGCAGCGCGTCATTATTGTATACAGATTGATTCAGGACCATCTTCAGAGCTACAGCCAATAATCTCACGGCGCCCTTCACCAAATGCCTGTCTACCTTCACCGGTAATGGTCTAAGATAAAGCAGACCAGCTGGCAGTTCGGAATGAGTATCACTCTTAACATGAAATATCGATTTCAGTTCTTCAGGATTTGGCTTTTTCGATACCGAACTACGAGTACCCAGATCTCGATTGAACAGGAGAAATCGATCGTTTTGTAAGAGGTAATTTATGTGAAGTTCGTTGATGTCACTTTTGGTCAAACTACGTTTTGTTCGTTCGTCAGAGTCTGCATCTCTGCGGTTTTTGACTTCTTTATCTCTGTCTTCTTCAGTGAATTCCCTGAAAATGAAACTCATGAGTCTGTTAATTGATACAATGGGAAATTTTAAAGACATCCAGGTGTCACTTGGTAGAGCTTGATAGGATCATGGAGAGTTGATAAAATCAAATTTGAAAATAAGCAATCTAATCTTTGAGAGTAACCTGAGGGACTTGTACAGGTATGAACTTGTTCCATTTCGTCTCTCTTCACATAAGAGGGATGCATAAAAGCAATAAATCTAAGTAGACTTCGGTTATGGGGATTTAAGGTCTTCCAAGGTCGTCAGTGAGGAATATACTTGCTAAATAGTAAAATCAAATTTGAAAAGAAGCAACGTAATCTTCGTGAGTAACCTGACAGACTTGTACAGGTATGAACTTGTTCCATTTCGTCTCTCTTCACAGAAGAAGGGGTGCATAAAAGGACCAAATCTAAGTAGACTTCGGCTGTGAGGATTTGAGGTCTTCCAAGGTCGTCAGTGAGGAATATACTTGCTAAATGATCAAATCGAATTTGAAAAGAAGCAACGTAATCTTCGTGAGTAACCTGGGGGGCTTGTACAGGTATGAACTTGTTCCATTTCGTCTCTCTTCACAGGAGAAGGAATGCATAAAAGCCCTAAATCTAAGTAGACTTCGGCTATGGGGATTTAAGGTCTTCCAAGGTCGTCAGTGAGGAATATACTTGCTAAATGATCAAATCGAATTTGAAAAGAAGCAACGTAATCTTCGTGAGTAACCTGAGGGGCTTGTACAGGTATGAACTTGTTCCATTTCGTCTCTCTTCACAGAAGAAGGAATGCATAAAAGCCCTAAATCTAAGTAGACTTCGGCTATAGGGATTTAAGGTCTTCCAAGGTCGTCAGTGAGGAATATCTATACTTGCTAAATGATAAAATCAAATTTGAAAAGAAGCAACGTAATCTTTGTGAGTAACCTGAGGGGCTTGTACAGGTATGAACTTGTTCCATTTCGTCTCTCTTCACAGAAGAAGGAATGCATAAAAGCACTAAATCTAAGTAGACTTCGGCTATGGGGATTTAAGGTCTTCCAAGGTCGTCTGTGAGGAATATACTTGCTAAATGATAAAATCAAATTAGAAAAGAAGCAACGTAATCTTCGTGAGTAACCTGAGGGACTTGTACAGGTATGAACTTGTTCCATTTCGTCTCTCTTCGCAGAAGGATGGATGCATAAAAGCACTAAATCTAAGTAGACTTCGGCTATGGGGATTTAAGGTCTTCCAAGGTCGTCAGTGAGGAATACACTCCCTAAATGAGAACATATGAGACGTTACGACCGCACATCTATCAGCTTTTCCCTCTACGCCTCGAATATATGAAATGGAACATACCTAAAACTAATATTGGCCGAAGTGTCAATCCATAACCAAACAAAATGTCCATCCATCATATTGAGCCGTTTGGCCTCTTCCAGGATTCTCATGGCTGATGTTTTATCGCTTAGCAGTACGACTACTCCCCTCGTCGAGCGTGAAATATCTGCCAGTTTCCTGGAAAAATAGAGGTGATAAGACAAGTGCCTCGTAGATGATATTGTCCCTGTCAAGGGAATGGATGCCATTCATAAGTCTAGATTGTATCGGACGGGGAAACGGAAGTGGGTATATCATTTTTTTTTTCAGTCGAATTACGTAGAGGACTGGGAGCCTTGGATAAACCAAGGATTTATTCTCTTTTCTGGACGTACTGGATGTTAGTGACGTTTCAGCCTAATCTGAGGGCAGAATTTCAAGGAAAACCTTGTGATTAGGCTTTTCTGAGTTTTTTTTTTTTGAAATATTGCTTGTTATACAGGGCGATTACGCAAGTCGAAATTCAGGGGGTGATTTTCAACATTGTTAGTTCATTATTTTTTTTTCGTAGGCATCGTACTTTGAGAGCACGATTAATCTTCAATTTGCTTCACTAGAAAATGAAAAAAATCTCAGAAACTATATTCTGTACAGTGTGAGTCATTTTGTCTCGTACGAATATTTTAGCAGTAGATTCTTGAGGTCAAAAGAAACACTTTTTTCCTTAACCATTTCTTCCGAATCGGCTCGGTTTAAAAGATACAGGCTGTCGAAAAACCATGGAAATTTTTTTTATCTTACAAACGGTTTTATCGAATGAAATGAATTTCGGAATATAGTTTTTCATTTATTTAATGAATCTTTCTCGAACACAAGATATCACTCACGTCCTCCAGTTTTCACATTATGACCAGGACGTACCATTAAAATACCAAAAATTCAAAGAACCCAACTCTTGAAACTAAGTTGGACGCTTTCTAATGAATATTTGAACGTTTTGTAAAATAAAAGTATTCTTCATATTTTGTCGTGTAACGCGTCGTTTGCGAGCAATCTGATGTTCAAAAATTAAAAGGTATCTGTGAAACTTCAAAAATTGGGTACTTTGGCTGAATACAACTCTGTTTTAAAGATCCACTGTGTCACAGATTCAGTTTTGATTTTGTTTTTTCATAAATTCCTTATGAATTTAAAATGTCTATATATTTTTATTAGGGCCGAATCGGAGAAAATGGTATGAGAAAAAAGTATTTTTTTTGACCTCGAGAATCTACTGTTTATATATTTGTACGAGTCAAAGAATCAGCCTGTATATGAAGCTCAATTTAGGTTAGGTTAGGTTAGGTTAGGTCAAGTTAGGTTAGGTAAGGTAATATTTTGTATTATTGTATTTTGTGAAATGAAAGTATTCTTTATATTTCTACGTATAATGCGCCGTTTTTGAATAATCTTCAAAGTAATGTTCAAAAATTAAAAAGTATCTGTGAAATTTTAAAAATTGGGTACTTTGGCTGAATACAACTCTATTTAAAGCATCCACAGACGTGTAGTGTCACAGATTCAGGTTCAATTTTGTTTTTCCATAAATTCCTTATGAATTTGAAATGTCTATATCTTTTTATAAGGCCGAATCGGAGAAAATGGTATAAGAAAAAAGTGTTTCTTTTGACCTCGATAATCTACTGTTGAAATATCTGTAGGAGTCAGAGAATCAGCCTGTATATGATGTTCAAGTTAGGAAGAAATAAACCAGAAGGGAAACACTGTGGAGAAATTTTACCCCACGTTTGGATTCCTCTCCCAAATTCTGCTTAATCACTTACCTAACCCCAAAAGAAATGTATTTCAAAAATTCTAACCTATCTTTGTCACACATTTTATTTCTGTATTACGAGAAAGAGATGGCTCGATTAGAGCAATTGAAGTGAAGAAGAGAACAGAGGATTGTCCTTGGTAAATACCCCATCAAAATAAGATCAGCTCTGTAATCCTCACTTCCTACATTCACCCCCCAAGTCACAACCCCCTCAAATCTTCACCGCCAGCTTAATCTTCATCTGTCCGACGGAACTTTCGGGCAGTAATTCAGGAAGAAAGCCGTCTCGGGCGAGTTCTTAATTCGATAATTGGAATCTCACGAGACTTGCCATACCCGAACGACGAAGAAAAATTGTTAGTTACGATCGAACCCCGAAAATACCGGCCGATCCACGGTCCGGGAGTCCGGGACTGCGATAATTTATTTCACGACCCCTTTTTGCCTCGCGGGTCCCTTATCTAATTACCCGGAAACGTCCTGGAAACCAGCCAGGAGAACCACGCCACTGAGTAGCGCGTGGACAATAACCGGAGCTGAAATCGAACGACAGAGTCCGATTGAATTTTCATCTCGACTGGAGTCGATGGAGTGAATGGATTTGGAGAATCTGCATATTTAGGCGTGGTTTATACGAGCTCTTTTCGCTCACAGGTGTCAAAATTTTGAATTTTTTTCGTGTTTGCGTTTGTTTTCAAGTTTTTCCTGGCAAAAATCAAAAATAGGACTTATAGTTGGCGAGCATCATTAATCTGACAGTAATCAGGGGGGGGGGTTTTCTTAATCTGACAGTTTGAAGATGATGAGAAGGCATTTTTTTCAATATCTCCCTTCCTGTACCTCTAATCGTTTCTGTATTCATGATGAAAGTTGTATATAATAAAATTCTATACAACTTTTGTCTGAAGCAATTTTACATACTCTCAACCGTTTTCGAGTTAGAGGGCGATAAGGGCGAGGAGCTCAGCCACACATGCGAAAGGCCAAGGTCAAGGTAGAAATCCAGTCTGATGTACAGGGTGGGCAAAATTCGTTGTCTACTGAGAGGATCCCAAGAACTATAGCAGCTACGATACTTTGTTTTTGAGTTTGACAATTTCGTAAAGTTCTCATAGTTCTTTTGTCTTTGAAGTTACAAATCTGAAACTTAAACCTTTTACAGGCACTTTTTTACGTAGAATCCACTGATGAGCTGAAAATATTTCTTCATTTGGAATCATTAGTTGACCTTTCATTCCTTTAAATGCAAACTTCTATTGAATTTGTTATTTTTGAATCGGAAAAAAATATTTTGTCAGTAGAAGGTTTAAGTTTAAGATCTGTAACTTCAGAGACAAAAAAGTTATGAGAAATTTTCGGAATCGTCAATATCTCAATTTTTGTTCATAACTCGAAATAAAGAAAATGATAGGCCGATTCTGTTTTCAGATTTGGATTAGTCATGAAAAAAGAGCTAATGAATGTGTCATTCGTTTTCTTGCAGCTGCTACAGTTCTCGAGATCCCCTCAGTAGACAACGAATTTTGGCCAGCCTGTACATCGCCATATATCTCAAAAACGTTCGAACGTAGAAAAAATTGCTTCGCACAAAATTTTTAGAAAATGTTATACTCTACAACTCTTATAATGAATGCGAAAACAATTTGAAGCCCAGGAGAGGAGATAATTCAAAAAAACTGATTTTTGTGACCTCTATGGCCAATTTTTATTGTTTCGGCTAGCTGAAACTGTCAGATTATATTTTTTCCGTTGTTCTTGAATCATAAGCTTCAAATTAAGAATAGAGCCACCGCGCTCGAGAATGTACACGTGACTTTTTTTGCAAGTTTAGCACCCTCCTGCACATTTGTCAAGTTAAGGGAATATATACTTTTCAACATGTATTTAACCACATATATCTTAATCTGAAAGGCTTGAGTATGTACCTACAATGATCTTGTTTTTATTACTATTCTGATAGGCTGTCCTAGACAATTCCCCCCCGTATATACAGGTCTAATTTTTGGTAAAGGTACTCTACAGGGTCTAATGTATATCCCCTTATATTAATCTGACACGCTCGTGTAAATCCAGAATTTCCCTTCTGGGCTCCCCAACTTTAATTTTGCATCAAGAATCTGTGACCAATTTTTATTACATTCAGACACTGTATAGGCTTCCTCTCTCTATACTCCATTGATCCACTAGTATCTATATTGGATCTTCGTCGATCGTTTTACAAAAACAAAGGCCCGTGTTCCACAGATTCTAAGTTCAGCAAAAAACAGGTTTCCGATAGATGAAAGTTTCCGAAATTGACATCCGAACAGCGAAGTTCCAGTCGCAATAGACATTAGCTGTCCAACTGTTTGTCTACTGATACTTAGTACCCCGTCAGTTAGGTATCTCTCGAATTGGGTCGCTTAAACTTCTACTTCTACGTTTGGCCTCAGAATATCAAGTCTCCATTAAGCTGAGTGATATTGGAAAACCTCCCCTAGAACGGTAGCTTTTATATGAGTTTGCTTTCAAGTGAATCTTAGAGTTGAGAAATTCGGAAAGCGATCGTATAATTATTCCTGGATAGGTGGTTTTCCATTCCCCTGGACTTCGATGTAGTTCGAACATCAAACGGATCTTACTATTCGCGATTTACATATTCCAAAAGTTTTATTCCGTCTTGAGTTTATTGCCCAATCATGTTTGATCGTGAAATCAGGGGCGGACTTCCAAACAACACTCTGGGGAGTTCCTGACAGAGATAACCCTGATGGTCGTTTTGGTAAAGGATCTAGGAAGTGCAAACCGAACATATTGGTCTGAGATTATTCGGAAAACTATCCTAGAATACAATGGGGTGGTGGGAATACGAAAGTCTGTTGAGAACTATCACAGAAATTGAAAAACCTGTAGTAATAGGTATTCACCGACTCACCGTTCTTTTGCCAAATTAAATCAGAAGTAGAAAGAAAGATTTAATTAAATTGAGAATACGAGAGTTTCATTCTGTTGTTGTTTGGGAATTGGAGAGCCAGTTGGGTTTGGAGTGATGGGAAAATGCTCTTCGAATAGAATCTCAAATGAGTGGTAAATGAGATTTGAGATAAGCTGACTATTAAGTAGATTCTTTTGTAGGATTTTTCACCTACTAAAACGCACAATTCAAGGGTTTATCAAATGAAATTTTTGCTTCCACTTATAACAACCAGAAAATGTTCGATCTCTAACAAAATTTCAGTACTGAGAACTGACCAAAAGTGTTTTTTATTTCAAACATGGAAGGATATGAAGCTCAGCGTATGTACATTGCCAGGAGCCAGACTAAATTATTTTCAAAGTGAGTGAAGCTGAAGCCAGTATAGCAATAATTTCTTCCATCTTCTCTGGCAGGGTTCGCAAGCCCATTTTATTCAGCTTAGCTCATATATAATGATGGGTTATTTGATCTCTTACCCCTACAACCCTCTGAATTGGATATCAGATATCCGTTTCGAATATTTGCATATGAATTCCATCAGCAAGTCAATAATAATTCTCTATGATCAGTACGATCACATAGGAGCTTCAGGCAAGTCTATCAATTTGTTGCTGGTGCTTATCGCAATCAATTTATACTTATGAAAGAAAATATCGAGAAGTGAATACTTTTCAAGAAAATAGTGACGAATTTTTGTATCTGTATTGTAACGTTACATATGGAGTATACGTTAGTTTCCACAAAGACTTTCAGAAACCCTCAAATTATTCTTGGCAACAAAGAGAAGAGAAGATGGAAAAGCATTTTTCATTTCAAAACATGAATTTCGATCCCAATTTATCTGATCACAATTGTCCCCAACATCGATACCATATATATATCGCTCGGTTCTAAAAACCGCAGTGCAAAATAAATCTTTAGACGATAACAATATCCGACAAATTATGGGCAATTGCATTCAGCGTTTCCTCAAGCTTCTCGTAATATAAAGATCAGGAGCTTCCCTTATTCAGAACTAACAAAAGAATTCTTGCGAATGGGGTAATTGACGAAGGAGAAAGATTATAATGTAGCTCGCTTGCCTCCGTTTTGAAGCAGAAACCAGGAAGGAAAATTTCCTGGAAAATGGAACCCTTGTACGTCTACATCTACAAAGGATGCGATGCAGAAAAGTGGAGGAGACGCTCTGTCGTACGTCATTCAGGGCGTATTAGTAACAGGACATCGATTAAGATTTTCTGCATTGTGGAGAAAAGAGGCATTATAGTTGGAGATATATGATATGATTTCATAGATATACTGAGAGTTATTCTGATCAACCTTTTAGTTTTTTCTTAATTCTAGATGCTGCTGAGTATTTCTCTCATAGAATCGTTATTTCTAAGAGTGTTTTTTGTGATAGAATGTAGAGAACATTTCTAGAAAATCATACAGATATGAAAATTATTCGAAGATCTTGAAAAACTCTATGTAACATCAATCAAACCACATCTAAATTGAAAGGAATTGTTCGTCGACTCAATTTTCTTAATCTTAAAACCTTTAACTATTCAGTGGATGAGATATGGAAAAAATTACTTGTTCCATATATCTCCTCTTATTATCTACTGAGAATAGTGACTCAAATGTTGCATCCTTTACTACCTCTTCAATTAAGTCTGTTGAAACAGAATTCCATCGACATTCTATGATTTTCCTGCGAGAGTTAACATCCAACATATTTACGAGCTGAATTCATGTTGTGTTGAATATCAAATGAGATCTGGTTCATAGGGTTTGCGATAAGCATTGTTTCTAGGACCCTGCCTAACAAAGCTTACATCCTATTCGAAATTCAAACAGCACACCCCTATATTCAATGATTGAACATGTTTGTCGATTTCATCACTGCATGGATCATAAAGATTCAATATTGCTCTTTCGAATAATGTAAATTTTCAGTCCTGCAAAACGAAAGTTTGTAAATAACAACGTAAATGCCTGAAAAATGGTACAGCTGGCATTGTTGATGTGGACAGTACATGGACATCGAATCAGCTATAAATCAGTGAGTTCTCCCAGATTCCTCGCTTTTCTGTCAACAAACATCGAATCATCGCATCCAACATATTAATTGTTTTTTTAATGGAGTGACAAAAATTGGAATTTGCTGCTGTGTTGGGAGAATGTGGAACTCCATATCGGAAATAGGCTGTTCGTTTTGTTTATGGCGAAGAAAATTGGGAAAAGTAAATTGCGTATATAAGCAGTATATTTGAGCAGCTTAAAATTTGTTCAAACTGAAATTTATTTTTCAAAACAAAGCGACAAATAATATGATAAGAGCATGTCTTTATATTTGTGCTAACCAATTCCTACGCAACTACACTGCGCAAAAAAATTAACGCACATTATGGAAATCTCAAATTTATTCTACAACTGAAGGTGTTCTCAATGATAATTATTTTTATAAGAATTATGCATGCATATGTTATCCACTTTCAACGGTTTTCTTCAATACAGATGTTTTTTCCCAGTAGGAATAACAAAAGATGATATTATCAGATTTTGAATGTATTGGCTCCATTCTAAAATCAGTTGTTCTCGATCAATTCTAGTGATCAATAGTTTTTCTTTCGTTTGATTTTCTACACTCGATCGCTATGCAACGCGAAACACGCAATTTGACCCAAGAGGAATGTGCCCAAGCGGTAGTTTTGCGAGAAGAAGGGTGGACATACACAAGAATTGCAGAAAGGTTTGGAGTTTCCCATACAAGTGTGTCCAGAATGTTGCAGCTATTCAGGGAGACAGGTATGAATGTCCGAAGACCAGGACAGGGTAGACCACGGGTAACAACTGCCATTCAAGAACGTTACTTGAGAGTTTCTTCGTTGAGACAACGGTTTGCAACCGCTCGCCTCCTTCAAATTCAGCTTGAGCAAACTCATGAGGTGCAAATTAGCACTCAGACAATAAGAAATCGCCTCAGAGAATATGATTTAAGGCCTCGTGTCGCGGCAAGAGGCCCAGCTCTTACCCCAGTCCATCGAAGGGCGCGTTTGGATTTTGCGAGAGAGCATATCCATTGGGAAGAACCGATTGGGAAAGAGTTCTCTTCACAGATGAGTCTAGATTCTGCCTCTACCATTGTGATCGACGTTCCCTTGTATACAGACGTCCACATGAAAGATATGCTCAGTGCAATTTCCTGAATACTACTGGTTTCGGGGGAGAATCGATTATGGTATAGGGTGGAATATCTTTGACTGCTCGCACAGACCTAGTGGTCGTTGATAATGGAGCTATGAATGCTGATAAGTATATAAGGAACATTCTTGAAGAGCATGTAGTGCCATTTACCCCATACATTGGTGATAATTTCATTTTTATGGACGATAATGCCAGACCCCATCGTGCGCGCATCGTTCAGGAGTACCTTCAATAGGTTGAAGTCTCTCGAATGGAATGGCCAGCAAGAAGTCCAGATCTCAATCCGATTGAGCAGGTTCGGGACAACCTCAATAGAAGGCTGAGAAGTTCAGAAAATCATCCAGCTACTCTTAATGACTTAGGAATCCAACTCGGAGAAATCTGGGAAGGATTAGATCAGAACATTTTAAGATCACTCATTTTGAGTATGAACCGTCGTTGCCGAGCTGTAATTAACGCAAGGGGTGGAGATACCAAGTATTAAATCACTTATCAGCATTTCAGTATTTTGAAAATTGTTCATTTCTCTTCTTTCACATAAGATTCGGTGAAATCCTGAATTTTTCTTCCATTTAATGTGTCTTGTTTCGTTCAAAACCTTCCCGAGAGAACATAAAAAATAAGTTATGAAGTCAATGTAGAGTTAACTTTCATTAAAATTGAGATTTTCAGAATGTGCGTTAATTTTTTTGCGCAGTGTATTTGATGGCTCCTTCATTCGATGTTAGTAGTCGCTATGGTAAAGGAATACATTCTAGCGCCATCTGGCAGAAAAGGATTGATTTTCCTAGCTCTCATAGTGAAGATAGCAGCCCTTGCTCTCATTCTCAGATTACAGGAACAGCATATTATGATAATCAAACAGAGTTAGACCTCGGAAACGTTCGATTTCGAAGTCTATGGTAATTTTTTGCAGAATACCCTTCGATTATCCGATTTCACCCCCTGATTTTCAGTCCGTGAGTTTATGTAACTAATTCAGCTTGTCCGTAAACTTTGTCAGAACCACTTAGCGTTCAGAACAACATGATAAATAATGAGATAATGAATTCGATATCGTATCAGGAGCACACATTATGGTTTTTACTCACCGAAACAAAGATTGAGCTCTGAGCGGTGAGGGTAATGCTATTAGTGTCGGGTGTAATGGTTGAGCCCTCAAAATAGGCCAGAGCTCGGGTCCTCTCAGAGCGGTTGCGGAAGCTGGGTCAGCGAGTAACGTGAAAGTGTGCCAATGAGCGTGGAGTAACAATCCTCTTAAAGCAGACACCAGTTCCCTTCCTGTTGGCGTCAGTTGAATCTCTAGAGGACTGGCAGCCTGCGAACAAATATTTGTCGTATTTTCTGTCTTTGCAACATCGATAGGTAGACGAAATTTGCAAGTGACATTGAACTACTTTCGATAAAAGAAAACTTTCAACAAATTCACCTAGTAATTGCTATTCGGGAGTGCAGAGATTTATTTTTCAGTCATTTTGAATATCCACCATTAATGGAAATACACAGTTTATGAGATTTACATATAGTATCAATCCATTAAATTTGCAAATGAAAACAAATGGAGGCATCTGGCATGAAGAATAAAAATTAGATTGATGAATATCTATACAGTCCTTGACTCGTACAAATATTTTAGCAGTAGATTCTTGAGGTAAAAAAAAACACTTTTTTCCTATACCAATTTCTCCAATTCGACCCTGATAAAAAGATATAGCCATTTTAAGTTTTCATGCTGAGCTGTGCCACCCCTGGAACAGCAAGCTGAATCTGTGACACTACACATCTTTCAAACAGAGTTGTATTCAGCCAAAGTACCCAATTTTTCTAATTTCACAGATATTTTTTATTTTTAAACATCAAGTTACTCGAAAAAGACGCATAATATGAGAAACTATGAGGAATACTTTCATTTACAAAAAATATTCACTAGGAAGCGTCCAACCTAGTTTCAAGAGTTGGATTCCTTGAATTTTCGGTATTTTTATGGTTCATAATGGTCATAATGAGAAAACTGGAAGACGTCGGTGATATCTTGTATTCGAAAAAGATTCATCAAATAAATGAAAAAATATATTTCTGAATTCATTTCATTCGATAAAACCGTTTATGATAACTAAAAATATCATTTTTTCATGATTTCTCAACAGCTTGTGTCTTTTACACTGAGCCAATTCGGACAAAATGGTGGAGAAAAAAAGTATTTCTTTCTACCTGAAATATTTCTACGAGTCAAAGATTCACCCTGCATAAGAGAATTTTCAGTAAGTTTCAAAGAGAACATCAGAGATCTTTCAGAAAACCACTTTTCTTTCATCTGAAGAAAATTAATTTTAATTCCAGAGTTTTAACTTACACTATATACTAAAAAGCTTTTTTTCTAAAATTATCATCAACGTGAGACCCTACTTTTTTCCATCCCAACAAAAATTAGCTCAAACGATTCATTTATCGTGGTTTTTATAAAACTGACATCAATCAACAGAGATGTTCTAGTCTAGATATCCCACCCCTTCGAATTTTGACCTCAATTAAAATTGATTTCAACAATTTAAATACTGAGAGATGAATATTGTATACTCCATTCGCATATATTTTAGCAGTCGGTTGGCCATGAAATAATTTTCTCAAGTTTTTGTAACTAGAACGGAGTAAGGTTGGCACTCATGAAATGTCGTTAATGTCATAACGCCGTTGCCAACACTAATATCAATTTTTATTACGAAAATGCCGAAATTATTGAAAAAAGAGGCAGTGTTTCAGGAAGTGCTATTAAGAATTCAGGTCCGCTCATTCAAATAGTTATACCCTGATATTCTAAAATCCACAATACGTCAGACGGTAGCGAACATATTCAATGTAAGAGAATTCATATAATGTTTCATCTGAATCTGAACGACTTTGATTTCAGCTGAATATTTCCACAATCAGAAAGATTGTGAATGAAGAGGATGACGAAGAATTTCCTTCTATTGAGAGACCCAAAAAAGTGGTGGCATTTGAGAATTCTATATTTGAGAGAATTTACTACACGATTTTCGATGAATGTCATCGTAGAATAAGTTCTCGAAAATTAATTTTTCTATTTTTCATTTGACTTGTCCTATACATTGTAAATGTCTTAAGGTACCAATAAATACCTAATTATTATTATTATATCAATGTATTAAGATGAAGAGCCACAAATACGCGCCAGTTGTCCTGTTACTTGTTTATTCATGTGAAATTTTTGTTCAAAGGTGAAGTTCATCTTGAAACTTCCTTTAATTCCTTTTACTTATATTGAAGCAAGATGATTTTTGTTGAAGAATTTAACATTCTTGTAATTATCTGTTAATTCCTTCGGGAGATACCTATTCTCAACCACTGCATCATATGCATTTAATCTTCGAGTTAATATTTTTGAAATCTACTAACTGATGTAACGTATTCAAACTTTAGCCAAAGAAGAAAACGAACATTAACTCTCCTCAAGCTGGTGCATATTATGATATTATACTGATCTCTTGTATTTTCCATGCAAATAACTGGATTTGGTATGCCTTCAATCAGTTTGTACAAACTTCAATTATGTTCGTCACATATTTTCCGAAGAGATTCGACATTGTGATAAAATACGTAATAACAGAAACTTTTACGTAGAACGGCAACATAGCGTTGATTTAAAACCCAAAAATGTTTTGACAAGCTCCATAACCCCACATTTTCGTACCATACAGAGTGAAATGTGTCAAATTTCCATGGCCAACCGAATGCTAAAATAAAAATGAATGGAGTATAGCTATAAATCCCCCAGTGATCAATATGATACTCTGATCTAAACAGGTTATGTATTAAAGGGTTTAGAAAAGAGGTCAAGATATCAAGATAGTTTGTGGTATTGAAGAAGAACAGTTATTGGAACAGAGGGAAAAATGCAGCTTTCCTTGAAATCTCGAATAGGGAAATTTGGGATTCAATGAGTAGAAAGCGATGTTTTTTCAGGGGATAGGGGAGAAAATTTCGACAACATTGAGTTGTTAGAAGGTAAGAAGTGGAAGACGACTAGATGGGGGAAATAATTAGGTATCGTTTTGCAATCAGAAGAAAAATGACACAATATAAATATCATAAAGTAATGTAGGTATTCTGATAGTGAAAGATCATCATGACTTACCAAACTCCTGAACCCGGGTAAGAACTTATCCTGTCCTCTGGCCCACAGCACAGGAATTCCGATGTGAGTAGCAGCCAGGCTGACAGTTGAGGCTGCCGGAGAATCCCCAATCACGAACATAGCGATAACACGTTTTCTCTCAAGTTTCTCGCAAAGTTCCTCCAAAAATATAGCACTAAAACTTCCGTTCACTGGTAAATCAATAATAAGGGTGTCTAGTTCTATCTGGTATCTCTCCTTGGGGAACAGACTACGCGTCAGGTTCGTCAGCGTCTTGTTGAAGATCCTGCTGTACGTCATATTCGAAGAAGACGCGACAACAAAAAACATCTTCTCTCCCTCCTGATTCTGTTTCGCGGTGACATTCGAGCAGTAAACTTGCAACGAAAATACGACTAATAACTGTACTAATATAATGGTTTTGCGATTTTCTCCTTGCCAAAAGTTCTGGGACATCTTCACGTGGGGAGTTCAGAGGGTGGGGATGAATTTTGGATTCGTCATTTTTTCACGAAAAACTCCGAATATTTGCGCGGGCGAAGGGGGTATATCGTATCTAAATCGATTATAAGGATCAAGGTTTTAGACATTGTTGAGTTATTGCTTTTGGGTTTCGGTACTAAGGCTTGTTTGAATCGGACTTTCTTGAATATTAGCTTGTTACACTCGATGGTCATCCTTCAGAGGGTAGCCTCCTCCTTCGTTCCATTCTCTGAAATCAAAAATTATCATACAACTCTCATTTTTAGAAAAAGCACTGAAATATTCAACTGTATGACTTCGTTTTAATGGTAGACAAATATCTCCCGACGAATGTCAGGTATCTTTCTTTATCAATTTGGAGAACTGATTTGGGATAAGTAGGCCAGTGATTTCTATTTTAATCAGCAAATAACGCATCTACCATATCATGGTATTAGGAGCCATGCCCTTCCTTTTTTGAGAACTTGAGAGAATTTATCACAAGAAGAGCTGCTCTTTCAGAATATGTATCACATCTAGATCTACACGATAATTTTCCTGTTGGATACGCGAAATTTGACGAAAACTTCTCAAATGGGATCAGTTACAAGTTACAACTTCCTCAAGACCGAACGGTTGTGCCAAAAAAATAAAATTTTTACAAGAAGAGTTGCTCTTTCAGAATATGTAAAACATTTCCAGATGGAAATGTATTACATATTCTTTTATTGAGGGATAAATGACTCGAAATCTGACCTTCGAAAAATCCTGAAAAAGATGGGTTCAGTTAAAAATTCGTCAAGACCGAAAGGTTGCGCCGGGATAGATGAAATTCTCAGATTTATTACTAGAAGAGTTGCTCTTTCAGAATATGTATCACATTTCCATCTACGGTTACTTTTATTGAGAGATAAACGACTCGAAAACTGATTTTCGAAAAATCCTGAACAATATGGGTTCAGTTAAAGATTCGTCAAGACCGAAAGGTTGCGCCGAGATAGATGAAGTTCTCAGATTTATTACTAGAAGAGTTGCTCTTTCAGAATATGTATCTCATCTCCATCTACTGATACTTTTTTTTATTGAGGGATAAACGACTCGAAAGCTGACCTCCGAAAAATTCTGAAAAAGATGGTCTCAGTTAAAGATTCGTCAAGAGCGAACGGTTGCGCTGAGATGGATGAAATTCTCAGATTTATTACATGAAGAGTTACTCTTTCAAAATATGTATCACATTTCCATCTACGGTTACTTTTATTGAGAGATGAACGACTCGAAAGCTGACCTTCGAAAAATCCTGAAAAAAATGGGTTCAGTTCAAAATTCGTCAAGACCGAACGGTTGCGCAGAGATGGATGAAATTTTTAGATTTATTACTAGAAGAGTGGCTCTTTCAGAATATGTAACAAATTTCCATCTCCGGTTACTTTTATTGAGAGATAAACGACTCGAAAGCTGACCTTCGAAAAATCCTGAAAAGATGGGTTCAGTTAAAAATTCGTCAAGACAGAAAGATTGCACCTAGATTAATGAAATTCTCAGGTTTATTACTAGAAGAGTTGCTCTTTCAGAATATGTATCACATTTGCATCTACGGTTACTTTTATTGAGAGATAAACGCCTCGAAAGCTGACCATCGAAAAATCCTGAGAAAGGTAGGTTCAGTTAAAAATTTGTCAAGACCGAACGCTTGCACCTAGATGGATGAAATTCTCAGATTGATTACCAGAAGAGTTGAAATTATATGAAACTTGGATAGTTTCTGTAAGTTCCGACCAGGACTCAAAAACAGTAACAATATGGCGAATGCTTCGGTGCTCTAGAGTTTATATCAGATTCGCATCACATCTCAAACGCGGAAGTTCCGCTGGAGTTGAAGCTTCCAGTTCTGATTTACTTTTCTCATTTCCTAAAGATGTTAAGGCAGAGGCAATGCGGAGTTTTTCATCGGAAAATATTTTTCGTTGCATAGAAGAAGAAACAGCAAATCTCAAACGGATGGCTTTGAAATAATCGGGATCTCAACATATATATCTTTCAGCAGGATTATTTGAAAGATTCACTAATAATCATCCAGCATATTTTCATGAAATTTTTCCGTTTTGGCACTAAAAAGGCAACCCTCAAAAGATTTCGCAATGCAATAAACACACAGGGTAAACTTTACCGGAAATTAATGATTTTGGCGGAGATACTGACTTCTACTAATCTATAAATTGTACGTAACAGTTTCCCTAAAACTAATTTGAACTCAATTCCGATACGGCACCATAAATTAGCGAGTCAAGATCGAGAATTATCTAGCGGAAAAGCAAAAAACTTTAGCCGGATCGATGCAGATTCGAATCGAACAGAATCCTCCTAAAACCTCCGTATTTACAGGAAGCGAAGGAGCTTTTGTGCACATCGAATGAGTCCATAAATCCTAGAGTGGTCCGTGAAATAGAGTAGAGCGAAAACTGTTACCGGGGAGTTAAATGAAGGCAATTTGTTTAGACTCCATCTAGTCGGTTGAAATATAAAAAACCCGGCCTCTTGTGTGCGCGCTCCCTATATTTCGGCCTGGAATATAAATTCGCAGTTATTTCACAAACAATCGTGGGAGAGTGGGACTGCTCCAAAATTTTTTGACATCACCCTAGGGGGGTGTTCATCTCGGACTGAAATGAAAATTCAGATATTCTTTCAAGGTTTTCGAGAGGTCTTGTCTCATCGTCTTTATATCACTCCCCAAACAATTCAGATGTCTCAGAATAACAGATGTTTGTGTTTTCAGAGACATGTGATTGACCTATATTTTGGAATAGAAGAAAGATGTCTGATTGACCGCCTTTTTCAACCTCATTTTCGACATTTCGTCAATTCTTACTGAGACAATATTCAAAGTTGCAACAGTTTTTGGTTGAAAAAAGAAATGTGAAAATTACAGGACCTCATATTCTATGAATTGATCAGGAATTATGTCGACTGAAAAAAGCTATTGTCTATTTTGAATAGCACCTATAGCTTTAGGTATTTTCTCATTACAGGTCTTCGTTGTGAACTAAAATTGACTGGCAAGGGCTTTCAGAATTATTTTTCGTAGAAGGATATGCCTTTTTTCATATTGAAATTAGGTTAAATGACTCCCGAGTCAAACATTTTTTTATCATGATAATCACTTACTAAATAACTTTTTCTATAATAGAGAAATACAAAAGGACTATTAGTAGATAAGTAGGATTAAATTTTATTGATAATTTTCCTTTTTTAACTGACAAAAATCACCATAAAGTTCATTAATCAATATGAACTACCTTCATCAAAAGTATAATAAATTTTCATCTGTATAATGATGAAAGATAGATATATAGTTTCAGAGACTGAGAGTGAAAACTCTAAACAGTTTCAGAAGATTCCTTATATTTGTCAGTAATGAAAAAGTTACTTTTCCGAAGAAAAACTATTCCAATAGAAAAGTTTCAAATTGGCGACAGCATTTCCAGAGCCCCCATTATATCGAACTTAATGTCTATTTTTGTACAGCATCAAAAAGTAATGTATATTTGAATCACCCCCTATGTGGAATCTCGTGCTCTGCTATTTCAATCGAATCATCAATCACGTATCCAATTACAGAGAACACAGGCTTTTAATATTTTCAATTAAAAGTTAGTGAAAGTTGCTTCGTTGGAAGCAGCCAACTTTGATTACTCCTTAAAATTTAAAAATATCAAACTCTTCAACTACTTCAGCACCTCACAGATTCTTTTTTTTTTCGATTGTTACTTGATTGATCGTTAACGTCGATACATGAGGAAAATTCGAGTTCTTAGTACAATAATGCTTTTTATGAACTTGAAGGAAGCTCAGGAGAAAGGAAGAACAAGAAATGTTATTGAGAAATATAAATAGTTTGGTTGATTCAAAACTTTTGATGAATAAAAGGAGGTCAATTAACACCTAGGAGATTCTGTATGTCTGTAGCAGAATCAGGAACAAAGATAGATATCCTTTTCAGTGAAAAACTTTTTTCTAATTTCTCCACCGAGTTTTCGATATATGTATTTCAGTTCAAAAAGTTCTGATCCACGTTGATTGAATGAGAACACGATATAAATAATCCAAGAAATATTCATGCTTTCAGTAAAATTCGAATTCTCGTGAAAAATTTCACTTTCATCGATCCCGAAATTTTTCAAGAACTTCGTAGAGTTTAGCTTGCAAATTTTAAATTTGGCAACTCACCTTAACTCCAAATATTCCCAGCATTTTCCTCGAACACTTAACATTCAATAAGTTCGTGGAGTTCTTCCGGATCCGGCCGAATTCAAAAAATTTTCCTCAGATCTCGGAGCGGTTCGCGAAAAATTCCTTCAGTCTTCATGCTACGAAAGCCACTCGATACTACTTCAGGAACTGGGAGTATTTCACGAGCGAGGAAAACATGCGAAATTAAAGGGCTGAACAAGCGACGATCGGGAAAATTGGGCCATAACACACTTGATTCTCGCGGTCTGGAATGAAGGTCCCTGTCCGGGTGGACTGCGCACGCGCCCCTCCAGAATCGATGGGGACACATCCCTATACATACTTGCATAATACCGATGCGTCTTATTTAAAATTGCACATAACAGCAAAAAGTGGAGGAGGTTTAATTAAGGGTGAACATTTGACGATTTCATCAGGGCCTCAATGGCGGTAAGGCCCCTGACGACTTTGACCTCTGGAGATCCAGATCAGGACCCGCCCTTGTGTTCGCGCATTTCTGCCAAACTTTCTCCACCGAATAAAACTTCCAAGTTATGCGGGATGGTTGGGAACCCCTAGGATCGGCGATGTAGTGCGCTAGAATTGCTGATCGTATTGAAATCAGTTAGGGTAGATCGCCTGAGATTTGGAATCTTAAGAGAGTTGGAAATGTTCGACTTATAAGGGAGGAAATTAATATAGAGGGAAAGTGAGAGTAGGTTAACTGATGCGAGAAAAACAGGCTTCATTATCTTCTTCAAATCCATTTTAGCTGCAAGTATACCGCTTGTACCAGAGTCCCCCACTTTCCTTTTAGTATACAGAGGACATTGCATACAAAACAGTGACTCTGTAGGTCGGCAGAACCAATTTACACAGGATGAGTCTTTGACTCGTAAAATATTTCAACAGAAGATACTTGAGATCAAAAGAAACAACCTTTTTCCTATACAATCTTTTCTGATTCGGCCCTGATAAGAAAAAGCTAGTTTAAGTTTTCATAAAGAGTGCATCCCTGCGAAAAAAATTACCTACAGAATAACGTACTAAATCTGTGATATTACACATCTTGAATATGAATATTTTTATAGTACGTAGTGGTCATAATGATAAAACTGGAAGACGTGGGTAATATCTTGTGTCGGAAAGAAATTCATCATATACC
Source organism: Coccinella septempunctata (assembly GCF_907165205.1). Taxonomy (NCBI): domain Eukaryota; kingdom Metazoa; phylum Arthropoda; class Insecta; order Coleoptera; family Coccinellidae; genus Coccinella; species Coccinella septempunctata. Next base: position 35,385,637 of record NC_058193.1, on the reverse strand, counting down.
TAAATGAAATTCATTTTAATCGATTAAACCATTTTTCAATGCTTAGTTTTACAAGCCCAACCCCCATATTTTGAATAGGAACGATGGTGTGATACCTCATTAGAAAAGCCTTCCTATTCTGATTGGATGTTAAATATCGGGTACATCGAGGAGTCATAGAAGGCTGTGGTCTATATCTACTATTTATTGAATCCTAAGCTTTCTCTACTGTTTGTGTAACTTCACCAGAGGTCTAAAAAGTTAAAACATGGACTTTGAGTGAGTATCTCACACTATATTTTCAGAATTTGAACTCATGTCCTTGTTTTATCTTTTTAGACCCCTGATGATTACCAAGCTATGAACTCGGTGTTTTGTTCTGCGTTTCCAGACACTCAGAAATCAGGGAAAACGACGAAGCCTATCCAGTAGCAAGGATGAAATCTAATGTTGAAAAAAAATACCAAAAAAATCTGTAGCACTCTGGCTTTATTCAAGATGTTGATTGGTGACTATTTCTCTATCTTTCATGGAAAGAACTCGATTAAAAATTGATTTAATGAATTCATTCCAATATGCACTGTATATAGGTAGTGTATATTTTATAAGACAATTAAATTTTACGACCCTAACGTCCAGTTCAGGAAATTTGATGCCCCATCAAAATTTAAAACTCTCATTTTTGAAGGGAAAAATGGATGATTCACATTTTGATTGAGTATTAAATTTTAATGGATTTTCCTGCAACTGGACGTAAGTTTAGGTGGAAATTACAAGCAGGGATGGTTATCTGTCATCTTCACAAGGTTCTGTTTCAAAAGTTCATTCATGGAAATCCGGAAATCAAACATTTTCCAACGTATTCGATAACTTCCATCCGTTACTGTACAGGAGTAGCAAAATATAATAAACTTCTTGTAGTTTCATGCGACGTGACAGTGAACTGACAGATGGAACGACATGAGACGCAACGTTTCGAAAGTGAACAGAACTGGAATGGCATCCTGGGATAGTTATTTATCCGAGAAGTGTGAAAATATAGTGGTTTTCACGAAGTTTGTTGTGAAAACGGACGGGAGAAAATGGGACAATCATATGAATGAATAAATGAATTTTAAAAGACTGTTCTGGACGAGTTTTCGTATTAGAACTTCTGATATAGCTCTAAGAGTTAGGTACAGTACGAAAAATACCATAATTTATTATCAGTCAGTTTTTTTTTATGAGACTCTTCATTTTTTTCCGACAGGAACAAGAATATCAACTAAATATACTCTAGTATCTGATCAAAATAAACATCTAGCAACGAATATTCCTATCAGCTGTTGAGCAGTGTATTTTCGATGAAAAGTTGTTCTTCATTTGAATGTGGGGTTCAGTGATGGTTTCTAGACGTTTATTTTTAATTACCTGTGCATTTATACATTCCACAAGCCCCATCTGCGCAACTATTCAGTTTTTGCTCATTCCATTGAACTTAATGAATATAAACTTAAAAATTAACAAACACCGAGACTGCTGAAAGAGAAAGATGGTTGTTTTAAATGAACTGGGGAATATTCTGAGGAAAATCTGGCGTTAATTAATGATCAACCCTAATTAGACCTCTTCTTCTATTAAACACGAATTGTCTTTTCCATCTACAACGATAGGGAAACAAAAGCTTAATTCAACCTTAAGTTTCTGATTGTTTCCTCTATGATTAACGTTCCTGACCTAATATAATGGAGGTTTTTGAATAGTTATAGAACATTTCATATAAGAACACTTTTTAAAACTGTTTTTGCTCCTAGACGACCCTAATTCATTGTGAACAAAACATGCTTTTGATTTTTGAGCATATCAAATTATACCAACAGTATACCGATACCTGAAGGATATCATAAAGCATTCTCCGTCTCATCATATTCGAGGATCCACAGAAATAAAACCCCAACCCAAAGAATCGTATAGATGAAAAAACGTGAATGCATTTTGTCAGTCGATTTTCGCCGGTCTATAAAAATCCATACCGAAGCATTTATCGAAGAATGTCCGAAAGTACATAAATAACTCAAAAAGATCGCCACCCACCAAGATCAGTGAATATCTTCACCTACAACTTGAACCGAATGAATGACCAACTCTCATCTCATTCAGAAATAGTGAATTGGTGTACAATGTGAATGAACTCGCTCGAATGGTTCAGACTGAATGAAACTAGTGTAAATCACTTAATTCGGACACTGATGACATTTTCGCCATAGTCCATTTTTGTGGCCAACCATCTGACGTAATTTATAGCGATTCGTATGGATGGATTGTGGTATAATATGTGTAAGGTATTTCACTACTCTCCTAGATATTCTCATGGGTTCTTAGATGGCAGATTACTTGTATGGTGTGCTTACTAAGGCATATTTAGAGTATAGAAAGTCCAATGGAATTTTAAAGTATACATCTACTGATAAATACAATTTATTTGATCCTAACAACACGAAAAAAATTAAAAATTGTATGCTCATCTTCACATGGATCTATCCTAATAAATGTTAAAGTTAACTGGTTTCTACTCCAAATTATGTAGGAGAAATCATTTGGACATCATGCAAATCTTCTTGTGGTTTAAGGGGAAGAAAAATTCTCGCTTTCCCTTTCATCATTCATTGCTGAAATCACGAGTTTATCTTCATTAAGCTACGAGCGTTAGGATCTGCATTTGAATTTCAAATGGTTGCAGCGTTTGATCGTTAACCATAGCACGTATTTATGCAATAAGGGTCGTTTAATATTTATTGATGAATGACGGGGGGAACATAACCATAACACCCTTGTGTAAATTGCAACTAATTCTGGCTTCCTGGACGCCGCGTGTGGTATTCGCCATCATTTCACTCATTCACTGGCAACATATTTAGCGATCGCAGTGGGATACTGTCTTCTTCATCCATTATTACAGGAACCGCAGACAGACGGAAAAATTCGATTTATCTCATTGTGCTCTGCCACAATGAGCGCAGTTTGGGGACGGAGATTGTGTACGAGATTCATTTTACGTGAGACACTTTTCGATGGGAAGTCGGGGTTGCGTCAGGTTTGTGGGTTGTTGTGGCATGTGAGATTTATTGTTAGGTGGACCATCACACGATATTTTCGCGAGAAATGTGGCGTTCGTCCTCGCGAAAACAAGTTTATCGATTCTGTCTTGAACCTAAGAGGGATTGCTTGCGGTAGGATTTCCATCAGGAAAAGAGTGGTTGGAAAAAGTAGCGCGTATCACTCCTGGGACCGCCACTGCACCGAGCTCTATGAAATTTCGTGATTTATCACAAGAAGAGTTGCTCTTTGAGAAAATGTATCACATTTGGATCTGCGCTAATTTTCCTGGAAGATACGCCACTCGAAAATTGACCTTCACTTGAAACTTCCTCAAGACCGAACGGTTGTTCAGAAATGAATGAAATTTTCATATTTATTACTAGAGAAGTTGCTCTTTCAGAATGTATTTGACATTTAGATCTACGATAATTTTCCTTGAAGATACGCCACTAGAAAATTGACCATCGAAAAATTCCCAAAAAGATGGGGTCACTTGAAACTTCCTCAAGACCGAACGGTTGTGAAGAATTGAATGAAATTTTCAGATTTATTACTAGAGAAGTTGCTCTTTCAGAATGTATATCATTTTTGGATCTACGATAATTTTCCTGAAAGATACGCGACTCGAAAATTGACCTTCGAAAAATTCCTAAAAAGATGGGGTCACTTGAAACTTCCTCAAGACCAACCGGCTCCAAGGAACTAAATGAAATCTTGCTATTTACTACTAGAAGAGTTGCTCTTTCAGAATATGTATCACATTTAGATCTACGATTATTTTCCTGGAAGATACGCCACTCGAATATTGACCTTCGAAAAACTCCCAAAAAGATGGGGTCACTTGAAACTTCCTCAAAACCGAACGGTTGTTCCAAAATGAATGAAATTTTCAGATTTTTTACTAAAGACGTTGCTCTTTCAGATTGTATGTCACATTAAGATCTACGATAATTTTCCTGGAAGAATTCCCAAAAAATGAGGTCACTTGAAACTTCCTCAAGACCAAACGGCTCCACCGAATTAGATGAAATCTCGATATTTACTACTAGAAGAGTTGCTCTTTCAGAATATGTATCACATTTAGATCTACGATAATTTTCCTGGAAGATACTCGACTCGAAAATTGACCTTCGAAAAATTCCCAAAAAGATTGGGTCACTTGAAACTTCTTCAAGACCGAACGGCTCCACCGAACTAGATGAAATCTTGATATTTACTACTAGAAGAGTTGCTCTTTCAGAATATGTATCACACTTAGATCTACGATGATTTTCCTGGAAGATACGCCACTCGAAAGATTACCTTCGAAAAATTCCCAAAAAGATGGGGTCACTTGAAACTTCCTCAAGACCAAACGGGTCCACCGAACTAGATGAAATCTTGGTATTTACTACCAGAAGAGTTGCTCTTTTAGAATATGTATCAGATTTAAATCTTCGTTAATGTTTCTGGGAGATACACTCGTCAAAAACTGAGTAGTTTTTTAAGTAAAGGCACTTTTTGAATTATGGTATGGGTGGTTGCTGCTTTTAGAGGTAGGACATCTTTGGTATTCATCAGAGACAACATGACCACCGTGCTTCACAGAATAAAATGTTGAAGGATGATAACATTTCTCATTCGTCCAAATTCTTCACTCTCTGGGAAAATCACACAATGCTGAATATGACAATACCACCAGCAGTCCATCGAGATAAAACACGAATCACAACAATCTCCCAATAAAAACCTGCAGAATAGATACGTCATAAATTATTTCTGGTTCGAGTCGTTAACTGCAGTTACAACAATGTCACAAACGGAGATCTATCAAAGTTTGAAACGAAAAAAAACGAAAGTAGAATGCTCAGGTGTCTAAGATCCTTCGATCGATCATAATTCCCATTCAGGAGCGATTTAACTCGTGTAAACCCAGAGATTCGTAATATAAAAAGCTATGGATTTGGAAAAGAACGCCCCCAATAAAGTCAAAGTGTCCGAAAGGGAGGTTCAAGGGCCAAAAAAATCTTTTACGTCGGCATCAATGACTTTTTTATTGTTGAATGAACAACCAATTCAGATTATAGCGTAACATTCGGTATTTTAGCACTGGGTCAAGCATTTATAACTTGGGTTCCCACGACTTTGGCTTTTATTCTGGCACAGGTGCCTGACTATTCGGAATTGTAAGAGTTTCTAGGGGCGTTCACTGGCTATTTGTTGTTGCGACAATAGGTTAAACAAACAAGTAGCTATTTGGAAGGTGCAGATATCTTCCAGCGATGGCCAGTCTGCAATTTATTGTTTTGTATGGATTCTGGGTGGATATCATAAGTTGATGAAGAAAAATACTAGGTATTTAACAAATTTGCATAAAATCTGGAGAAATAATAGAAATTCATTCCCAGGAAACTATTAGATCTTCACCCATTCAATTCTGTCAAAAATTGTATCGCAGTAATGAATTCTTGGATTGAATTTGAACCAATCGTATCATATAAGGATGGAATTAATGTTAATTAAGGATTCTCATGATTGTTGTGCGTGAAACACCAGATACCTAGTACTAAAGGTCGGATCCATTGCTACATGACCTAAGACAGCCACGTCCCTCGCTTCGTCTCCTTCATGCACCTTCTTATTGTTTCCGTCTAAACCTGTAGCGTCAAATTTGGCAACCAGTTACACAATGTAAGCAGAGAATACATTTTTTCCAGTATGTCGTTCGTTGAATAAAGCTGCTGTTGCTTGTAAAGTTCTTAAAAATTCACGATAAAGGTAAATCAAAACCATGAGTTGGACTGATGAATTTTCACTTCATTTTTCACGAACTACTTCCCCAATAAGCATCCTCAAACTGTCCCACAAGGTGTACCGACCCTGTTTCCCACATATTCGAACCGATGAAACACCTATGTCGCCTAGTACGAACGCTGATATCCGACGCAAACTTCCGAAGATCACAAATCATCCCCTGAATGAAACACATTGGGTAAGTAACGGACACTGGGCAGTTTGCTACAATGTCCGCTATCATTACCTCACAGTCAGGGTCCAGGGTGTTGACTGGTTCATTCAATATTGCGTCTTTAGTCCGAATTCCAATTCCCTATTATGGAAACATCCGTTCGAGAGTAGATCCAAGGGAAATTGCCAGGAACGGGATCATTCGAAAAGGGTCCATTATAACGAACGTAACAGATTTGGATTTCGTCCATATCAGAAGAGAGTACACTAGCCAAATCAGTGAGTATCACTCTGACAAAACATTTTTATTACAATTCATTACACCTGGTTCGATTTTTATTATTACCCTTCCCAGTTATGCCTATTTGGTTCTGTCTCAAATTTCACCACCAACTTCAACTTTCGAAGTATGTTATAGGGAATACTCCTTTAACGATAATGATGTATTTTTTATGAAATATCTTTGGAATGTCCCATTTTTAAATAACCATTTCAACCGTTTCCCAAAAAAATCATTTTAAGTACTTAAAAATGAAAAATAAAAATGGGTACTTAAAATTTAAAGCGTTTCGTTTCTATTGCACAAGTTGGCAACATCGACTGAAATATGCGTTGATAATAAAGGACAACAAATACACTATCTTGATGAGATAGACAAAGATGGCTGTCTGTGAAGTCTGCGACGAACGAGGAAGGTCGTAAAATTTTATGAGGTTTTTATGGCCAGTGGCTGTTGAGGTTCGCCAGTGAGTACGCGCTTTATGATGGCTGTAAATCAACAGCTGTTATTTTATGAACAAGCCATTGTTCTTTTTATTTTCTAGTAGACGCTGTTGCCAAATCGTAAACTAGAAACGAGGCGATTTAAATTTTAAAACCTCATATTTGATGAATGATTTTGAATAGCTTCCGCAGTGCAATTGAAAATTTCATGAATGAAACTTATAATTATTCAGTTTAAACTTGCATATGCTGTGATAACCCAAATTGAGCAGAATTCCCCATTGTGATATATTGTGCTACTATAATTTATTACAAATTCATTACAACTGAGTCATCAACTCGAATCCCAATATTGATCATTAACCCTCCATTCCAAATAATCTGAGGTATTGTATACCAATAACTATCATACTGACATATACCTACTATTACACCAGGCCACCTGACGCTGAATGGTCATAAAACCCTGTATCATGTAATATTTGTGATGACCAACCATTCGGTTCAAGATAAATGGGAAATTTCAATTGGAACATCATTCGTTTTGGTATATTCCTTCAACCGAATCGTTGATCGCCAATATCACATGATACAGGGTGTTTTGTGATCTGTTGTAATGAAACATTACACTATGATAAAAGTAACTCTTGTAATAAACTACCTCAAAACACTTGAAGTGATTTAACTGCTGTAGATATGAGCCACTAAAATAGGCGATGGTCTATAAAAAAATTCCTTAAAGATATCAGTTTATGATCTGAGGAAGGATAAAAGCTTCGAAACGTTACGTTGGTTTATTCACGATATTGGGAAGAAAACTAATAAGTATCTCAAAATATCCTTCAATCTATACGGGGACTAATTCAGTCTGGTCAATTATTTCTTATTTCCAATAATAAATCGAGCAAGAAAAAAATATTCCCAGTAGTTGATTTCAAGGAGTCCTGTTCGATAACAATCAGCTTCAATCAATAATATCCTGGCATTTTATACAAGCGTACCTATACATTATTGTATTATTGAGATGACAGCTAAGGAAAAGGGACATCCTTTCAAAATGGGGTAATTTGTCTGCTTTATTGAAGTGAGCAGAGACGTAAATAAGTCGTATCTTTCCTTTTCATTCAGCTGGAGCTTATGTCAACAAACTCGAAATGAATGCACAGTAGATAATAGAGGTTCTCCCTCTTTTTATTTGAACTACTTAATATCGGAAGATTTTCAGGCAAATGTATTTCTTTTTCGCAATAATTGATGAATTGAAAGAGGGAATATTTTATAACTGAATATTCGTAAAAAGGGAATGAAAATCAATCCTTAACTAAGTTTAAGAATATATGGGACAAATTCAGAGAGATTCGTTAATTATTAATGAAAAAAATGGTATAGAGGAATTTTTTGAACGTTTCTTGGGTTATCATTGAAGGTATGGACACCTAGAGGTTTGAAACAAACTGTAAATGGAATATCTTTGAACGCATTTTCATTGTTGGTTGTGAAAATGGATTTTCCACGGTTTTCACTCAGATTTGTATATCAAAAAGAGAAAAAGTCTATAAGAATAAATAGTTTTTAATAATCTGTTCCTCCCAAAAATATATCCTTTTTACAATCTAATCTTCTATGTACAATTTGAACATATAGCACTCTGAAATATTATTTATTATATACAAATATCAGTCGATTTTTTTACACGATCAATACAAACTGGGTAAAGGCTGCATAAGTGGAAAACTGCCGGTCCAAGCGTCATAAGGCAGCATAACTGGTACGGCATAAAAGCCTTTAGGTTGAAAATGTGTACGGTAATGCTTTTTGAGGTGATCTTTCCTTCCAAAACATTTTCCGCACTGCGTACAAGGAAAAGGTCGGAGGCCACTATGTATCCTTTTATGCCGCGTCAGTTCCTCGTTTCTCGTGAAAGTTTTGCCACAGTCTTTTTCGTCACATTTGAATGGTCTCTCTCCTGCAAAGAAAAAACTCCATTAATATCATAATTCAGCATGGAACTGGGTTGGAAAATGTAAAAAGGGACGATTTTATCATCAGGTCAATGTAAAAAATCTTCTAAATCACAAAGTCGCAGGTATTTATAAAGCTTGGGTTTAAAAGTTGAGTATTTAAAAGAGAAAGTTTGGTTGGCTTGATTTTTTTGGCTGAAGTCTTATTTAGGTTACGGAAACTTATCCGACCTTCTAGTTTTGTTATTATTTTAAGTTTTTCATAGTACTATAATAAACCCTACAATGGAATTTTCTTCCAATATCTTGTTTTATATTGAATGAATTTATTTATGGTAGAATGCATAAAAATAATGTGTTTCTTCTCCTGAAAAAATCATAGTTCTTATTAAGCTTCACTGAAAGCTTTCTGTTAAACAGCTTGGCTTATTCTCTCAAAAGCTTAGATTGATTATTTTTATCTAGGACGTAATATCTTCAGCAGAACAGATATTCCATTGCCAGATTCACTTATCTCAACCCCTATTTGCCCCACAGCCTTCGTACAAGGGGTACTAGCTCCGCCCTTCCGAAAAATGCATTAGGGGATTCATTTGTGGTCTATAAAAAAAGATTTTCAGGACGCATTTTGTCGAGATGAGTAAGCATATTTATCAGAGTGAATTTATATCCGAGAAATTTCTGCGAAGTTGAGAATTGCTGTCATCAATCAATAGGAATATATCACGATTTATATTTCAGACAACATTGCTATTCGTGTTAGTAACTACAGGCTGTGAATAAATATTTGCGAAATGTAGGATACAGGTCCCAAAGATGCAATATTTAATTTTTTTCTTAGAAACCAGAAAACTGACGGACCTGAAATTGAGCAGGCATTATATGAGAGCAAGAAGAATCAAAATATAAAAAAAAATTTGGTGGTGTCAGAATTTTTTCTCAAAAACCGTTACTTTTAGCAAGAAATTGCAAGTGACCTTATTGGTCCATAATGAATCCAGCTATCAGAAATTGTTTTTTTAAGGATATAATATGAAAAAGGAAGGAATGGAAGAAATAAAATATCGCTCAATGAGCATTTCGAATTGGAAATTTTTAAAACTTGCTCTGTGCTTGAATTTTGGGGAATATCAAAAATGAAATTATGAATTTCTGTTCTTAACTAGTTGGCCATGACTATAATAGTAAAATGGGGTTTTCATATATAGTTGGTAATCAGCAGGAAAGAATGAATATTGATGCCCTATTCCTAACATTTACCTGTATGAATCCTGATATGCCCTTTGAGCTGTCCGTTATTCGAGAAGCCAACATCGCAGTGTGGACACTTGTACTTCTTGGGCCTCTTCTTTTTCGCATTCAAGACCTTCTCCTGATGCTCCTGCTCCAGCACCCTGGCATACTCTTCCAGAGCGTATCCGTTAGCGAAATGCTCCACCAAGAAAGGATCGTTTGGAACCAACGAATAATTTTGCGTCAGACTGCCAAGGTTGGCTTGCATCAAATCCGAGTAATAACCATATTCAGGATATGGTGGAACCCTATCCGGTATCGTCAATGCGGTCGGAGAACTGCTGGCAGAATTCGCAATAGATTCCATAAAATTGGCAGGTAAGAATGATTTCCCTTCTTTCGTAATATCACATTTGGTTTCACATTTTGGCGTCGAATCACTGTGTTCGTCTGAGTTGGCCCTGACCAGCTTCTCATCCGATATAGTGCCATCTTCTGTGGTTGTGGTGGACACCGTCGAGTCCTGGTTCTGAACATCCCAAGGACGAAAGAGCCGCGAGCACTTTTCCAAGTCCCTATTTTTGCACATATCCTTGACGTACATGTCTATCCACTTGAGGCACAAGCAAAAATGATTTCGGGACATTCAAGAGGGTATATAAGTCAAGGCAAGGGGCCGGCTTTTGGCAAGTGGGGATAGCTACTATAACAATGCATAACAGCCCTCTGTATTTATTGAATGAAATGGATCCTTCCCAACACTATCGCCCTTATGTCGTTAGTATTGTGAGTTGGGGTGGTTTGGGGCTTTTATTTAGGTGGATAAGTGTTACCATTTTTGCACGGTTGTCTTTTTTTAATGCGACTATTTGTGGTCGGATTTAGTTGTTATCTCTACCCTAAGTGAGTTTTCAACGAGAGTAATCCCCTGTAAGGAGTTAGCTGACGTTTCTGTTGACGTGGAAGGTGTCGTACCTTTAACGGATTATCCACGGTTATCCTTTCGTTAATTAAATCGAGATTTTGAATAGACGAACCGTCATATGAACTCAGGAGAATTTCAGGAAAAAGAAGAGATGCAAGATTTCCTGTCGAAAAATCAATATTTGAAGTTAGTTCTTTCTATTGAGGGTATAAACTGGTTTGGTCCGTTTTTTATGTTCAAAAATGCATTTATTTTCGGGAAAACAAGAATGAACAGGTTGTTCAAAGCATTCTCCATCGCTGGCCACCATTTCTATCCACATCTCAGCAAATTTTTCAATTCCATTTCTTCTCCTCTTTTGATGAGATCCAAGTTAGGAGCAGTTTTTCGATTCTGCTAAAAAAATGCACCTCTGATGTGCTAAATCATGCTGCATCTGTTAAAAAGGCAATACGATGTTTTCTTGCTGCCTTTGAATGGACTTTCAACGTAGTAAGGCAAGTAAGTAAGTGGGGGAAGAAACAAATTGGTTTTTGAATCATGTCCATGGATTTCAATGGTGCGCAAACTTCTTGTTGAGTTGTTGTTGGTTCTGCAAGTATCTCTTACGTTTAACTCCGATCTTCATTGAGTAACACCCCCAATTTTTTTAGCTGTTTTTCGTCTGAAATAAACGATCTTTTAACGTCAAAACCATTCTCTACCTGCTTTATCAGTTAGAACTTTGAATTCATAATCCTGCACAAACATTCGATGCTCTTCAGCATTGGAATTTTTTTCCAATTGAAAGAGGAACCTTAAATCTCCTGAAAATGCTGTCAACCTTAAACAAAATTGAACTTATTAATAATAAGAAAACGAACAATTTGAATTGCACATTTTATTTCACAAGAATAAAAATACGAAAAAAATTAAGGATGTTAACGTATATTGGACGATTTTGTACACAACTTGACTTCTTTGATTCAATCCTCTTATTTTTCCTTGTCCATTCGAATAACCAGAAGAAATATTTTGTATAATTATAGTTGTTGAGGTTTCCGTCTTTAGGGATGAGAGCATGAGTAAAAATATTCTTGACGTAGAACGTAGAATAAATGGTTTTTCTCCTCGAGCACTCCCGACGAAGAATAAATAGGAAAAAAGATCATTTTTCTCCCTCGCCACATAATATTCCCCTGCTGAACTTGATGAAATAGAAAAAAAAGAGTCATTGGCAAACGGTAACGGTAAATCTCGGAACTGGGTCGAACTGGACTCTGGACTATTTCACAATTTAGGTCACAGTATCGTTTTACCGGAGAGAAAACATCTCGATATGAGGACTCCTTTCCTTTCAGGAGAGGCATTCGACCCAGCAAGAAAATTCCCTTGCATTCCACTCATTTTCGCTTTGAAAAGTTGATAAGTTTTACCATTTATATTACATCGACTTCTTCTATTGAGTTTACGGAGAATGGGGTTTGTATTGGATTTCTTAGAGCGGTTTGAAAGGGTAGACTCAAAGGAATATAGGACAAAAATGTGTGAAACGAATATAAAATGAAGGTTTGGTTTTTCCTGATTATTTTGAAATTATTTTTAGATATTTACCGTAGAGTCTCCTCCAACTACGAGGATATATTGAAAAATTCTTAGCCTACTATAGAACCAAACAAAATTTCAATGTCAAAATATTTTATTACTCAACATATTCTCCTCTCAATTGGATACACTTGTTATAGCGAACCTACACGTCTCTAGACCTATAAAAAAAATGTTTCTTCTTGCTCTGCAAACCAGACCTCCACAGCTTTTATTACCTCCTCTTTGGAGGAAAATTTACGACCTTTTAAACTTTTTTTCAGCTGAGGAAAGAGATGATAGTCGGATGGAGCCAAATCTGGTGAATAAGGTAGGTGTTCTAGTAATTCAAACCCTAAATCACGAATTTTTTGCGTGGCAACATGAGATTTGTATGCAGGGGCGTTGTGCTGCAAAAACAAAATACGTTTGGATAGCTTTCCGCTTCTTTTCTCTTTTATAGAGAGAAGGGGTCAGTAATGTCGAATAGTAATCTCCGGTTATTTTTCTACCCTTATCCAAAAAATCAATTATGATTACTCCATGGCAATCCCACAAAACTGAAGCAAGAACTTTTCCAGCAGATGTTTGGATACGAAACTTCTTAGGTCTTGGAGAACCAGAGTGTCGCCATTCCATCGATTGTTGCTTTGTTTCTGGATCGTAGAAATGTCTCATCCATAGTAACAATTCGGTTTAAAAAGGCTACATTGTCTTCAAAATCGAGCACAGATCGAACGCGATGCTTCTACCCTTGCACGCTTTTGGTCGACATTCAAACATTTGGGGATCCATTTTGCAGCAATTTTTCTCATGTCCAAATTGACGTGAACTATATGATGAAAGAGTTTGTATAAAATACTCAGCGCTTTAGATATCCCAATTCGATGGTCTGGTAAAATCATGTCATGAACTGCATCGATATTTTCGGGGACTGACACAGAAACTGGCCTTCCCGATCGGTCATCATCTTCAATGAAAAATTTACCTCTTTTGAGGCTGAACTCCTAAGATTTATTACTAGAAGTATTGCTCTTTCAGAATATATATCACATTTAGATCTACGATAATTATCCTGAAAGAAAAACTACTCCAAAGCTGACCTTCCTAAAAAAAATGGGTTCAGTTAAAACTTCCTCAAGACCGAACGGTTGCGCCGAGATGGATGAAATCCTCAAATTTATTACTAGAAGAGTTGCTCTTTCACAATATGTATCACATTTAGATCTACGATAATTATCCTGAAAGAAAAACTACTCGAAAGCTGACCTTCGAAAAATTACCAAAAAGTTGGGTTCAGCTAAACCTTCCTCAAGATCGAGCTCTATGAAATTTCGAGATTTATTTCTAGGAGAGGTTCTCTTTGAAAACTTGGGAGGAATATTGTTTCGAATACCATCGAAAAAATATTTTATTTCACCCTTCATAAAATAATAAGTAGTTCTCTTACAAACATATACTTAGCTTATATTAATTAATTATTAACATACACCTATTTTATTTCACAAAACACCTTACAGTATTTCAAATATAAAATTATGCCCCAAGCCCAAAGTTTTTTTTAGTCATGAATTTTCATAAAATATCGACCACATCAATTCAATAGTTTCCTCGTTTTCTCAAGTGAGACTGATTCCAAGTGTGCCCAATTTCCAGCGCGATTTCATCGCACGATATGATTTCCCCAAATTTACGGCCACACTAAATCCCCGTAAAAGAAAGCCACCATTGTGCAAACCGCAAAATTCGAACCACGCTGAAAGTGATAGATCGTCGGACCTAACAATAAAAACCCCCGTCTTTAAGGTGACATATAAAAGTCGGACGTATTATGTCGCACTATCTTCATTCAATTGATCCCTCTCGAGTAATGAAAAGTGCACAAGGCCAACAAAAGAATTTATAAATATTTTTCCCGAACAGATCGGACTTTATACCTGGGCGGTCCGAATCAATGTGCGGTTTGGGTTATCTGCTCTGCCCAAGACGAATCTCCGAGGCACGCTTCGTATCAAATTGGTTTTGGATTGTGGCTGGCAAAGGGAGATCCGTTGGCATTTCTTGCCTTGGGAGTAATCGGACAGAAAGTTTAATCGATCGAAGAATGGGCAACCGTCTACTTCTCGCTTTTAGATTTGCGCCACTTCCTTCGTAATTAGGAAGCAGGCCTTGCCAGATGTAAATTATCTGAAATCGCGGATAATCCAACAAAGCCAGACCTCTATTCGATTCAAATCTCCTCTCTGGAGTCTCTGGTCCTTCTGAATAGCTAGCTAAAATAGCAGAACGAAGAAAAAAGAGGAAGAAAAGTGTGTCCTTATCCCTATCGAATCCTATTTCAAAATAGATGGAGAGTGGATATATTTCATTCATAAATGTTTCTGCTACTTCATAGGGTATCCAAATGTTGCTGTAGATTATTATCAATCTTTCCAAAGTACTTTTACAAGATTTGTTGACGTTTACTGTGAAACAGGTAAATTAAAACAAAAAAGGAAGTGGTCGACCCAAGAAACATCCCCAGAGTTACTTAGCAATATTGGAAATAAGATGACAGAAGCTCCACGAACCTCTGTTCGCGTTTTATCTCAAATGGCTGCAGTCTCCGTTGGCATGCCACACGATTTTGCAGAAAGGACATCCATTTGTTTCCACAACGATTGACGTGTAGTCAGAGAATCGAAAAGATTGATTACCTGCCGTAGTAGCATCCATAAAAATTGGTGTCTGTTATGCATCAGTAAAATACAAATTGTCGGACCTAGTTTCTTTGGTCTAACTTTATCGTTATGGAAGAGAAACGATCATGCCTTTTTATAGCTAAATTAAATTTTGATGAATTCTCTAATTCCTGATACTGAACATTACGTTCGTGTTTGATGGTGTTATCTCACACAGTGTGATTTTTCCTGAAGCCTCATTTGGGAAGTTCTATTTTTCAAATATCTAGACTAGAATCATATAAAAATTAATCAAATTAATGATCATTCTTTCATTTTATATACCTGACGTTCCGAATATATGAGAAGTGGTGCAAAGAAGGGGACATTTCTAGCAACTACTTATTTTTAGTGTAGAGGACACTGAATCCTGATACTCATTCTAATGAAAATGTTATTCAGTTTCTTTAAATAGGTTGTGGTATTGGCCACATCAACTCAATTATTTATAGAGAATTAAACATTCTTATTGTGATTTATTTATATTACTGAAGTAGGTGGAAACCCTTCACAAAATTGTGAACACAAAAAAACATAATAACTCGATTCATTCAAGGTTCATGTCTTTCAAGTATGGAAATTGTGAATTTCGATCAAAATTTCACCAAGATTGTTTGGATTCTTGTGATCTGACTCAATGAAAGATATTCTTTTCGCACGTTGAGAGAAATCAGCTAGTTACTTTTTTCTGAAAAGTGTATTTCCACTTTCCATACAAAATTACGATATTTAGGTTAATGACATCATTGTTAACATTTTAAGAATATGTAAAGATGATGTAATTCAAAGAAAGACAAACATTCTGCCACAGAACGTCAACCTTCAAAATTCCATAGTCTACTTGACGACGAATTTTTTTGAACGCGCGTTACATGCTTCAAAAAAACGCCCTGAAAGTTCATTTTTTCTTTGAGCTATCCATGAATAAAAGTATATTATTTAAACCAGAAAGTGTTTGTGGACAGTACCCGTGATAATTTCAAATTCACGTTTGCAATCAAAAATCATTATTATCTCATTTTAAGCTAACTCCATTCCTGACTTCATTTAGGTGTAGTAAATTTATCCAAAAAGGATGAGAAATTCTTGATTTTTCTATAAATTCTTCATACGATTAATTTACTCCAGGATGAAGACCTAGACTAATAAGATTAAAATAAGTACCTACATTAAGACTGTGCGTTACTGAGTTATTAAAAGAAAAAAACATTCCGATGTGTATCAATTTACGGACAAAATACAAACTCTCGCCTTCGGTTTCAAGCTATATTCATGGTTAATGGGTATTTTCCGAGAATGAGCAAATGCGAGAAATCAAATAAGAGATATTTCCGATTCTGCTTGGAAAAACTTGAGCAATAAAGCCAGTCTAACAAGAATTCAATTAGACGTTGAAAAAGGAAATCGCTGACTCCGATCTGATTATATTTATTCGATCGATATTCAATTTTGTCGGCAGGAATTGTAGACTGAAGTAAATTTTCAATAAAACAAATAAGAGGAGAGTAAACTTCCCTCCGTATTCTGACACCAATGCAGAAATAGAAATGGCTGCTGCGAGCGGAGAACAAGGGTGCAAAAATGGTCTTTCTCCTCACTTTGTTTGCACCCTTACTCAACATGGGGATGCCTGATTCTAGTTCACGTTTGTTGACGACGTTATTCCATGAAAATTCGAACAAAATATAGAAAAATTGATCAAATAATTTCAGAATATGGAAAGAGCACAATTAATTTTCTTTTTATACCCTTAATTAGATGAAACTTACTTCATTCGTCTGAAGTATACAAGGTGAATCGTACAAATATTTCAACAGTAGATTCTTGAGGCCAAAAGAAACACTTTTTTCCCTTACCATTTATTACGAATAGGCTCGGTTAGAAAAATACAGGCTGTTGAAAAACCATAAAAAAACTTATTTTTAGTTCTTTCTCACAAATGGTTTTATCGAATGAACTGAATTTCGGAATATAGTTTTTCATTTATTTGATGAATCTTTTTCGAACAGAAGATATCACCCACTTCTTCCAGTTTTCTGATTATGACCATTACGTGCCATTGAAACACCAAAAATTCAAAGAACCCAACTCTTGAAAATAAGTTAGACACTATCTAATGAATATTTGTTTTTCTTATGTCCACAATAATCTTCTGTTAAAATATTCGTACGAGTCAAAGACACACCTTGTTTGTATATACGTTGCAAAAATCATACCAAACCTGAGATTTGTAATAATAAGTTTACTTGATGGGAGCTACATAATAATGTAAACTATTAATTATTTATAATTCACAATCTTGAAGGATAAATAATACATAATTAGATTTTTCTATATACCTACTTACCAAACACCCACATATGAAGATGATCACTTCTCACTTATAACCTATATTAGAAGGATACTATTTTATGGTAAACAAAAATAGCAAATGATTTTCAAAAGTTTAACACACAGAAAACTGATAAAATCTGAAAATTTCAGACGTTACAAAACAGAGTTTTTTGAACTTCAAGCTATTTAGCAATTTATTTATTTATTTCATCATGCAGATCAAGGGTGGCTTGATAAAGGAATTACAAAAATATAAAGGAGAATAAGAAATCAAGCATGCAGCTGATCATAGCAGATAATTCTTTTTCTCTAGAATTTAGGAGGTAGATAACCTATTGTCAAAATATCTTTTCAACGTCAAATTTCATGACATTTTATATATTTCAACAGCTTTCCGGAAGCAGGTCATAATTTTCAAAAATTGCCAATAGTTATGCGACAAACAAAATATTTCTCTCGTAATACAATTCGCGATATATTCTGTTTGCGTTGTATATTTAATAATTATTATTTATAATGACATTTGGAGTACTGAACATTCGCAGTGTTAACTCCAATGTGAATATTGTTATGAGTGTGTTCTGAAATAGCCATAGCCTCTAATAATCAAAACTACATCTATGAGATCCCAAGAGATTCAATAAGGTTTGAATTTCGTTGGTTTATCTGTGGAACACCAATCCACACAGAATCTTCTCTTCAGATAAGCGAGAACTGAGAATTGAAAAACTCAAACACGAGATCTTCTTGTGAATTGGAAAAGTTTTTCCCTTTCAATATTAGAAAAAAACTTATTTATTTCGGTTATGAAAAAATGACAAGACAAATCATCCAGACAGTCTGAAATGTCATCCTGAACCCTCCAACTGAAAACCGTAATTTATTTGCTGTCCGCAAATGTATGTGGTCCTTCGAACAGAAGCGGGAAAGAAAATTAAACCAAAATGCAAATAGGTGGCCATTCTGCGTGTCATATCTCACCCTTTAAAATCTGTCACAGTGCCGCACCATAAATATGAAGAGGGGCTGGTTCCCCACAGCCCTCCGACTCGGGGCTGGCTATAAACCAATTAAGTTTGCCCCCCTCTACGACGATAGTTTCCCCGCCTCAAAAACCCTCGTATCGTGGAACTACCCCCGACTATTGCTACTACCCCAGATGCGTCATACTACCACTGCGGTGATGCCAAATTTAATTATTTCGGCAGATAGAAAAATTTTAACAACTCTGAGTAATTCCCCTTCCCAAAGGTCGTGGGAAAGCGGACCATTAACTTGCTATATATTGAGAGTCGTAAAATATACAATGTGATCAATTTTGTATAATTAAATATCTCATGTTCTCTGCGAATGGGTAGAAAACCCACGGGTAGAGATGAAATAGGTTTGGACCATAGAAGCCCAAAAATTACACTAAACGTCAAACGAATATAAACATAAGAAATAAATCTATAGCGAAACAGTAGGCACCTAATTTTATTCCATTTTCTTAAGACAAAAATGTCAGTAAACCTAAGCAAGTTAGTGCTGCTAAAATCACGAATGAGGTATTCATGAAAGCACGTCTAAAATTGAATAAATACTGTGATGGTCGATCATAAAAAATATATGAAGAGGAATATATGATATTTCAAAAGTTATAAGGAAGTTTCAGTAACTCTTCCTTATGATAACGGATCATACTCGTAAATCTTATGATCCTTACTTTGATTTCCACAAGTCAGTCTCATTTGCCGGTTTTGGTAAGTTTTTTTTAGTGTAGCTTTACTCCTTGTGAACATATCTCTTCAGATGCCTTCCTCTCTACCTTAGTTTTACAATCCTTGGAATATCACAGACTTTCAAGTTTTGAAATTATTCAGTTTTTTCCTCAGAACATAGATACATGGAATGAAAAATAAACATTTTCAAGATTGGAGTGAGATAGTTGATTAGTGTCGCCAATCCCAATTGAGACATCATTGTCACATCAATTTTCAATACGAATAGATATAATAGGAAGTATGTAAATTTTTCAATTTGACGCCACTGCCTTAATGACGCGCTAGACAGAGAAACATCGAATGTTTGTACTAGAAAACATTCATTTGTATCTATGTTCTAAGGTTTTTTGCTGTGTTTCGCGCATTATATTTATGGTTTCGTCACAGAACGCCTTCATTACTCATATGTTCTGTGACAGTGTCAAAGTTTTGTATCACCTGGGATTATAAAATGATGAAAGCAACAAAAAGACACAAATATAATTAAGGCCAGGTACTTTCACATGCGAATAAATAAATTGAATCTTAATAATAAGAGTTTATTTGTCATAGATCGAATGCCGGTAGGTAATCATTATTGGTGGAATTTTTTAGATTCTGGATGTATGGTTATTCTTTGTGTGATTTTCACGAAATATTTGTTTTCTATTTGGAATTATGACAGTTTCTACAATGCTGTGTCCTATTTTACATTAATCAGTGAAAAGTAGTATACCGTGCTTTCATAGAATTGTTATTCGTCAAATAATTTCATCTGAAAGCACCGAAATAAGGTATCCTTCAGGGTCCCGATTCTCGAATGTGTAGGAATTAGATCCTATAGGAACATGATCCCATGCTTTCAGTTCCCATAGGAAATCATAATTTGACGTGATACCTATTCTCGAATCCGATGGAATAGTTTTTCCTAGATGATTGACAGAGTGAAGTTTGTCGATGATAGTGACCTGTGCTGTTCTGTGGTAATCAATTTCCAATTTTGTGGTTATTTTGTGTCAAAGATAATCTTTGAATCTGTCATTTCGTCTCGTGCATAATTTTGAATTTGCGAATAAATAATGGATAATAACGAAAGAGAAGAATTCAAAGAGGAGGAAATATCTTCAAGGAGCAGAGAAACTTCTCTTTGATATAATGGAGGCCTCTAAGGATTTGCGAAAAAGAAAATTTCATCCTATTTTCACTTACAAAGATTCACAAAATCAATGGAGAAATATTGAAGAGAGGTTGAACGCAATTCCGGGAGCAAAAAAGGATTGGATTCATTGGCGAAGGGCAAGTACTAATGATTATATATTTCTTCTGAAGTCAGCAACAAGTTTTCAGATTATGTAGTTTGATGAAAGCTGTATTATTATTGATTTTCCCACTGGAAACAGCTCATTCCCATAGAAAAAAGCATGGGAAGCCGTTCCTCTGAAATGTGAAGAAATATGTTCCCATACTTTAGTTCGAGAATACAGAATTTGAAATTTCCATAGGAAATGTCACGTTTCCATTGTAAGTGTTTAGTCGAATATTCATAAGGTTGGCAAACGTGTGTGTGTGTTTGCTAAATAGCCCTCTCCGGACATAGAGAATGATGCGAAGATTAGGAAAAAACAAGGAAGAGATACCTCAAATTCAACCACGAGATCAGATGGAAGAAATGAGAACTATTTCCATGATAATTTCCGCTGAAACTTTCACATTATTCGATACTTCTCCTTCCTCGAGATACCAGACATAACGAGCAGTCTTCCGAAGGACAGGACCTTAAATCCAAGGAAATCCAGTGTCTTGTGCCAAAGCTAACAAAGCGAAGGCGTCGTAATCAATCATACAACATCAAAAAGCGCTCGTGCTTCGAGAAGCGAAACATGGCATCGTTCTTGCCGACGTAGCAGCTGCCTATCCCATCAATCCTGCAATAAATAAAATATGTATATGTGGATCGGTGACAGAAAGGAGTCCTTTCAACGTGCGGAGTCCTTACACACGAGTGGGTTTGCGGCGGGAGCGGTTTGGATGCGGTTTTGTCCTGCCGTTTGTTCACGGCGTCGATATGGGAAGGGAATCGGAGTGGTGATGCCATTATGGGGAAAACACAGCAGCACCTTTCGGGGGTATAAATTCGATTTTCTGCCTCGCGATTCATCGATGTCCACCATGTCGGAATAAGGGAAGAATGATTCTTGGGAGATCTTTGGAACTGTATTCAATACAGGATGGGTATAAAGTTTGAAATCGAGGAAATATCTTGACAGCTAAAGGGACGATATTTATGATACCTTGCAGGCTAGTATTATGACGCGTAACGCATCTTATGCGATATTTTTTATTTGTACAGCCCTCGAGATTTCATCAGAAACCCCCACAGCTTTTTTAACGTAAATGGGACACCGTATATGCTGAGTTTGATGGAAATTATATGAGAAAAGGATGAATAAATGGCATTTGGTATAATTCACTGCAGAAAGTCGACTTATACCATGGTTTAGTGCCAAATTTGTAGCAGAAATTTGAGGTGATTCTTCTAATTCAAGTCTTCTAATTCAAGCCTTCCTCCTTTTGATCAATTTTTAACCACCTCAAATGTAATGCTTCACTAACAGTTGATAGTGATTCGGATATGAATATTTAAAAATATATAACACACTTCATTTTGACTTCCTAGCATCATCATCAATGTTTCAATACGATCTTTTTCACTTAAACAAACCATTCTTTATCGTTAATTTTATTCATCTGAATTAGTTTGGTATCAGGAACTTAGTACACGTACGAGGATATATTGAAAAATTCTTAGTCTACTATAGAACCAAACAAAATTTCAATGTCAAAATATTTTATTACTCAACATATTCTCCTCTTAGTTGGATACATTTATTACAGCGAATATTCAACGTCTCCAGATCTTTAAGAAAAAAATGTTTCTCCTTGCTCTGCAAACCAGATCTCCACAGCTTTTATTACCTCCTTGTTGGAAGAAAATTTACGACCTTTTAACATTTTCCTCAGTTGAGGAAAGAGATGATAGTCAGATGGGGCCAAATTTGATGTATAAGGGGGGTGTTCTACTAATTCAAACCCTAAATTACGAATTTTTTGCATGGCAACATGAGATTTGTGTGCAGAGGCGCTGTCCTGCAAAAACAAAACACCTTTGGATAGCTTTCCGCTTCTTTTCTCTTTAATTTTTTTCCGTGGAGTGGTCAGTAATGTCAAATAGTAATCTCCGGTTATTGATCTACCCTTATCCAAAATATCAATCATGAAAACTTCATGGCAATCCCAAAAAACTGAAACAAGAACTTTTCCAGCAGATTTTTGGAAACGAAAGGTCTTGTAGAACCAGAGTGTCGCTATTCCATCGATTGTTGCTTTGTTTCTAGATCGTAGAAATGTACCCAAATCTCATCCAAAGTAGCAATTCGGTTTAAGAAGTCTAAATCTTTTTCAAATCGAGCACAGATCGAACGCGATGCTTCTACCCTTGCACGCTTTTGGTCAACATTCAAACATTTGGGGATCCATTTTGCAGCAATTTTTCTCATGTGCAAATTGACGTCAACTATATGATGAACGCGTTCGCATGAAATATTCAGTGCCCAATTCGACGGTCTGATAAAATCATGTCATAAACTGCATCGATATTTTCGGGGACTGAAACAGAAACTGGCCTTCCCGATCGGTCATCACCTTCAATGGAAAATTTACCTCATTTGAAGCTTGCAGTCCAATTTTTCACGGTCTCATACGGAGGACATTGATCACCGAGGGTATTAAGCATATCTTCGTAAATCTGCTTACCTCTTAACCCTTTTAAATACAGGTACTTGATGGTTGATACTGCAATTTTTCAATTTACACGATTTCGGTGGACATCTTCTTTCTTTTAATTTATTGCGTAACTCTGGTTTACTTTTTTGACCTCAAACTTCACACTGACACTTCTAATGAGTTATTGTTCGTTGCTATGGTAACGCAATATTTTTTTTATGCATGGAACTGGTCTAGGCTAACTAGATATCGATACATCCTCGTTTTAGAAAAAAGATGATTTATTGCAAACAATGAAGACTTTTTGTGTACCACTTCAGCATTAATTCGAAGAAATCAAATCAAATCCATCCCGCATGAAAGGTCCAACTTTTTCCTCATTAGACTAGAACTTGGACCCCATTTTGCATCAGCATAATTTGATACACTCCCTGTCCGCAGAGAACACATCTGTGACTGTAAAATACGCAAAAAAGGTGTTATCGGCATAATATGTGTACCTTACCTGATCTTTTGATACTTTCCATTCAAGCTTCTTCGTATGCTATTAAGCCATCCATTGAAAAGAAGTCAAGTACCTCTCATAACTCCAGAGCACCTTTGTCGGCCCTATCCGTCACCCGAGCAAATTAAGTCTAGTCGGTTGCTCTCATTCAATCTAATGTGCTGCGGAAACCTTTGGTGTGGTAGCTGCAGAAGTACCGCATCGGGATGAGGCCATTCTTCTGCTGTCAACTGTATTTCACACTTGCGAAAAGACACAATGTCACTTTTACGCCGCTCTCGATGTTATTGTTTGTGTGTTTGTCCGATCTCCTCTTACAATATGGAACATGCGTCCGATTGTTGGTTCTGTGTTAAGTAGTTCGACTGGTAATGCCGACAATTAAATAGATGACTTTGGCTTTGAAGAGGCCGTGGAGGTAGCGTGAAATATCTGTGAAATCCGGAGTGGGCACCTTTGAAATTGCCGATAAATCGATATGACTTGTCAGAAATATCCTACTGAAGTATAGCTGGGTCATTCACAGATGCAATCAAGCTTGAAGAATGCACAGAATGTGAATGTTTCATGTCATATGGTATGAAGGGTTACTGGAGATAGTTATCATTGCCTGAGTGTTGTGAATTGAGCATTTTATTCCCTCAAGAATATGAGAATATTTTTTGAGTAGTCTCTGCTTAGATGCCACTCCCTGAAGATGTCACTTGGAAAACAATTCTTCTTCTTAGAAATCAGGAAAGTGACACAAACAAAATTGAGCAGACAATTCATGAGAGTGAATGAAAAAATGTTGGAGGCCTTCCTATAGGTACATTTGCAAGAGGTAGAAAAACCCACCCCTAAAATTAGTATCGCAAGAGATTTTTTGATAGCTTGATTCATTTTGAACCAATAAGCTCTCTTGTAATTTCTTGCTAAAAGTGACGGTTTTTGAGAAAAAGTTCATTTATCATGCAGCCTGAGTGTTGAATCAATTTGAACCGAATCTTGAAATCAGACATATACTGCATTCACTTTTATTTTAGCAGTCGGTTGGCCATGGAAATTTGACACATTTTACTTTGTGTAGTACAAAAATGTGGGGTTATGAAGCTTGTCAAAACATTTTTGGATTTTAAACCAACGCTATGTTTCCCGTTCTACGTAAAAGTTTCTGTTATTACGTATTTTATCACAATGTCGAATCTATATATCGAAATATGATTGAAGGCATACCAAATCCAGTTATTTGCATGGAAAATACAAGAGATCAGTATAATATCATAATATGCACCAGCTTGAGGAGAGTTTATGTTCGTTATATTCTTTGGCCAAAGTTTGAATACGTTACCTCAGTTGTAGATTTCAAAAATATTAACCCGAAGATGAAATGCATATGATGCAGTGGTTGGGAATAGGTATCTCCCGAAGGAATTAACAGATAATTACAAGAATGTTAAATTCTTCAACAAAAATCATCTTGCATCAATATAAGTAAAAGGAATTAAAGGAAATTTCAAGTCAAGATGAACTTCACCTTTGAACAAAATTTCACATGAATAAACAATCAACAGGACAACTGGCGCGAATTTTTGCTGTTCAACTCAATACATTGATATAATAAATAAATAAATAAATATTCAGCTGAAATATAAGTCGTTTAGATTCAGATGAAACATTATATAAATTCTCTTACATTGAATTATGTTCGCTACCGTCTGACGTATTGTGGATTTTAGAATATCAGGGTATAACTATTTGAATGAGCGGACCTGAATTCTAAATAGCATTTCCTGAAACCATGTCTCTTTTTTCAATCACTTTCGGCATTTTCGTAATAAAAATTGATATTAGTTGTGGCAACGGCGTTATGATATTAACGACATTTCATGAGTGCCAACCTTACTCCGTTCTAGTAACAAAAACTTGAGAAAATTATTTCATGGCCAACCGACTGCTAAAATAAATGTGAATGGAGTATAATTTTCGAATTGAGAATAAATTTTTTTAAGGTGCCATCTTTAGGGCTCTGTATCTAAACAGGAGATGTTCAAAAAACAGCCATTTATTCGGAAGACCACACTATTTTTTGCATAGGAATCACCCTGTATTTCAAAATACATAATAAAGATGATTGTATACTATAACCCATATTGAATTAATTTCTTTTGCATATTTTTCCTTCACATTATGCGTATTTCACAGCTACAATTCAGCATCCAAATCAGAATTATTTTGAAGTGGATTTCAGTCATGTGATACAATACCTACTTAATAACAACATTGTATGGATGAAACAATTATGTGCCCTGTACTTCGGATTATATTTCACCGGACAATACGATTTTGATTTCACATCGATCACCTAGAAATGACGTGTAAAAATGACCGAAATCGGGATATTCCTATACATAATAACTTTTTTCCCTAAAAATCGGATAAGACAGAGATAATCTATCACTTATCTTGACATCCTGCATTAATGCGATTGTTCGATTCGAAATCAAAGCGAGATGGTACATTTTGGGGGTGAAATGAATTACACTGGCTTTGCGATTTGTCGGCATTCTATCAGTATGAATGTCTGTTCAATATCACATCTGCCAGCTTTCTGGTTTCTATAAGAAAAAAAAAGAAAAATTGCTATTCAGGTGCCATCTTTGGGAAGCTGCATCTAAGCAGTTTTATCAAAGACCCACACTGTTCTTATATAAGTAAAAAAAAATACTACTTTTGAATTCTTCATGTTTAATTGGTGACGCGAATACAGAAAAAAATTTAAAATTGAAGGAAAGCAATAATTTCGAATATCATTTGACCTTTTTGGTGAATGTATTTTGTATCAGTTTTAGAAAGAATCATTGAGGATTTTTCCATTTTGCCATCTGTGAGGGTATGATTGATATGAATAAAAAGGACAAAGAGGATATCTACAATTTCGATATGTTTTCCACTTTCAGTTTCGGAAAAATACCATAGATGGCCAAGTTTTTCGTGGAAATTCCATCAGAAGTCCATTTTTCTCAAGGTGAGTGATTTTCTTCTTTTATATATGAAAAGGGTCCCACCAAATTTTTATGTAGCCATCTATACAGATATGGGTAAATTATGTCTATGTCTTTGAACCATGACACGGATTTTAGTTCGAGATATTTCCAAAAGATGGACAGAGGGCAATGAGAATTATTTTATAACATTGAACTCAATAAACTTCTTGATTTCAATGTTTTATAATGATTTGAACTATGTGATCTGTCTAATCGAAGTGAATTCAGGAATTTTGCAGCTTTGGGCAATGCTATTTTTTCAATTTTATTCACTCCATTGTGAACAGATCTGAATTTATTATGGATGTTGATGGATATATAGTTGAGGGTTGAAATTTTTTATCGAAATATCGATTGAACTAGAAATAAGACAACTATAGCTTAATTTCAAATTACAATTTATTAAAGATTTCATCATATCTCATAATAATTATCACTTATAAATATTTGTACAAACGTGTTCGATTAAAAATCAATAATACATCGTAAAGAGTCAAGTTATGACATGTTTCCGTTCTTTTGTTTGACCTTTTTTGAATGACCAAAATTGACAACAAACACGAATATCGTGAAAAGAAAAAAAGCCAGATAAAAAACCGCCAAGGCCAACGGTGTATTATCGTAATTCATAACTTCTTTTTGGGAATCTAAGAAGCCGAAATTGTGTAATATTTGGGTACCATTAGGTACCGGACAGGGCAGCTGGACTATGATATCCTGATGCTGTATCTGAAAAAAAGATATGAAAATGAATTAACTATATGAGTTTGAGATTAAGGAAATAAGATTTAACTGACCTGTTTGTTCCTGCATAAAGGAGGGGAGGCAAGAACAGATGCTAAGGCGGTGGGAGTCAATTCTCGATTCAGTAAAAACGGAAGTAACCATTCTGTAGGACTCGCATACTTGAGGTATTTTATATACACTGGCATGTCTTTGAAATGCACAAAAAATCCGGAGACGCTAAATAAAGACGTTAACAGCATGGATGAGAAGAAAACTGAGCCATTGGATGCGGGAAGTAGGTATATGAAAGCTGTGAGAAAAATTTGAAGACAGCTCAGGTAAAGCAGCATCACACCTGAAAAGAAGATATTGTTTCATCGTGAAAATGCATCGTTTCTTCTTATATTGATTTCAAATCATAAAATATCTCCATTATCTTCGATTTATATCCTATTTCATACGTTTTAACCTGTTAAGTTTCTAGATGAGTCGGTGTGTTGAAGAAAATTCATTATATTTTCTCTGTAACTTACCTAAGTAAATATAGAACCCATCGTAATCGCTAGGACTTTGCATATACAGCCCTGACATCGAGTAACTTGGCACAATATAAATTATCCAGATGAAAAGAGAGGGGAAAATGTTGAACAGAGTCTGCAATCAAATATTTCTTAATTTCTTGAAATATTCATGACAAAGTTTATGTTTTTCCAGTTTTCCAATGAACTGCTTTCAGCTTTATTGGTGTTTTTCATGGAAGCAATGAACTTTTGGATTTTCGAACTGGAAATAAGTATCTGAAAATGAAGTGCATACCTTGCAAAAAATATACGTGAATCTCCCATACAGTCCTTGTCTTATATCTCTCTCTACCACATTTCTATTTTTCCTAATCTCGGAATAGGTGAGCTGTAGAAGAAGTGGCCAACACATGAAACACATTACAGCATAATGGTAACCTGGTCTGTCGTTCAGACTCAAATTGAAGTCGGTCTTTGGCACATCCCAGAATATTGCTCCCATTATCAGTGAGAGACTAGCCGAAGCTACCACTAATGTGAGCCAATACAAAAACGTATTGGTTTGGCTGTACACTAACGATTTCCTAAAAAAAAAAATTGATCAGTGTGTCGAAAATGAAGCGTCTCTCAAAAATATCGAAAAACTCAGTTACAATAGGTTTTAACCATCGGATTTTGTAACTTTAGAATTACAGATTTCATATTCAGCGTCATTTGTGATTAAATGATGTGATATATATTTGATCAAGAACACGCGTTTCTGCTTACGTGAATAAAACGAATGTTTTCACGAAGAAATTGGCAGACTTGACCCTGGAAGGTAAGGAAGACGGTGGACCAGGATCGCTGAGAGGTTCCTGCTTCTGTCTGAATATTTCCGCTAATTGTTCTATACGCTGTGAGGACTCGAGCATGGCTTCAGCTGATAAATCATCCAAGGTTACCAGGTCCACTGGAAAGTATCAATTTCACGATTTGTTCGAAGTTCTTGAATGTTTACTCACGATAATAATCCGATGGGTTCTTGAAGGATGGACAGGGGTAGTCGACTGAAGCAAAATATGGCAACATATCTCTCCTCCTTCCGCTGAACATTGTTCTGCCGGCAGATAACAGTAATATCCTGGAGAGCATCGTGAAAATCTCGTATGTTGGTGGGTGAAGAGTTAAAACTACTATTTTACCTGTAAATAATTCGGTTATTCT
The DNA here is from genome assembly GCF_907165205.1 of Coccinella septempunctata. Taxonomy (NCBI): domain Eukaryota; kingdom Metazoa; phylum Arthropoda; class Insecta; order Coleoptera; family Coccinellidae; genus Coccinella; species Coccinella septempunctata. Next base: position 35,356,666 of record NC_058193.1, on the reverse strand, counting down.
CCTACTAATACTGGCTGATACGAATGTTACCTAAAGCGTTACTGGTTCCACCACTAGCCCACTGTCGCAGATATTCAACAAGAAAGAACGTATCAAATATGTCCATTCCTTTGGTGGGCTGATCTAATAAAACTATATCGGTGTCCAGCAATAACTGGCAAGCCACGTTCAGCCTTCTCTTTTCAGAAATTGTCATCGAGGCCACTTTAGTATGTCTCACTTGCTCCAAACCAAGATCTTCGATCAAAACGTTTATCTGAAACACATCTTCGTCAAGAACCTGATCAAAACATGCATAGTTACAAATAGTTACCCTATCCATGGCATCCAATTTGAAATATCCTAATTTGTCGGTGGGTTTCTTGAGATCGTAATGGAATCTGAGAGTCTGGGCCACCGTCATGTCTTCGCAGAGATTGAGATCGTTCTGTACGTAAGCCACCCTGGTGTTCAGGGCGTTCCTTCTGACGCGTTGTCCGTTGAGGATTATGTCTCCGGCGAGTGGTTCTTTTCTACCTGCCAAGATGTCCAGTAATGTGGTGCTCTCTTCTTCCGATGTGGATATGATGGCGAGCATTTCACCTCCTCTGACTTCGAAAGAGATGTCGTTGAGTAGTAGGTAATGGCTTCCGCTGCAACACGAGCCCAACTCTGGGCAAACGCTAAGTCCTAACACCTAGAATGTAGGTAGTAGATACTTTACGCACTCAGCAGGATTTAGCTTTTCGATGATGAAGATGGTGAGCATACAATGAAAGTTTATAAAAATATGGACGATAGAGTGGCTATCAGGAAAACTAAAAACTAACGGAAAATCTTTCTTTTGCATCTAAGAAAAGTTGTATCCAGAACCATGATCAAAATCTACTTAAATGTTATTGAAGAATATCAAAATCACGTGTCCTGCAAGTGAGTGAAGGTCTTGTGGCAAGAAAACCAGATGGAACAAAGAAAAGCCTGATGGTTACATTAGAAACCAAGCAGTAATGTTAGAAAGATACTTACTTGAAGGTGAGGGTAGAGGAAGACAGTTCTGCTCTCATCATCAGAAGGGGCGAATTCAGGTCTTGGAATTATAGGCTGCGATTTCCTCGTGTTATATGAAAGGTGGCTTTCTGACTTAGGGAAAGGTCGATTCATGGTTCCAACCGCACTGAAAAAAAATGAGAACTTTCAAGTCCACTCTTATCATGGTCCTTTCGGTATGGCTTAGCCATACTGAACTGCCATCACTTGAACTTGAATAGGAGGGTCACTCAATTGCCTCAGGTCATTAGTTGCTTGATTGTATCACAGCTGAGAATCCTGAATATGTGAATCCAGGACTCTCAGCGTGACTTGGCTTTTTGACAGCACTCTAGCGTATCTGCCTGTAATAGGCAGTACTCGTGTACCAGTGGCATAGTGCCTGTATCCGCTTCTGCTGATGACCTTTTGATCAATTGATGGACGAAGAACGTCTGTCGCCAATGATATGTAGTTTGCAAATTCAAGGATTAATATGGCGAAAATTAAACATGCCCTTTCACATTTGACAAGACTCTTGTGGATGGAATGGTTCAGTTTCTCAGAATTGTTGATTATTTTTCGAGTTACTCACCCATGGTCGATGTAATCTCGCATGCCAAAGTCCGCGACACTATTCCTCCTAGGGTCCCTCGCATGGGGATTGTAGCCACCTTTCGAATATTCAGTCATGAGAAGATTAGCCTCGGAGATGCTTTTGTTTCGATTCCATTGTTGTTGGTTCTGGGGCGGACCAAGGCCTTGCTGTTTTAACGCTGCTAGAGGTATTCCAGTCTGCAAAAAATACCAACCGCACCTTAACAAGACCCTATCCTTAGCTTGAGGCATTATCTTAGGTACTCTACCCTTAACTTGAATCCATTTTTGAGGGAAAAAGTTACACTTTACAAAGGAGGATTAAGGAGGTCGAAGTTTGAGGAATCTGGCTACAGGAAGCATCTTCCTGATCAACCTATCCAGTTGGCTGCGTTTTTATATTTATGCCAGTTTGCACTTACTTACTTGAGGCAGGCTCAAAGTTGGAATTTGTTATTTCTCTGGTTTCTAGGGCAGTTACCATAGTGTAGTTACTGAAATAAGTGTGCCTCAAATAAAACGGTGCAAACGAGCATAATGTGAAATATACCAACATACAGCATAATGGTTCTACAACCGACCATTTCTTAACCAATTCTGGAATAAAACAAGGCTGCGTGTTAGCGTCTTTACTGTTCAATATTTCCGCCATAGCTGTCTCGATAATTGCTGACATGAGTATGCCTGCAAGAGGTGTTGAAATAAGATTCAGATTTGATGGAGGCCTGTTTAACCTGAAGCACCTCAGAGCAAACCTAATATTGACAAAACCAAAATCCTGATAAGTCCGCCAGAAAACCTTCAAACAGATATCATCTGTTCATCCTGGAGGATGAAACTTTAGAATAGGTCGAGCAGTTCAAATACTTGGAAGCTTCATAAATACTAGGGCTAACCTGGACACGGAAATACACAACCGTATCAATTCAGCATCACGGGCATTCTGGAAGCTAAAGGACAGAGTGTTTCAAAATCACGACCTCAATCTGAAGACCAAGACAGCTGTTCACAAAGCAGTGGTTCTCCCAACGCTTCTTTACGGAAGCGAAAGCTGGACGCCCTACAGGCGACATATTAAACAGTTTGAACAAACGCAACAACGTCATCTAAGACAAATATTGCACATCAGATGGTTCCACGAAGTTTCAAATGCAGAAGTCTTGCAATGCGCGAGTTGTACAGCAATTGAGACTCAAGTAACGAGGGCCAGACTCAGAGCGGCCACATTCTGAGGATGCAAGGCACAAGACTCCCCAAAATAGCTCTGTATGGCGAGAGAGCTCGAAAACCAGGAGGCCAGTATGAGCGGTTCAAGGATAAACTGCATCAATCCCCAAAAATCAGTTAATGCCAATCATAACTGGGAACAACTAGCGTTTGATAGATCACAGTGGAGATCTTTGGTCCACAGCTATAATGGAGACTCGAGAAGGATACAGGGGCGGCCAGATCTGGTTGGTGACTATCCATGCCCAGAGTGTGGAAGGGTCTGTACTTTAGGGTTGGGTCTCTTCATTCACAGGAGGGCACACAGTCGCAAGTAGCCCTAAGAAAATATAAGTTTGATCTTTTTGTAGGTTTATTCTCGGTAACGGAATACAGTAATGAATGAATGAATGTAAGTGACATAGACAACACAATTACTGAGTTTATTACAAAGAATTTCTCAGGGTGTTGGTTGAAAAAACATATCAAGAAGTTGATATCTACATTTTAATGAAAATGGGTATACGACATCATGCCTGTATTGCGCAATTTTACCCTCTTCAATTGTACAATTGTACCTCACCGAATAGATCATTGTCATTCGAAAACTGAAATTTTAAAGATAGGTTCCTTAGATCAATTTTCAAGTGCCATAAAAGACTGACAGACAAAAAATTTAAAGTTGGTAGAGTGAAAGTAGTTGAGAAAATCTTGGATATAAAAACCATCGAGTAAACTGCGAAACTATCGAATGCTTATGATGTGTTTCCGAGAGTTTCTCGTTGATGATAATTAACCAAAAATCGAAAGAATTCCCATTGTTTTCGTCGCATAAAAATCAATTAAGAGAAAAAAGTTACATTCTACAAGATCCGAGCTCGCTGAAGAGACTAACGAGCCACGTCCCGAATACCACAATCGAGATGTTCGACGGTCCAGAACCAACCGACAAACAGACAAAACAAAATCTTCACCTGCGCCAGTTTCCAGTGGGGCTTGGCCAACAACTGTTATCCCGAGATGGAAAAATACCATTATGTCGGTCGATCATTTCATCGGACAATCGAACCGTGAAGTATCCTCCGTTTCTAAACCGAACCGACAATTGCGATAATCTATTTTGTTTAGAGATTTAAATGACCCTAATGAATGAGGTGTTGTCGCGGCAGAACTGCCCCTTTGTTCGGGCAGCGAAAGGACAAATGTCCTATAGCCCTACCTCGTGCTGGTACGTCATGTTCAAGTGCTGCTGCCGGAAATCGGGATCCGATCTATATTTCCTGTTCTGCTTGTATTGATTGGCTGTTTCGTTGTCCGAGCTGTCGTAGCCAGAGCTGCCTTCCCTCGGTATCCTGTTTCCTGATTTGGACGACCTAAAACATAACCAGGAAGATCAGCAACACAACAACAAGATATCAAACAAGACGATTTCTTTCTGCCAAGTTATCTCCATCTAATCCAATAAAAATACAAGAATTTGGATCGTAAATTAACTATTTTTCCACTCTGGTCCTCATTTCCGCCAAATACTAGTATACTCCATTCAAATTCATTTTGGCAGTCGGTTGGCCATGGAAATTCGACACATTTCACTCTGTATAGTACGAAAATGTGGGGTAATGACGCTTGTCAAAACATTTTTGGGTTTTAAATCAACGCTATGTTTCCCCTTTCTATGTAAAAGTTTCTGTTATTACCTATTTTATCACAATGTCGAATCTCTTCAGAAAATATGTGACGAACATAATTGAAGTTTATACAAACTGATTGAAGGCATACCAAATCCAGTTATTTGCATGGAAAATACAAGAGATCAGTATAATATCATAATATGGACTAACTTGAGGAGAGTTATATTCGTTATCTTCTTTGGCTAAAGTTACATCAGTTGTAAATTTCAGAAATATTAACCCGAAGATGAAATGCATATGTTGCAGTGGTTGGGAATGGGTATCTCCCGAAGGAATTAACAGATAATTACAAGAATGTTAAATTCTTCAACAAAAATCATCTTGCATCAATATAGGTAAAAGGAATTAAAGGAAGTTTCAGGTCAAGGTGAACTTCACCTTATTTAAACAAAAATTTCACATGAATAAACAATTAACAGGACAACTGGCGCGTATTTGTGGCTGTTCATCTTAATACATTGATATAATAATGATAATTAGGTATTTTTTTGTACCTTAAATAACCTTACAATTTATAGGACAAGTCAAATGAAAAATAGAAAAATCAATTTTCGGGAACTTATTCTACGATGACATTCATCGAAAATCCTGTAGTAAACTTTTCGCATTAATTCACTCAAACATAAAATTCTCAAATGCCACCACTTTTTTGGGTCTCCCAATAGAAGGAATTTCTTTGTCATCCTCTTCATCCAGAATATTTCTGATTGTGGAAATATTCAGCTGAAATATGAGTCGTTTAGATTCAGAAGAAACATTATATAAATTCTCTTACTTTTAATATGTTCGCTACCGTCTGACGTATTGTGGAATTAAGAATATCAGGGTATAACTATTTGAATGAGCGGAACTGAATTCTAAATAGCACTTCCTGAAACCCTGTCTCTTTTTTCAATCACTTTCGGCATTTTCGTAATAAAAATTTAACGACATTTCATGAGTAACCTTACTCCGTTCCAGTAACAAAAACTTGAGAAAATTATTTCATGGCCAACCGACTGCTAAAATGAATGTGAATGTAGTATACAAAAGAGAATTCCTCGGATTTCGAAGGCTATAAAAGCTCCAGTGTCTTCCCAAAATTCCCACGGAAATATTTAATGAGCATGCATAACATACGTATGGCACGAAAACAATAACTGATTGAAATTCCACTCACTTTTCTCGTGGTCTAGTTGAGGCGTTTCTGATGAAATGTTGCGGAGTTCCTGAACGATTGGGGTCGTGATTAGGAGGAAATACTCTTGGAAGTCCGAATTTTAAGTATGTGTACATGTTCGATCCCAAGGCTGATCTGAAAAAAGGAGTACTCGAGTTAAAACCACCCATCAGGAGATCCTCCTCATGTAGATCACAACACGTCCAAAATTCAGGTTGATAAGCTGGCCTACATATCCAAGCTTCATATAGATTATTAGGCCAACAAATCCACCTTTCAGAAAGCAAACTTTCAAAAGAATTGTGTGAGCCAACAGATTAAAAAAATTGCAGGTAGATCAAAAGTCCAACAGTCTCTTCATTAGAGTGAATCTACGTTATCCAAAAGACACTAGGTCTTCTTCTGTTATCCCATAAATGAACATTTTGAGTGTATCATGAGGATATGAAGAGCAACTACCTTCATTTTCAATGGCTTTCTATGATTCAACACTTAGATATACTAATATGAATTCCTGAGACCTGATGAAGATTGATTGCTGGCCATAATATCATCTAGATGATAGCTTATTTTTTCTGCCTATGATGATCAAGTTGGGAAATCGAAAATTCGTTAAAAACACCCTTGCTTCTTCTCTTGCTCTTTTTTCCTGTTCATATTGAATTATTGTATACTCGCTGCTAGATATATCAAATGAATTTGGGTCAAGAAAAAAATTCTTCTGCATATAAACTCGAAACAATTTTACAAGCTGGAAATCCAAACATATCGTGTTATTACTTCATAACCTATTTTCTGATTTATTGCCGTGAAATATATTATGCACAACATAATAATTAATTCTCGATCAACATCCTTCTGCGATAGACAATATCGAATGTCTCAACAAAGTCTGAAACCTCTATTAAGTTATATCATTATTAATGATCTCCCAGCTATCCATTACTAATATTGTGCAATTAAAATAAATAATTCATAAAATTCATTGTGCATTATCCTGCATATATGATTGAGTGTTTAATGTGGAATAGACTGATTTACTCACTTAGGTCCATATCTAGGATGGGACAAAATAGACTGCACTGTTGTGTCCCTCAGTTGGAAATTCCCATAGGGCAAAGGGCTCTTGTCTTGCGATCCTAAAGCGTTATCGGTGAAATCGGAATTCAGGTTTTGCCTGCAATAAATCACATTGGTTTCGATAAATGGATATCGGAAATGATAATGACTAGGTCGTATATAATCCAAATGCGGCCAAATTCCAATTTTTGGGTCAATATCTTGGTAAATGTGGAGACCAGAATAAATGGATATTTCGAAATAACCGATTAACTGTTTATTGAATGGATCCGGTTTTGAAGCGAATTATTCTAATCCAATTTTTGAATAGTTTGAGTAGGTAAAATTTGAAGATTACCGTCTTATATTCGCGTGAAATCCATGTCATTTAGAACTTAAAATTTCAGGATTTAACGCCACTGAAGCTTAGACATCAAATCTTAGGAAAAACGGTAGGATATTTTTTTTACTCACCGATATATCGACCATGCATGAAGATCTTCGCTTGCTGTTCCTGAAAAAGCTCTAGATTCGGGATTTGACGGTACAGAGTATTTCCTCTGCATCTCGAACGTCATTGAACCATCGCATTGCGAAGGTGTTCTGCTCCTCACCATCTTGAGCCTCTACACCTCCAGCAAACCAGAAACTGAAGGAAAAAACAATCATCAATGTTATGGCTTGCATATTTTTGACATAAAATCTAGAACACCCAGTATTATATGGGATATTTGGTATAGGAATTCATGTTTCCTAGGTTCTACACGGTTTTATTATTCCTCTTCCTAATGACGTAGTTTTGTTTTCAAAAATTTCATTCATATTCGAGAAAGAAAACAATTTCAATTCATCGAAATAGCTGTGGATGCCTTACAAAGGATATACCACTCATTTCATGTATCGAATTGAGAATCAACGTTGAAGCAGCTAATTTTCGACCATCAGATCCACTGATTGAGACGTTGTTTAAAAAATTACATACCGACTCCACTGGCTAGTCAAATATGATGGTTATATAATAACCTAACGGAAAAGTTCAATAAACTACTTGCAGAAACTCATAGACCGAGAAGAGATCATGATTAATTAATGAATGCAAAAATCAACTCGCTGTTAGATGAGGTACATACAGTGGTCTTGACTCACGAGAAACCAGAAACCTTTCAATCAATTTTTATTTTTTATTAATGTACAGACATCTAGTTGAATTCAAGAGCATCCAATGTGGTATGTGTGATATAATTAGATCGATTGAAATTACTAAATATATTCTTGACAGAGTGCAATGAAGTTATCACCTACATAAATGATAATTACCAAGGCAAATATGGTATTAATGTGGGTGGTTTTATTCATTAATGGTGCAATCAATATCCGGTAAAATTCAGTGTTGTAACCAAACACATACTACACTCAATAACTGCATTGGGTGAACTGGGACAAATCGATCATTTGACCAAATCACCCATGAAATATTTGCGGAATTAATGTTGATCTTCAGTAAAGGAATTAAGTGGTATTTTGATGTCGGAATGTGCAATGGATAATTAATTTTTTGACGACCATTTGGTCGGATAGACCAAGAAATCGAGTACCCATTAAGCCATTAAAGAAGTCTAAGTAAATGAGTAGTCGTCAGGAGGTTACCATAGAAATAATGTTTTTGTCACAACACACAGTACAGAACATTTGGTAGGCGCATTCTACAGAATTCAATGAAATTATTCAACTGAAAAAGGAATTTCATCAAGGAATTTGTGAGTTTCTTGAGAATGGTTGGTCATTTTTGTTTTTCTGATCAATAAATGAAATGACTTTCATTAATGAACTAACTGAGGTCATGTATTTTGACCTCAATGTGGAAAACAAAACATCCCTTAGTTAATTCAATGTAATCGCACTATATAGCCTTATATGTATCAAGGAATAACCAAGATTACTAAGATGAAATTGCATAGAACTAAAGGAAAGCCTTTTTGTGATCACACGATGAATTCGCCATCTATTCCTTTTTTGTCCCAAGACGTGAATTACATATAAAAAACATTCAACCTCGTTTTTCTTGAGAAAATCACTTGAGTACGAAACGGACAAGACTTATATGGTGAACCATACGTTCACAGCGGCAGGAAGTCATTGAAATTGCTTCATTTATCTACAAATGGGAATATTTCTGGCTTCTACTTCTTTGAATTTTAGTCCACAGATATGCATAAATAAAATATAGTTTCAAAATCGCTGGAAACTATTTTTTTTTGTAAATTTTTATGTCTATTTTCAAAGCAATGTTCTTAAAAAAGAAATAGAAGAAATAGAAATAGAAAGATGTGTGGAAATAAACTTAGACTTAGAAAGAAACTATCAAAAATGTGTTATAGACATGTAAATGACAATAGTCTTGAGTCTCAGTGGAAAGCAACTATCTTTAAAATATAAAAGGCAGTAATGGACATTATTTTTATTAAATGGAAAAAAGGTATATTAAGAAGTTATTTCATCATTCGATTGGATTCGGTGTTCACTCCATGGTAACAGAAAAAAAGGTGTTAGATGAACTCTGTGACTCTGTTGTGATAGATGACATAAACGATTGAGTGAAGAATGTCACATATGTAACATATAAATACTTAGTGGTTCTATGTGGTGATTTTCGTGAAATATTGAATATGCATGCTATCATTGCATAACCGCTCAAATGTTCCACTATTTCGAACTAATTTGAAGCGCTTATTATGGTTCACCCGGTTCAATTTGCATTTAAACTAGTTAACAAGTTTTTGTTGTGAGCCATTAATTGGGATTGCGTAATGACAGTACCTGGCTGTTCAGTGCATTGCCTTCGCATTAAAACAGTTATTTTGTATTTATTGAATTTTAGCTTTCCCCAAATCGCCAACATATTACGATTAAAAAGTGAAAACTTATCATTAATACAAATTCTTCGCATTTTTTCTGGTAATAAAATAATTTATTGGCGTTTTGTATCGGAGAAAGCTGCGTATTGATCGTTTTGATCGACTGAAAATACTCAATATAGCTAACGGTTTGTTTATGTCCTCTTCATTTCAGTTCTCGAAATACCTGTTCATTTTAACTGTATTTGCTGTCCCTATTTAACGAACAATTTGTACGACTAGAGATCGGACATGACATGAATTAATTGCATTATTGTTCGAATTGAAATACCAAATGCAGTTAGATCTTTGACTGAAAATGTGTTCTATGCGGACTACTGATACATGACCCAGAGAACACAGAGAATGAAATACAATTTCTTCTATAAAAATTTGATATTTCATTTTGCATATACATACCACATCATAGCTTACTAGTTTTGCTGTTATGGTTTTAGCTTTCTGATATTTATGTCATAAAAATTTCCTTATTTTGATTTATTTAAATATGATGTACTTTTCGAAATTTTGAGTAGAAGGTGAAGTACTTTTTATTTTCAATAAACTGATCGATGTTCAATATTTCAAAAATATTTCGATTCCGATTTCAACAAACTTCGACGAAAATCTGAACGAAACATTTGTTTAAGACACGCCTTAGACGAATCATATTTTCACCTTGAATTTAAATGGAGGAATGAGTCGTTTAACAATAAAACTTGGCAGAACTATTAAAATCAGGAAATTACACATATTCGGACGTGAAACTATGCTGCAATATTTTGCAACTGGAGCTAGTGGACAAAGGAATTGTAAATAGATAAAATAACTTGGATATTAACTAGGTTTCCGAACCTACAAATATATGTACCAAGAATTCTTCGAATGTAGGTGAACACGTATCAATGATTGATTGGTTCATTGATTGGATTTGCTAATTTTATAATTATTACATTAATTGATTGATGGAAATGAGTTGTAGGTACTTATTTATGAAGCAAATATACTGCGTGTTGAAAGAAAAGGTTTACAGGAGGCTCTGCAACATGAATTTGACAGCTGTCAAACGCAATCGAAGAAAGTTAATCGATTTATCGAAATTTCAACCATGTAGGTACATCCTAAACGTGCTTCAATTATTTGTCAGAAAAGATTCAAGGTGAAATTGCAGATGAGGTTGGTAGGAAATTAGGGTTGAATAAGAAAACCATAAGAATCTGTATTCACAGTAATTTATGCACCTGTGAAACACGCTGTATATGACGAAAGAGAACATCGTTAAGTTTTGGACAATTACAACGGTTTTTTTTATTGTACATTCGCCACAAGTTCCCACAAAATTATAGCAGAAGTAAACAGTTATCCTACTAAAAACGACCATAAGCAAGGTCATTACCTAGTTCGAAAAACCGCTTTCTACAGAAAAATCTGTTCGAGAACAAGATCTGATCTCTCTCATCATTGTCCTCATTGAAAAATTCGAAATCAAAATACACACATACTATTCTGGTAACAATTTGATTTGAGACAATCACATAGTTCAGGAAATCGAATCAAAACAGAATTTTTGAAGAGCAAAATAAGGCATTGTTTCATCTTTGTCTTATTCTACCAAGGTTGGTGGTGATTCCAAAGCTTATTTGTCCAAAATATAGGGTATTTTACGCAAATCGAATTTCTACAGATTATTATTTTTCGTGATTTGTATATTTCTCTTGATTAGTTTTTCACAACAGTTAATTCACTGAAATTCATCTAGAGAAACTCAATTTTCCTAGAATAATATGGTTTATCGTTACGAATAACTTCCCAAATAAGGGTCTAACCAGTGAACAATCTTTTAAATCTCTCTTTGAGAAGATTTTCTCCTATAGTTAAGAAAGTGCCCGATCAACTCATGTATAGATTTTATCTTCATTGAGATTTGAGAAGTTCAATGATATTCTCACCTGAAATCAATCTAGACGGTAAAAGGATGCTTTGTCTCATTTCAAAACCATCGCAGATCTCGAGAAACCTTGACTTCTTAGTCGTCTGTCAAAAGTTATTCTTCTTGCAATTTCCAAGGGGTACCTCGTCGACAACTTGACACTGAATTATCCTCTAGTGCCGACACAAAATTTGGTCCTTCGAGCCGGATCGATCCTCGAGTCTACGCGGCACTAAGAAGAGTTTTGTTTTGATACTCGTTTAGCCCGATTCATCGCACGCGTTTGGCGCAATAGATCACCGATCATTTCGCAACCACCGTTTGAGTCACCACCGCGTCGAACCCTTTTGAAAATGGAGCACTCAAACTAGGGACGGGCGAGAGATAAATCGATATACGATCGCTGTAATCGAAGATCGAAATCCTAAAGAACTCGGGTCACGATATACTGTTTTGGAGCAGTAGTAAGGCCTGCCAACGTTGCTCGTGTACTAAATTCACCTGTTGGCTTCGCGGAAAGTAATTTTGATGTTGTTCACGTTGTAGAGGCCGAAGAGTGGTGTTTCTAAAGGATGGCGAATCTGCCTGCTGTCACTTGAAATGATTTCCGATCGAGATCATCCATTTGAAGATATTCGTTCTAGTTTATGCACTTCTGGTCGATGTGGAGACGAGGAAAGTGACATAGAAAAACCTAGTGCACATTTTCAACATCTGCACTGCTGATAAAAGAGCAATAATTGGTAGTTTCTAGAATTTTATGCCTGGAAATAGCGTAGACAAACATCGAATCCTTCCTCACAAGAATCTTAACAATTTTTCTTTGCGAAATGTTTCACAGGAATTTTTTTGTACAATTTCTCATAGGAATGATTCAATCGGATAAGATGAGGAGTCTACTTTATTCTTAAAGAACACGACTCCACCACTATTTTCTTCGTTGTGATTTTGAATTGTTATAAATTGCCAATAAATTTGAACAATATCAATAAAATATATGTTCTACAAATTCTGGGACACGCTCTGTACATAATTTCTAATCCACATCAAGCCTGCGTCACATATACACTCAGTAGAAGTGTTTTTTTACTGAATTTAAGTTCAGATATTAAAACTTCATATTCTCTTAGGAACCAACATCTTTATTCGAAAAATCCACTACGTTTCAAACAACAATTCCAAACCTAATAATTCTATTCAATCTCGCAATTGTATTACCTAATCAATTCAATTAAAATTATCATATAAATATGCGTATGACTAATATATCATTGGTATTCGTACTGGATTGTAAACAAACGAATAAAAACTTCCCTACAGATCTTCTTAGCATCATAAACATATATTATTGGAACATTTTCATAAGAAAAGCATTCAATTCGGTTAAGAATCTACCATACAAATTTTCCGTTCATTAGAAACACACTTTCTTGGGGTATTTCAAGCACCTTGCGTGGAGATCTCGATGCTAGGCCAAGAAAGAATATGGAGATCTCGATGCTAGACCAAGAAAGAAACCTCATGTATCTGATCGTAAACGTAAAATTCTCGCAGATTAAATACTTGTTGGATTATGCCCCTTGTCTGAATACATTTACTTCCAGCGAAAATCGTTAGTTTCAAAATGATCATGTTAAATTTTTCCAGAGATATGAAATTTTTTGGGTAATTCTGTTACCATCCCCTTCAAGAAAATTTCAAACCCATCTCCGAAAGCTTCAAATCTATACGAGCACCCACGTAACTTGAGGTAGAACCACAATATCGAAACTTATTTCACCTCAAAGCACAGTTGTTGCCTTTTGACTTGCGTCGTTGACCGGCAAGCCTTTGCTTTCTCTAGTCTCTACAGTCCGCTATGTCAGTTTTGTCGGACTCTTGCTAGCACAACAAAAATATCAGTTGTATATGGTAACAAAAAAAAAATAAATAAATTGCGACTGGATTCGGTGTTGGTGAGGATTTTTTATGATGATTTCCAACGACTACGTGTTAGAACTAAACAGTGTGTTCTATTCTGGGCAAGTAAGTAGTATGATATGGTAATCAGGAAGTGGATTTTATATTTTTATCACTCAGAATGTGAAAATTCCGAAAAAGTGAACTTTTTAGGCTAACTGCTTTGTTAACATAAGAACTATGTTGGCCCAAAATATTTTGTATGACAACTCAATAGTTGATTGATCATCGTCGCATTAATTTGGTATTGTTGATTATTATAGACTATTATTTTTTTGACCGACAAAATGAAGAACAACAGTTTTCTCAAAGAAACTGTCATTTTGCTATGGAACCTCTGCGAATTGATTTCCACACGTTTCTTGAATCTTTCTCCGACCTTCTGTCTGATTTCCGGCAATTGAAATCTGTTTTGTAAACATCCGAAGAATTCCTAGATTAATTGTTTCAATTCAGGGTTATCCGATGAGCGCAATTTCAATTCATATGCTCTGGCGGTTTTTCACAAAGGTACCGATTTGAATTTTACGAAATGGGAGTGTTACTACAATTTGACTTTTTCGAAAGTCTGAATAAACATCTGAGGAAATTTAGTAAATCGAACTTTTAGTGAAAATCAGGGTAAGGAGAAAAAACAATAAACTTACTCCAGATATCGATCTATATTCTAACTTAAGACTACATTTGACACAGAACTTAAGGATTGTAAAAATTGAATTTTGATTGAGTAGGACACGGTGTAATTCTCATTACTCCAGCACTGGTATTTTGTAGTATTCTCTTCAATTCTTCGCAGGTGGAACCTGCATCATGTGCTCAAAGGCTTCTAGGCAGTGTGAAAACTGGAGTTATCCTGAAAGATGTTTCTATGACCGTGTACTCAGGGGAAGTGATGGCAATTTTAGGGTCGAAAGGTGAGTGAAAACCATCGAAACCAAATATCATTCTCAATTCCGTAATTCAGATTTTCGGCCTTTACGACTTTTTAACTGACCCCATCTTTTTGGGAATTTTTCGAAGGTCAATTTTTGAGTAGCGTATCTTCCAGGAATATTATCATATATCAAAATGTGATACATATTCTGAAAGAGCAACTCTTCTAGTAATAAATTCCAAAATTTCATCAAGCTCGGGGCAACCGTTGGGTCTTGACGATTTTTTAACTGTAATTTTTCAACGGTCAGAAAAATCATCCTAGACTTAAATGTGATACATAGTCTAAAAGAGCAATCTTTCCTTAGTGAATATTCGAAAAAATAATCCTCTCAAGTACTCAAAAAATAGGGGAAGCATGGCCCCTCCACTGGAACCGCCCTTGTGGACATATAAGTTTAGATTCAGTACCAATTTAATAGAAAAATTGGCATGCAGATAAATCGTATGTCTTATAGTTATTGAATCAGTATAAATGATTATGGATGCTCAGTAGTATGCAGCAAATCAACATTTTTTCACTGAGTTGCAGGTAGTGGAAAAAAAGCCCTTCTGGATGTGATAGCCAGGAGAGTTCAAGGTCCCACCAGGGGTCAAATTTTACTCAATAATCAACCTCTCAGTTTGACAGTATTCAATCAGAGATGCGGTTATGTCACGCACAAATGTGACCTCATACCAGGACTCACTGTAGAAGAAAACCTATATTATACACCCACCAAGGTAATATTGAATATAAGTTGTGGAAATATTTCATTTGTCACAATATCTATCCTAATATTCGTATTGATATTTGTTACATGGAATAAATCAGTTGGCAGGGTATGTGAAGAAGTCAAAGGTCAAACAAGTGATGGCGGATCTGGCCCTGTCTCAAATAGCTGGACGATGTACAGAAAACCTGAACAAGAGTGAATTTAGAAGGTTGATGATTGGACTCCAGTTGGTGAAAGATCCTGGTAGGTAGGTTCAGTTCAAAAAGTTAGTCGATGAAATCATTGCATGAATCACTCGCAATTCAGTTTTGCAATCGAATTTCTGTTGTCGATTCATCAATGGGTTCCGTATGTCAAGATCAAGCCTTACCCATATTACTCAGAATATAATTCCTTGGTATATTCAATCATGTGGTTGAAGTATCATCAGGATATATGAAACGACATCCTTTCACATAGTAGTTTCACAATGATCCACTTTTGAACGTTCAAACTGTGATAATATCATATGTTAGTAAATACAGATTTTTCCTGAAGAAACACCCCTCAAATTCTATCTATCTATTGCAGTTGTTCTCCTCTTGGATGAGCCAACTTGGGATCTAGATCCTTTAAATACCTATTTGGTGATTTCGATACTTTCAAATGCAGCGAAAAAATACGGATCTGCTATAATATTGACAATGGAGAAGCCACGTTCCGATGTGTTCCCATTTCTAGAAAGGGTGCTTTATCTCTGCCTTGGAGATGTTGTGTACTCTGGAGGGACGAGGCAGATGCTCGAATATTTCAACGAAATTGGTTTTCCATGTCCACAGCTCGAGAATCCTCTTATGTACTACTGTATGTATCTCTTACTTCAACACTTTCTTTCCTGAGATACCTCTGTGCCTTCGTAACTTGATGGTCCACTGTCCAGTACGATAATATTTTTTCAGTATGCTTATCAACGGTGGATAGAAGATCACGGGAAAGATTCGTAGAGAGCAACCATCAAATTGCTGCATTGGTTGAAAAATTCAAGATAGAAGGTGGAATATATAGGAAGGGTACATCCATGAACCATCCCATGGAACATGGTTTAGGATTGGGCAATAAGATTCCTCTACTATTGGAGAAACCTGGCACATTTAGAGTTGGATGGACGCTTTACACGTAAGAATGAATTTTAAAATTGGTGATGATTTTCAACAAAGTGTGGAAAAATTTCAAAACAAACCATTCAGTAGTGGTTCAACTTTTGATGTGTTGCTGCATGGATTGTTCTTTCTTGCAGACGTCTCATGGCTTCTACGATAAGTTTTCGGAAATGCGGATTAAAAAGTATGTTCTTGAGATTATTCCTATTGCCATTGTTTCACCTCATGTTATGGAGCATTTATAGAGAGATGAAGGTAAGCCCAATTCAATTTTTTCCACGTAAATTGAGAAACTCAGTTTCTGTTCATTTTCAGAATTATCAACATACTTTCGTAACGAGGAATGGATTGATTCTGAATATTCTGTGTGGATCATATTTCATTGGAATTATCAATGCGATCTCTTTATGTACGTAACTATAATAAACAGAACAATCACTTGAAGAAATAACTTTGGTATCTGAAAAAAACAGGTTATAATTTTTAAAGTCTTCTTAATATTCAAACTTTTCTTATTCCAAATTGAAACTGAAGTTAAAAATTTTTTTTCTGAGCAAATTTCGAACCCGAGTCATTCAACTTATACAGGGTCGTCCATATCGTAACCAAGAGATTTTAACCACGTATTCTACATCAAAAAGAGCCCTAATTTGTCATATAAACATATGTCGAGAAATGTCCGAGATAAGGGGTGTTAAAACTATAGAAAAAAAAAATGTTTTTCATTAATAACTTTCACATTGGTTGAATTATTTTATGAAATTCGAGACATAGGTTCTGAGCGTCAAGGAGCACTTTTTGCATAGTATCATTTCTTTTCTATTCTACCAGTGTCGTCCGTACTGCAGCGAGACTGAATATTTTCAGAAAAGAAAAATGATACGCCACTGGTTTTTCCGACAATGAAAATTACTATTTAAATTCTTATTTATTTTGAAGCAAATTCGTTCTCTTGACCATTTGCTGCACGAGGCACTGTTTCCGGTTAAAAAAATAAAACACATTCTCATGCAAGAAGAAATTGCCAAAATTTGATATGGTAGACATAAAAATAATAAGACCTTAGTAAGCTTTTTATTGCTATATCAAATTTTGGCGATTTCTTCATGCATGAGAATGTGTTTTATTTTTTTAACCGGAGACGGTGCCTCGTACAGCAAAAAGTCAAGAGAACGAATTTGCTCCAAATTAAATAAGGATTTAAATAGTAATCTTCATTGTCGGAAAAACCAGTGGCGTACCATTTTTTTATCTGAAAATATTCAGTCACGCTGCAGTACGGACGCCACTGGTAGAATAGAAAAGGAATGATTTTACGCAAAAAGTGCTCCTTAACGCTCATAACCTATGTCTCAAATTTCATAAAAATATTTCAAGCAGTGTGAAAGTTATTAATGAAAAACTTTTTTCTTTCTATAATTTTAACACCCCGTATCTCGGAGTGGAAACATTTCTGCACATATGTTTATATGGCAAACTAGGGCTTATTTTTGATGTAGAATAAGTGGTTGAAATTTCTTGTTTACGATCTGGACTACCCTGTATTTCTGCACACGGTCTGACTCACTTCATTATTGACTTCTGATTCGAATATCAATCCAAGATTTGTTTTTCTTCCAATAGTTTCGGTCTACAGGACGCGGTACTTTCAAGAATCCCAGGAAGGCCTTTACGGTGGAACCTCATTCCTGATGACCTACAACTTCTTCACAATCCCATTCTCTTTGATCTCAACCGCGTTAGCAACAGCGATCATTTACCCCTTGGTCGGATCGTTCAGCGAACCGATGGAATATTTATATTTCACCCTCATACTGTGGGCCTGTTATCTATTTTCCGAACAGCAGACAATGGCCATCCTGATCATGGTAAAAGATCAGTTATCTGCGGCTATATTCAGCATCTACATCACCTGTGTGTGCATCGCAGTAGGCAGCGGATTGCTCAGGTGAGAAATTGAATTTATACAGGGCGAGCAGGAAAAACATACTCGAGGATTGTACTCTACACTTTGAAGTAGTGCATTCAGTTGTCAGCACTGATTTTCGAGTTGTGACAATGTGAATATTTGTGTAATCTATGAACAGCCATAGCTGTGATATGGCTTGACTGTTTGCCTTCATTTTCAGGTCCATGAAGGGATTGCAAGACTGGTTGTACTATCTGACTTACGGCATACAGGCAAGATACGCCTCAGCTTTCCTGAACC
Source organism: Coccinella septempunctata (assembly GCF_907165205.1). NCBI lineage: Eukaryota > Metazoa > Arthropoda > Insecta > Coleoptera > Coccinellidae > Coccinella > Coccinella septempunctata. The sequence goes on along the minus strand of NC_058193.1, from coordinate 35,338,169 downwards.
GTCAAATTTTCCTCGCGCCATCTATGCAAACGGCCTTGAGCTTCGACCAAACGAAAAACTGCAGCAATATGAACCTGATAGAGAGCTCTGGTTCGCTGTCCAACAACCCTTATTGCCGTTATCCAAACGGTCAGGCTTACCTGACTGAAAGATACAGCAGGGATGCCACTGACGTTATTTTCAATGGAGTACTCGATTTCGACATAAATTTAGGTGTTACCTTCGCCTTTGCCGTTGGGATGTTGGTGTTCAATCTGTTCTTGTACATTCTACCTTTACCGGCGTTCATAAAGGCGAAATTCAGGGAATGACATTAAGTGAGGTTGGAGTTTTTATTTATAATTTGTTGTGTTATCGGTAAAAGAAGACAAGGAAATCGTTGATTTTGATGCACTGGATATGTTTCAAATAATCTCTCCTCCTGAAGCACTCCGTAGACCATTTCGAGTCTGTCACTACACCAAAAGCAGTCGAAAATAACGATGAAATGAACGAAAATTGCAGATTTCTTTTGAAGCGCCATCTACTATAAATATCATGAACTGTATGGAATACTCATACAGAAATCTGTAAAATTACAGAACACGTAAATAACACTTGGAGGGTACATCAATAGAGGGCGCCACCAACGATATCAACGAATTGACCATACCAATTTATAAAAACGACATACAATGATGATAATCATACGTTCATAGATTTGGGTGAAAAGACAGATTTCGTCATTTCCAATAATTTTTCTTATTGAATTTAGCATGTTATGTGTAAATGAAAAAAACGAAAGTTTTGTCGAATTCTCATATGAATTTTCTCTTCAGAACGCGCAACATTTACCGGAGGATTTCATTTCACTGTTTATAGAAAAAAGTATTAATTGCTTTTCTCCTTGATGTGGTCTGGAAAGAGCTTCGATTATGTTACTATTCCATCTCAATTTCTTGTCAACTATTTCAGCTTTAAAATTTATGGATGAGAAGATATAAATAGACCTAACTGTATTTGGATAATTCACAAATTTATACCATAAGGAAACTGAAAATATATTAACAATTGATTTCGTGGGATATCACATGACACTGAAAGAGAAAGAAACAATTGTACAATGAATTCCTCAATAATTAGTCCCCGTATATAATACCGAAACATTATTAGCAATTAAATTCGATAAATGTATCTTGATACTACGATTATTCCTTATAAATTATTCATTGTATGAAGAACTTAATTGTTTCAATGCTGAAATCGAACCATTCACTTATCTTCTTCTCGATAGTATTATCTGGAATGAAAATTCTTCGTCGAATTATGAGTAATATCCATAAATTTTATCCAATTCTTGAAATCGCTCATTCGATTTGGAACAATGGCTTTTTTGCAATAAATTATGTCGAATTCCGATTAATTACTCAAACAAATATGCAACGATAAATTTATTTTCGAGTGAGATGAGAACCACAACGATCATACCCAGATGTTCCCTATACATTCCAATCTTGAACCTGAAATATTTTCATGGCGTAGGGTATTTTCATATCTTGCGATACTATACAGACTGAGAAAACAGAACACCAAATAATAATGAATTTATTACATTAATTTTGTTTTTATACATTTATCTAAGAGTTAGGTAAGTAATCAATCACAATTCGATCAAAATTCAACCTTAGAATGAAAAGGCAAAAATTGATTAGTTGGAACTTGACGATGTCTTATGCAATCAGAAATACGTCGGGACATACCTACCCCTGAAAGTGGGAGGGAGTTTCCTCCTTCCCCAACTGAATCCAAGCTCGTGATATTGTGATAAACCCATTCTCATCAAATGCGGCAGTCTCCCCCAAGAAAGTGTTATCACTGAGATCCAGATATCTTTTGACGACACGTGAATATTCATCAGGGACTAGATTATTACCCTCTTCAAATGAAACAAAACAACGAAAATTCGCGGTCGGTTAAAAACACATTTTGGAAGATACGAGGATCATCTTAGATTCCAGGATGTTACAATAGATTCATCTGTGCGAATCAAGAGATGCCGATGATATTTCGGTGTAAATCCTCAAGTACGGCACATAGCATTCTGCCGACCCTGTGTATTGTACCAACGATACTACATCACCATAATTGGCAGTAACTTTTTCTTTGATATTATCTACACTTCACAAGATATTCAATTGAAATTTGGCATAGATATTACACTTGAGATTTCACACCATGTGAAATGCCAATTTCGATAGCAAATCTACAGGGTGATATTTTTTCTGGAACCCCCCTGTTTTCCTTCAGAAATTCTTTTGGTGAGCCACTGCTAATTTGAAAAAATGATAAAGAAGCTTTGTTGTTTTACTTAACTTTATGGTCTTTTGTAGTTTTGCCGTATCTGCTACCAATTTCGAGAAAAAAATTTTGAACGAATCTCTCGAAACCTCAGAAAAATGTCATAAAAATTCAGTCAATAAGTTGTGGTGAATAAATTCATTGTTGATTTTGACACATCGAATAAAACTCGGTTTTTCTAATAATAAAAGTGTTTTCACAACTTTCTTTGATGCCAATCCGAGTGCCAATCCAAAAATTCAAACTTCAACACCCTGTATCTCGAAAACGAAGCGTTTGCGATCCCATATTCCTGAGACTTTTTTTTCTTAAAATAACTCGATGAATCTCTCCTCCTCGTTTGTACCCCCAATTGAGGAACACCCTGTAGATAGCGACGCTACAAGAATGTAGGGAACGAAGGAGCATGTTCTTTTAGCGTTAATCCAGAAGCGAGTTATAAATTTTTAAGAGTATATTATCAAATATTTTTAGTCTAAAAGAGTCAATGAAATAAGTACATATTCGATTCCTATTTCTTGGGTAGGCATTGCCGTCCCTGACAAGCCGCGACTGTCTTTGCTAAGAGTATTCCTTCACCGGGTTGACTGAAAATCTTTCCTTTTGCACCACGTGGACATTGATGGTCTCCTGCCTCGGTAGAGGCATGCATGGATCCATGAACAAGAAATACTTCACCATTAACCATGATTAAAGATTCTTTACTTCAAAACTTTATTAATCAAACAAAAAACGAACAAAACAATCTTGACAACCCTAGATAATGGAACAAATCTAAACCTAATTCAACCAACAACAACACGATCCGACGAAACCACCTCCCAAGGTACAACCTGACCAGCCATCCCCTTAGGCCTGTCGTACCCGTAGTCCAGCAACATCCAATTCAGCTGATCCCAGTGCGTGATGCAGCCGTTGACCGGTACGTGTCTGGTGCAATCCAGGGGATCCACGATGACGCCCTCCAGCGCCACCGTCGGTCTCAGTTGACTATCGACCGTCACGCTCATCGATATCTTGACGCAACCCTCGTCGGCGCTCAACCGATAGAAAACCAGACGATCGTCGCACTCCTGACACGACCACTTGCACACCTCCATCACGTTCTTCAGCTGCTCCCTGTACCCGGAGACCAAGCCCGAAAAATCGAAGATGAACTTGTCGCAGTTCGGGATCAGCGCCAAGTCCCCGAAAGTCTCCGGCAATGCATAATTCGAAGGGATCTGAAACATTCCCCTATCGATCTTTCTATATTTGAACTCGAAGTTCGGCGGTGCGGGTTTGGGAAATAGCGTAGGAACGACGGCCTTCTCCGTCGCGTTATCCTTGGCGTCGTTGTCGGCGTCTGCGGCGGCGAAGTGGTTCTTGCACACGAGGGTGTTGTGGCAGACGAACCAGTTGTTCCTCGGGATCGCGTCCAGCCAGATACGTCGCAGAAGGGAGTCTGCGGACGGGAAAGGGTAGAACATGTCGGATGGGGCGTAGGTTGGGCAATGGGGGACGCAGCACCTGTAAAGACGCTGAAAAAATTGAATTAATTCATTAATCCACAATATGTAACCTTCTCCCTTTTCCATTTAAGCAAAGTTATAACACATGTTCAAGAATCGTCAAGTATGCTATGGAACTGTGAAGGTTGACATTCTGTGCTTGAACGTAATGCTGAGCTTCAACTATAGGGTACTCTAACGATTCGTCAAAATCAGCTGACCGTTCGTTGGCGTGGGGCACATAAAGCTTTTTATTGTCTTTGTAAAGAGGCATTTCTGAAAAAGTTATAGTCTAATAACTCTAATCTAACGTCAGGAAGAACATTTCTTTCAAAAACATGCACAAAACACAATACTCGACCAAAACAGCATGCACTAAATGAATAATTTTCACGTCTACTACTGCATTACACAATAGTCAGGTCACTTTCACGTTTTAGTGAGGTGAAACACATTTTGAAACCTCGTAAATGATTCACTTACCGACTGAGTATCTCTGACAGGCGCAGTTTGAATTCGAATGTTGCGCCACCTACCGAAAATCGTCGGCAACTAGTAGAGTTACCATAGAAACCTACCAAAATCGAATGGTTTGGCTTGATACTTCAGAATAATCTTAATTTTAACAAACTGTTTCAACTCAACAATCAAACTTTATCAGTTAGCAGCAAAATCAATAATTATTTATTCGTTCCCGATTTGGCAAAAGTTGTTTTTCGAGCGATCCTACTCACCTTACGAATAGGTTTTTCCTCCTTAACGTCCACCTCAGCTTTTGGCTCGATTTTTGCAACGTTCTTATCGACCATTTCAGTTTTCATTTTTTTCAAATTTCTTCTCCTTCTGCGACGCTTCAATACTTTTCGCGATTTCAGGGACTTGCGCACAACGACCTTCTTGTGGGGTTTTGACATTTCCGAAATTCTTTGATCGTAAGACTTGTCTCTGCTTATCTCTATGGATATGGGCGAAAGAAGAATGGCGAACTGCTTGTCATTTTTAAATTGTTTTTGGAGGATCGCAGAAGCACACGCAAGCGCTGTTTTCCAGTTATCCAAAATTTGAGCGATGGTTTTGGGAAATATTGGAAGCATAATTTGATGTGGATTGGCACTGTGGGAGATTACGTAGCAATTGTGGAAAATGTGGGGGAAAGAAGGGCTCAAATGTAACAAACTCTAAGTGTTTATCTATGACAAACTCATCGCAGTTCATGTTCCTTGATCACAGATCTTCCACATTTCTCCTCTGCCTCCTGGCAGGAAGTTCAGGCACGCTCAAGACCGGAACTGTCAAATTGTGACAAGAACCCGCTGATTACAATTCTAGGAACTGACGGGCTTGACAATCTGCGGCAACTGAAACTCGCTTTATAGATTCGGCATTTCCGGATTTAAACTCCGATAGAGAAAGAAACTAATTAGACAATTCAGTTTGGAACAATGTTCATTTCGAAACTTCCAAACACGTTCGGCCAATGAATAAAATCGCTTCCGTCGCAATTTAAGTTCATTATATCACGAAAAACAAAATTATAATGATTAAAACGTTCAAGAAGCGGCTAATACCAGAACAGGAAATCAAAGGACCTGTTAAAAAAACGTTGTTTTAACTAGGAAAAGGATATCCGAAGAAGTCGGGAACTTCGGTTCACCAAAAATACTTCCAGCTGATGTGCTTCCGTCGGAGTAGGCACTTTTCCTTGGCTTATCTAAATTGGGTTTTTAAGAAGCTGTGAATTTTTTTTCAAAGTATGTAATGATACCGGAAATACACGTCAGTAAACGTTTCACAGAGGAAACGTTCGCATGAAGAGTAAACCTGAGGTCTGTGTAATCTTATAACTGTGAAACATTAGTGATAAAGAGTCTCCAACACAGCCAGAGGTGCCACGATCAGTCATATCCCATACCAGCCAACTGTGCTGTATCATCCGGATTCTGCCAGGTCTACGCTTTCACTTTTTTTTTCCCGATAGGCATGTAATCATGGAAAGAGAGCTATCAAGTCCAAAATGTAATACCTATTTGCAATAATTTTTTCGGCTTTTTCTAACGGTAGTCCATATCAGGGAACTCCTTTCCTATCAGCTCGTGGAATGTGGTTCAAATCGGAGGAAGCTCTAGAAAGCATCAACACTGGATTACAGCTTTCTGAATCCTTGTTGCCTTAATTTCTTATGTTGATTCCTTTAACTTCAACGTTGTTGTCGATTTGAATTTTTCCCTCAGTTATTCTTCTGCTGTAAACCAGGCTGTCATATTTCTATGGTACTAATTATCCAATCAATTTTAGCGTAGCTCTGATCTTAGTGACGTGGGCGTCAAAATAAGGAAGAGTTTTCTAAGCAAACTTTGAAAAACGTACTGAAATCGATTGAAATTTCATTCGTATGAATGTATTTCATAATGAGCAAGAAAAACAAATTAGTTCATTTTTCAAGACCTCTGTCTAACTGTCAAAAAGGTGAAAACATAAAATTTCGAAGAATTTAGGAATAGAAAACTCAATGTGCAATATTTTTCAATATAATCCGGTGTATCTATGTATTGATGGAATTGTGCATTCAACTTTCCGTTTTAGATGATTTGACGCCTAGTTTCGTCAATGTGGAACTAGGATAAAAAACATTGAAGATCCACTTTTCCAGTAGAGCCTGACCTAACATAAGAAATTTCAGCGTCATCCATGTGTGTACAGACAGATATAAAAGAGTAATTAATACAATCATTGCTGAATATTAAATATCTTGGACAATACAATTATTTTGAATCACTGCCCGAAAACAAAACCATCAAGAAGTAAGTTGATCAGCGTCACATAATTAGTGTACTCCAACAGGTGTCGGGAATGGGATACCAGAGCACCTGATGAAGTACAATAGACATGTGACAGATGGCGTACGAAACGTTGGAGTGGCTAACCAGACGGTGACGTAGGATCCACCGCTTTCTCTGCACTAACCCGCAAGAAACAGGGCTCCTTCTAGCGGGCAGAATGCAAAAATATATTTACATCAATCTAATCGTTTACCTGTCAAAATCAACAATTGGTTGTGAGAGAAAAATATATCCATAATATGTGTAAAGAATCGATTTGTTTTCAATGAAATTCCGAAACAGAAATCACATTATCCTACTGTTGAAATTTCAGGAAAATGCTGCCAAAATAAAGAAAAATTGATTTCTGTGACAGATTACAATATAAGTAGAAGTTGTAAGAGTTTTCTCATCATATAAATATAACAAAGAATGGTTGAAATACAAGAATTCTTGAAGAACACAATAACAACAATAAAATATAAAAATATTCACAAGAACGATAACAAAGAGATCCTACAGTAATTTCAACCGCGATAAAACTGGACAGAAACGAAAGATGAATACGTCTACACCATTGTTCGTCGGGCTGGCGACCCAATCTCCCAGATGTTGAGCATGCAGACGTCACTTTTCGCGACTGGGTCGAATCACCAAAAAGGCAGCTGCAAGGACCAATCGCTTCGCGCGCTACTTCAGGTACCTGACTTGGCAAGAAAAAAGTGAGGCACCGAAGTAGCACTCGTAGCAACAAGACGTCAGATCAACCTTCAGATTGAAATTTGTCGAATATACCTGCTCGACCAGCTTCTTTCGGTAACAGGTAACGAACTGCTATTCCAACACCGGAAATGGCTATGACAAATCCTCATCTCCATCTGGGGATGGTGCAATCCTAAACAAAAGCTCACCCCTTGAAAGTAGGGCGAGGAGGAACAACAATAGGACGTTGTCGAAACACAAAATAACAGGAAATATTTGTTTCGTTAATAAATACGAAGATTGTCAATGGTAAATAATGTTTACAGAAAGGAGAAAGAAAAATATAAAATTGTTGTGAATCAAATGATCCTACCTCTTGAAGAAGTGACATCGACTGTTTCACATTGTATATGGTTAGTCGAAATTTAGGAATAATAGCTATCCATTAAAATCGTTTCACAACATATCGCAATACACCGAATATCTTGCGAAAAAATCAACGTCACCCATGTTCGCAGAAAGTAGCACATCGACGAAGGTTGAAAAACGATATCGCGTTCAAGGATTTGCGAAATCGTAGGCATTCCTTCTTTGAGACCGTACCGGCACAGGCCAAAGCAACCGCGAACGCCGGCTACAGCTTTTCGAAATGAGTCCAAGGTTGATGACGTCAAGCAACCGTCTAGGAACCTTGAATAATTCAGAAAGAATGGACGGAACAGTCACTAACCGTCTTTACGGATCTCGTCGCCGTAACAACCTCGAGGCAAAAAGAACGTCAACCGGAACACAGTTTTCTGATACGTCTCCCGTAGCAACAAATTTCGCCTTGTGCCATGTGTCTGGCACTTCCGATTGAGGTTAATCTACCCGTCTTGGCCAAGGAAATATTCCCCCAAGTGGAAGGATAATTGCACACACATGTTTGGACACTTGGGGCATAAATGAACCGGTTTGCAATCATCGACTCTTATATTAGATTGAAGTTAGCCGAATTATTGCGATGTGGAAGAGCGGCGCCGACCAACCCGTACGAGCACTGCACTCCAACTGACTAACGCTCAAGAAGGAAAGGAACACACTCCAACTGATAACTCCAAAACGACACTCGAACGTCGAACTGGTGGGAGTGGTGTATTGCAGATCACGCCGAAGCGAACCGTTTCGGGAGGAAAATCTAAATTCTACAGCCGGCCGGCTCTCTACAGATCTACAGCGCTAGTCTGCGTTCGTTCTTGTGCCGATCTTATTCGTACACGTCCGAGGTCTGGTAAAACCCAATCGAATTGACCAATTACGGGATCCCACTTTCCCGATATGCCCCGATTGCGTCCGAGACTGTGCAAACTGCTCGAAAATTCGAATTGTGAATGCGACGTCTGTCTGGGTCCTTAACCTACAACTCGCGAACGGGTGTGTAACTTCGACATATGTTTGCACCCGATGTACGCTTTCTCTCTCGTCCCTACCGACGGCCCCTTCTTCTGTCTCCCTCCGTTCCGTCTGCAAAAATATACACTGCAATGTGAAAACGTTGAGCGTCTGGATTTTATTATTCGTTTCGTCGTGCGAGAAAAATTTGCGCACTTGTAAATCGCCTGGTTATATTGGGAAGATCGACCTCGATTGAGGGATTGTTTTCTTATCAAATTAGTTGGGATCATGACAATAAGCAAATTTCTGATTAGAAGGAAATCCTTGGTATTGTTTATAAGGAGACAGTTTTCTTGCTGAATCCGGACAGCCTGTATAAATACTTTCGTGGCACCCGCATTGTAATCAACAAAGGTCATCTTCTTCATCGGAATACTACAAAAGCACCCCCATTTTCTCACTTTCCCTCTTTCAGAAACTCATTATATTAATTTTTTATTCATTATAGTTCCTCACCTCATAGCTATAACTTCCATCAAAGAAAAACGACAGGAATTTAAGTAATAACATTAGATTTTAACCCCCTAAAGCGAAAACTAATTTCAAGTTAAGCCAAAATTGTTTTATTTCCTTGGCCATTGGAAAGTCAAACTAAACAGCAGGGGGTTAATATTAAGTGGAGACAATTATGATAAATCGAACAACTGATGTTCTCTCAACGTTAACTATGAAGACAAAAATAATAAAAGTCAGAATGATGAACGAGTACGGAAAAGTGTGACTCTCTGCGTCGGTAGTCACTTGTGGAAAAGACATTTTCTTCGCGCCTGAGTTGGGAACATTATTTTACTACAAACTACCGCAGGAGCAATAATTTTCCGCCAATAGCCGAGCAGAAATCTTCAGATTTCTTCAAAATTTTACTTTCTCCCAGTAGTGTGCAAAATCATCACTTTCTGCCAATGACAGGGGAGAAAGTCACTTTTCCACATAACTGCAGAAAATTTACACTTTCGAAACAGAAATAAGTACGGAAAATTATGTAAAAACGCACATTTTCCACCAGTTTTGGAAAAAACGTTTTTTTTCGAGATTTTTTCAGAATGTACAAGGCACGTGTACCAAAAAGCAAAAATTCACTGTGAAAATTTCTGGTGAAGCCCATTGAAAAAAGCTCGTTCATTAATGACATTCGAAAATCGCTTATTTTTGGATTTTCCGTCGCCTATATTCTGAAGCCTACCAGTCCTACCACCATGCCGAATTAAAATGCCCAATAAAAACTTCATTCCCATTAGAAAACCCACAACCCTTCGAATTCAATCAGTTTCCCAAGAATAGATTTTAGGTTAGGTGAGGTTAGGTTGAGCAAAGTTCTCGATCTATTCATGCAAAAATAATTAACGTCCATGATAGTCTAAATTGAGACCAGGCAGTTTATTGAAGCGGCTTTTCCCCCAACAATATCTTCACACTTTCACCAATCCATCTGCAAAAGTGACTGGAAAATATCTCTATCCGAGTAGTAGGTATATCCCACTATTTCCGGTTTGGATGAAAGGTATTTTCAGAGCAATCTTATCAGCGCGCACTAAAAGGATTCCAGTTCATGATGATTCATACTTGCTCTGATTTATTCTGAATTTTGTACAATGAATGCCGGAGTGCAAGGTAATATTCCACTCTGTTATGAATAGGATATATCGCGAATTCATGTTTATACATTCTATCTCGATTGAGATAAAGACGCGAAATGACGTGGTTTCATTCAAGGCCAAAATTCGCCAGTGGAATTCTCGAATGAAAAGTGAAAACTCCCACAAATCCTGAGCAACTCCATCAAGTGGAAAACTTCAATATTCAAGATTTAGGTTAAACAACAAAAGCGTGCAGCACCCTGTATATTACAAAAACATTTGATCAAAACATGTTGCAGCAGCGCAAATTGCGAAGCATTTGCTGAAAAAATTAATTAAAAGCTTCAGTAAGCTAATTGATGATTTCTATGGTTTCAACGTCAAAAAATTCTTCATTCTTCCAAAAAGCCCTAAGGCGACGCTAAGCGGCGCCTCTTGCTTCACTATAGCTCTTTCCCCGGCCCTCATCAGAAATACCTAAAGAATGCATGAGAAGAAGGTAGAATTTTTGTCATTTCTCAAAATTAAATGATTTCCTGACAGACATCGAAGATCAAAGAAAATAATGTGCGCTTTGACAATATGGATGTCAGATTGAGGTTTATGGGCTAACATCAGTTTTGACGTAAGTTTGGCAGCGATCATAGAGAGGGGTGTTTAACATAAAACGGACTCATCCCCTTCCGTTTTTGGCCTCAGTAATCATAAAACTCATTTCATTATGTTCTGAGCAAAATTGATCAGAAGGTGGAACCACAGCTGGCAGTTGGTAGCATTTGTTTGCATGTTCGTGACTTGTTCTAAGCTGAGCTAAAGCCTCTTGGACTTTAATTAGGCGTATTTAGACTTCAAATTTTCCTAGTCTAGTCTAGTGAACTAGTTTGGTGATGTATTGTCCAGAACTGACAGGTGACAGGTGACATTCGATGTGGAAAACATCATTATGTTCTGAGCAAAATTGATTAGAAGGTGGAACCACAGCTGGCAGCTGGTAGCATTTGTTTGCATCTTCGTGACTTGTTGTAAGCCGAGCTGAAGCCTCTTGGACTTTAATTAGGCGTATTTACACTTCAAATTTTCCAAGTCTAGTCTAGTGAACTAGTTTGGTGATGTATTGTCCAGAACTGACAGATGACAGGTGACATTCGACGTGGGAAACAGGCCGGCCTTCTAGGTAGACTCCCGCTCAACTTGAGGCATTTCCGAATGACCTGGCAACCCCGATGGCGATCCGCCAAAAAAAGTAGTCGACCGATTCCACCGAATCGAGTCCGAGTGGGCAGAAATCTCCGTTTCTAGCGGCCGACCGTCGTTGTCGGCCTGTTTCCAACGCGGCCACGATCTTTGCACGGAACCTCCGTGCATAAAGCACAAATATGCATCTGCCAGATCGCTGCCGCGAACTCCCAATACCAAATCGGGCACAAGAACCGCTTAACCGATCTCCTTCGTCGGCATGGAATGCCGGTAAGTGGCAACAGCGAGTCCTTGTCGCGACCTTGCCCGGCCGTCTTGATCTCCACTTTTGTACGTGTACTCCAATGCACGCGGCTGGCTTTCTCGTCCTTAGCAACCGGCAATGGGGGCGTAATGACGTCAGCGACCGGTCGGCTGTATCATTGCAAACTTCGCTTTTTCATCTTGCATATTCATGTGTATCGGGCTTGATGGTCTGCCATCATCCGAAGATCCAGGTGAACAATTGGGTCCTCCTTCGCGTCTCTGCATAAGACACTCGAGTACTTCATGGATAACTACTTCACATAGGGATAAGGGTAAACCAGAGGTGTCGGTGCTTTGTAGGAGAACTGAACCATTCCCTAGAACACCTCCATACCATAAATAGGGAAGAAAGACTAACTGCCTTGCTAAGGAGAGAGCAAGAGGGAATGGGGAAAGGAAACACACCCCTCAGATGATTCGAAAACCACGACAAGGACTGACTGGTGCAGGAGTATTCAGTGGTAGCACCAGATGCTGAGATGCTCACTTTTCCCAGGCTGTGTGGAATGGTTTCTGACAGTCAGGATGCATAAACCTCCATTCTATTCAATACTGGCAAGCGCTACTGAGTAATATTCAGTAACACAGCGACTACTCAGTACTATACAGTTACCCAGAGAATTAGAATGGTTTCTGACAGTCAGGATGCATAAACCTCCATTCTATTCAATACTGGCAAGCGCTACTGAGTAATATCCGGTAACACGATGACTACTGAGTACTATACAGTTACCCAGAGAATTAGAATGGTTTCTGACAGTCAGGATGCATAAACCTCCATTCTATTCAATACTGGCAAGCGCTACTGAGTAATATCCGGTAACACGGTGACTACTGAGTACTATACAGTTACCCAGAGAATTAGAATGGTTTCTGACAGTCAGGATGCATAAACCTCCATTCTATTCAATACTGGCAAGCGCTACTGAGTAATATCCGGTAACACGGTGACTACTGAGTACTATACAGTTACCCAGAGAATTAGAATGGTTTCTGACAGTCAGGATGCATAAACCTCCATTCTATTCAATACTGGCAAGCGCTACTGAGTAATATCCGGTAACACGGTGACTACTGAGTACTATACAGTTACCCAGAGAATTAGAATGGTTTCTGACAGTCAGGATGCATAAACCTCCATTCTATTCAATACTGGCAAGCGCTACTGAGTAATATCCGGTAACACGGTGACTACTGAGTACTATACAGTTACCCAGAGAATTAGAATGGTTTCTGACAGTCAGGATGCATAAACCTCCATTCTATTCAATACTGGCAAGCGCTACTGAGTAATATCCGGTAACACGGTGACTACTGAGTACTATACAGTTACCCAGAGAATTAGAATGGTTTCTGACAGTCAGGATGCATAAACCTCCATTCTATTCAATACTGGCAAGCGCTACTGAGTAATATCCGGTAACACGGTGACTACTGAGTACTATACAGTTACCCAGAGAATTAGAATGGTTTCTGACAGTCAGGATGCATAAACCTCCATTCTATTCAATACTGGCAAGCGCTACTGAGTAATATCCGGTAACACGGTGACTACTGAGTACTATACAGTTACCCAGAGAATTAGAATGGTTTCTGACAGTCAGGATGCATAAACCTCCATTCTATTCAATACTGGCAAGCGCTACTGAGTAATATCCGGTAACACGATGACTACTGAGTACTATACAGTTACCCAGAGAATTAGAATGGTTTCTGACAGTCAGGATACATAAACCTCCATTCTATTCAATACTGGCAAGCGCTACTGAGTAATATCCGGTAACACGGTGACTACTGAGTACTATACAGTTACCCAGAGAATTAGAATGGTTTCTGACAGTCAGGATGCATAAACCTCCATTCTATTCAATACTGGCAAGCGCTACTGAGTAATATCCGGTAACACGATGACTACTGAGTACTATACAGTTACCCAGAGAATTAGAATGGTTTCTGACAGTCAGGATACATAAACCTCCATTCTATTCAATACTGGCAAGCGCTACTGAGTAATATCCGGTAACACGGTGACTACTGAGTACTATACAGTTACCCAGAGAATTAGAATGGTTTCTGACAGTCAGGATGCATAAACCTCCATTCTATTCAATACTGGCAAGCGCTACTGAGTAATATTCAGTAACACAGCGACTACTCAGTACTATACAGTTACCCAGAGAATTAGAATGGTTTCTGACAGTCAGGATGCATAAACCTCCATTCTATTCAATACTGGCAAGCGCTACTGAGTAATATCCGGTAACACGGTGACTACTGAGTACTATACAGTTACCCAGAGAATTAGAATGGTTTCTGACAGTCAGGATGCATAAACCTCCATTCTATTCAATACTGGCAAGCGCTACTGAGTAATATCCGGTAACACGGTGACTACTGAGTACTATACAGTTACCCAGAGAATTAGAATGGTTTCTGACAGTCAGGATGCATAAACCTCCATTCTATTCAATACTGGCAAGCGCTACTGAGTAATATCCGGTAACACGGTGACTACTGAGTACTATACAGTTACCCAGAGAATTAGAATGGTTTCTGACAGTCAGGATGCATAAACCTCCATTCTATTCAATACTGGCAAGCGCTACTGAGTAATATCCGGTAACACGGTGACTACTGAGTACTATACAGTTACCCAGAGAATTAGAATGGTTTCTGACAGTCAGGATGCATAAACCTCCATTCTATTCAATACTGGCAAGCGCTACTGAGTAATATCCGGTAACACGGTGACTACTGAGTACTATACAGTTACCCAGAGAATTAGAATGGTTTCTGACAGTCAGGATGCATAAACCTCCATTCTATTCAATACTGGCAAGCGCTACTGAGTAATATCCGGTAACACGGTGACTACTGAGTACTATACAGTTACCCAGAGAATTAGAATGGTTTCTGACAGTCAGGATGCATAAACCTCCATTCTATTCAATACTGGCAAGCGCTACTGAGTAATATCCGGTAACACGGTGACTACTGAGTACTATACAGTTACCCAGAGAATTAGAATGGTTTCTGACAGTCAGGATGCATAAACCTCCATTCTATTCAATACTGGCAAGCGCTACTGAGTAATATCCGGTAACACGGTGACTACTGAGTACTATACAGTTACCCAGAGAATTAGAATGGTTTCTGACAGTCAGGATGCATAAACCTCCATTCTATTCAATACTGGCAAGCGCTACTGAGTAATATCCATTAACACAGCGACTACTGAGTACTATACGGTTACCCAGAGAATTAGAGAAATTATGGGACATATGCTATTGTCTTCGTCTTGGTTTCTATCTAGATGGGTTTGAATCAAACACCGTTTCATACAGGGTGGCGCTCTGGGTAACTGTATAGTACTCAGTAGTCGCTGTGTTACTGGATATTACTCAGTAGCGCTTGCCAGTATTGAATAAGGGTCCATCAATTCCAAACGTTCTCCATCGGAGAAAAAAGCTTTGTTGCTCTAATGAGGTCAAATGAGACTGAAACCATGGTCACCATCTGCTTTTCTTCGATGGGGCGTACTCCATTTGGGGCCTTGACGATGGCAAATTGGCTAGTTCAATTCTGATCGTAACACTTGTTGATATTCATATCGGCGGGTGGTATGCATCTGAATTTATCCTTATTATTCTCTTCAGAACCTCAACGAATTAGGCAAGAATGTCTGTTAAGCCTGGGAGGAGCACAAACTACTTTTATCGACCTGAAGCCTTTCTGTAGTATAGAAAAATGTAGGTACGTACATCGAAGAGTTTAAGGAGGAGGAATAAAAGGATATTTCCAATTACTTGGAGGAATCTCTCAAGACTGAGAAGTTCCTTGGGAACTTCAATTGAAAAATAGGATTTCCACTAAGATTACACCATTACTTCTTCAGGTGGATGCAGGTGTTCGAAGTTCGTCCACATAATGAAAATGCCAAAGAAAGAACAGCTTCCCACAACCTGTATAAACACTTGCTGAGTCGATAAAAATATGTTGCTTACATGCCTTTCTTTAGGCATATTATGGGGAGTTGCTCACAACGCACATTCTGACAGTATTCAGTAGGCTACAGACAAAACGATAATTTCATCTTTAAATGTTATTCAGTGTATTTTAACACAATAAATTTAAAACCACCGTCTGTTGAACAATCCTCGATCCATACTTTTCGAGCAGCAGTGAAAATTACCGGAGGTTCATCATTCAAAATAACACCGCTATATATTAATAAACCAATAGAGGATCGATAATCTAAATTTAATCGTCAATGTCGACAGAAATAACATAGTCACTCGTCCATTCCGTTATAGCGATAAATATTCCTCATCATTGATCGATCAGACTCAACTTTCATAAATATGAAATGAAGCTTGGACTTGACAGCGAAGTTCTGTTAGAAATGAATAAACTCGACTTGATATGCTTGGAATTCAGATAATGAGAATTAGAGTGAATTTGTCACCACATTTTCTCTCTATAGTTAAGAAAGGATATTGAAATATTATTTGATAGATAATAAGGTAACTGGGGAAATATTATAACTGATAAATATCTTCCTTACGAGGATACTTGTTTTATTTTTTGCTCGACAAATAATGTTAAATGAATACCCCTCGATATTCCATTTTTAAACTGTCTGAATTATTTCACTGAGTTGAAGGGACAATTGAGATAGATAAAACAAATATTTATAAGCACATATCGAGAGCCGTCTGATTCCCCTGATTTATTCCCAACAGAGAATTATTCTACCTGCCATATAAAATGCGTCAGCTGATCAGAAAGGGTGGCACGAAAACAATTTTCCCGAAGGTGAAACATTTCGTCTTCTAGCTTCGTTGTATTTCTGTATAGCCGAAACGCTGCCGGGACTGGAATTCTAGAACCACTTGGACCTGTTTGAATTGCATTAATTCGTCGCTTTCACAGAAGGATGTTTTCGCAACTCATCCGTGAATTCCAAGAAAATCATCTCAAGTGGGTTGAACTGGAATTCGGATCCTTTCGCCATCGAGGAAAATAGAATTAGAGAAGCGTCGAGATCTTGATTTTTGAAAGATCGAAAGTCCTTACACGTCCATTCTTCGATTAAAAAAAAACAATACGTATATACCTAGATCATTTTCTGCGGGGAGTATCTTCAGAAGTGAATATTCGAAGAAAACATTTTTAGCTGAGATAGTCGAAAAGTTTGATTCTGTTGGTAATATCGATATACTGGTCCGTTTATTCCTGAACAGTTAGTCATTTTGATTCGCGTCACGCTGAACAAGACCGGTGTGACTAAAGTCAACAAGGCGATACACGAGTCAAAGGCTGAATGACTTGCTCAATTGACATCATGGATTTTTTCTCGGCCAATATTTCACTTTGCCAAGATAAAAATTATCACAAGCAAGCAATAAACTTTTCAAGTGCAATTACGATTTTCTTATCCTGGTTCAAATGCGCTGAGGAGGGTGAAGCTTAGTGCTAATTATATGTCTAGCAATAATTTGATACAGGGACTCAATTTTTGTAAAATTTGCCCACTACTCGTGTGAAAATTATGTTCTTCATTTCGAATCAAAAAGCCTTATCTGCTTATGGATTACGACCGACTGAAGGACAAGCTTTCAAGATCGCTTTATCAGAAAAACAAACATTATGATTTCATTCATAAGTATAGGTGCTGACATCAATTATTTTTGCCACTTTTAATTCCATGCATTAGTTCATTCTTAAGTCGATTATTCTAACAATAAATGTTTATTTTTCACATTTTAACTGATTGGTGTATGTCGACAACTTTTCTCTTTCGCTGAACCTGTGAAGTACATCTCAAAGTGAAAAGTTCATGGCAGTTTTGATGTTTTCCGTACTAGACTTCGCATCAGGTTTGGTACCTTTTGTAGAATAGTCCAAAACTGACGAATGCTGCTACTGATGCATAAAATATTCCTATGTATTCCAAATCTATGCAGCCATTATTAAGGTTGAGTGGATTCACAAATATCGTGAACTTGTTTGTATTCAGTAAACTCATACATTATCTTTCCCGATATCTGGAAAAACCACTTACACTATATGGGATAAACTTTGTACGTGACCACTTCCGGAAATTCCCATGAATATCAGAACAGTATTTGGTGGAAACTTCGTTTTAGTCATGTTATGGATTTTCTTCAGGATTTTCATCACCACTTCAAAACAATCACACCTTATGATTCAATGTGGAAATGTTCGAATAGAAGGAAAACTGAGGAAGAAATGATCAGTTTCAAGAGACTCCTCTATACTCTACTATAACCCTGTAACAATACAGGGTGAGTCTTTGGCTAGTACAAATATTTCAACAGTAGATTCTTGCGGTCAAAAGAAACACTTTTGTCCTTCACCATTTTTTCCGAATCGACTAGGTTTAAAAGATACAAGCTGTTGAAAAACCATAAAGAAATTCATTTTTAGTTCTACCTCACAAACGGTTTTGTCGAATGAAAAGAATTTCGGAATATAGTTATTCATTTATTTTATGAATCTTTTTCGAACACAAGATTTAAACCTCGTCTTCCAGTTTTTCTATTATGACCGTTACGCACCATAAAAATACCAAAAATTCAAAGAACCCAACCCTTGAAACTAAGTTGAACACTATCCAATGAATATTTGAACGTATTGTAAAATAAAAGTACATATTCTTCATATTTTCTCGTATAATGCGCCGTTTTCGAGTAATTTGATGTTAAAAAATCAAAAAGTATCCGTGAAAATTGAAAAATTGGGTACTTTGGCTGAATACAACTCTGTTTAAAAGATCCACAGATGTGTAGTGTCACAGATTTAGCTAGTTATTTTGAAGGTAATTTTCACAGGGGTGGCACAGCTCATTATGAAAACTCAAAATGGCTATATCTTTTTATCCTTTAGTAACTCATAGTAAGTTGGCGGCGACTTTTTTCAAAATCTTTATTTTTTTGGAACTTTGAGTAGATTTGAAAGGGCTCTGGAGTTTCTGATACCAAATCTCCTTCAAATAACTCAAGTCGTTTAGAAAATATCGAGAAATTAGTTATTTACTTGGAAAACATTCAACGCCCTGTATCTTGTTAACGAAGCATTTCCGGACAAAGATCTAGAGGACCTTTGCGACTCCTAATAACTCAGAGGCCAATATACTGAATTTTTTTGCAATGTTTATGAAGCGCCCTATACAGGGTGTTCCTAAATTGAATGTACAAATGAAAATGGGAGATTCCTTAAGTGAGTTTAAGAAAAAAAAGTACCATAAACATGGGGTCGCAAACGTTTCGTTTTCGAGATACAGAGTGTTGAAGTTTGAATTTTTTTCAAGTTTTTTCCTCATAGTATCTACACTTCACAAGATATTCAACTGAAATTTGGCATAGATATTACATTTTAGAGTTCTCACCACGTGACATGGCAATTTCGATAGAAGATCTACAGGGTGATATTTTTTCTGGAACACTGCCACCTGTTCTTCTGCAGAACTTTTTTTTGGTGAGCAACTGTTAATTTGAAAAAATGTAAAAAGAAGCTTTGTTCTTATACTAAACTTTTCGGTCTCTTGTAGTTTTGTCGTATCTACCAACGATTTCGAGAAAAAAAATTTTGAACGATTCTCTCGAAATTCTCCCAACTATGATAGGAAGGCCAGTTTGTTATCTGTGGTGAATGAATTCAGTGCCAGTTTTGACACATCAAATTATTGAACGTGTGGTGAGAACTCTAAAATGTAATATCTATGCCAAATTTCAGTTGAATATCTTGTGAAGTGTAGATACTATGAGAAAAAAACTTGAAAAAAATTCAAACTTCAACACTCTGTATCTCGAAAACGAAACGTTTGCGACCCCATGCAAAGATTATAGAGTTATAATCTTTGACCCCATCAAAGATTATAGACTAACTCTATAATCTTTGACCCCATGTTTATGGGACTTTTTTTTTCTTAAACTCACTTAAGGAATCTCCCCTTTTCGTTTGTACGTTCAATTTAGGAACACCCTGTATAGGATAGCGATTAAGCGCAGATAAAACAGGAAAAATGTAACAAAAATGCTACAAATCGCGAAAAGCGATTACAATTTTGATTTCAACATTAAGAATTTGAAATATAGCAGTCTCAAAACGAAAATTTCAGATTAAATTTCTTCCAAAAGTTCCACCATTGCAGTTTTCCCGTAATATACGAATTATTCACTTACCTATCGTCCACGATCACGCTGAAACCCAATCGATCGCGACTGATTCGGAAATTTACGTCGTATCTGGTCGATCTCACGCAAAACGCGCATAATGGAAACATTTTCGGGGGGTGCAGGAAATTTGGCTGTAAAATACACGTGCCTTAGTCGAAACGAGGTCAGGGGTCATGCATGGGTTAATAAAACGGGGGTTGTTCCGTTCGCCGAATCGCTGATTTCAACCGACCGGTCGATGAAGGGATAGGTTATGTCAAACTTCGTTCGCAGACAGGACTGACGGGAGCTGCAGACAAAAAGGGAAGAGCGTGGGTTGGACAGGGTCGGATTTGCGGCTTTCAGACGTCGAGCGAGACACGTGTCGGCAATCGATGAAGATTACGTCCCTCCGGTGATGCTGTGGGAGGTATTGGGGCATGTGAAGGGGCTGCAGACGCCCGCCGTGGTTTATTTGTCCACCACAATGTAGTTGTCGACTTGGGAATATCGCTAAGATCTTCGATCAAGTGTAGACATGTTACTCTCCACTATAAACTTCCATCCAGCGAACCACCCAACTGCATCCAACTATATAACATTAAAATAACTCAACGAAACCTTCTGATTATTATGTATAGACATCCCAGGGAACACGGTCTTCTTATTTGCTTGCATCACTAATTATTTTGCCTATCTATTCCGAGGTTCATTCATGAGGCGTTTGTATGCATTGTTGGACAGAGGCCTTCCTCAAATAGGTTCTCTTCTAAGCAGTAAAGCCGTGCTTCCATCTGCTTCTTCAGATGATTGCTCCACTTGTTTGGGATCTACCTCTTCATTTTATGTCCTCTATCCATTCTATTAGTCTGTGAGCCCATCTTTATCAGACATTCATGGCCACATATTCTTTCTCTTTCGTTTTTCTAACGCTTCTAGTAACTCCTAGCAATGACCCTTCCATTTTTTTTGGTACCACTTTCGATTTGTTTTCTGATAGTTTGGTCCAAGTTAGTGACATGTCAGTGGCCAGTATTGAGCACTCCCATCTCTAAGAGCACGTACTCCTCTATTGGAAACATCCACCTGATTCACTGAGCTCAATACTGAACAAAGTGCTCAAAAGTCAGTGCTTAAATAGCACTGAATAGAAATCTGAAAGTTGAACCTAGCTCAGTCCCAAACCGATTTTAGAGATTGAAAATTCAAAGTCATATTGCACCAATTTTAACCACATAAATATGACGTTCACTAAGTAGGTAGGTGCTGTAAAATTTTTTTATCATCTTCCATTATTTATTATATATCAACTAAATGCTCTTTGTCAAAGAGGAACATCGGAAGTAAATTCGAAGTAGCTATGTCCATAAACAATAGAATTATGAAAACTTGTTTCCTGGCGTTTTTGTCTACACAGTTCCTCAAGTGCATTGTCCAATATTCTTGGGATACCCTTTCCGAGTAAAACTAGCATGACTCATCCACAATCCCAATACGATGCAATAAAATATTCATCAGGGTTATACGAAACATGATTGTTCGGAACTTTGAGCACACTCAAGAATAAACAATTGACATGTTTCAACACCGTAATTCGTTATTCTCTGCATACCCAAGAATGAAAGTCATTCCAGTATTTTTAATTGAACGTTTAGAGTTGATACAAATTTCTTGTAGTGAGGCAGGAGTTGCTCTGGAGACAACCAAATCAAAGGAAGCCTTAACAGCCATCTACAAAGGAAGCTCAGAGATATATGGAAATCACAGTTGTCTGGTAGTAGCGAAGCTTCTGCTACGAACAGCTTAGCAGATTGTGTGATTTGTGAATGAAATTCTCGAGCTCGACAGATTCACGAGATAAATGAGGAGCATAAATCTAAGCCTGCGTCTCAACTTTTGATACAAAGGATATACCATATATGCAGGGGTTTGCAAAGTTTGGAATACCAACACCATCAACTTTTGAGGATGTTAACTGATCATGAAATTAGGAATTAAGGAGCCTTTCCATTTAGGGCTGAAAGGAGAGCCTTGGAGAAGCTGAAAAGCAGCGGAGGGTTTTGCTATGGCTTGTCAAGAATAATTAAGGTGGACACCCCAACAACTTGCTGGGAATGCCATAATCAGCAAGTTATGCGCATCCTATTTGCTCCATCAGGGTATAAACAGTTTTGTATTACGTCTGCAGATTAAGGCATATGCACATCTGGACGGGAGCAATCAGGATTACGAACCCATGGACCACAGACGAAGCTACAGAGTTCGAAATCCCCAAATCCCCATCTGGACGTCCGCAATTTTTCTCCCCGAGCGACGTTCGCAAGAAAATACGTCCCTATCCAATATTCTGGGGTGTCTGTCGCGCCAGCGATGATGACGTAGTAGCCCTCCCGTCTAGACGGCTGGAGGGCAGGGGGAAGGGGGACCGATGCAGCAGCATTGGGAGAGGCCATGGCGCATACACGGACATGCAACCGGAAACTGCGAATTGCCAAACGCACACCGGAAAGGCAACGCCGCCAAGCCTCGCCCGAAAACCAACCGTCTCATAACCCCGCAAAACTGTTTTGTTTCTCGGTTTTCCCAGTCGAGAAGCGTCTTATTGCGTCTGGCTTCCATCGTTCACCTTTTTCTGTACTGGATCCGGAGAAATTATCGAATTTCTTCGATTCCCCGTCGAGGGAAACTTTCGATGGAAGCTTGGCCACGACACGTAGCTTCAGAAAGTGCATTTGAGAACATTACACCTCTGATAGACAGATAAGCCATTCACAGCATGTCTAAGGAAGGTATATAAGAGGTGAAGATGATGAGAGAATTACGAATCATGGAAGCACTTAGGTTAGGTGATGCTCTGAGCTCTCATGTCATCCATTCGAAGATGGTATGAGACTACCGGAGAACACTGGATTAAACAAGATCTTTTTAGCCTGAGTTTTCAGAGAGGGTATCGAAGGATACGAAGAGAACAATACACTAGCCAGAAAAGGAAAACAGTTCTGTGGCTGACCTTAAGATCCATTGTGCCCCTACCAGAGCTGTTCCCAACACTGCGTCATATACAGCTCGCCCTTTAGCTCCATTTATTCAACCATTCATTGCTGAATCTCGTTACCAAGAATAAATCTACAGAAAGGCTAAAAAACCAGACTATCGGTACGATCAAACTTATAATTTCTTAGGGCTACTTGCGACTGTGTGTAACTGACGAGACCCAACTGTGGCCTACAGATCCTTCCACACTCTGGGCATGGATAGTCACCAACCAGATTTGACTGCCGCTGTATTCTTCTCGAGGCTCCATTATAACTGTGGACCAAAGACCTCCACTATAATCTGTCTAACGCTAGTTGTTCCCAGTTATGATTGGCATCAAATGATTTTAGGGATTGATGCATATCCCTGAACCGCTTATACTGGCTTCCTGGTTTTCGAGCTCCCTCTGTGAATTCGCCGTACAGAGATATCTTGGGGAGTCTTGTGTCTTGCATCCTCAGAATGTGGCCGCTCCATCTGAGTCGGGATCTCGTTTCTTGCGTCTCAATTTTTATACAACTCGCGCGCTGCAAGACTTCTGCATTTGAAACTTTGTGGAACCATCTGATGTGCATTATTTATTTTAGATGACATTATTGCGTTTGTTCAAGCTGTTTAATGTGTCGCCTGTAGGGAGTCCAGCTTTCGCTTCTGTAAAGAAGCGTTGGGAGGACCACTGCTTTATAAACAGCTATCTTGGTTTCTGTAACACTCTGAGCAGGAGTTCCTCCTCTTCCTCGCAGAACCTATACTCGTCAGTTCTTGACGACTCAACCTTTATTTTATATTTATGATTACGATGTTTCAAGAATGAACCTAGCCTTGATTCGAAACACCAGACAAATATTTAATGGAGTATATAACATTGAAGCTACAACGTGAACTTCATGCTCAACTGAATTCATTTCTGAGTTCATTAACTTCCCCCCGTTGAATAAAATATAATTATTATCAGATGGACATGAGTTTGGCACAAGGAAGTTACAGCAGAGATAAGGAAAAAAGAAAACTGAAGAGAATGTCATAACCTATTTCAATATGATCGTATTAGCTCTGGTTGTATAGCTTGGAGGTCAGTGGCTATGTTTTGTATATGTATTTAATTTATTTCAACTTCCTACCTTTTATGAGATCTGATGTGCTCATAAAAATGATCATATTAATCGCTGAAAAAAGATTGACAAATATAGTTCGCGATTAACAAAAAAATTATAGATACTAGAAAAAGAATTATTGATTTTATTTCAGCGAAAGAAGAGAGTATAACTGATACTTCTCTCAAAATGCCTGTGGTGAGTCTCACACAGAATTTTTGTTTTGTTTCAACCCATGGAAGTGCTTCAAGGACAATCCACAAATGAACGTTAAAAAAATAGAGAATAGCACTCCTATAGTGAACCTCTCGTCTTGTATGGTGAAGCATGACCCGGAGTTCGTTCACTTTGATCGGGGTTTACCCGAATTTAGTTGAATAGGAATACTGTTAGGTGAGTAATGATTTGAGTCTATAAAACACGGTATCTAGTTGATAATTATGAGAATTTCTGCTCATGTGATTAACAAGACCATTAAGGAGATTGCAAGTAATAGGCATTCATGGCAATTATGAATCCGGACGAATAATATCAGTGTCTACTACTCATGGTAACGATAGAGCGTGAATTTTTCTACCTTATCACCCATTTTAATGATACATATATTGAATTGTGTGAATATTTGAAGGTAGCGTATTTGGGGGTTTCAATGGTCTACAGATTAATGAAATGTCGATTACAATTGCAGGAGCTAGGAGCATCTGGTATCTTATAGTAAAAGGCCAAAAGGGAAAAACATAAGTAAGCTTATTGAATTGAAAAAAACAGAGTTCAGATTCCACTGATGAAATCTCCTCCTCAATTTGAATAACACTTCAAAGTTGCTGCCTCTTGTATTGTTGGTTCAATACCCAGGGTTTCCTACTGAAAAAACATCGGTATCTCTTGCCGATTTTTGTTCTCGTATTGGAGCCTGAGCAGTGCTGATCATGAAGCCAAAGACCTCAAGGATAACAAGAGATATCGCAGACTGAAATTTGCAATTTCTGAAAAATACCATTTCGACGATGGAAATCCAAACGAAGAGAGACAGACTTTCTATTTTGCTTGCAATAGATTGTGCGAATTCGAAAATGTATGACTTCAAACCAAACATTTGGATGTCTGACAATATTTTCGAAAAAAACGGATTTTTTGCTTTTCCATTCCTCAATTCACTTTGAATGGCTGTCTAGAGCGAAATTTTTCATTGAATCCTCAACTATTCGGTTTTGTGGAATCTAGACAACTACTTCTATGCACTTCTGTCCCTTCTTCTCAGAGAAACGAGCAAATATGTGATCTCAGGTGGTCTAGTCGAGCTTCTTGCTACATTTCCAAAAGTCCAGGATTGTCGAATTCCATTTTTGTTCTGGAATTGAAGCCTGAGTATTGCTGATTATGAAGCAAAAGATCTCAGTTAGATCGGACTAGAAAAACAGAAGTTAACGCAGATTTTATTTTGCAATTTTTTGAAAATGCCATTTCGACGATGAAAATCTAGACGAAGACAGTAGGCTTTCCATTCTGTAGTAAATTTTACACGTATCATGGCTTTCTGTCAATCTGGGAACATTTCGAAACCTCCTCTGCCATATCTCATAGTTATTTTTGGATTTCGAAGGAGATTGAAATCCAATGCATCAATTATATCAAATGTCCCCGAATCCAACCTTCGTCTGCGAGATCCAACCACAACTATCAAACCCTACCTGAGCAGGTATCGGGACCAGACCACAGTTCGTCGAATCAATGTCATTCTTGAAAATACCGGAGTCTGCTGGCTCGGATACAGCTGCTAATCTTGGAACGTCATTATGATGACGGTTTCGTCTGGCATTAAGACCCGTTGTTTTGACACTGCGTTGGGGTAGGTACTGCGTGAAACAGACGTGCGAAAACGTACAACTGAGTTATTAATGCAGCTGCATCTATTCATAGATGTCGCCGTCCAAAAATCCGATGATACTCGTGTCCTTCGCATAATCGAGTTGTCGGTTAATTTTAGCACGAGAATGTTCTTCGGATTCAAGGGAGAAAGAATTGGGGGAAAAATCTGGAGCAAATGCGATCAGATGAAGAAAGATAGTTGCTACGGTTCTCTGAGGAGGGATAAAACGGTCGAAACACTCGAGGTTTTCTGTTTTCAATTAGATAGCTGGAAGGAAACATTTGTGGATTTCCTTCACCTGTTTTTTTTTCGATTTTTTCGAATTTGATTGATTTTGGGGGTATGAGATTGAGGAGTGATGTTGAAGCATATGTACAGATAATCATACTTCCAAGAAACATGATGCCAGCAAGGGCGGCTCGTCAGAGGAGGCAAGGGAGGCTAAGCCTCCTCATAAAGCTTAGAGCTAAAATACATTCATTTTGGGCATGTCCTTATTTTCAGAAAGTAATTTCTATATAAATTTTCCGAACACCTGAACTAAATATTCAGATAAAAATTAGTTCATTTTTCGGTCCTCCGCTCATAAAAATCCAGCATAACAAAAAACAATCATACAATACACCGGCCGCGTACGCGTCCGCCGCGTGCCGCGTCGAATGTCGAATGTGAATATTTAATATTTCCTAGGACTGCCTATTCGGACGGAGGCTGTTGGGCCTGCTGCCTCCGTTGATAGTGTAACTCACGCATACGTTCTCTGGACTCACATACTAGCCGAACAAGAATTCAGCTGACTTACTGTACCATATTCGCCCGTAAAATGTACCAGAGGAGGCTCAGCTCCCCTGTTCTCCATTGATTCTTTCGTGCCGTCTTCGACTATATTCGCTTGATCTCCGACGGTAGGGGCGTTGTCCGGCGGTAGTTGTTATGATTTCAATTTTTAATTTGAATGTAACGACTTCGTGGAGAACTGGAACTTCGGGAAATTTGTGATATATTCTTGTTAAGATAGGTTGTTTTGTTAGGGCGTTAGGGGTAAGTACTGATACGGATCAAAAAATAAAATGGAATTGAATATTGAGAATTAACTGTACACGTTGTTAAAACCTTTACAAGACCTCCACCAAATTTAATTACACTAAAGTCTACCGAAAATCTTCAGAATAGAGGTTTCAGTGTTGTTTGGTACGATAAATGTGATTGGTTAACTGGATCGATCAAACGGGAAAAATTATTTTGCTGGCCATATTTATTATTTTCTCATCAAACAGAATATACTTCATGGTTCGAAACGGGGATTTCAGATTTGAAAAATATACCGCGTTCTATCGAAAGGCATAACAAGTTGAAGGAGCATATAGCATCCCCTTGCATTGAAAATTAGTCTTAGAACTGGCAACTTTTCATTATATTGAAGAAGTATACTTTATTGACTGATGAGAGTTTGTTCCAACACTCCTCGAAAACTATTAGCCTCCTCAGCTCTCATGACCACGAGCCGCCACTGGATGCCAGACTATCAAATTCCTAAGATTCTGTTCCAAAAATAGTTTTCAATTAACACTTATATTTATTGCAATTTTTTGATGATTTCAGAAACAATGTAGGTGATATCCTACAAACAATCCAAGCAATATATCGAAAGGAGTTTTCTTATGAACAAGAGTTTATAGAGTTATGCATAAACTTTCTTTGAAGAAAAAATAGTACGCTTCTTCTTTCGTGGAATTCTCATTAAATTCTGAGCTTTAATCTTTTGATTTTTGAGCGACGCATAGTTTTCACTTGAAAAAAATCAAAAACGTTTCATTTCAGGGTCAAATAACTCAAGTGATTTGTCTGGAAATGATTTCCTTTCTTCACAAGCTGAGTTCATTTGAAGTTTTTTCTTGAAATGGTCCAAGAATCGAAATCTTTAATATTAGCACGTCTTCAAGACTCACTTTGTATACATATTGTAGAAAGGACATTTTTACTCACAAATATAATAAAGATTCAACGTATACTTATCTCTTATACAGGGGCATAGTAATAATTTTCATTGTTCCTCATTAACTGGTTAATATAATCATAGAGAAATGGACTGAGCATTCTCTTTCCATCTGTGCATGAAATACGGTCAGAAAAAGTGACAGGGAAAAACTGAACATCAGGCCAGCTGGTTGTCTTTTTCTACAATTTTGATCGGTCCACACTAACGTCTATGTCAACAGAAAAGAGACAGGTATTGGCCTGACGATCATTTCTCTCTTTCCAATTTCATGTTGGTATTACTCAGTGCATTTTTCTATGTCAATGCTGGTGAACATGTTCTTTACAGAGTAGAATACAAGTTTTATAAGAGTAACAAAGAGTCTCATCAATTATAAATGATTCATCTTTCTAAGAATGAAAAATAATCCTTACCTAGTCTCTAGAGCTCGAGCAATATTTTTTTTTTAATTCTCCTTTCACTCACGCCTATCTATCTGCATTACACAATGTTTTTTTCGAATTTGTGGGACCGACAGAGTTTAGAATTGAACACATATGGAGATTTTCACAAATATTTCCAAGAATATGAATATTCTATTGATCTAGCTGAAAATATCAGAGTGAAATTACATGTTTAAGGCTGTAAAATGAGGGGAGGCCCGGCCGCCTCTGTCTCCTCTAAAGAGCCGCCTCTGGGATAATCCAGCAGACGTTTCAATTCTTGGAAAATGAATGAAATGAAATATCCTAGGCTATCCAAAAAAAGGTAACTTCGAAAGGAAGGGAGTTAATTCCTCTTTGCTTTAAAAAAATGAAATAATATTTCTGAAGGAATTATGTACGTAGTTGTTCAACTGAATGCTGGAGTCTTGATTGGAACGTCCTGTATGTGAAGTGTGAAGATAGCGGAAATCAAAGGATTGCCATTAAGGTCAATACTACGAACTCACGAAAATAACGAATCGTTTCGGTTCAGTCCGAATAGTCACTAATTTCCGCGACAGGATGTACAATATCCTATCGATCGAGCTCCTCGCTAAAAAGGAGATATTTCCGATACCGAACTCTATAAAAAAACCTATCCGGACCTCTGTGCAAACGGACGTCATATGCCCATATCAAACTCCCGGTCCACGATAAAACGGATTACGCATTCCTTTATGAATTGATCTGCCGATATTGTTCTCGTTATTTGCCGAGCTAACATCGCCAGTTCACCGAGAGATGATGTCTCCCGCGCCCCATCAGACAACGACCGATAAAGACGTTTTGTTGCACGTAGATGGGAGACGAGGTTGGGAGAGATGCAGGTGCGACGCGAGGTTTGAAACACTGGCGGCATCCTTCGCTCTCTGATCGGTAGCGTTGAAAGGGGACGGATGGAGAACATTGATGCTGGAATGTGCCTTTCAATAGACGTAGCCAGAGGCGAGACGGATTCTGTTAGGTTTCGAGTGGAACGGGGCTCGCTACGGATGCCCGGATTTTCATGAATCTAAAGAACAGCAATCTCCAATCCCAATTTTTTTAGGTTTTTTTTTTGGTGTAGCAGGGGGAAAATCTGCAAGACAGACGAACCCCCCTCATCTCCCGAGGAGGAACAGTGTGGGGTTTCTCACTCTCCTGAGCTCGAGACCCACTAAAAACCCTACTGCTTCTTGAATTTTGGTTCCGGGCATTTGCCTATAAACCGTTCATCTCTTGGTCGGTTTTCTTCTTGCACACTATCGTGCTGGGATTTATGTGTTTATCCTCTATTGGATTAACACTTTATTGAATTTTTCAATAAGTTTCTGTTGTTATTTTAATCTTATTTTAATTGATCTCTTGGTCTCCTTCGGTAAATTCGCATTCTCCTTTTGTCTTCCTCTGGGTCGTAGTCCACTAGTCTCCTGAGTTCTTGATTCGGATGGTTTTTCGCTGTTTCGAATAATTTCTCTGCTTTTCTGTTCATGATTCCGTTATGGTTTCCCATTTCAGGTCCTTATAAATCTGTCTATTCCTGACAAACCAAGGTGCATCTATTGCACATTTTTAGGTTTAGGTTTAGGTTTTAGGTTTGTCTGTTGTTTGGAACTATACTCCGGTGGAAACTAATCAGCTAGAAGCGTGTTGCACCATTTTTGAGTTGCGTGAAAGATGTATATTTGGTGAACATAAGCTTGAAGTTGCTGAGGGGGATGTGCATGATGATGTACAGTCCTAGTACTTGGTGAGAATCTGGCAGCATCTCGCTTATCTATTCGATAAACTTAATCGACAGATAACTGGTAATTTCAATAGGTGAGGCCCGGTTGGAAAGAAAAACTCCCAAAAACCTTCGATGGAGTACTAAGTACTATTTGACGTTCTTGTTTATATCTTTAGCTTCAGAAGATACCATACTAGTGTTTGGGATTTTTTGTAGTGATGGAAGGATTAGTGGAAGGATAGTGGATGAATTAATCTCATTGACAGTCGTCAAAATATTGAAAATGTCCTCAGAGACTCACGCAAAATCACGTGGTTCCAGCACCTCCTGGATGTGACGCACATCAGTTATGTTGTCTCTGATGAGTACCAAAGATGACCTATTTCCATAAGCAATAGCTCCCATACCGTATGATACTGTCAGTGTGGTGCACATATACAGAATGAGTCTTTGACTCGTACAAATATTTTCACAGTAGATTCTTGAGGTCAAAAGAAACACTTTTTTCCTATACCATTCTTTCCAATTCAGCCCTGATAAAAAGATAATAGACATTTCAAGTTCTGGTAAGGAGCTGTGCCACACCTGGAAAATATCAACCTAAATCTGTGACACTACACATCTATGGATCTTTTGAACAAAGTTGTATTCAACCAAAGTACCCAATTTTTCAAGTTTCACAGATACCTTTTAATTTTTGAACGTCAAATTACTCGGAAACGGAGCATTATATGAAGAATACTTTTTCGTCTAGAAATTGAAAAGTTTCACCAATAGCTGCGTGAAAATTTGGCACAACATTGTCAATGACATGTTCCCTATAGTGTAAGGCGGTCATATTCCCAGGACAAATGTGTAGATCTGTGCGCCCGTTGAAACATATCCCGGCCCATACCATAACACTACCCCCTCGGAATGGATGGACTTCTTGGACATAGCAACGATTACGGGGTATGCGTGGGATTGTTCATACCCTTGTTCTTCGAGAATCTGAAAATCGTCCATATCTGGATTCATCAGTGAAAAGGACACTACGCCATTGATCGTTCCAATTGATATGTTGCCTTGCCCATTCCAGTCTTTGACGTTTATGGTCACGTGTTAATGGAACTCCTCTTAATGGACGTCTAGAACCTAGATTCACCTCTCTCAACGTCGTCTGATGGTTTCGATGGAAACTCGGACCTTATCTGCATTTTGAAGAGTATTCCGTAGCATTCTACACGTAGATGTAGGGTTTTTTCTGGCCGAAACGGTGATGAAACGATCCTGAGCAGGTGTTGTTTTTCCTCGCCCACCAAGCCTTGGTCTTTCCAACACGGAACCTGTCGCCCTGAACCTATTCCAAAGTCGAGATATCATACTTTGGCTGACTTGGAGCCTTTCCGCTACAACAACCTGAGTTAGGCCACCCTGTAGCATTCCGATAGCCCTATTAGCCTCAGCGTTTGGCATTTTCAGAAAACTCGTTTCAAATCGAAGCCGTTGATAAACTGACTTCATTTCAAAATAAGAACATTCATGAAGCATATGCAAAGAACCAAACTTCAGAAAAAAGGCGACCAGATTGACGAAATGTCTCATACTGATTTTCATTGGATCGATTCAAGTTGTTATTGGGTTTTAAACGATTTTACAGCGATTTTCTCGAAGATTACATACTTTTAAAAACGATTGAATACGATATCCCTAGCTCTTGTGCAGCAGTATATTTCCCACCCAGAATAAGCAGTGTGCGGTCGATTTATCTCATAATCCTGCCCAGTCTGCACAGCCAGAAGCTCCGTGATGACGATAAATATCATTACTATAATGGAACGAAAAAATCACCGGTGCAGTTCAAACTACATCGCACAATGATACCTCATGAATTAAAAAGACCCCTCGAAACTTTTCGGTTTGTTAGAATAATTCCTCAACTACACACAATTTGTGATTGAAATGAGATAATAATGGGCTTATATCACCATAATCGCCATATTATTCATATCAACCAATTCCATTATAATTAAATCGATTCAACTCCTCCCAATTAACAGTCCCCTCGAAACACTCCAGAGAATTTCTCGATCCAGGTTATTATACGTCCATTTAATTCAATTCGGAAAAACGACTCTTAATTGAGGATTAAGTTCGTAGCCACCTTAGATTCGTAACCCCGACGAGGGCCCCAGCAGCTCCGGTGGCATTACCCTAACACAGAAGAGAGCCTAAGTAACGGTTGATGATATCACAATAAAAAACTCGTTAAGTGGCAGTCTGAATAGCTTCAGCAAGGTCTCAATCCTCCAGAGTAACACCGTGCAATTAAATTTTCGATAATCTAATTTTCGCTGGTAGAATGGGAAAATTAAGACAGTGGGTGTTTGGAAATTGCTTTATTTTCACATACCACAGCTCCAACTCCCGTCCTAAAACTGTCATACTGCGTAAATACCAAATAAATAAGTTCAGTGGAAATGATTCGAAAAAACGTTAAGGATTAGTTAATTCAGATACATAGAGCATTCATTCATATAAAAATCAACAGATATTACGATCTCAATCGAACTAGCCAACTGCCATCACTCAAAGTATCAACCAGAGGACCACTGCGTCAGCGAAGAGTAGATGCTGACCATGGTTTCAGTCTTATTTGACCTCGTCGTCACAGCACTACAAATTTTATATCAATGGATGAATGAAGAAGGATTTGGTTCTTTTAGTTTCGCATTCTTCATCCAAACAGGGCATCAGCCCAGGGCTACAGGCTTGATTGGACCCTCAATTGTCTACTTTTGAGAGGGCCCCCAGACTCTGTTCACCCAAAAGCCTGATATCGTTAAAGACGGCCCTGCTTATCAATTTGCACATATTGGTGGATCAATATGTGTCAAGTGACCTGTGTAAAATGGGCAGTACTTCCGAGATTTCGCTTCGAAACACCCAATCCATGATTATTTCAGAAGAACGCAGAACCAATATCACTGTACCACGTCAACAAATAAAATTCGATACCACAGAGAAACGATATCAATCGAAAACCTACGTACCATCCAAATATTGATCATGATGAATGGCCAGATGCGTACGTCACGATAATAATTAGAAAACGTTCATCGACTTCTATGACGCAGAATGGACACCCACACAACAATGTTTCAGTAAATAGACTTGAAAATGGATACGCTGATATCATCGCATTTTCGGATACTAATACGTTTCTATACTTGTATATTATTATTGTTGTGAGGCTTAAAGGAGAGTTGGGTGGTGAAGCGGAGTTATAAGGAAATTCACCGTGGTCGACACAGTTTAAAGATTTAATAGATATACAGGGTGAGTCTTTGACTCGTACAAATATTTAAACACAGGTCAAAAGAAACAATCATTTCATTTCGTCAGATAAAACTGAAAATAACATATTTTTATGTTAAAGCAAAAGAGTGTTTTTTTCCCAAGAATCTACAGTTGATTTATTTCTACGAGTCAAAGACTCACCCTGTAGAACCAGCACAATACTGTTGGAAACATTCAAGTGACTAGAATAGGTCTGGATTCCCCACAACTTGACTTCAGCTCAGAAGGAAGACAGTGGGGTACCTATCAACACTTTAGCTCCAAATGTGGATCGTCTTATTTGAAATTTGTATTGCTGTGAAAAAAATAAAAAAATCGTTTGGGTTAATAACTTATATATTCATCTACCGTGTGATGCTATAATAATAACTAACTATCATCAGATTAAAGATCGCTAGTGGGTGGAAGGCAAATTATAAAATACGGGGATATATTGAAAAACTCTTAGCCTACTATAGAACCAAACTGAATTTCAATGCCAAAATATTCTATTACTCAACATATTCTCCTCTTAATTGGATTCATTTATTACAGCGAACCTGCAACGTCTCTAGACCTTTCAAAAAACGTGTTTCTTTTTGCTCTGCAAACCAGACTTCCACAGCTTTTATTACCTCCTCTTTGAAAGAAAATTTACGACCTTTTAATCTCTTTTTCAGTTAAAGAAAGAGATGATAGTCGGATGGAGCCAAATCTGGTGAATAAGGGGGGTCTTCTAGTAATTCAAACCTTAAGTCACGAATTATTTGCATGGCAACATGAGATTTGTGTGCAGGGACGTTGTCATGCAAAAACAAAACAACTTTGGATAGCTTTCCGCGTCTTTTCTCTTTGATTTTTTCCCGTAGAGTGGTTAGTAATGTCGAATAGTAATCTCCGGTTATTGTTCTACCCTTATCCAAAAAATCAATCATCATTACTTCATGGCAATCATAAAAAACTGAAGCAAGAACTTTTCCAGCAGATTTTTGGACACGAAACTTCTCAGGTCTTGGAGAACCAGTGTGTCGCCATTCCATCATGAACTGCATCGATATTTTCCGGGACTGACTCAGAAATTGGCCTTCGGTCATCATCTTCAATGGAGAATTTATCTCTTTTGAAGCTTGCAGTCCAATTTTTCACGGTCGCATACGAAGGACATACATCACCAAGGGTATTAAGCATATCTTCGTAAATCTGCTAACCTCTTAACCCTTAAATACAGGTACTTGATGATGGCTCGATACTCCAATATTTCGATTTTCACAATTTCGGTGGACATCTTCTTTCTTTCAATTTATTGCGTAACTCTGGTTTACTTTTTTGACCTCAAACATAACACTGACACTTCTAATGAGTTATTGTTCGTTGCTATGGTAACGCAATATTCTTTTTATGCATGGAACTGGTCTAGGCTAACTAGATATCAATACATATCTATTTGATATTTTCAACCACCATTTTACATTCAATATTATTCATTTATCCTATCGGAAAACCGTAAGTGATGAAAAATACATGTCTCCCTCGCGTATACGCTTTCCAATTCACAAAGGGATGCTTCGCACGTAGATGATAGCCTTCTTAGAACGTTGGAACCATACCGATAACAATCGTGCTATCAACCATTCGTCCGAATCCACAAACGGAGTCGGTTCGCTATTTCCATCCAGCCTCAATTCAATTCGTTGATATGGACTTCCGGTTAGATGCGTAAAGGCGCCACTTCTAAAAACAGCGGCGTATGTATCATTTTCACAAGGCTAACCGTCCATCAGTGAGGTCTTCACTTTGTGTAGGTACTTGTTTATTTTCGTCACACAATAACGGATAAACTGAACCGATGCATTCGGTTTGCGAGTTTTTGTTCTGGTAAGACAGGAAATGGTAGCTGTAGACTATTGAGTGCAGCTATTAGAGACCCTTCTATGACAACATCACATTTGCTAAAGCTGTATCTTGATTCGTCTGAGGTTTTTCAGTCCAGTTAGCAAAGGGTCCTCGACTCAACTAGTTGAAGTTCTATTTACTTTTGAGTTTTTCCAGCAGACCCACTTTTTTGCTCTGTCTCCTGGACTATCCGCCAAACACTGAAATCCAGCCACTGTAGAGAAACTGTACAGCATTGCGCACTTGCACAATGCTGTAACTTTACCAAAACGGACTGTATATGCCCAGCTGAACTGTACAGTAGTAACTGCATTTGATATACATCCACAGTACAGCATTGCTGCACTTCGTATACAGCGATGGTATTGCAGTCACTGATCAAAATGCAGAATTATCAATACAGAAACTGTACAGTAACTGTTTGTCAAACACTGCATTGTTTGAATGCAGAATTATCAATACACAAATTGTGCAGTAGTGCAGTAACTGTATTGTGTAGAGTATTCTCAATACAGAAACTGTGCAGTTTCAGTACAATTTCTGTGCTGCATTCAGGTACTGTTAGCAGAGGAAAAATGTCAACGAGGTACCATACATATCTTCGTATGATACATGAAAACAGAGATAAAAGCCTCAAAGACCATGTCTATTACACCGACCTTGGACAGTCCTAAGTCGATTTAGTGTACTCCAAATTTATCTAGGAAGATGAAATCTAGGGACTCTTTGTGAAAGATCAATAATCAAACCTTTAAAAGATTACACGAATTTCATTCTGATTGCCAAAATTCTTTACGACTATTATTCGAATAGAGAAAATCATCAGTCCATAAAGGCTTTCGCAATTTAAATCTGGTACATATGATAAAATTGGGAAGGAATGCATTTTTTTCCAAGACTGTCACCTGTCGTATATAGGGTGGTACGAAGTTTGAAAGAATGAGTAACCAATGCAGAGTAGTGTAGATTTGGTGGTTCCAGCAACACTCCTCATAGAATCCAGTAACAGTCCTCAGCAGTAGAAAAAACTAAGGCTAAAGCTGTGATGGCATCAACCCCATGAAAAATCAGCTAATTTCTGAAGTAGTAGGTATATTGTTCCTCGATTTTAAATGTAAACTTTCCGAATGAACAATGAAGAATCTAATTTAATTCCGAGATACTAAGAATAGAATAGAAATCATGTTATAAACACAATCATTAAAATATGGAGGTAGACCTGTAGGATAAAGTGTCGCCATCTATCCCTCTCATCATGAACCCCACTAATGACCATCGTGCCACTTCTGAAAGACAAAGAAACTTCGCGGACCCATGCAAATATACGTCCCGGTGTATTTCCTCCATAAGGAATTTCAAGTGAACGTTTCTGCGTCATCGTTTAGTCGTATATCGAGATTTCATGTCTATTATGGCGGTGACTCATGCCACCTTCCTGGAAACCAAGCTAGTCATCTCGTTCCAACTCAGCAGATGCGCTTTTTATTCAGGTCCGACGTTTGGAGAAGCACAATCAGCCTCTCGCAAGACCACCGTTTCTACTTTGGTCGATTGCCTCTCTATCTGTTGGGCGGTCAGAATCTCGACGTTTCGATATTGGCAGAGTTCTTCGAATCAATCCGAGGAGTCGGACCAAATAAAATCTTTTCGATTTTCTGAGAAACATCGCTTCTATCTATATTTGTTCAGTGACTGCATCGCTACTCGGAAACGCAGAAATAAAATGAGGCACTAGAAATAATTAATTACGAGGATATATTGAGAAATTCTTAGCCTACTATAGAACCAAACAAAGTTTCAATGTCAAAATATTTTGTTACTCAACATATTCTCCTCTCAATTTATTACAGCGAACCTGCAACGTCTCTAGACCTTTCAAAAAAATGTTTCTTCTTGCTTTGCAAACCAGACCTCCACATCTTTTATTACCTCCTCGTTGGAAGATAATTTACGACCTTTTAAACTTTTTTTCAGTTGAGGAAAGAGATGATAATC
Source organism: Coccinella septempunctata (assembly GCF_907165205.1). Classification (NCBI taxonomy): domain Eukaryota; kingdom Metazoa; phylum Arthropoda; class Insecta; order Coleoptera; family Coccinellidae; genus Coccinella; species Coccinella septempunctata. The sequence continues at coordinate 35,300,750 of NC_058193.1, read as the reverse complement.
GAATGGAGCCAAATCTGGTGAATAAGGGGGGTGTTCTAGGAATGCAAACCCTCAATCACGAATTTTTTGCATGGCAACATGAGATTTGTGTGCAGGGGCGTTGTCCTGAAAAACAAAACACCTTTGGATAGCTTTCCGCGTCTTTTCTCTTTAATATTTTCCCATAGAGTGGTCAGTAATGTCGAATTGTAATCTCCGGTTATTGTTCTACCCTTATCCAAAAAATCAATCATGATTACTCCATGGCAATCCAAAAAACTGAAGCAAGAACTTTTCCACCAGATTTTTGGACACGAAACTTCTTAGTTCTTGGAGAACCAGTGTGACGCCATTCCATCGATTCTTGCTTTGTTTCTGGATCGTAGAAATGTACCCAAGTCTCATCCATAGTAACAATTCGGTTTAAGAAGTCTACATCGTTTTCAAATCGAGCACAGATCGAACGCGATGCTTCTACCCTTACAAGCTTTTGGTCAAAACTCAAACATTTGGGGATCCATTTTACAGTAATTTTTCTCATGTCCAAATTGACGTGAACTACATGATGAACGCGTTCGTATGAAATATTCAGTGCTTCAGGTATCCCTTTTAGCCCAATTCGACGGTCTGATAAAATCATGTCATGAACTGCATCGATATTTTCGGGGACTGACACAGAAACTAGCCTTCCTGATCGGTCATCATCTTCAATGGAAAATTTACCTCTTTTGAAGCTTGAGGTCCAATTTTTCACGGTCGCATACGAAGGACATTGATCACCAAGGGTATCAAGCATATCTTCGTAAATCAGCTTACCTCTTAACCCTTTTAAATAGAGGGGTGATGGCTTGATACTCCAATTTTTCAATTTTCACATCTTTCTTTGTATTTATTGCGTAACTCTGGTTTACTTTCTTGACCTCAAACTTCACACTGACACTTCTAATGAGTTATTGTTCGTTGCTATGGTAACAGCATATTTTTTTTATGCATGGAACTGGTCTAGGCTAACTAGATATTAATACATCCTTGTACACCAACTTGGGAGTGTTCTCCGGATGAGAATTATTTTGCATTTCGTGAAAAATGTACCTTACTTCTCATGAAGCATCGACTTTCCTAAACATCTTTGACCACCATCGATACATAAAGTGGTCATAACATACCAGACTATCGGCACTGAATGAAACATGAAAATATGACACATTTCCCATAAAATTGCCTCTCAAACATTTAATGTCCCTCTGGAAATCATTGAGGTTCGATGATGACGCCAATTTACTGCTCTAGAGGCTCCAGAATTCGTATTCTATTTCATAGTGGGTAGATTTTTACTCCACCCCGTCTTTTTATTTCAAACATCTGCAAGTGGGTGATGACGTCAAGACGCCCACGATTTATTTGTGAATGGGGCTTTTCACCGCCCACTAATCCTGGAAAGAAGCTTAGTTTTCCTGATGGAAGTAACAAAAAGTATTCTTGTCGCTTCACACAATTCTTCAGGAAGAAATCTTGGTTTGAAATGAACAACCTCAAACATTACACAACATTTGATTTCCATCCAGATTTGTATCGAAATTACTTCTCTTGATACGTTGATGATGCATATCTAACGTATGAAAATTATGGACTTCGAATTTTAATCTAGGAAAGCCTCAGATTGTTTGGATTCTTGTAATCTAAATCGAAGAAAAAAAAGTTTTCCGAACGTTGGAAGAAGCATAATCGAATCTGCTAATAACTGAACTGAACATTTTTCATTTCACTTGTGAATTTTCACTGTACTACGAAATATTATATCAGTCCGAACTGCTGTGATGACATTCGTCATCATGTCACGAACTACAAGAAGCATCCACTCAAAAATAACTCGTTAATTTCAATATCTACGTACATTCAACTTTAATGATGCCATTCACAGTTACAAACGCCCATTATATCTATACAGAATGCAGTGTCAATCTAAATTTAGATCAAAATCTATGAACACGCTCTCCTGGAATGATTCATTTAACAGTGCCGCTAACCTTCTGCTTTTTCCTTTATGACAACATTGCTTCGACTTGGATGAATTATGGAGTCCTTTAGGTTACGTATGTACAAACATCCAATAAAGTTTCTAGGTACAGAAACCGGTCACTGGACTCATCACGGTTTGTTCTTGAGTTAAAACGGTAGATATGACACATTGTTATCCATTTAAGACTTTCCGTTTCCGTTGAATTTCATGAATGAAGAACCCATTGATCCAAAATACCTGTTGAATTTTTTTTCTGATGTGGCACTCTTTCTAAACGTTCAAAAGAAAACAGATATGTTTCAGTATGTTTACCATTGCAAACTTTCGATGTTTTCCTAAACGATGTTCCATGATTTTGCTAGAGATTTCTGGGTAATCATTATGTATAGCCTTGATCTAAAAATGAATTGATAACTTTCAACAGTTTTTCCTCGACTAGTGTATTCCGTATTCCATCTAAATATCAAATGCCTCTTGCCGCTACTCGAAAATCTGAAAATACCGTGCAAAACAGCTTCGTATTGAGAACAGGTCAATATATTCCGGAAACATTAAACCCTATTTGACGAAGAAACAATATCCGTAGCGTGAAATCGGCCGCTACATGAAATACTCAAACATGACACGAAACGAGTAGTCCATTATTAACTATTTTCGAAAGATCTTTCTAGATTAAAAAGTTCTGAGCGAAATGGAGTTCAAAGAGTAGGTAGGTATGTGAACAACTTGCAAACTGTATATTTCCCGTTCGCGTTTAATGCAAGTAAAATATTTTTTGGGGAGTATTTCTTGATTTGGGAACTCTCCCTTTGGTGAACTATGTTAGATGTGTTCGTAAAATGAGAAAAAAATAACAGTGAAACCTCTTCTTTATAATTATGTTGGCAACAGTTAACTGTGACAGATATTGTGCTCTATTTATCCTCTATGATTCCGAGAATGGTCCCTCATGAGACGGTTGACTCACTGTATGGAATCTCCGTTAAACGGGCATTCCATCGATGAATCATCATCATATTTGGCTTGAAATTAATGAAATGCTGTCCTACTTCATGACCTACGAAACTTCCGATCGAATTCCGATGATTCACATACGAATACACTGTGAATCTCAAACCCTATTCTGGTGTCTCCCACTGGTTTAGTATTTTCAATATTATTCATGGAATACTCGTACAGTAAGAGTACTCCGAAAACTGGAGGAGGCTCCACCCTATATTAAATCTTGATTTTAAAGTGTTTGTTACATGCAGGAAGAACCTTTTTGAACATTGAATTGATGTGACAGATCACATTATGTGAATATCGTATAATCTGTTTTAAATTGCACCTGCAGACTCCACCAGGTAGAATTTTTGATTTAGAAAAGAGAAGGAAGAATAAATATACGAAAATCATGACATGATTTTATCAGACCGTCGAATTGGGCTAAAACGGATATCTGAAGCACTAAATATTTCTTACGAACGCATTCATCATATATAGTTCACGTCAATTTGGACATGAGAAAAATTGCTGCAAAATGGATCTCCAAATGTTTGAATGTTGACCAAAAGCGTGCAAGGATAGAAGCATCGCGTTCGATCTGTGCTCGATTTGAAAACGATGTAGACTTCTTAAACCGAATTGTTACTATGGATGAGACTTCATTTCTACAATCCAGAAACAAAGCAACAATCGATGGAATGGCAACACTCTGGTTCTCCAAGACCTAAGAAGTTTCGTGTTCAAAAATCTGCTGGAAAAGTTCTTGCTTCAGTTTTTTGGGATTGCCATGGAGTTATTATGATTGACTTTTTTGGATAAGGGTAGAACAATAACCGGAGATTACCATTCGACATTACTGACCACTTTACGGGAAAAAATTAAAGAGGAAAGACGCGGAAAGCTATATCCAAAGGTGTTTTGTTTTTGCAGGAAAATGCCCCTGCACACAAATCTCATGTTGCCATGCAAAAAATTCGTGATTTAGGGTTTGAATTACTAGAACACCCCTCTTATTCACCAGATTTGGCTCCATCCGACTATCATCTCTTTCCTCAACTGAAAAGAAGGTTCAAAAGGTCGTAAATTTTCTTCCAACGAGGAGGTAATAGAAGCTGTGGAGGTCTGGTTTGCAGAGCAAGAAGAAACATTTTTTTTTAAAGGTCTAGAGACGTTGCAGGTTTGCTGTAATAAATGTATTGAATTAAGGGGAGAACATGTTGAGCAATAAAATATTTTGACATTGAAATATTGTTCGGTTCTATAGTAGGCTAAGAATTTTTCAATAAATCATCGTAGCTTTTCTCTTGATTGTGTTGATGCTTAGTAAAAAAGATTTTCAGGAACAAAGGGATGTCATAAAAGGCAAAATCTGATAAATATGGTTGTAAATTGATGACAGTCATCGTGTTTTAAGCCATACTTTCACCTCAACGCGATTAGGTACAAATTTGGTGTAAAAGAAGCGAATTCTTCCCTCGATATGCCCATTTTTTCATCTCCCAACTTATGATACCCCTAAACACAAGATTTATGTATCCAATGGTACAGCCAATTATCGCATTCGTGAGACGACTGTATACTGTACGTGTGTATGTAATCAAGTACAATCAATTAGCCCCAGTGGTGGGGATGCCGGGCGTGGTATACGACGTGACGTCATTCATTGACGCCGTCGCGACGATCAGCGTACGCGATGCTCGTACGCCGCGGCGCCAGACGAGGAGAAGCTGATCGAGGGGCATCGCACTGTTGTCAAGTCGTTTTCGTGGAAACTGGGAATCGATAAGTATCTCGTTCTTATCGGTCTGCTTCAGAGTGAAATTATGGGCTCGGAGTTCGAAGAAAATATTATCCGCATATAAGTCACCTTTGGAACTACCACTGTTTACGTTTGGAGACTTGAAAATCACGAAAAAACTATGATGAATAGAATATATGGCCTTCCAACCTCTTTTTGGAACCTAGGGTTGATGCACTGATGGATTAGAAAAGTTACAATTCGAAAAACAGAAACGAAAATAAATATTGATCATAACCACTAACCCACGAAATTTGTATCGACCAAATGTTACAGAATAAAAGCAATTTTCTGCATGGCTTATGCTCAGTTGATATGGTAAGGTCATTGTACGAATATTCTAGACACAGGGCCGTCTTCAGCCATGCATAGGCCATTAGATATACAGAGTTTGGGAGACATGTTGTAGCGAGTCAAGAAGCATGTGAACGAAACATCTCTCCACTTGAAATTGAGCTTAAATTTCCACAACGATGTGGGCATTTGTGGTCTCCATCAGAGTGACCATATCAGGACCCCCTAGAGTGGCCCTTTCACCCTGAAATGGATTTTGACAACAACAAAGCTATTCTATTCATAATTACACTATTTTTCGACCACATATTCAAGTTATGCCCATCACCCTGAACAATACAACAAATAAAATACAATATGTGCAACCTAGGAAGTTGCCTACACTGTCTTATGGGTATTTTTGGCCATTTCGGCCCTGTCCATCAGGCCAGAGGCCCTGGGCCTTTGTCCCTGCTAAAAAGACCTAGGTGTTGAAGGTAAACGATTTAAAAAAGTTATCCAGCTTGTTTCGAAAGCTACATGAGGTTCAAGCTACCAACTGAGAGACTAAAAATTTCGTAAAATACCTATTTGGATGGCGCATTAATGACAATTTATGACGGCTTATTATATGCCGCAAATTGCGTTAGGGATGCCGCTTCAAAAGGAATTTCCACTCGGGAAATAATGAAAAATAATCAACTGCGTTTTCTCTGAGGACAATGTATGTCGGACGGCAAATGAAAATTGGCGAGAAGATGCAGCGGAGGTTAAACGGCGAGAGCAGACGGCTGTATCGACCAGATCTTCAGGGCGCCTGTGCTAGGTCAATATGTTGCCGCGTGACCATTTTGCGCCAAATTCGATGATGGGCAATCTGAGCAGAAATTTTTTTTTCGTTCATGTGAGGCTATAATTTGATTAGCAGGCTTTTCTGTACAAATTAGGTTTATTATTTCTTAATAAAGTACACGTAGAGAAAAAACTAATTGAAAATTAAATCCACATGTCCCAAAGTGAAAATTAAAAAAAATTCCAAGGGTGCTATCATTTTGTTCTTCTTGTTCCCTTCCAGAAGTTCATCATGCACAATAAATTACTCAACCGAAGGTTCTTGAAGGAAGGTTTGCAACCCATTATGAAGGTGGAGTTTTGGTCAAGGGCGGTTCCAGTGGGGGGCCATGGGGGGTCATGCCCCCCGCCCTTCCTTTGATAATTTGAAAATAATTTTTTGAATATTTACTTCTAGAAGAGGTTGCCCTTTTAGGATGTGTATCACATTTAGATCTACCATGATTTTTCTGGAAGATACGCCTGTCTAAAGTTGACCTTCGAAAAATTTCCAAAGAGAGGGGGTCAATTAAAAAAACGAAAACCGAACGGTTTCACCAAGCTCGATGAAATTTCGAAATTTATCACTAGAATTTGTTTTTGAGGTTGTAGAAAACCAAACTGTTCATAATTCAATAGAGAGCTCTTCGAAGTGAACTCGAAAATAAAAATTGGAAAAACAAAAAAAAATATTTTCTTCTAAACTGGTCAGATATTTGAAATTTTGGTATGATAATATAGGTTTTCGAACATGCTGAATCTATTGCGAGCAATTTCGAAAGCCTATCTTCCTGCGCTTAGATTTTCATTTTGGACATGTCATTTTTCAAAACTTGCAAATTTTACTTGAGAATTCGTCAAGACCGAACGGTTGCGTCGAGATGGATGAAATCCATCCATGAGATTTATTACAAGAAGAGTTGCTCTTTCAGAAAATGTATCGCATTTAGATCTACGCGATGATTTTCCTGGAAGATAAATTACTCTAAAGATGCCCTTCGAAAAATTCCCAAAAAGTTGTTCCTCAAGATCGAATGGTTTTGCCAAAATGGATGAAATTCTCAAATTTATTACCAGAAGAGTTAGTTGCTCTTTGAAAACTTGGGAGAAATATTTTTTCGAATATAGAAAAATGATTTTATTTCCCCCTTCAATTAAGAATAACTTTCAAAGTAGTTTTCTTTCAAACATTTAGCTTATTACCTATATGTAACAGTTTGACAGTTATAAAGATATACCTATTTTATATCAACAAACACACCTTACAGAATTTCAAATATAAATTTATGATGCCCCGCCACTGGTTTTGATGTATCCCGTATTTTTTGCTTCCCTCTTTTCGATCTTTCCATACAGTGTTCCCCAAATGAATGTGAAATAGGGACTTGTTGCGCCATCTACGAAAGATCTCGGAAGCTTTTGAGAAAAACTCATCAACAACACTCCCAACACAACGGACCACAATGATCTTAATCCTTCCTTCCTTTTTCCATTGCTCCATTCAAAATTATCATTGACTATAAATCACCCAGTACATATATCTAGTCTAGACACATTAATCGAGAGATTTCCAGTGATTCATAGTGAACGAAAGTCGCGTCCGCTGAAACCCGCAACAAAGAGGGTTTTTGGAATTTCCCCCGCAAACAATGAGGTTTTTGCCTAATATTTCTTGGAGAAAAACGGTGTTGACTGGTCCCACCCATTTCGTCTAGCCGGGTCAGGGTCCTTGCCTTGGCGAATCGACTCAACTCCTTGCTCATCTCGTTTGCTAGATACGTCTCGCACTGTTGCCAGGTAATAATGCCTCCGTTCATTTCGCAAAAAAAATGTATGCGTATGAGGTTGGCAGGGGAACATTCTTGGTTGAGAGATTTTAATGGCTTTGGAAGTGTTTCGAACGGCTTGTGTTCGTTTTTCTAGACATTGATCGATTAACAAAGCTCCATTTGCTCACTCTCACAAAGGATACGTTTCACGAAATCATATGCTCATTTGAGGCATATAGCGAGTAGTATGGCCCGGATTTTGGGTTGTGGGAGGGTGTGTGACCTTATATTTAGGTTAGGTTAGGTTAGGTTAGCCCCAAAGAAAGAAGTCGCAGATGCTCAAATCAGGTGAGTACGGTGGCCTCTCTGAGACCAGTCGCACCTGGTAGATCTGTCTCAAACCAACCAATGATATTCGTGTCCCATCCTGCTGGAACCAGATGTCACCCAGATCATGTTCTTCAGCAAGTTTTTTCAATTCATGCTGTGGAAAGTTTTCAACAATTTTTCTTTAGGGGTGATTCCAAAAATTGGGCTACAGGTTCCATATGGTTGTACTGGCATGCACTACACTGGCTAGTACTGGACAATACGATAAAACGTACTGTATTTTACTCTCAATAAATTTAGATAGAAAACGGCTGAAAGCTTTTTGAACTCTCCAATTCTTTATGGGATATAACACTACTTAAGATTGATGAATTTTTGGAGTACCTAAAGGAAGATTGAATAATGTAAGCACGTCAAAGGCGGTATAACTTCGCGAACCCAAAGTCCAGAAAAAGCCAACTACATAATGATTCATCCAGGATAAGACCATCGCAAAAAAAGGGTGTAGATGTATATGGGTTCTACAAATTGATATGGGTAACAAAATTCCTCTTGGTTATACAACATTGTCACAAACGAACATCATTGTTCAACAATATTTATGGTATTGCCAAATTTCGAAGAAAAATTAGGTCCCACGTTTTTGAGAAAGAGACTACAACTGCATCACAAAGCTAAACATTGCGTGAGAGTATTCAATACTCCAACAGGAACTTGAATGTGATCCAAAAAGTAATTTTGACGTTGAAAAGCACAAACCTAACAAATAAATTAAACCCAAAATTGTCCATAATTTATTCAGTAAATAAAATATTACAATATGAATCAACTAAAAACATAAATAGGAGGAACAGTTATCAAATACAGCTTATCAGTTTTTCCTATACTAATACTGATCCATTCTTCTTGTACTCTTTACAGGATATTCTTCTAAACTACAACCTATCTTACAACTTATCGACATTTGCTTTAAAATCCCATTTCAGGGCGGAAACCACCTAAAAAACAGCGTCTTTTTCATTATCACGTATTATTGCAATCGTTCATTCCTTGAAGATGGGAAAGGTTTCTCTCTACCTCAGAATACATTGAATTGAATCATTCAAAATATCCTTTCTCCAAAACCTTCTATGGTTTTTTCATCCTCTTTCTGAGCAAATCGAGCCAATATCTCAAACCGACGCGGGTTGGGGGGGATTCCATCTGAGGCAGGCCCTGTCCACCTCTTTCAGGGCCGTAGTGCGGCGTTTCGTCCGTTCGACGTATTCATCAATAACGTCCTGCTTCTTCAAGATGATATGTTTTCCCTTCCAGTATTTCATCATGCCGAGGGCTTGCAACGTGGACACGATATCGTACGAAGATATGGCCATTTCCGCGCTGATGTCCTTAACCGACAGGGCCGGATTCGAATTGGCGCACAGGTAACCCAGCAGCACGTCTTTCCAGTAGGATCTGTACGAGATGAGACCGAGATCGCTGAGAGGTTTCTCTGGAGATCCTATTTTGCCTTCCACTCGGGTCAGAAGATAACCTGAAAGAAAAAAGGTTATAAATATTTTTTTTCTTGGACTTCCAATTGGGATATTGAAAGTTGCAAGGGAATATTTCTAAACCTTTGGAAATATTGAACTTTTTTTCAGTATAAAACTTACTGAAATCTATCAACAGCCTGCCGTAACCCTGCCTTTGGTATGGCGGTAGAGTGAGGATACAGGAGACGTTGTAATTCAGAAAAGAATTCTTTTCCTAAAAAAAAGATCCAAATTATAACCTCATATCCAATATACATCTAGCATACAACAATATGTTCATGTATTTAGGTAAAATTGAAAGTGTTTTCTGCTCTAGTTTCAAGTCTTTCGTTTGGCATTTTTCCCCCAATTTTTTGCCCTCAATATGCAGCTGATTTTCCTGCCTTACCTCTCCCACTCCCAGTGCTCACGAAATTAGTACTTACTACTATTTCACAAGGCCCAAATGTGGGATTAAAACATTGTGCCCATGTGTGAGGTGCTGCAGCAGCAATTTCTTTGGAGCTGGCCTCTTTAATGCCACGGCTTGAGAATCAGGTATCTGTACAGACTCGATAAGACAGCCTTTTTTTAAGCTACAGCATCCAGTCTTTGCAAATCTCTCTTTCAAGACCTGGTATTCACAGTGTTAAGGTCTAGCTAGCGATGAAGGCAAAAAATCGTCGAAAGTTGATGGTAAAGCAGTCCTGAAAGCATTTGGGCGTCTTCACCAAGCAGATCAGGGAATGGCGCACTGTCTAGCCAAAATGCAAAGCAAAGAAGCATTGTCGCTTCCAACACAGTCAACCTGATGCCAAATTTTACGCTGACCAGCGTATCTGTCGAATTTTCGGTTCGAACCGATGAAATATGAATGGAGAACGGGGATGCCCGTTGGAGATCCCAGTTCGGGCATCGAACAGAGCTCTAGCATGCAGTTTCCGACCCGTCGCCGCATCCCAGACCAGTTCAGCCCCACCTGTCGGCGACGGCCGGGCCAGACGCCGCGATAGCTCGGGTCGTCGACCCGTCGCGACGCTCCTGCACCGCAGACGCCCAAATAGTCCTCTCCTATCTCTAGCCGGCTGCTGATTAAGCTGCACCCAGATGTGATTGACCTATTCTTTTGGGCAAAGGCTACTGGTCCTGCAACGGACACAATTGACGAGGCCAGAACTCCAAAAACTGCTGGACGCAAACTTTTCCGACAACCGATAATTGATAAATCGCAATGTGTACCTGATATGTCTTTTAAAACAATTAGGGTGAAGTATGGAAGCTCATAAAGAGCTGTCATCCGGGTACCGAAGATCCGACGTTGAAAATTTGTATTCACTTTTTTATACTATTTTCTAATACTGTGCGTTTTTACCTCGGTTTCTACTTCACTCTCTCGCACTCATACTCGCCCTAGTATCCCAGAAAGACATACAAAATACCGCATTTCTTTAAAATCTATATACTACATACTACTTTTTTTGCATTTTATCAACTTTTGTCTCTTGGTTTTGGGTAATCCATGGACCTATTTGCTCTCCAGGGAAGGGCTTAGACCACAAAAATAGTACAGTAGGGTAGAGTCAAGTCAAGTGTAATAAAGCAGACAAAAGTAGAGATGTTGAGTAAAATCAAGCAGAGTAAAGCTAGTTCACAATGAATCTCCCTCACCTTGCTGAAATATCCAACTGTGTGACATCCTTCTGTATCATAGATTGTCATTACATAAAACAAAAATGGTTCCACATCATAGTACAACGTTTTATGATCTAGGAAAAACTTTGCTAGCAAACACAAATTCTGGCAGTACTGCTTATACTTCTTCCCATCGACTTCCCACACACTAATCTTGTCTTTGCGATAAACCTCTTCACCGGGAGGATGCCTCCACACACATTTTACTATGTGTCTCATCAAGACAGTTCGAGATTTCATGTACCTCAAACAGAACTCACATATGTACAGTTTGGGCAATCTGGTGAAGTCCTCTGGGTAGGGGCTCTGATACCAAACCTCCATCTCGTATTTTCCCATTTCTATATATTTAGTTGCCTTTGTATGAGGTTGAGTCTTGAGATCTTCTTCGATTTTTTCTGCGGCAATAGCCTGTGCGTCTTTGAAAAGCTTCAAATCATAGTCAGGTACAAAACCATCTAAAATAGGTTCTCTGTTGGTATCCGATGTTTTACTTTCGTCTGGGAGAATATACTCAAATTTTGACCTTGCTTCTCTGATTTGCTGTAAGTTTTGCTTTTGTTCCTGAAGAATTGTAGCCTTTTGGGACTTCTTAAATATATCCAATATTCTCTTCCTGTTATCTTCTCTCTTTTTCCTTTCAATACTCTCTTCTTTGCACTGACTTGGAGACATATTATGATACATTGGACATGCCTCTAAAGTAAAATGTTTTGCAAATTTACCAGAAATATGACCCAAACTATTACAACTTTCCAAAGGGCATGTCCTTTCTTCAATGAGAATATCATTTGCTCTAGATTTATTCTCCGCATTGTCTGATTTCTTTTTTGCCTTTCCTTTACTGCTTACTGGTGCTTTTTTAACTGGAGAATGACTAGAGGATCTTTTTGTGCTCTCAGTATCAGAATCCGTGTCTGAATAGACATTTTTTCCTAGCACATGTTTTGATTTTCTGGTATTTGCAGACCTTGTTGATTTTCTCAACGTTTTTTTACAGTCATTCGTATCATTTTCAGAATCTGTATTACTGTTCTGGTTTTGCTTACATGATTTAGGTTTAGGATCATTTTTCTTAACTTTTTTTATAGATGGTTCACTACTATCAGTATCACTGCTACTCGAATCTGAAGAGGATCTATCCTCTGAACTGACAGAGTTACTCTCAATTTGGTGATTCTGTGGTTTTTTATTTTTTTTAACAGTTTGATCAGGGACTTTAGGAGGAAACCTTTTGGGAGCTTTGTTCACAGGTTTCTGTGTGGATATAACTTTAGATGTACCTTCTGAATCCTCAGAACTATTTTCAGGAGAAAAGATACTCTTTTTTTTATTGGGATCATCTTTGTCGGAAACTTTTGTGTTAGATGATAACTTATGCTGATTGTTCTTTGATACTTCATTGGATTTCCCAAAGGGTTTATTAGATGGTTGCTGTGTTTTGGGTTGGGTTCTTGAAGGCTCTGTTTTATTCACATTTCCAGAAGGGGTAGAAGGTTTTGGCTTTGTTATAGTTTTCTTTTTGGTGGAATGTTTTGAAATATTACCTGGTTTATGAAGTTCTTCATCATCAGTAGAAGAAATTTCAATCTTAACAGTAGGTTTTAAAGGCTTTGGAAGCACAGGCTTCTGTTTAGTCAAGGGTTTATTATCTTGTTTAAGATTCGACTGCGGTTGTTTTGCAGTGTCTGAATTACGTTTTACATTTTTCTGGACAGGTGTAGATTTCTTTGTCTCTGAAACTTTTGTCGACGCTTGAGAAGAGGAAGAATCAGAATCTGATGAGGAAGAGCTTTCGCTTCCACTACTAGAAGAACTGGAGCTAGAAGAATCACTGGTCGAGCCAGAAGATGACTCTGTAGAAGAAGCTTGCTGGAAAAAATATTACCGGTTAACTAATTTACTTCATGTTAATAAATAATTTACCTTTTTGTTGTCTTCCATTATGTGAATAGAATGGAACCACCAAAAATACAACACTTGACTAACTGCCTCAGTTTATTTATTATTATGCTGTCAAATAATTGACACTGACACTGACAAAATAGGTTATGTTGGAATAGCCACAGAACACTAATATATAAAACCATAGAGGAGGATATAGTACAGCCCTCTATCTACGGTACAGCCTCGACTCTATCAGTGTTTAGAAAACAAATTCACTAAAATAATTCCCTTTCAAGTAGAAAATAACTCAATCAAATCAGAGATCAACTTGCGGAAATATTTAAGAAAAATAAATAATTTTCTTCTTTTTCTGATTTTGAAACAGAAGGGAACAGCTGATGTTTTCTTGAATTTTGACATATTTACATACAATTTTTTCAATTTTTCGTCGTTGTAAATCTGTATTAATAGTATTAATGTATTCTATGACAAAGACAAAATAATGTTCAAATAGAAAAAAATAAAAAAAAAATAAAAAATTAGAACTTTCATCGAAAAAAAAATCTCGTAAGGTTTATTGTAGTTGCAATTGTTAGAATGTCATGCCAAATTAATTTATTGGGAAATATTCCTGATATTGATGAAATCAGAAATTTTCTGTTTCATGATGATGAGAAAGATACGGGTAATTCTAATTCTGGATGAAGATATTTGGGTTTGATGTTGATAAGCTCTTTTCCTAGGTACCGAGTCATGGCTACAAAAATGCCTCCTATCTGTCTCCCCTTCAGGGGATATAATTGTTTTTTGTAAGGGAAGAAAACTGGTTATAGTAACATCAAAATGGGACTCGTCTTCTTCATCGAGTATATTTCAGATTACTCATTCTGGTACAATACATGAAGTTGATAATATAACATCGGTTTTGTGTCTACCTATAGTGGGACAAAGTAAAAGTTCAAACGTGAGTTTAGAGAAATTTCTTCTTAATAATTAACTAATTCTCAAATCTAGAATATACTATTTCCTTCTAGATCCTTCCAGATTGGACATGCATTCTTGTTGGTTTTGAGTCTGGATATGTTCGTGCTTATTTGGAAACATGTGAACTAATTTACGAAGAACAATTTCACAATGAACATATAGTTTCTATAAAATGTCGGTCACAGCATAGTCCTAGATCAGATATAGCCTTAATTGTGCGTCCAGAAGAAGTCTATGTGCAATATAAAACAGTTGTGTGCTTCATTGCAGGGAAGCAATTCATCCCAATATTAAGAACCAATAGAGCACAATTAGCAAGGGGTAATTTCCATTAGACCTCCAAAAGCAGAACCTAATAAACATACATATATTCATTCCTCAGTTAGAAATATAATGAATAGAGTTTTTGATATTTGAATTTTACTAATAGGTTGTCTATAGGATGTTAAACACCAGTAATGTAATTTTTTTTAGCACAAGCCAACAGTGAACTCTTCGATTATGATCAACCAATTATGGAGGTAAAGAAATGGGAATTTCAGGATCAGGCTATCATTAAAGACATTGCCGTTGTTGGTCTGTCAATTTCGAATCCTTACGACAATTTACTTGCTGCATCAACATGTGGTGGATTCGAAACCAAATTCAGTTCAGTGCCCCCTAATCATACTCTTGTTATGGCTGTTGGTAGCAAACCTTTCTTGGGTTTTCATTTCGCCACTGAAGGAACTAATCAAGCCATATTGATTGATGTAGCTAAAATAGTCGCTAACAAGTTGAAATCAGCTCTTCCGTAAGTAATTTATGTGTTTTTCCAATGAGATGTGTTCAGTCTTGCATTAGCTAAAAAGTGTATTTAGCTGTATGGTTTTCATTCATTATTTCATTCCCACAATTAACATTGCTTTCATTGCCAATTGTCCTTTTGTTCTGAGAAATGAAAATTTTATTGTTTATGAAACAATCAAAAAATTTTTCAAGAGATGATGATCATTATGAAGAACTTTTCATTCTGCAGAACCTGGCTAACTGGAAGTGGACAAGCTGAGAAACATCCCTCCACTGTCCAGCATCCTGCAGAGCCAATGGGTTGTAGATTTGGTTTATGCGATTTACAACGCTCAGCCAACTCTATCATCCTGACATCGGACCATAAGCTGGCTGCAATTTCTGACAGTTTAGGCCGTGTCATCATCATTGATACCGAAAAAGGCATAGCCTTAAAAATCCTGAAGGGCTATCGAGATGCTCAGTGTTCCTTCGTTCAAGTAGAAGATGATAGGTATTCCGGTTCTAATAAGGGAAACAGAAAAATTGCCCTTTTCTTAGTTATCTACTCTCCTAAAAAGGGGACATTGGAGATTTTCACAACCCAACAATTTTTGAAAATAGCCACATTTTCTGCATCAAAACACAGTAGACTTGTCTATATAAACTACAGTCTGATGGGTTTCACTCAACTGACAAAATCAAAATACGCATGTCAGTTCACTACTCTATTGATAGACAATGATGGCAAAATGAAAGAAATCATGATTCCCTTCCACTTTTCTTTGAATGACGAAAGTAGTAAGAAAGCTCGAGATATTCATTTATACAAAAGATTAAGAGAGATGATACAAAGTGAAAAACCTGTCAATAAGTGTCTCAAGTCTGAAACACTCAATACAATAAAAGAAATGGATACAATGGAGATGAAAATTCAATTGATTGAGCTACTCTTGAAATCAAAGAATTTACCAATAGATATTTTATTGGAGAGTGCAATATATATCTTAGATAATCTTGGCGAAGAAAATTGTAATGAACCTGAGAATTCCTTCAAAATTAAAGTGAAAAATATTGTTTCCTTTCTGAACTTCTATATTTATATGAAAAGTGACGAGGATGAGCATGCAGATAATTGTCCCATCCTCAAATTTGGAGAAAAAGAAATAACCTATCTGAAGGACCTCTTTAACAACATAGTTCCTCAAGAGCAACATCTAAGAGTGAATTTTGCAGATGACAATTCACTGTCTATAATCGAATCCTTAACAATTTTCAACTTAACTGTTGATTCAAAAATTAATTTAATGGCAAAATATGATGAAAACACAGTCTACATTCTTTGCAAAGATCTTTTTAGTAAACATAATGAAAAATGCAAAAACCTGGAGAGATTTAGGGAAGAAGTTATGAAAAGTAATTTAAACACCAAAGACATATTTCAACTACTCATAATGTACTGGGTGAACCGCCCATTGGATGATTTTTCAAATTTAGAGAATGAAGTCAATAATCTCACAAACATCTTATATCACCTCTTGAAAATAGCAGTAGACACTTCTCCTAGAAAGATTTCTTTAAGATATTATTGGGAAGATATAAGAGAAATTATATTCAACTCAACCAAACCGTTTCCTGCCCTAACAGCCGCTGTATCCTGCAAATATATCGCTTACAAAATCGAAAGAGAGTATGATTCAGGCAGATCTGACATCGCATTAGATGACAGTGATTTAGAAATATGGTCCAAAGAAAATGTTGAGTGGACCATGCTCATAGGTAAACTAGAAGATGTATCGCTTTTGAACTTGTTGATAGTCAAGAAACCTGTCATTACTAAATATTGCACTCTTCCTAAGCTAAGCCATGAGCTGGATATAAGCCTCAAGTTTGTACTCCAAAGAAAAGGTTCTGTTAGTGAATTGGTATCCCGGTGGTTGACCATGACTGGGATTGAGCCAGAACTGATTGTTCTAAATGACACTTTAAGAGATAAACTTTCCAAAGTCCCCGATTCGAAGGAGGAAGATTTGGATATGCTTTGTCCAAAGGAAAAACGCGATTTCCTCGAAACTGAAACTCTTTTCAAAGACTTCAATACGATAAAAGTCCATTGGCCGTACAGTTTAGACTCTGGAATGATATTGGCAAATATGTGTTGGGAATATGCTTTGGAATGGAAAAAGGATATACAGAACCTTCATTATTTAGAAGCTTGCATATCATGCCTTAAAGCTATGCCAAATTTTTTCGTGAAATTAGGCTTGTTCAATTTAGTTTGGAAAACACATATGAACCTTCTTTTTGAAAACACTATCAAATTGATAAATAAAGTTGGAAAGGTTCCAAAGTTGAGATTATGTATACAAGATACTGGTCTATCAGATGTACAAATCCCTGTATTCCTAAAGATTTGCACAGATTACTTAGACACTTTCACTAATATAGTTCAAGAAATGTATAATGTACCGAAAACACCTTTAAAGTTTGAACCGTTATGGGAGAATGGCGGGCAGCCCTTAGTTGAATTAGCCATCTATCAAACAAATATAAACTACGAACTTCTTCTTGCCCATTACGAATTGAGTTTAGTGTTCCACATGCTATGTCGGTTTGGCGTTAAAGCATTGAAACCAATGCAAAACCTATTTGACGTCGAAGTGATCAACGTTTTTTTCCACCATTTTCAAGAAAGACCTCATGTAGATTTTAGCAGAACAGACAGTGGAATGACAACAGCTAGATTGCAATTCTTGAAGAAAATGATCAGTTCCAGTGTTGAATCTATCACGACCAAAGACGGAGAGGTTTACTTCAGGGAACACTCTGACTGGATGTCTAAGTTCAAGTTACTGGGATCGATATGGAAATTGAAACTGGACGTTTTGAGGATCCATGAAAACGTTCAGTTATTCGTCCACGGTTACGATACCATCGCACATGACATGATGTGTGTTATAGAAGATAAGCACACTCTTGGAAGGCATCTTCTGATTATCGCTGGAAAGAGAATGTATAAATACATGGGAAAGTCTCCAAACATCGGTACAGTACACACTTATCTTACTCCTGCTATTACCGGATGGATTCAAGACCTGGTAGGTGAATTGTTCAATTTGATAATTCTGAAAAAAGTATCTCTCCTGACGGGATTTGTACCCATGACCTCTTGACTGCCGCTCAAGTACTGTACCACTGAGTTTCCAGAAGTGCAGGTTCTATCCACCCAAAATGGTCACTTGTCTTAGAATTCGAGTCCTGTCTGAAGATGTACTTTTTTCGGAATTTTTCGTCATTTGAAATTTATCAGACGAAAAAATCTCATGAATATGATGATCAAGAAGAGGACACTTTTGATTTTGTTACAAATAGGAAGACTCGAGAATTTCCCTTGAAATTTATTAATTTTTTAACATTCCAGAATAAGGATTGGGTTGCAGAAAGTTCCCTTAGGGATATGTATCGTTTAACAAGAATGGCAGTTGCCAACTTGGATGAAGATAAATACGAGCATAAATTAGCTAGTATTCTTTTCGAAGCAATAGAACAGTTAATGGCACAATTTGATGATTGAATTTTTTAATGTGAATTTTAACGGGTTACGTATATGAAGGTAAAAGTATTCACCATAAGTGGGGTCATCAGTGACCAATAAGGAGTCGGGAATGTGAGAAGGCCATGGAGAGGTATGCAGCGCTGCCAAAGTGAGAGCTCCAGAATGTCTGTTATTGTTATTTTTTTATTAACTTTTAATGTACAATGAATGATTGATTAGAATTTTGAAATTTTATCGATAGATGTGTTTTTTTGTACTTTTCCTTTGCAAAGTCCTTCAAGAAACAAGATTAAGTCCCAGTTCTACAGTTCAAATTCGAGCCGAGTTCAAAACTCATAAATTGAGTTCGATAACTTCAAAATTGCGATTTGTAGCGTGTCCACATAATGGATAACACGCAGATAGAATATTACGTCTATGTTAAACGCAAGAGCAGATATCTCACTAAATTCCTGTTATTCTTACAAGTTTAAAAATGATATAACGCAAAAATGGGTGGCGCATTTTCTGGAATTTGATAACAATTTAAATAATGAGATAATGACATCTATGAGATAATATGACAGGAATAGAGTGCTGAAATATAAGACAGATCGAGGGCATTTTGTGTTATTTTGTTTGTTCAAAATTTCCTCTTCAAAAATGACCGGTAGGTATCTCCAAACTAACTGATAAATGCTAAACACCACCCATATTCTAGACCTCGGAATGACAAGAAGCAACTACATCTTGAAGCGTTTGCTGCTTCTCCAAACCATGGAAGCACCGACAATATCAGACGCTAAGAAAAATTTCGGAGAAGATTTAGCTCAGAAAATTTTCTGCAATTGCGATCCCAATTTTCTAGAAGATTTTGGACTGGAACCGCCCCTGAAAGGGCCCATGGGCGGGGACTTGTGGACTTCCCCTAGTGACTTATTGATAGGAAAAGTTTGCCTCAAACCACCCTTGACTTCGAAGCATATCAGGGCTTTGACACACCAAGGAATTATGGGTAAGGAAATTTATGAAACAACATCATGGAAGAAATTTCAAATAAACATTTATTTTTTGAATCATTTCTTCAATATAAAAATCAGTAGATGAATTTTCCTTCTAGATATCGGGTTGAAAATAGAGAAACTCTTTTGGAACCAGGTGGAAATAGAGAAAAGCAAAGAAATGGAGGAACAAGATAGAACACTGAGATTGCTTTGCGAAACTTCCAAAAAGGAAGCCATTGCCGAAGTGCAAGCTAGGATGTTGGAAGTGTTCAGAAGACAGAGACTAGAGCTAATAAACGAAATGGAGGGTCTCTGTAAAGAAGAGATAAAAGGAATGGAGATGAGGCATTACTTACACCTCCAGGATGAACTGAAAGAACAGGCCAGGGAACTCGAGCAGCATTATCTGGCTAAAATGGAGGAAGAAATCTCGAAAACTAGCGAAGTAATGATTGTGAAATCTTCTGCCAACTTGGAGGAATTGGAGGCGGCCATGAAAAAAGCTTTCCAAGCGCAACTTCAGTAAGATACAATTTTTAGAGATATAAAAGTGAATAGTGATGAAATACATACATCAAGAACATACAGATACACTTTTAACCAAAAAGCTCCAAACCGATAGAAATAAAACATTAACTTCATGTTTTTTAGTTTAAATTTGATTGAATTACAGAAAAGCGGACATCCACGCCCGTTTCGAAATACAGAAGGAGCAAACAAAGTGCAGGGAGAAACTGAAGGCCCTTCAACACGATCTGGAATGTAAAAATTTGGCGAACATGATGTATCTGATATGCATGGAAAGAAAGAAATGCAGCTTCGAGAAGGTAACCACTGAGAAGCAGTTTACGCAAGAAATCCACGAACTGAGCGGAATCATTCGCGATAAAGATGAGGAGATAGCTAGGATCAAAGCCGAGAGAGACAAGCACAAGAAAGAGGTGGAATTGAGGGAGGAGGCACTACTGGAAATTATCAAAGAGTTCCAGAAGTTCATCAACTTTGCTCTAAAATCCGTTCCAAAGCAAGCCGAGTACCTTTTATCCGCCGAGAAACTTATGGTGTTTGAACTCACGGATGCTTTATCGAAGGTATACTTTTACTCTGTCATATAGGGTAAACACATAAACATCCGGTGGATCTCCTGAAAGAGGCGAGGCATATTAGGCACTAACGCCTTTCAATTGCAGGTTGAAGTACCCAAAGACAGAGACGATGACCACGATCGTAACTACTTGTGGGACAAAACACCAGCCATATCGGATTCCACTGGTTCATCTTTGAAAGTCAAAGACGGTCACGACTGCCTAAAACAGCCGGAAATAAGCGAAAGCGAATTATCGATGGGCCAGTTCCTCCCTGGTTTCTACTACAACGATCAACTTTTCGTCAGGGAAGATTTCAGGAACATGATTTCGCAAGGGATAACGATCAAGGAGAATAACATGTTGTGGACCAAACATGTACAGAACGTTATGGATCATTTGGAGCAGCCTTGTCAGTCGTGTATGTTTAACGAGAAGAAAGATAACAATGGAAAGTGAGTGAAGAAGTCTCTTATCTTGCTATAAGAAAAAATTTTTTTTATCGATGCTAGATTGATACTAGTGAAATACGTTTCCAAAAAGAACCTTCATCTCTATTTCATAACAGGTATATAGAAAAAAGGAAATCCATTGTTTCCTACCAGTCAAGCGTCCACTTCTCGATGAAGGAAAAAGATAAACCTTCGATGATGTCAATGGAAAAAGACAAGAAACTCAGGAGGGCGTCCCTTAAACCAGTCGAACCGGAAGACATAATTCAAACCATAGATTTTAGTCACATCGGCTCGGAAGAAAATAGGAAAACTCTAATAAGCGCCAAGAATTCCGTGGAAGTTCTCAAAGAAAGCATCATCAGAAGAAAATCGTCCTTGAAAAGTGAAGATATCGAAAAAGTAAAACTGCGAGAGGAAGAAATGTACACAGTGGGTGAGGAAATTCCTCCATTGCATTGTCCCAAGTACCAGTTCATTATTCTAAATTCAACCCTATGTATGAAATTATTCACTCTCATCATTCAACCCAATATTTCCCAGATAATCTGTCTGAAGAAAAAGAAATTCCACCAATTGACACCGAATCAAGATTATATATTGAAACAAGAGATTCCGTTATCAAAACCAAAGTGCATCAAGTTATTGGATCTATAAGTGACGTAAGACCATTGAAAGAGGAGCATGAACCGCAGAGAAATACCTCTAAGTGAGTATATATCCAAATGATTGACCAATAGTATATAGCATCCACCAGTGCTTATGCATACAGCAGATTTTTTTTTCTACAACTTGGCGAGTTTCACATTCACATCATACTCGTAAATCTGCGATTCTTTTCATTCCAGACTTACGATGACTACAGATTCGGTGGAAGTGCTGAAGAAAAGAGATTCGGTCTTGCCATCTAAACAGTTACGTCAGGACATAAAATGTGCCTTATCAGACTGCAACATCTTGAATTATAAGACTAGTTCAGAAGAAGCGATAACAAAGATTACAGAAGGTCGACATCCTAAGGAAGATGATGTGGAAATTGAACATATAATTGAACCTCCCAGAAGAATATCGATTGCTTTCACTGGCAGATCTATCATTTACGAGAGAGAGGAGGACGACGATTTAGAATCCAAGGAAGAGGTGCAAAAATTCAAGAAGCTTCCTGTCAAATCCAAGAAAACGAAGACTAAATCGTATAGGTCAAAGAAAATCAGCAGTAATAAGGGTAGGTTATAATCCGAAATAATACTATGTCCGCACTCTGGGTTCCATCCATAAGATAATTGTGGTCTTTCATCAAAGTTGAAGACTCCACTTAATAGTAATTGTGAGACAAGTATTGAAGGTCATGAACTCATGAAGTAAATAGTATAAAATGTTCAGCTACCCCAAAAACTGATTGATTATGGGCAATATTGAAATATTTTTCAGATAAACCTAAATCTACAATACACACCAAGGTGCAGAGGGAACAAGAGGAAAAGCATGGAATAATCAAGACTCCCAAGGTGATTATGGGTGATTCAAACATGCAATTTTTTAATGAGAGTGACAGACAATTCACATCGAACCGCATTAAATCATTTGTAAATATCTTGAAAGATCATCCGAATCTTATTAGGTTATTCACGTCTGTTACAAGATAATTTTTTTAATAAATATTTGAATTATCGGTTTTTATTTTATTATACATATGCATTACATTTATTTTCAATTTGCATAAGAACTTGTTTCTTTTGGTACATAGCTTAAGGCTTCTTGGTACTTCTTAATTCTACTTTCTACATATTCTTCGGCTGAAAAAGCTTCAGCTGTTTTACATTGCTGTATAAGAGTTTCTTGGAATTCTTTCTCCCTTTTTAGTTCTCTTTTTTGACGAATCTACAAAATAATATTTAGTATCTTCGTAAATTTGCCATTTGAAATATATACTCATATTTCATTCAAAATTGAAATTATTCCACCTCTGTCATCCTTACCTTTGCTCTCACAAATTTGAGTTTTTTTCTCAACTTCTTCAATTTATGGTTTTTCATCTTTTGACGTCTTATCACAATTAACCTGGCTGCTTCTATTGAATTGTCATTTTTCTCCGATGGAGGTTCAATAACTAACTTATTTTCTGAAGGATCTTCAACTAGGGGTAGAATAAAATTTCTTGGTATTTCTATTTTATGTCCATAATTGAAAGGCGTCCTTATATCTTCGTTTCTCTGATATATCCAATTATTTTCGATTTTTGATAATTGTGGTGTGAATTTAATTATAGGAGGGATTGCAGATACTGATCCAGATTCACATGTTAGTAGACGAAAAAAATTGAATGAGGGGCCTACAAAATCATTTATATTTATATATAAGCATTGGGTTTTTGTCATAATTTTACCTATTTTCTTTTGAAACGAAGTCTTTAAGACCCTAGTAAAGAAATTTGCCATTTTGCAATAATGAAGGCCGATTCATTTAATTAAAAAAAGGATATTTTTGTAAAACACTTTTTAGGCTCTGTTTTTAGGTTAATCAATTGACAGATAAAACAAAAAATTTCATTAACAGTTTCTGTATTTTAAACTCGAATATCCAAATGAATATTTATTGTGGGTAAACCTGATCCTGATAGGTATTATATATAATTTTTTTCTTTTATAATTATATACCATACATCTGCTCTTATGGGTTTATTCAAAGAGGTAAAGAAAGAAGATGAATTCAAGTTTATAGCTTAACCTATAAAAGAAAAGTACAAATTTAAAAAGTAACGAAACTTTACGATTCGAAAATTCGTTGATAAAAAAATGTCTATGAATAAGTATATGCATCCAAGGAATATTTATAAGAATCCTCCAAATTTCAAGCAATTGGCCATTGATTATCCAGAATTCAGGCAACATGTGAGGCAAGAACTCACTGGTAAAGTTATACTTGATTTTAAAGATACAAATGCTTTGAGAGCTTTGTCCCGTACTTTACTGAAGAAAGATTTCGACTTAGAAGTCGATATACCAGTTAACAAGCTCATACCGACAATTCCTCTCAGATTGAATTACTTATTATGGTTGGAAGATCTGTTGAATATTCAACAACAGGGTACTGATGAAATATACGGAATAGATATTGGGACAGGTGCATCGTGCGTTTATCCCCTCATCGCTGCAAAAAAATTCAAATGGAAAATGATAGGCACGGAAATTGACAAAGAAAGTATTATTTATGCAAAAAGAAATGTTGACCAAAATATGCTCAACGAACTCATACAAATTCATGAAACCACAGGAGATACTCTGCTCGTAGATTTGATTACTTCACAAAATAGGAATTTTGATTTCTGCATGTGTAATCCTCCATTCTTCTCATCAACAGAAGAACTTCATCCCTTCTTCAAATCAAGAAAAACTACAAGGCCTCATCCTAAAAATGCTTTCTGTGCCTCCACTAATGAAGTTGTAGTAAATGGAGGGGAAGTTGAATTTATATCGAAGCTAATAAAGGAGAGCGAACAACTAAGATTCAAAATTAAGATTTTCAGCACAATGGTAGGTCACAAATCTAGCCTGGTTCCATTGAAGGCACTTCTACGGGAAATTGAAGTTGGTAGCTTCAAGCAAACAGAATTCTGTCAAGGACACACTACAAGATGGGGCCTAGCTTGGACATACTGTGATATTGATCTAAGGACAATTCCACCCACCCTGAGTAATGTTAAAATGAAATCTAAACCACCATTAAGTTACATCATACCCAAATCATCAAGTGGTAATGAAACTTTAGAGCATGTAGATGAAAAACTCAGAAGTTTTTTTAAAGAACTTGAATTTCTTAGTAATGAATATAAAAAAACCAAAGGATTCATTATGTATGATATCATAGCTTATTCAAATACCTGGTCTAATCAAAGAAGGAAAAGGAGACAAAAAATGAAATGTTCCACAACAGAATCAGATATTCTGGCTGAACAGAACTCGATTGACGATAAATTCAATAGTTCTGATGAAACTGTTAAAACAAGCAATTCAGAAGAAACTAATTCCGAAGTAGAATGTGCCTTTGATAAATTTGCAGGTCTGGATATTGCTTCTACAACTCCGAAAAGAGAGCTTGAAGACGATGATGAATATTACAACACCAAGAAGTTTAAAGGAAGCGACACTGTAAACAATAATAAAATCCTGGTTAAGTTCTTTTTATGTCTGAAAAAGCTTAATGACTCAATTATACTAGAATTATTTACCACAGATAGTACAAATAGAGAATCTATCCATCAAATTTTACAATACTTCAAAAATAATCTTAAGTGAAATAATTCAGTATAAAAGAGTTTCATGGCATCTTCGATAGGAGATTAAAATGTTTCAGTTGATGAGGCAACGAACAGATATGGCGGATTAATTGCTCTGAATAGTAAATTAATTTGGGAATAATTTCTGAACAGAAAATAATTTCAGAATAAACTTTTATTTTTGAGCGAGATACAAGAAATAGGTATTTTTGCTACATATGACAATAAATGTATTGAAAAATATTGAATCTATTCAATTCCTCTTAGTAAAAAGACTTATTTCCAATTCAATATAACATTCATTTCATGTCTAGAAATGTGATGATTCCCTCCAGAAGATTATTTCTATTGTTTCTTTCAACCTAAAATTTTTGTTCAATCAAACACATGATTGATTTTATTAAGAATGCAACTCCAAATGAACCCATCGTACCTACATTAACTATTTTCATTGCCTTTTCCTTGAAATCTTTAATGAACCGATCATTACCCTTCAATGGAACAGTGGCAACTATTGTTATGTCAGAGTTTTGTACTAAATTTGTGATGCAGTTTTTGAAATGCTCACTAAAAAGTTCCATTTTCCCTATTTCATCAATAATCATGATTTTTCCAGGCTAGAATTTTCTTCTTATAAATAAGAAAAATATTTGTCCTTTACTTACATTATATAGCAACGGAAGCACAAGTTTCTCAAATTGTGCAATATCTACAAAATAAGTACCCACTTTATAAGACGACTGAATACCTCTGCAAATAAGAATTTAAATTTTGAACTCTTGGGATGAGAAAGTTATAACTTTACTGATGATTGTCAGTGTCTTAGAACTATCTATGAGAATATTACATGAAATGACCTTTTCCTAGCGAAAACTGCTCTTTCATCTTTTAGTGTGACAATATCAAATCCTACTCGATAACCCTGTGGATCTCTGATTTCTTCAGTGAAAAATCCTTCAACTCCGACATCGTTTTGTTTCAAATATTCCACAAGTTTTTTTATTAATGTCGTTTTACCACTTCCTGTACAGGAATTAAAAGAGATTTACACATACATTCGAACATCTTTTGGTGAAAATTACCTGGTAATCCTGTTAAACAAATCAACATATCTAATTTAAAACTGGGGAAATATAAAATTTGAATTTGAGGTTATCGAATTTGACTTTTTCTAAATATCCAACCGCTGATGTTGAGAAAATCGGACGGGTCAAATCAGAGACAACCTGTCTCTGGGTCAAATATTTATTTTGCTCCATTTCGGCACAACCGTTCGGTCTTGAGGAAGTTTTAATTGAACTCAACTTTTTGGGAATTTTTCGGTCAACTTGCGAGTAATTATCTCCGGATAATTATCGTAGATCTAAACGTGATACATATTCTGAATGAGCAACTCTCCTAGTGATAAATCTGAGAATTTCAACCATTTCGGCACAACCGTTCGGTCTTGAGGAAGTTTTAACTGAACCCAACTTTTTGGGAATTTTTCGAAGGTCAACTTGCGTGTAATTTATCTTGCGGGAGAATCTTTGGACAGTTACAAAAACCAAATCAAGATTTATTGTTAAATTATTCGATAAAATCAATAGACATTACAAGATTTGAAAATTGTACAATATGAAGAAAATGATTATGTATTTTACCTAAAAATAAATATATCAATATATAAATGTTGATCAAAGTTGCTCAAAAATACTTTGTCAAAAAATATTTCTGCTAGTTTATATACAAGAGCGTCGCGATTATCGTGCTTGATGACTAATTTTCAACAAATCAGCTTCTAAGGGGAAGTTGGCGGTTGTTGGGGTAGTTGCCCATCCTACTGAGGAATAACTATTCTTGATAACTAGTCTTTTCCTCACGACCGTAGAGAAAAATGTTTCCTGACAGTCATTAATCAATTAAAAAAACTCTCCATTTTCAGTGTTATCCCAAGTAGGCTATGATTGTTTTTATAACAATTTTTTCTTTGGACTCTTGACTTTCACATTTTCCAAACTACTCCTTACATTGGACAACAAATCTTGTATTATGTTGGATTGGTTATCAGTACTCTTTCGTTTATTCTTCTTCTTGGCAGCTTTTTCTTCCATTACTATGGCACTTACATCAGGTTTGAACTCCGGAGATGCCTCTTTTATCACCGTACTACTTAAAATTGACGGCTTTCTCTTCTTTGTTGGGGGCATAAATGAATCATCAAATTCTTGCTTGACTATTTCAGGTGTCATGAATGTAATATCAGAATCTCTACGTCTTTTTTTATTTTTTTTCTCATTAAAGCTAGGCTCCGGATTTTCTGACTCTGACACCATCTCTTTCTTAATTTCAACAGAAAAATTGTCTTTCTTTTTTTTTCGCTTTTTTTCAGGAGATGATTGAGTATACTCAGAATTTTCTTGAAATTCCTGCTTTATATGACTGAAATTTCCTATTTCTTCTGGCTTATTTTTTTGTTTATTTTTTTTTCGAAAACTAGATTCATTTAGGTCTGCGTCTGAAAGCAATTCTACCTTTATTTTTGGGGTAACATTTTTTTCATCTTCATTCATTGAGCGATCAAGAGGGAAATGTTCTTGGTCATCTGGCATTCTAGTAAATCCATCTGTATATTCGGTTTCTAGAGTGCTCGAGTCTTTATGCTTCTTTTTCTTTTTTTTCTCTTTAGTTGAATGAATTTCCACTTCTTTATCATCAGATTGAATTAGCTTTGATTCATTTAATTCCAACAGATGATCATTATGGATTATTATTTCATTCTTTATGTCTTGAACTTCAATATTATTTTCTATTTTGACTTGGTTCTTTTGCTTCTTAGGTTTTTTTTTCTGTTCAACAACATCCGAACCTAATGTGTCACAAGTCTGAGATGAATCGAACATCAAAGTATTTTCTGTTTTCTTCAGTTTTTTGCTCTTCAGTTTTTCCTCTAACATCTGTGAAATTAATAAACTTTTATCATCGAACTCATCCTGATCTATTACTTTTTTCTTCTGTTTTGGTACTTTTTTTGTTTTTTCAAATCTTTGGAGTGCTTGTTGCAGTTTTTGTTGAATTTCTTCTTGTAACTGTATTTTTGCTTCATATTTTGAGCCAAATATTGGATGTCTAGCAGTCAAATCTTTTGGAAGAGGTATATGCTTCCTTTCTTCGGTAATATCATCATCCTTGCTTTTGTCCTCTACATATTTTTCTAATTGCAGAATTGATACAGGGTTAATTTTTTTCAGGAAAACTGAATTTATGAACAATTTAGGTTCTGCTACATGAAGTGGTTTCATATGATAAGTTTCTGAAGTTGTTTTCACCTTCGATTTCTTACATGTAGAAAATTTGGAGTTTATTAAATCTGTTGGATTTATCCATTTTGGTACTTTTAATAAAAATACTTCATCATCACTTTCTACTTGAGTTTCAATAGTTTTGTTTTGCTTTTGTAATCTTTTATATTTTGTGTTAGCAGAAATAATTTCAGAGATGTTTTTGGCCTGAAACAGAAAACAGCTTAGAAAATTTTAAGCTACATGATTTTCATTTTCATTGATAAACTTCCATGTGTTCAGCTTTCACGTCAGCACATTCAGATATGTGAATGTGAAATACCAAATCATTATCTGCTTTACCTGATTAGAGTGTTGTTTCGGGTGTTCATCTGTATCACTTCCATTATCTTCATATCCACTAGAGGATACATCATTTTTGCTATGGAAACTTTTAACCATTTTGAGCCTGCGTTATCTGAAATAAACAGGAGATACTGACAATAATTTTCTTTGGAATGCTCAACAACAATTTTATTTCCAAAATTACAGAGGAAGCATATATCCATAATGAATCAAGATCAGTTTGTGTATAATGAAGCATGCAAAGTATTGTTCACTAACACCAATTAAACCAGAAAGAAGGAACATCCAAGAATTTGAACATTGCAGTACTTACCATGAACAAGCTAAATGAAGAGGAAATTCGAAATTGAAACACGAACAGGCCAAATACTCACACAAAACACATACGTACGTAATTACTTAATGAATTTATTGATGATTTACTTTATGAATACCCATTCACAAAAAATTGAGGTTATATTTCAATCACAGAATCTGATAAAAACATAACCAACAATTTTGACAATCAAGAAGACATAAACTTAACGTCAAATTCACAATTTCTATGACTAATTCATCTGATTTCAGTTCCTCTTTGGTAAAATTCGATGACTATTTGTGGTTCAGGTGTTTTTAAGGTTGTGTTTCAGCTGTCTTAAATCGGTAAGTAAACATTGAATGCGTTGTTCATATATTATGATTATGTAAATAATAGAAGGGTTACAAGCAGATTAACTTATTCTTTACTATTTTATGATATTCTTTTCATCAAAAATAATTAATGCTTGTTGGGGAGGAAAATAACTTGGAAGTATTCTATCCGAAAGCGTGGCTCTCCTACAAATTTGTGGTAAATTTTGCATAGGTGATATTTTTTGATGATGTCAAGGTTCGAGAGTAAACATTTTGAATTACTCAAAAGTACACGAGACTACTGAATAATTTGATCACTGGATATTTATTACTGATTCAGCTGTTATGATTCAGGTATATGGTTTATTAGTGTTTGTTTTCATGTTGCCGATAAATTTTGAATTATTAGTCTATCTATGATGATAACAGAGAGAATATTGAAATTAACATTTTTTCTTGATTATTATCAACGCATCTTTTGGAAACTATTTTTTGAATGAGGGATATTACTGATGTGTTACATGATTAAACTGTATCTGAATTATATTCCGAAAGTAAGAAGACATGTTCCACCCTGTACAGAAACTGTGGAAGTCAAGTCATATAAAAATAGACCAATGAACGTGACTTTATTCACGATATCCTCGGATCGCATTCTAGGAAATTACAAACAAATATTCTATTCATTTTCTCTATATAATAATTAAGAGTTTCCAAAAAAAAATTGCAAAACTATTTAAAAAATGAAAATGTAAACGTACAAATTGATGAACAGGCATCGGAAATGATTAATCAATTTTTCCGAAAGTATTACCCGTTAACTTTGGAAATCACGCTCGCTGGTATCTAAAATACAAACAAATCCGTGTGATTTCAGTGAACCCTGCAAGCAGTAGACCAGCAGTCTTATGAAATTCGATTATTAATTTCGTAGATGGTGTTTCATCATGAATTTGTTTTTTTTTTGAGTGCATTTTCTTATAATCGCCGGTCAAAAACAGGATATGCCGATATGGCAGAGTGCAATGTACTTAGAAATCAAAACGCGAAAAAAAACATGCAACAAAGTGTTATTCCACCGAGTTGTTATAGGTACATATTCCACATTTGTTTTTGGTTGGTTGATCTCTCGTTCTTTAGGAAAAAATTCTGCATATTTTTTCAATGATCTTCAGCGATTGACATATCACATAAAATACTCATAACATATTTTATTCACCTAATATATTAGGTGATACGTCATGAGGAATGTTGGTAGTAGGTTATTAGTATAAAAACAGGCTACTCCACTAGTTGCACACAACTGGAGTGGAATCTTTTTCGGTTCAAAACGAATTTGCGTTGATGTTCTCTACAATCAAGCCCTTTCATCGTGTCACCCTCACGAATCCATTCATGCTACCCTTTGAATCTCTCGCGATCAAACGCTAATCTAAGAATGAAAAACTATGAAGGGGAACGCAACCCCTCTAAAATCGAGGCTGCAAAATCAACAGGATGTATGTCCCTGATTGACCTTGATATTTTCCCATGCAGCAATATTATTGTATCCTTCAGATTACTACCACCGCTCTTTGCTGGCGAAATCGTTTATTCTAGAATAGTTTAACGAAATAGATAAACCTGATAAACCACTATTGTATTGAGGCCCACCTATCAGTATATAGTATACTACTAAGCACAACAAATTATTCGTCTATAAGCTCTGCGCTTGTTAACAAGTGCTCAAAAGCTCAAACCTTTTATAGGTCTGTGTTAGGCGAGTTTGCTCAAATGCTGTCGAGGAATCTATCCATTCTTGCAATTTCCTTGATGAATTAACTTTGCCCAGACAGGAGTTATCGACCAGACTACTAGCTGTCTAGAGTCATGCTGCAAACTGGGGTATCACCGGCGTTTAAGAACAAATTAATTTCAACTGCCCATACTTCTATAATGAAAATTGAAAACCTGAATCAGCCCCCTCCTTTTTTTGCAGAGTCCAACGTTAATCTCCCAAAATTTGGTTATACAGAGGCCTTTCCAAGATGGCAGCAGAAGCCGTCGCCATCTCAAAACTGCGTCCGTTAGTCCTTTGCGGTCCCTCTGGTTCCGGCAAGAGCACTCTCCTCCAAAGGATCCTCAAGGAATACCCCGACAGGTTCAGTTTGAGTGTGAGTCACACCACGCGTAAACCCAGACCAGGGGAAGTAGACGGGGTGCACTACCATTTCACAGACTCCAGCAACATGGAAAAAGCCATTTCGGAAGGGAAATTCATAGAGTCCGCCAAATTTAGCGGTAACCTCTACGGCACCAGCAAAGAATCGGTCAGGAAGATCGCCGAGGAAGGAAAAATATGCATTTTGGACGTCGAAGTCAATGGTGTGCGACAAATCAAACAGACCGATCTCAACCCGTGGTATGTCTTCATCAAACCGCCATCTTTGGCTGTTTTAGAGGAGCGTCTTCGTGCCAGAAAAACAGAAACGGAGGACAGTCTGAGGAAACGACTAGACACGGCCCACATCGAGATGGAATACGGCATGCAACCAGGAAATTTCGATAAAATAATCGTGAATGATGTCTTAGAAGTGGCGTACGAAGAACTGAAGCAGTTTATATCCGAGAATGTGTTGATAAGTGGACATTGACATTGTTTTGACTTTTGAGGTTATCTATGTATGTTATTTGACAGATCATAGAAGATTGTTGTACTTATATACTGCCTTGTATTGTTTCATTCCATGTTATTTTATCAGAAGAAGTATTTAGAAGCAGATTACGGGTATGTAGACATCGCTCGCTACATGAGTATCGGTTAGCAATAAAAAGCTAGAACGACTGGATTTTTCGTTTGATTTAACCCCTTTTTCGACTAATAATCGGTAGTAAATTTTTCTTCGCTGTACCAATTCAAAACTGTACAACTCATTTAATAGACCCGTTATTCTCATAATTCGTTGGATGATGGCTGAACACATTTCCGCGAAGCTGAGCCAAGCTCTAATTCTGTCTCTAACACGGAGACCCTTTTTATTTATAAGTTTACGGAAAATCCGTTGACCTCCGTTTTAATTTTGGACCTGTCTTGTAGAAATGAGCGTTGACTGTTTGCCAGATCACGTCTAGTTTCGAGGAAAATCACTTGAGATAAGATCTATTCTGGTGAGATTTCAGAAATTAACCGTGTACACTCACATTTTTATTGAATTATATAAAAGTCTGCAAGAAACTGAGATATCGAAATTATGCTTTTGGCATAGCCATGAATTATCCTGTGTTGGAGCATCATCATCTGTACGATCAATCCCAAACTTTAAATATGGAAAAGCCTACTTATCTTCACCAAATACTGTCTCGTGACTCATAGACTGGTCTGGACAACAAGGTATGATCTAAGATCATTACTGGTTGACCAAAATACTTTCGCACAAGTCTTCGTATCGCTTCTTTATATCAGATACGTAATGTTTAATTCCATTGTATCGTTTTTTTTCAAAGTGATAAACAAATTTTTTCTTGATTTCTCACCTAAGAAATCATTTCGAAAGATCTATTTAAATTTTCTAGAACACGCCGATGACGTTGATTCGGCAGGAAATGAACTGGCAGGTGATCAGAAGCCAGTTGAATGAACCGCTCTGCCGGCCCTGGTTACGAAATCCGTCTAGTTCCGGTCACTAGAGCGTGTAGGAGGAAATGTTAAAAATATTGAAGAATCGTAGCAAAACGCGATTCTTTCGAATTCACGAGAAACGTAAGGATAGACGACCTAATTTCGATTTTCCACGACTGCAAAAATCCTTGAACCCAGCACATATTCGTAAGAAAATTGGAAACAGGATGGACAATATCGTAACCATGAAAATAATAAAACGTTTAATTCCTAAAAAGAAAAAGGTGCCCCAGTGCTACAATTACGGTCCTGGAAGACAAAGAGGTCGGACACTGTATCGGCTATCTCTGTCGGCTCGACGTACATATTGCTGTGCTCTCTCCATAATGGGTGTACTATAGTATTAACCACCATGGGCGTAGTCAGGGTTGAATTTCAGGGGGGGGCTTGAAAAGAAATTTTTCTGAATGTGACATAAAAATTGAGACTCTTTGAAACTGATATTATGTACCTATATTATTTCGGGGAGGGTTTGAACCCCCAAAACCCCCCCCTGGCTACGCCCGTGTTAACCACCCTCAGTGCTATAGTAAAAGATGCCATAAGACAGAAATAAACGGGAATGTATATGTAAGATTGATATTCTGGTTTAGTGTTTCTCCTATACTATTTTGTGGATATCTCAGGGCAGGATTCAGACTTGATGAGGCCCCAAGCTATTTGAGATAAGGAGTGGACCCTTCTAAAGAGCAGATGTCAGTCCCAATAATATTATTTCTGAGCTATAGCTTGCGAAGCTGATGATTTGTGTATCCTATACTGGGTATCTCTAGAGTTCGATGGAAACTGTCAAGGATTTAAGAATTCGCAATAATTACTAGTGTAGTCTGCTGAAAAAGTTCAAGTTGGTGGGGAATAGAGATTGATGTCATCTATGCGTTTACGTATTTTCATTCTGGGAATCCTACGGTGGCGCAAGCACGGTTTTCAGGCACAGAACGAATTTTTTCGTTATTTGAAAATAGCTCATGCGCGACAACCTTTAGATACAAAGGGAGAGTGTATGTTATTGACTGACATCCTCCTTTCTGTGCAACCTGCGTCGTTGGAATGACGACAAAACCGCCGAAAATAAACAGGAAGTTATCACCGACGCGAAACAAAATTCAATTAGGACATGCCAATTCCGATCCGTTGAATAGAAATAAAATAATTGAAAATTCGTAAACAACACGTTGGAAAAAGCGGCTTCTACTGATGTAACCTTGGCCCCTTATGTAACGAATTGTTGACTTCTGACCTTGAACGTAACATTGAAATTTGGCAACGGGCGTCCAGACAGAGGGAGCGTTCTTTCCACGGCGTAGACGTCGCGAAAACACGTCTGGTCCGCTGCTTCTGGCGAAATGCTTCACGTTTTTTGCGCGTCGGTTTGGTGGGCCTCTGCGATCTGCATTTTATTATTCGCGAAATGATCGAATCTCCTATATTTTCATGTTTTGATGCGTAGTTTTCGGCTTGGGGAGATGTTTGTCGAACGGTCCGAATATAAGCTCAGCGATTCGTTGTAATTTTGTTTTGGATTGAGATTGGGAACCTATGTTCTTTGGGTTTAATGGTCAATAGAGTCTCTAGACTAAGAAGTAAGGAGCGTTCGAAAAAAATGCTCCTTAAGTTAAGGTTTTTGTAAGGTGTTTTGTAAGGATCAACAAGAGTGTTTTATCCTTTTGTCCAAATGCTTCAGAATTGTTCAGAATTCGTATCTCAGCAATGTTACTTCGAAACCAAATTGCAACGTTACATTTCCGTCGAATTTTTGCCACAAAGAGAATCTGGTTGAATCAAGATTCTCAGATGCACTTCACAAAATTCAACGAGAAACCTGTAACCAACTTCTTTCTTCTTCTATACCACATACAGGGTGACAATTTGAAAACTAGGCAGGCCAATTATGTCTTGACAAGGATGTTCTCAAAGAAAAAGCTGAAACAGGTCAATTTTTAAAGGGAGGGGGACATATTTTGAGCAAAATTGTAAACCGAAATCTCCTCAAACCTAGGCATAGGGGCTATCACCCCTAAATTTTTCATAGGGAATAAAGGGTGAGCTAAACCTCAATTGGAAGACAATATGTCCCTCTACACAATACTATTGACTTCCAATTGAGGTATAGCTCACCTTTTATTCGTTATTAAGAATTTAGGGGTGATAACCCCTACACCTAAGATTGAGAAGATTTCAGCTTACAATTCTGCTAGAAACATGTCCCCCCTGCGAATAAAAATTGACCTGTTCAGGCATTTTTTTTGAAAACATCCTTGTAGAGACATAATTGGCCTGGTAATTTTTCAAAGTGTCAGCCCCTGTAACTGCTTCAAGGACTCAATAAAAATTTTCAAACCATAGTATTCATGTAGAGGACCAAGTGATCTTTCAATTGAGGTATAGCGTATAGCTCACCCCCTATTCCCTATTGAGAATATAGGGGTGATAGCTCCTACGCCTAGGGTTGAGGAGATTTCGGCTCACAATTCTGCTCAAAATATATGTCCCCATCCGAATAAAAATTGACCTGTTTCGGAATTTTCTCTGAAAACATCCAATTCGCAACATAATTGGCCTGGCAAATTTTAAAATTGTCACCCTGTACGTTCATTTTGGGTCGCGTTCTCAAATGGCATTTATATAAATATTTGGACACCCTGTATATGAGAGTATCGTGAACGAATAGGAGCAGAATATTTGTATAGCTAGTCATGCCACCGAACGTAAACTCCCAAATTTTTTAAAACAAAAATGAATAATGAACAATCAGTAGTACCGTAATCAGGAATGTAAATGAGGATACGGAAAATTAAGTATACAATTAAATATTAGTGTTACTGTCAAACGAATGCGTTCAGCGTATTGTTTCGGAAACATCAAGAATTTCAGAGTTTTCGAACACTTCATGAAGCTTTATATTTTCGCGAGTTGTTTTATTTTTAGTCGGATATTACAAATTCAAATGATGCTATTATTCAGTTATGTAATTCTGCTGGAAATTCTTGATTATTGCATTATCAATTATCCAATGGAATGCGCTTATAGAATGCAATTACTGTTGATATTCTCCGGATGGTATCAGTTGAAATTGAATGATTTTTCTGAAACATTCCAGAAATGATCCATGTGTTTCGTTCAAATTATTAATTTCAAATTATTTCTACTCTTATTTCAGTATTTCAGATATTACTCAGATAATGGTGAAAAATCTAAAGCCCATAAAAAACGTAGAGCTATATATTACCTTGGGATTCAATTATTCTTCAAGTCACGATTTTTTCTGGATACCTACATTTACTGTCCATGCTATATAGGCTCAGACACTGGAGATATCCAGAAAAGGTCTGAGCAGATATTTCGTTTATTTCGAAATAAGTACGATTCTGTTTTGTCTTTAATGATCGGAGCGTCAAATTATGTTTTAAGTTCGCTGAGTACCTAATACACCAATTATTGTCGATCTGGATCAATATATTGAAGCATGAAGCATTTATGATTCAACAATCATATTGTGCGGACTGAAATCTAATATTAGAAATGAATCATGAACAGAAGAAAATATTTATTCACGTTTATAGTACCTGAGTTACATTTCGATGATTTCATCTTGCACTCAAAACTAGAGGTCCTGAATAAGAATAGAGAACACAATAAATACGTATAATTAACGAGATATAAACAGAGTTGGTAAAAAGTAACGCAGAAAATTAAAATCTTCGGTAGGTATTCAAAATCGAGTTAAGGTTGCAGTTTAATGAAATCTTCCACCCTGAAATGACATAAAAAGTTGGGCAATCCCAAATATACCTGGATTCATCTCAACATCGATCAATTCCAAATCAATTTTCCATTGGTTTAGCGCTCAATTTTCGCTCAAGGTCCCGGATTTATAAAAAAGTGTTGAGGTCACTCTTAAAATAGTAACACGCACCCCGTATTTTTAGAAAAAAACCAATGTCAGACACATATATTACGTTTTTGAGAACAAACACATGTTTGAAATATTTGCGCTCATTTGCACGTTGATCTTTTCCTGAACCTCGAAGGAAAAACTTTTCTATTCGAAATTGGGTAGATCTGGTCAAGGTCCGCCTCATATTTGACGGAAATTGAAAGAAATAATTCAATAAGCAAGAGACAAAAGATTGCCATCAGGAACTTGAGAAAGTGGATGCAGCATTTTTCAATATTTCATGAAATGAGCAGGCCTTTCGTTCAATCTCTCCTTTTCTACTCATCAGCATCAAGTATACTGATTATACTGTGTGGTTATCTCACTTGTAAAGATACAACACTGATAGCTGCACCTTTGGAAGACATGAATTTTACAAGAAAAGTTTACCGACCGACACAACAATCTGCGAGGAAAACAAACATAATTTCCAATAATGAAAATGTCTTTCCGTAGCCTACAAGGTTACCTCACATGTTTATCCAATTTCACTTACTTCATCTAAAAATATCCGACTTTGAACCTGCTGGATACCTATCATATACGTGGTCGCATGAAAAACTCTTGCAAGTAAATAAAATTCCACCCAGCCCATGCTGAGTTTCGTTTATAATTCATCGCCCGATACGTTTCTATTTTGCCTCTCCATCGAGATCGCGACGATTGTGTTTATTTTTGAGAAGATACGCGGATGGAGGTCGATTCAAAGACGAGAAAACGGAGATTCGATTTGTAACTCTTTTTTTTTAATTTCCGGGTTACGGTTGTTTTTTGGGTTCACCTCGCAGTGAGGTATCCTCACACACAATACCAAACGAACGACAAATAAGCGAGTCTAGCAAATACTCTCGACCTAGGAGCGAGATCGGAAAACAAAAAAGCTCCAGAAATTCGAGATTTTGACGTCTGTCAAACGCAGTTTGGGAAAAATGACAAATTGAGGTTAACATCGATGACAGACAGGGGTGGGTATTATCTTCAACTTATCGACAGCGAAGAATGGTGTTTTTGGCGTCGGTATTCATTAAATTCATTTCATTATGGTCACATAGGACCGAAAAGGTGGTCCGTTAGTCATTAAACTAAAGTACTACATTTTACGATGAATTTTTCACCACTGCTAATGTTTCGCTATCATATAGAAGCTCTTTCAGGTGTGTTAAAGTAATATAACCATCACGATCTCACATTATATTTTTACCACATGTTCCCATTGTAAAAGTGGGCACGAATATACGGTTTTAAATAAAAAATCCGTCCTGTCCAGAATATTTTATAGAATGATGGCCATATATTGAGTGAATATCAAAACATCGTCTGCTGGAGTCTTTGAACCTCACATTTGCTCACGCACTCAAGTTAATTCTCATTCATTTTGAGTTATTTCCTTGGCAGAAACAACAAAGTGAACGCAAAGATGAAATTAGAGCATGAGTGTGCATGTGAATAAGGTTGGTTCATGGGAAAAACCGGGAGAGAAAATTGGCTACGTGGGGTTTTGTATATAGGGCGTCCAACATAAACTCTTTGTAGGTATCTTTCTGAAATATCAAAGGATATGATCGCATTTGATGACATAATTCATTGAGGAACTGCTCCACCAGGTTCAGTGAATAGATAGGTTAAATTTCGATCCTTCTGTTCCTGTGGCAGAATTTCAAATCTGCAAATTCTTCCATAACTATAGCAAGTCTGACAAATAATCTCTCACGAAGTCGCTCATTTGGTCTATTTTAATACGTACTCAAACTCTCAATTGTTGTTCAACTAATGAAAGTTTCTTTTTTTGCAATAGGACAAAAATAACACACGAGAGAACTCGTAGATATCGGATTACTCGTAAATAAGATAGAGCAGTCACATGTCCATTCGTTGAAATAAAAACATTGATATGGGAAAAATGTATGGCGCAGCGGGTTTTGAAATGTCATAACAAAGCGCCAGCAACGTTGTATGATTCATTAAAATGACCGATTGTTATGGATTTCTTAGGATTAAGTAAAAGTGTTTCCTTGGGTATAGTCATGAAGAAGAAAGACCCATTTTTCTGAATACACTTTCAATTGAAACTCGATTAGGTACCTGAAGAAGGAAGTAAT
The DNA here is from genome assembly GCF_907165205.1 of Coccinella septempunctata. Taxonomy (NCBI): domain Eukaryota; kingdom Metazoa; phylum Arthropoda; class Insecta; order Coleoptera; family Coccinellidae; genus Coccinella; species Coccinella septempunctata. The sequence goes on along the minus strand of NC_058193.1, from coordinate 35,261,634 downwards.
TTTTGTGTGTTATTTCCCCTTCCTTAATCCTATCACACAGAACGTTTTTGAGCGATACATGGAAAAATTTATTAGTTTCATCTTTACATGAAGACTATACAACATGAATATTGAATAGTTGAGAAAAATATAAGGGGTGATTACTTGTCAAAAAAGAGTACGTGTCTTTCATGTAATTTTTTTTGAACGGCCCCCTTAAGATGGCACCTGAAAACTACTATTACCATTGAGGATACAACTAAATACTCTAACACAGAATAGAACCAACGACTTGGCTATGGGCTGTGGGACTTTTCATCTTCGTATTTGTATCCTCCGAAGTCTGTGGATCCGGAGAATCTAACCTCGTCATCGCCATGGTATGTGTAGAAAATAAACCAATTGAGTTTTTAAAAAGCAGCCTCAAACAACATATTAAAGCTCTTGTATATCAACGAGCTATTTTCAATATAAACAGAGAGATGAAATGAATTTACTTTCATGATAAACGCATAAATGCTAAGAGTAATTTATAAATATTTCACAATGATTATGCATTTATGAGGATTGAATAACGACCTCAATAATTTATACCGTTTTCTGCGATGTATTGTTTCGTTAGGAAATGAAAGCGAAGGGTTTTTTGATTTTCTAATTGTTGTTTTATTGGATAAACCTTGGCATAAACAACAACGTGCGAAGGTTGCAATTTGAATATCGATAAACTCGAAAACATGGAATGGGGCAAAAATATGCGGACAACATCTCAACGAAGTTTGTAGCTCATTTTCTCTGGAACCCTTTGAACGATTTCAGCAATTTTCTTCATCTTCAGTTACTTCGTTATATTCCTTACAATTTTTAAAAAACCTGTCAAATTTCTGCACTCCCGCGCTCAGAGATACAGGGTGTTGCGTCTGATTACCTTGTTTAACTTTAAGAGCCCAGAATGCGAAAATAATTTCTATTTCTGGCAGGTTTCAAATTTTCCCCTCATAATATTTTCCTAGCATTCTAGTCGAACTGATAAGATTAAGGATTAATTTCGAAATTGCACACACAGCAAGATCAATTCTGATACAATTAACCTATCATCGGCGATGTCCGTAAATAATGATAAACTCGAATTAGAAATGACGTGAAATCATTCTGATGTATTTTTAAATATACATCTACGTACGTAGATTTCTCAACAAAAGACGGAACACAGATCTGCCATCAGACTTGGATAGTAAGACTGGTCCTCCCACATTTACAGGTCAACTAGTGGATATCTAAGCATTTCCGGGCATTTTGAAAAACTTCTCGCAAGCTACTTTGTTGCACGTTTTAGTTTTTGCCAGTATGCAGATTCCATTTTTTTTAAATGTCAAATGTCAATACGAATGTCAAAAAAAACGAAAAGGTAGGTATTTTCCAACCAATCAATTTGGGATAACCTGAACGAAAATTCAACTGTAAACAAAACGAAAATAGCGATGTTAACGATAAGACAAACTGCAATTCTGGTTCAATAATCATTCGGAACACGTTTATACTTTTTGTCATTACAAAATTGTAGAGTTCACAGAGGAAAGTAGACTGACAAAGAGCCAGATGTTTAGAAGAGAGGAGACAGTTCATTGTCCCTATTAGATAGCGTCAATATATACATACACACACCATGTTTGATCTAAAAATAAATTATTTTCGTGAAAACTAATTACATCAGTCGAGTAAACATGCGATGGAAAATTCCGCCCTTGGCAATACCATTGAGTATTTCACGTTTCTTTACGAGAGCAAACGATATACGAAAACTTTTTGACAATCTTGTTTAGAATGAACATCGAAGCGATCAGGACTGCGTTGGCGACATTTTCTCCCATTTCCCACTGAATGAACGAATTTTCCCCTTTGGGTAGCTCGTCGAATATTCTGTAGGGTGACCTTGTTGAAGGTCGTCATCCCCCCCAACATAGGCCTGTCCAAATAATGGTGGATGCTGGATGAAACCAGGTCCTGGATGAATATGTTGAATGGTGGGTTGTGAAGGGATTGTTTGGGTATGTCAAAGCTTGGAAAGAGACGAAACAGAGAGAGGGAAATAGATAGAATATTCGAGAAGGACACGTAATCTACGATTTGGGAGGCTCGTCATACAAGTCATACAACGTTGCCACCTGTTTTGTTTGACGAGACTTTGTTAAACGATTTATACACCACTTGGGAAAGGATCTGTTAATTGAACGATTGGTTAATTGATATTTCAATTGAGTATACTACAGTTCCCTTTGCGTTTGCTTCTTATTCGTAACAAATAGATGGTAAAACTTGGAAATTTCTCTCTCCACCAATTTTTGTCCTCTCAAACGTGAGTTTATATAAACCTAACTCTGAAAATGAACGTAATAGACTCTCCTACTCAATTTTTCACAACTGTACCAAATATTACAATCGAGATTGATATTTTTCACAGAAAAATCGATTCCTCATAGAAATCTGGACAGTTCTTTTTTCTTTGGTTTGTTAAAAATCCGTGGAAGAATTTTCAGCGTTTTCACGTTTTGTGATATTTAGAATCCAGAAATGGATGAAAAAATATTCAAGCAACGCCATATCTTCCTGGAGCCCTGTTCGGTGAGACAGCTGCAGCAAGAACCTCTAATGATGTATAGCGAAACCAATCACCATTGGGTCAACACTATCCACTTATTTACTTCCCCCCCAACTATTCGCCATTGTCGACTGCTTTCTTTCTGTCAAGCGTTCCTTAAATACATCATTATACCCTCATTAGTGATAATAATTCACAATCCCAATATGAATCTTCCATGAGGACGGGCATTAAACAAGCAATAAGTTATATTTGAAGTTACAGAGAAATGAAGCTGTGATTTTTTTTTAATTTTCTTCTCCAGAGGGAATAACGAGAGTGATCATTCAGATTATTTTATATTTATGGGGCCAAACAATAAATAAACATGAAATTAAAAATTTGCTCCACCTTGATATCACCGAATTCCAGTGGCGTCGTTTATTCTTGGGGGACAGGGATTGTTTTGTGAGTAGGATAAACATCAATATGTGTGGAGTAAGAAATATGACTAGTGACGATTTTCAAATGGGAGAGCCGAGGACCTCATCAGAGCAGCACAAATGTTGACACTGCTGAGACTGCTGAGAGGGTGATCACCCTATTTTTTCGATGTTCTTGTTGCTACTACCTTGATCATTTTGACAAATTTTCGTTATGCCTTGAGTGATAACTACGTGACGTCTAACATCAATTGTCGTATCTTAAACCCTAAACACACTAAACACACTAAACCAAATAATCAATATTTGGTCAGCTGAAATTACTCACTTCTTCCCAGAAACTCCTGGAATTCTCTACAAACATCGTCACGCTTGGAAAATTTCAGCTGAAGATGTGAAAATAGTTCAAAATAAGGTTGCAACTTCCATTGCTGGAAAACTAACAAGGCCAAAGTCTTGGTATAAAGAGTATTCTGTGATGAACATTTTCATAGACACGATTTTTTATGCTGGGAGGCTCGATGTCCAATGGAACTTGGTTTTGTACAGAATCCGATTGAAATTTTCAATTAACCTTCCGTATATTACCTATCAACCCCAAAAAAGGTCTCGAAAGCCATCCTATCAAGAAATCCAAACGAGTTGTGACTTGTAGAGACCTGTATAATGGGGATGGTGAATTCATACTGCTCCGTTACTAACACAACACAACGCCCTAAAATCAATCAAATTCTTTCATCAAACCGTCAACAAATAGAATGATGAAATATACATATATCTACCTTCTCAAATATAATATGTATTTGGAAAATACAGAAGAACAATAAGAAAACTTTTCGAAAAAATATGAATTCAAATGAGTCATCTCATGTTCTACTAAACACCTATTATAAATAATTACAGCAGTCTTAAATAGAGTGATGCTTGTACTCAACATGTTCCAATTAATTTTGTGTTATCAATCTCAATTTTCTAGTGCGGAAATGTTTTTTCAGATAAGAACGATGATTGAATTCCGTTATATAACGAGGAATTCAATAGAAATAAGTAAACTCGCTTATAGGTAAACCTTGTTAAAGGTTTTTGAACCAATTAAACTCCAACTTTGAGAATTAATCAAATCATACTCAAGGACATCGTAAATTGACTGAATTCACGAATTTGAACCATAGAGAAATAGTCAAAATATTTTGGGTACCAGGAGTGCAGAAGTTTGCGAATCAGAATCCCACCCCAGGACCGTTACAAACAGCTCAGGTTTAGGCGTGGGCGTGCAGAAAGAGGCGGTACTAATAGATGAGTATTGAAAAATGGGGGATTGGCAGATTCGCATTGACATGAGAAATGGGATAACCCTTTTGACCATGCTGGAATCGAATAATTTCCGGCCATTCGATTGGCCCTAGAGATTTACAGGGCGATTTTTTGACGATTCAGCCCTGATAAAAAGATACAGACATTTTAATTTTCCATAATGAGCTGGAAAAACAAAATTATCTTCAGAATAACTAGCTTAATCTGTGACACTAAACATCTGTGGATCTTTTCGACAGAGTTGTATTCAGCTAAGGTACCCAATTTATCAAATTTCACAGATACTTTTTAATTTTTGAACATCAAATGATTCGGAAATACTTTTATTTTACAAAACGTTCAAATACATATTCATTAGAAAGTATCCAACTTAGTTTGAAGAGTTGGGTTCTTTGAATTTTTGGTACGTAATGGTCATAATGAGAAAACTGGAAGACGTGGGTGATATCTTGTTTTCGAAAAGGATTCATCAAATAAATGAAAAACTCTATTCCGAAATTCATTTCATTCGATAAAACCGTTTGTGAGATGGAACTCAAAATAACATTTTTGGAGGTTATTCAACAGCCTGTATCTTTTAAACCGAGTCGATTCGCAAAAACTGGTAAAGAAAAAAAGTGTTTCTTTCGACCTCAAGAATATAATTTTAAAATACATATTTTCACGAGTCAAAGACTCAACCTGTGTACGGAAGCCAAATATTCGTGTGATTAGACCATTTCATGGTGGACTTCTAGAGCTGCGAGATGGATGAAAAATATACTCTCAGGTGATACGTGATCACCGCAAAACAAATTCTGCGATGCCTTCTCCAGAAGATTAGTGCAGAGTGACTTAAACCTTCACACTTCACACCTGCCAAAACCGGAAGTATACCTACTACAATTTGTTAAATTTTTATTGCAATTTATCACTCTAGGTCCGAATTTTATTACACTTGCCGTTCAAGACTTAAATGCGTGTTTGGTGTAGGCTCTTCCTGAAGCTACACCACCCACTTGTAACTTTAGGTCCTTTCGTTTGCATAAAAAGTGTAGCACTTTTCTACACTCGATTTTAGTATTCGTTTGCTGATTGAATTTACACCAGTGTAGAGGAGGTGCAGTTTATCTACATCTTCTTTCGACTATGTGTAGATAAACTACACTTCCTCTACACTGATGTAAATCGAATCGAGTGTAGAAAAGTGCTACACTTTTTATGGAAACGAAAGGACCTTTTTACAATAACGAAATAGAAATTGGAATGGATTTTTTTTTAATTCTGACTGACTCATCAATTCAAATCCCAATTCTGATCTTTTTGGACGTGCCAGCCTCAAAAGCAACAGCAACTATTAACTATTATAGTCAAATATTTCGTTATACACCACTGTACAGTTGTTGCTAGCAACCTATCTACGAAACTATGATTTATTACTCTTCGAGGCATTGCTCAGGCTGCAGTCGTGTGAGTAGAACATGAAACTCCTATATTTTCAAATATATTGCCAATGGTTCATGTGGAAATTGTTATATTGTCTTGACAAGCTTTTAACGAGCAGTCAGAATTAAAAATCTGCGAATTTTCCCCCAGTCATCGGTTTTTTTCGAAATTCTCCATGTTCCTAGAGCGATGTGACATCCCGGTGACGTGAAACTTCGTTCCTGGAATAGATCGTCGTGACAATCGAGATTTTTTGGCAACCTGCACCATCTCTCGTTTTCTCGGAATCGGACGAGAATCCCACAACGTCTTTCGGCCGAGAATCCACCGACCGAGCGCCGAACGGTACGACTCACTCGCCCGAAAACTCTTTGAATCGAAAGATCAGTGCCCAGAAAATATATTGCCCCGAAGGATCACTCGCCAGAAAATACCGCCCACTATCTCCTGATTGGCCGACTGACCAAAGGACAATTGTCTGTCATCTTTGTCTAACCATTTATGAAGTTTGACAGAAGTTAGGCACAGATTTTTAATATGATTGTACAAGTTGGGGATTTAATTTTAAATTTTGTACAGCTGACAGCTGACCATAGATAACCTAACCTGTTTGTTTATATTTACATAACCGTTACAGTCGGTGCCGGAAACTTTCTGATTTTTATTCGACTTATTACACTAATTAAATGAGACCATTGATATTGATACTTTGAAAGCAATCTGATGATTACATGCATTAAGAGTTCTTCTTTTGGGTACATCAAACTTTCCATTTTCCAAAAATAAAAGTAGGTATCGAATGAATTGTACAGAACAAGTACCATTCTATTCAGTTATATATATATTTTTTTAGGTAATATTAGATGATCGAAATACTCGAAAATCTGGAGCATTCTCAAATAACAAAACTAAAATTTTAAATGATAATCAAATGTGATTTAAACCAATACATTTTATCGAGGAGTAGAATGAGTATCTGTTTTCGAAGTAGTCAGTGAGAGTCTGCAATCTCAAGTTCCCGATACTTATCACTTTCAATCCCTCAAGAAAATGCAGAATTTTCTTGAATTGAATAAATTTTATGGATTACAAGAGACAATGTATGAAAACGTTATAACATTCTCCTCAAATATGATTTCCCAAAGAAGATAATATATGAATACTGATGGAAGAATCAATTTCGGCCCGAAAAATGCCTTTTAATATAAAATATTTCAGCTTATTTCGTGAAAAGTTATTATTCGAACAATTCACTGCTAGGGAGAAAGGGTCTTTTACTGGAGCTCTTTTATCATACACCAGATTGTGTGGTATCCCGTCACATTAAACTCTACTAAAACTTTATCTCATACTGTTGCTTTACTCATTGTTGGATGTTGAACATTGTTATGCTTATTATCATAAAAATATATCGTGGGCAAACAATCAAAACCCACTAAATCCCTTTTTTTTTGGTAAAATGCCATTTTATCACCTGTAAAAGATCTTTAACTCCAAAACCATCTTTCCAAGCAATCTATAACCTTCATAATTTACATCAAGCCCTCAATAGTCTAACATTCAACAGTAAAAACCTATCAAGTCCACTTAGGGGAATTCTCAGAATGCAATGGGTTATGATTGTATGCTCACGATATATAGATAGATGCAATCAATCAATCAATCAATGATCGAAGTAACATTTCATTTATGTCAACATTACACATTAAGCATGGATTTCACAAAACTCCCATTGTCCGATCAACAATATGACAGTCCCTCGGTTTCCTAAACCAAATCACTGTTACTTTTGCATTTCTGAATATTTGGAAGGAGTATCAATTGAGAATCATTGAATGGAGGTGTATATAGATCATAATTGGATGCCAGAATGATATTCTGAATGCTCATGACTGAATTATCAATTGCAAAGAAATTGACGTTTATATGTCAAGCAAGCTTTGATTCCCAGATCAAGCTTTGTGAAACCGGGGAAAAGGCTTACATTAATTGTGAATGAGCTGTAAACAGTGAATTATTGATTTGAGACTGTAGGCTTCACAGTTTCATTTTTTCCGAGTACATTCTTGATATATCATTTCATATTTCATGTATTTTCAAGTGAAATAGAAATTTTTCATATCTCTTTTCTTTCATTTCACAAATCCTATCACTATTTCAATATTATAATATCTTTGAAAATGGAGATTTAGCAGAGTGGGAATGGGATTGAAGAGCAACAGAGAGCAAATTTTTCTTGGGATGTGCCAGAATTATTTTTTCTTCAGAGTTATGGGTATATAATAATAATGAGGAAAATTTTTCTTGATTGAAATGTTCATTAAGGTTTCATAAAAAAACTATGCTATAATGAGTTTTAATTAATTGAGGGAATAATAGAAAACAGTGTGTAATTGTAACATTAAGATACGAAAAAGAAGAAATTAAGAATAATACTAGTATAGCCAGGAGATCCACCTTGTAGGTAGATTCACCTTTACTGGCAGATTCGCCTTTCGTCCGTAGCTCGGGCCTTCGGCCCTCGCGATACGCCTTTTGTTCGTAGCTCGGGCCTTCGGCCCTCGCTCGATTCCCCTTTTATAAATATCTAGGCCAAAAACGTTTTTTAAAAGCATGATCGATTTAAGGCACCTCGTTCTGTGATCGCTGCCAAGCCGTCAAAACTGACGTTAACCTTTAAATCACACTCTGACATCGATTGTCAAAGTGCACTTTCACTTAATTTTCTCTGATAATCAATAGAAAATAATTTAATTTTGTGGAATGTCACTCGATTTTTAATAGACGTCAAAAATTTTCAAAATTCTTACGCTTTTTTAGGTAATATCGTTCGGGCTCCGGGAAAAAAAACAGGCCTATTTTAATTTCGGGTTCTTCGAGCTTAGTTCGACACCCATCCCGGCTCTCGAGCTACCGCGGATCTCTCAAGCTAATCAAATCAAATTGGTACCTTTTCGCGAAAATCGTGAATTTCGCGATTTTCTCACGCAATTTTCGGACACTTCTAGACGGGGTAAAAATACGATCTAGGCATTTTCGGAAAGCTCGATTCTTACTCTTGCGTTCCATTTACCGCTCTACCCGGCCACGCCCTTCGGCGCTCGCCATTTCAAATTTCCCATACCCTCCACCGACACTTCAACGTGGCAAAAAATTTGATACGATTCAGTGATCATTTTTTATCAACGTTATAGTATTAACTAGTATAGCCAGGAGATCCACCTTGTAGGTAGATTCACCTTTACTGGCAGATTCGCCTTTCGTCCGTAGCTCGGGCCTTCGGCCCTCGCGATACGCCTTTTGTTCGTAGCTCGGGCCTTCGGCCCTCGCTCGATTCCCCTTTTATAAATATCTAGGCCAAAAACGTTTTTTAAAAGCCCGATCGATTTAAGGCACCTCGTTCTGTGATCGCTGCCAAGCCGTCAAAACTGACGTTAACCTTTAAATCACACTCTGACATCGATTGTCAAAGTGCACTTTCACTTAATTTTCTCTGATAATCAATAGAAAATAATTTAATTTTGTGGAATGTCACTCGATTTTTAATAGACGTCAAAAATTTTCAAAATTCTTACGCTTTTTTAGGTAATATCGTTCGGGCTCCGGGAAAAAAAACAGGCCTATTTTAATTTCGGGTTCTTCGAGCTTAGTTCGACACCCATCCCGGCTCTCGAGCTACCGCGGATCTCTCAAGCTAATCAAATCAAATTGGTACCTTTTCGCGAAAATCGTGAATTTCGCGATTTTCTCACGCAATTTTCGGACACTTCTAGACGGGGTAAAAATACGATCTAGGCATTTTCGGAAAGCTCGATTCTTACTCTTGCGTTCCATTTACCGCTCTACCCGGCCACGCCCTTCGGCGCTCGCCATTTCAAATTTCCCATACCCTCCACCGACACTTCAACGTGGCAAAAAATTTGATACGATTCAGTGATCATTTTTTATCAACGTTATAGTATTAACTAGTATAGCCAGGAGATCCACCTTGTAGGTAGATTCACCTTTACTGGCAGATTCGCCTTTCGTCCGTAGCTCGGGCCTTCGGCCCTCGCGATACGCCTTTTGTTCGTAGCTCGGGCCTTCGGCCCTCGCTCGATTCCCCTTTTATAAATATCTAGGCCAAAAACGTTTTTTAAAAGCCCGATCGATTTAAGGCACCTCGTTCTGTGATCGCTGCCAAGCCGTCAAAACTGACGTTAACCTTTAAATCACACTCTGACATCGATTGTCAAAGTGCACTTTCACTTAATTTTCTCTGATAATCAATAGAAAATAATTTAATTTTGTGGAATGTCACTCGATTTTTAATAGACGTCAAAAATTTTCAAAATTCTTACGCTTTTTTAGGTAATATCGTTCGGGCTCCGGGAAAAAAAACAGGCCTATTTTAATTTCGGGTTCTTCGAGCTTAGTTCGACACCCATCCCGGCTCTCGAGCTACCGCGGATCTCTCAAGCTAATCAAATCAAATTGGTACCTTTTCGCGAAAATCGTGAATTTCGCGATTTTCTCACGCAATTTTCGGACACTTCTAGACGGGGTAAAAATACGATCTAGGCATTTTCGGAAAGCTCGATTCTTACTCTTGCGTTCCATTTACCGCTCTACCCGGCCACGCTCCTTCGGCGCTCGCCATTTCAAATTTCCCATACCCTCCACCGACACTTCAACGTGGCAAAAAATTTGATACGATTCAGTGATCATTTTTTATCAACGTTATAGTATTAACTAGTATAGCCAGGAGATCCACCTTGTAGGTAGATTCACCTTTACTGACAGATTCGCCTTTCGTCCGTAGCTCGGGCCTACGGCCCTCGCGATACGCCTTATGTTCGTAGCTCGGGCCTTCGGCCCTCGCTCGATTCCCCTTTTATAAATATCTAGGCCAAAAACGTTTTTTAAAAGCCCGATCGATTTAAGGCACCTCGTTCTGTGATCGCTGCCAAGCCGTCAAAACTGACGTTAACCTTTAAATCACACTCTGACATCGATTGTCAAAGTGTACTTAATTTTCTCTGATAATCAATAGAAAATAAATTAATTTTGTGGAATGTCACTCGATTTTTAATAGACGTCAAAAATTTTCAAAACTCTTACGCTTTTTTAGGTAATATCGTTCGGGCTCCGGGAAAAAAAACAGGCCTATTTTAATTTCGGGTTCTTCGAGCTTAGTTCGATACCCATCCCGGCTCTCGAGCTAACGCGGATCTCTCAAGCTAATCAAATCAAATTGGTACCTTTTCGCGAAAATCGTGAATTTCGCGATTTTCTCACGCAATTTTCGGACACTTCTAGACGGGGTAAAAATACGATCTAGGCATTTTCGGAAAGCTCGATTCTTACTCTTGCGTTCCATTTACCGCTCTACCCGGCCACGCGCCTTCGGCGCTCGCCATTTCAAATTTCCCATACCCTCCACCGACACTTCAACATGGCAAAAAATTTGATACGATTCAGTGATCATTTTTTATCAACGTTATAGTATTAATTAACAAATAATTATCAGATACAAACAAATAAATTGTATGATGACTGTAAGTTTCAATTTTTACAATGGCTTGGACCAGGTGCGTCAAAGCTTCGGCGGGCCTTGGTACATAAAGAAATTACAGGCCCCCCGTTGGTTTTAGGTGTTAGCATTGTATAAAATACAGGCCGATTTTGCCGAATCGGCTCGGTTTAAAATATTCAGTAAGGGCGATCCTACGGGAGGGGGGATAAAGAGGGTAATTACCCCTCCAGAGCCCACAACGATTTCGATTTCATTTATGAAAAAACTGAGAAAAAACAATATTATATAATGAAATGAAAAGAAGAGATTCCTTGTACAATTTTAAGAGAAAAATATGCCAGCTCTGGACACTTGCAAATAATGTATTCAGCTGTTTCTGCTTCTGATCGACAGAGACTACAAATCTCATCTCCTGACTCACCCATACGGTGCAAATGATATTTGTACCGACAGTGCCCTGTCAGCAGTCCCACCATCACCCGAGGCTCAGCTCGTGACAAGTTTAGCAGTTTTCTGGTGTAGGTCGATGAAATCATCATGAATTTCTTTGACTGAGTAAGTCCAGGAGTGTTTCTCCAGAGGGTTAGTCTGTTGTTCAACTCCCATTGTTGGATCCCATTTGTATTGGTACTTTCCGAGCCCACAGAAAGGCTAAGGTCCAGCAGGATGCTCTTTTTGCAAGTTCATCGGCTTTCTCGTTTCCTTCAACAACACTATATAGTGCCCTGGGTACCCATATATAGTAGAGTCACTTTGTTGTCTCTGGCCAGTTGCTTTATGGTATTACGGCACTCCCATGTCAACAGAGATCTCTGGCAGTGTGATTCCAGGGACCTCGGCGTGGCCTGGCTGTCCTTGGTGATATAGATATGCGCACCTTTGAAGTTCATTTTAAGACACTCCTGAGCGCATACGTAAACAGCCAGTGTCTAGGTCTTCAAAATAGAGGGTTCACCTCCCAGGGCTTTGGAGATCCTCAATTTAGGTCCATATTCGCCAATGCCAATGCCTATTTTTGATCCATCAGTAAACCACGTGGATGACTTTTTGTCCAAACGATTTAGAAAAGTTATATTGCACTAGGACGGTCAGCTTTAATCGTTTCAAAGGGCGTTTCGAAATCGAAAATGATTGGTATAAACATCCGATGGTTTTTCCAAGAGGTTTGAGTCCAGTGGATTCAATATCCTCATATGTCCAACCCAGTTTTCGTGTAGGAGATTCCCGTTAAGAGATGTTCTTATTGCTTCTAGAAGGCTACTGTAATGAGAAAATGGGTTTTCAAACCTATTCCCTCATTTTAGAATAATTATTTTAGTTTTCATTTTTAAATAATTTTGTTTCGAATTAATTTCCGAAAAATATCTTTTCGAATTTCCAATTCAGGATTCCGACATCGTTTGGAATTGTAAACATACCGTACCGTTTTTATTCCGTTTTTATTTCCTAAAAACGATGTCGCACCGTATAAAACATCCTGAATTGGAAGATAACCGAGGTTTTTTTGTTCGCTAGCACAGATAAGTCGAAATTAAGACGTTTTCATCGACGCAAATTTACCGAATTTCGACTGTCGGGCACATCTGATTTCCGCACCCCCCCTGTGGGTATAAAATCAGATGTTCCCCCGCAGGCCACTTCACTTACGATTTATTTTCCTGGTTGTTATAACTTACGACTTTCGCTTGACTTCCGATTTTCACTCTTACCTTACGCCGTTGAGTTTTAGCATAAGATTTCTTTTGAGTTTTGGGTTCATTTTTTGCCGTTCAGAATATAAATTTTTAGTTTTGTTTTCTCTCAGTAATTACCGTGTACCATTCGGGTGAATTCGAGAGTTGTGAGTGTAAGTGGCCGAATATAGCCCAGAGGTAAGACGACACTCCGTTAGTTTTTTTTTTATTGAAACTTCAGTTTTCCGTCGACATCCCTCTTATACCCGAGTCTGAGTTCCACCCCTATTGTCATTAACGTACCCTGCTGGTGTGGATACCCGGGGGGTAGGCGAAGGCACTTTGGGGTGGCTCACCCTTTCCCGAAATTTCCCGTCTTATCTAGTTCCACCCCTACTGTCGTTAAAATACCCTGCTGGTGTGGATACCCGGGGGGTACCGAGGACACTTTGGGGTGGCGCACCCTTTCCTCAGTTCCCGTCCTTTTTACCCCGTTCCTGTGTTCACCTCTACGGTTAGGGAGGCATTCTGCTGGTGTGGATATCCGGGGAGTGCCGAACGAGCCTAAGGGTGAGCCGTCGTATTTCTGTGCTGTCTTTCATCCCCTAACCTGGCTGAAGTCCAATATCTGTCCGTCAAGTGTACGTCTCAGGTTCTGGCTGGCGAACAAGTCCGTTAACCCCCGTATAACGTTTGAGATCGGATCCAGTGTTATTCCGTCCGTTTTGCCCTGTAAATTTCACTGATTTCGAGTCACTGAATTCTGTAATAGTGTTATTTGTGTTCCCCTTTTACGAATCGACAAATAAAAGTTGTAGGTATACGTTGATTCTGCCCATCATTGTGCGTCGCTAACACCCTAGACACCAGGGAACCCTGTCTCCGGCTAGTAGCTGCCAGGGTAGGTTTGCTATTCTCCCTTAAAGAAAAGCTGGCGCTCGAGTCAGCCGAGGAAAACCCCGTTACACTACATTTCCTCACATGTAAGTGTAGGGAAGGCAGATCAAGTGTGGCCTCAAGCGCTGCTGTAGGAGATGTATGGATAGCTCCCCTAGCACCAACACAGGCCAGCCTTTGCTGTTTCTGCAGCAGGAATGGAACAATAGGGTGGAAAATACCAACGGGAGAAGACTAAAGATTTATGCTGAAAAACTTAATGCAGTTGTGATAGGACCTGATATACCGACCTACATACCAAGAGTAAATGGACTACCCGATGTACTGGACATTGTCGTAATGAAAGACATCACTGAAGAAATCAGCATTGATACAATAGAAGACGGAACTTCAGACCCCATTCCCATAGAATTCATAGTGGGACATGGCCCAAGAAACGAAGAAGAGACACAAACCAAGGATCGCACAGACTGGGAGAAATATAAGAATTTACTTCAGGAGAAAATCACGGAAATTCCCCGAATAAACACCCGAGATGAATTAGATGAAGCAGTTGAAAAATTGGAAAATCAAATAAAAGAAGCCTATGAAGAAAGCACCAAGAGAATAAGGAAACCAATTCCGAAACATTCACATGGAGATACGCCAAGGGATATAAAGGAACTTATAAAAAAGAACAGAAGACTCTACAGAACAACAAAAAGAGAAGAAGACAAGAAGAAACTGAAAAAGCATAGTCAGATATTGAAAAATGCTTTAACAGAACTGCGTAATAAAAGATGGCACCAGAGATTAAGTGAACTGAACACAAAAGATCACTCGGCTTGGAAAATGCAAAAACGCTTACGACGAGAACGGACAGTTATACCTCCACTGCAAGGAGCAAACGGAATGGTATATACGAGACTTGAAAAAGCCGAGGCACTTGCCGACTCAATTGAGAGAGAAGCCAGAATAAACTACAGAAATTATGATGACAATGAAGATCTAGAAGAAGAATAACTGATGATGGAACCACCGGATACCGAAATCATTCCAAAACCGGCTTCACCAACAGAAATCAGAGAGATCATAATGAAACTGAAAAACCGGAAAGCACCGGGAGAAGATAGGATAACGAATTATATGTTGAAGAAATTGCCTAGAAAAGGAATAGCAGCCTTGACGAATATAAAAAATGGAGTGATGAGGACCGAATTCTACCCAAAGAGATGGAAAACTGCAGAAATGATAGTTTTCAATAAGCCTGGAAAGGAACGGAAATTTCCTCAAAATTATAGACCAATCAGCCTACTATCAGCACTAGGAAAAATCGTCGAGAGGGTTATCGCCAAAAGGCTGAATGAGGAAACAGAAATGTTGAAGATAATTCCACCCGAACAATTTGGATTTCGACGAGAACATTCGACTGAACTCCAAATACTACGGCTCATAGAATACGTCACCGAAGAAATGCAGACCAAACAGGCCACAGGATTAGTTCTGATGGATATCGAGAGAGCTTTTGATAGAGTATGACACGAAGGCCTAATCTACAAGATGAAAAAAGCAGGATATTCGACCAAGCTATGCAAGATTATAAGGAACTATTTGAGGAATAGAAACTTTTATGTGAAGATAGATGGAGCAACCTCTTAAACCAGACAATTGGAAGCGGGTGTGCCTCAAGGATCGGTACTTGGACCTCTGCTTTACGTAATATACGTTTATGATATCCCGAAGAATGCTAGAAATATGCTCACCTTGTATGCAGATGACACAGAAATAGCGTTCAGACATCGACGCCCAGAGATCATACAACGGAGACTTCAGGAAGCCATGCATAGATGAAATACTCAAATGGTGCATCAAATGGAAAATCCAAATCAATGGAAGAAAGACTCATGCAATATCACTGCAAAAGAGAAGATTGTGGATGGAAGAAAACCTTGAAGTTGATGGAGAAGAGGTTGAATGGAAAAATGAAGCAACATACCTAGGAGTGACGCTTGACAAAGGACTCACATGGAAAAACCACATCCAATGTGCTGTCGATAAAACGAAAGCCGCAATGAGTAAACTTTATCCACTCATAGGCAGAAGAAGTCATATGAATAAGAACATCAAGTTGACGATGATTAAAACTATTGCGCGACCACAACTAACATATGGATCGGTGGCATGGGGCTTCGCAGCCAAGACCCACATCAAGAGAATACAGGCCACTGAAAATAAACTCCTTAGAATGGCGATGATACTAGGGTACGTACGTACCCTAGTTTGTTAGGAACAAACAAATCGTGGAATAGGAACC